>NC_059327.1:134192852-134817852 GCF_018350155.1 Leopardus geoffroyi
TAAAAAAAAAATTCTGGAAATAATTTTGTGTTGAGTTGTCAAATATGAGACAGCATACTTTTACATAATATTTAAATATATAATGTGGAATACAGGTAATTTAAAAGTGGAGTCTTGGGGCGCCTGGGTGGCTCACTCGGTTGAGCGTCCGACTTCGGCTCGGGTCACGATTTCACGGTATGTGAGTTCGAGCCCCACATCGGGCTCTGTGCTGACTGCTCAGAGCCTGGAGCCTGTTTCAGATTCTGTGTCTCCCTCTCTCTCTGACCCTCCCCCATTCATGCTCTGTCTCTCTCTGTCTCAAAAATAAATAAACGTTAAAAAAAAAATTAAAAAAAAAAATAAAAGTGGAGTCTTAAAAGATGTACATCAAAATGAATGTAATTACCATAAGGAAACAAAGAAATTGGTGATTATCAGTGAAAACATGTTGTAAGTTACTTTTATATCTGGCAAATTTAGGAAAGGAATAGGGTGTTTTTAGTGAGATAAACTTGTATTTTTTGTAGCCAGTTATTTTGTAAGAGATTCTACCCTAGTCTTTGTTTTCTATGGGTTCATTAGCATCACATCAACATTATTATCAGTAACAGTATTTATTGAGTACTTTTTTTTAATTTTTAATTTTGTTTATTTATTTATTTATTTATTTTTAAATTTACATCCAAATTAGTTAGCCTATAGTGCAACAATGATTTCAGGAGTAGATTCCTTAGTGCCCCTTACCTGTTTAGCCCATTCTCCCCACCACACCCCCCTGTAATCCTCTGTTTGTTCTCCATATTTATGAGTCTCTTCTGTTTTGTTCCCCTCCCTGTTTTTGTATTATTTTTGCTTCCCTTCCCTATGGTCATCTGTTTTGTGTCTTAAAGTCTTCATATGAGTGAAGTCATATGATATAGAAGTCTTTCTCTGACTAATTTCGCTCCAGTTCCATCTATATACTTGCAAATGGCAAGATTTCATTATTTTTGATTGCTGAGTAATACTCCACTGTGTATATATACCACATCTTCTTTATCCATTCATCCATTGATGGACATTTGGGCTGTTTCCATACTTTGGCTATTGTTGGTAGTGCTGCTATAAACATTGGGGTGCATGTGTCCCTTCAAAACAGCATACCTGTATCCCTAGGATAAATACTTAGTAGTACAATTGCTGGGTTGTAGGGTAGTTCTATTTTTAGTTTTTTGAGGAACCTCCATACTGTTTTCCACAATGGCTGTACCAGCTTGCATTCCCATATTGAGTACTTTTTAATTCTGGTTTCTGGGGATAAAAATAGATAGTAGACCTGATCCTTGACCTTGGGAAGAGGAATGAATATATGTAGTACAACAATGGATGGTATAACATGCAGTAAGGACCACCTGGTAATTCAGACAACACTTGCCAGATGAGTACAGGGAAGGGGTGTTCTATAAAGGTATGAATATGTGTGGATCTGTGGTAGGGAGATAGATGGGAAAGTCTTCCTGGAAGAGTAGCACTTAAACTGCATCTTCTTTTTTTTTTTTAATGTTTTTTTTTTTTCTTACTTTTGAGAGATACAGAGAGTGTGAGCAAGAGAGGCGCAGAGAGAGAGAGTGTGAGCAAGAGAGGCGCAGAAGCAGGCTCCAGGCTCTGAGCTGTCAGCACAGAGCCCAACGCAGGACTCGAACTCACGAACCGTGAGATCATGACCTGAGCTGAAGTCGGATACTTAACCAATTGAGCCACCCAGGTGCCCCCTAAACTGCATCTTCAAGAAAGATAATGGAGGGGCGCCTGGGTGGCTCAGTTGGTTAAGCGTCGGACTGCAGGCTCAGGTCATGATCTCACGGTTCATGAGTTCAAGCCCCACATTGGGGTCTCTGCTGACAGCACACAGCCCGCTTTGGATCCTCTGTCTCCCTCTCTCTGTCCCTACCCCACTCTCACTCTCTCTCAAAAATACACATTAAAAAAATAGCTTAAAAAAAAAAGAAAGAGAAAGGTAATGGAAAAGTGATAAAACACCCTTGGGAAGGGTTTGAGCAAAACCATGAAGGTAGGAACGATGTGAATGATGAATTCAGGAAACAATGCATAGACCAATTTATCTTGAGCAGTTTTATGTACGTAAGGAAGTCATTGGAGACACATTTGAAGTGTTAGAGAGCAATGTGAGTAGAAAGGCCAAGTAAAGAAACTTGAAAGTTGAATGTAGGAAATGGTGAGCTGTCACAGAAACTTAGACAGGAAGGTGGGGAGGGTATATGCAACAAGCATTGTAAAAAAAAAAAAAAAAAAGCTGAACCTTATCTATTCCCGGCCTGAAGCATTGAATATTGGATTATTTTTGCTACATAAATATGTGCTACATAAAAAAAAATGCTATATCCATCTACTTGTGCTTTCATTGTGCTTTATGTCTCTTAGAGTTGGTTTACAACAAACTAAATACAATTTCATTTCTAATGATTTGGAAGGAGCTTGAAGATCTTTCAATGCCTGTATTGTGTATCTCACTTTTTGGTCAATTATGATATTGTGCTATCTTTTAGAGAAAATTTGTGTGTTTGAGAGCATGTTTATAGTCGACCATAGTGTTAGGAAATATTTATTTAATACATTCTACATTTAATATTTGTATTCTGTCTTGTCTTTTAATATCACTACAAAGTAATAAAAATGCTGGGAATTAAAACTTTTATTTCATTTTAACATGGATTTATTCTTCTGAGAAAAGTAAGAAATGAGTGTATGTGTAATTTAAAAATATACTCTAAAAAAACAAATAAATAAAAATAAAAATACACTCTGAATTTCATCAATAAAAATGTATTGCTCTGAGCTATTAAAACACAAAGTTGTCCATAGGTGAGTTTGATTTGACTAATGTGTTGTTAGTGTACAGTAGGAGGCTGACCCATATTCTCCTGTGTCCCCATCTTCTCATATTCTGAGTGAATTGGGGAGCCATCTGGCTACCACATGCGCAACCAGCTGTGTTCTCAAGTGGGAGTGGGAAATGTAAGAAGAATTCTCACAGAAGCACATTTGTGGGGTTAGACTTCCTCCTGCTAGTCTGGATAAGTTCTCAGGATGCCAAACCATTAAGCACACTTTCCAGTGTGGGAGGCCCTTGAACCTCCCCCACCATCTCTGGCTTGAATAAATGTAGATTGTTCCACAAGCCTAGGCAAATACTGTATTGTGTTATTCTCCTGAGGAGTTTGACCTTGTATACTTGAAGAATTCCTCCCCAAGACTATCTTGCCCTACCGGAAATGTACCCCCTTCAAGAGCTTTGAGGCCTAAATCCAGCCTAAAGAACATTTGCTTGTTCCATCCATCTCCTTAAAGTGTGGAGGAAGAGGGTAAAGGATCTCTCCCCATGGCTCCATACCTGAATAGGATCACACAGACTTGTCTGCATTGCGGAATGGGGAGTGGGAGAACAGGATTCATTTGGTGGTATCTCCTCATCTCTTCGTCCATGGGCAAATAAATGCCTTACACAACTACTTCTTATCTTTTTCTGTGGTCAGCTAGAATTCCTTTTGAATCAAGTACCAAATCTTAAGGGAGGGAGGGAAGAAAGACTGTACTGGGGAAACAAGCAAGAGGCTCTGAGACCAGCTGCTTTGCAGGGAGACAACTCCTGTACTACTTATGACAATTGCAGTCTCTTTCCTCTTCTCTCCTTGTGTTTCTTTTTCAAAGCACCATATAGCCAGTATTTTTTAGTGGTCAGGAGATAGTTCACCTCAAAGCTATGTAAACCAGAAGGAAATAGGTTATATGTATTAAGTAATCAGAAAAGTTATTCCAATCCCAGATGGGCCTGCTTACCTGATGATACCATAAACATAGAAGACAAAAATTAAATAGATATTTCGGCACATAAAATCTGGACATTTACTTGTCTTGGAGCAAATAATGCCACTCCTTTGAATAAATTCTTTTTTAGATATTTTGAAATTTCTTCATCTCCTGGAATTTTCAAAATGATTTCATCCACTGGCCTAAATACCTTTTTTGTACCTCCTTCATATTTTAGAAATGAATGAATGAAATGTTTACATGAGAAATTAGAAGTTTCTTGTAAGGAAACTATAAATCAAGATACAATTATGAATAAAATTCCTTTCTTCAATATTAAATTTAAATTCCACTTCTTTTGTTTTTACAAAACTTTACATGACATTTATCTCTACCTATGTATTTGCCCTCATCTCTGCACACTTGCTTGTTCCTCTCAGTGTTTTCATGCAGCATCTCACAAATATTTACTAAGTGCTCACTATATATGACACATGCCAAGAGTTATGCGGGGGGTTTTATATGCTTGTAAGGAAGAAAGAAATAAACATAACAGTACAAGGTAGTATTTGACTGGTGCCATAAACTGAAACCAAGAAAGAATTTAGAGCATTTAAATGAGACAGACAGGGACAGAGACAGAGACACACATAGAGATCTATCAGTTTCGGCTGGAGGAATTGTGGGTAGACTTTACAAAAGAAGCAGCGTAAGAACTTGACCTTAAATAGGAAAGATTTTAACAGAGGGAATGCTAAACACAGGGAACAGTATAATCCAGGGTAGAAAAATGGGAAAGTGTGTGCCATATATAGGGAATGATTTGCCATATAGTTAACTTACGTGTGGGAATATTGTAGCAGAGAAAGTTGGTGAGGAGATAGATTGGCATCTGATTTTAGAAGCATTGAGGCTGAGGCCAGACTAAGAAATTAAAACTTTATTCCAAAGGTATTAATTCTTGAACTTTTGGAACAGAATTATACAATCTCATGTGAATACTATCCAAAAGAAAGTTAGAATGAATAGTCAATCCAGGAAGGATCAAGTGGGAGGATTTACCAGAGGCTAAATGATTTTAGCCTTTTTTTTTAGAGGACACCACTGTAGTAATCTAAGCAGGAAGTGGTAAATGCCCAAACTAGGGTGATAAAAATAAGAATGGGGGAAAAATAATGGTTCATCATAAATTGCAAAGGAGGAAACCATTTCTATTTCTTCTAACTAGATTGCCAGTTTTCTGAGAGCAATGGTTGTGTCTGTGTCTTGTTTCCTTCTTTATCTATTTTTATCTAATTTATCCACTTTCATATTGTGTGCTTTCAAATAATTATGCCTTGTGTTTGCTGCTAATTAATATTGTATTTCACTCTGTCTCCTATCTATCATCTATCTATCTATCTATCTATCTGTCTATCATCTATCTCCAGCACAACTAGTTTTTTCATGAAAAGCAGACCTCAATAATGTCAGAGCAGTTTTTCATTCACTGTAAGTCAACAAGAGAAGCAACAATGAAGAGTTGATTCTGGGAAAGAGAGAAGAGGTTTGTGAATTGCTCTCAGTGAAAATGAAAAGAGCTTTTGAAACTGAGCTGAAATATGCCTGGAGCATATGAGAGTCTGGTTTATTAAGGCATGAATGAATGATTAGTAGAAATACTGCCATTACTACTATTACTATGCATTATATTATTCACACATATCATAAAAAGTCCTGATACACAGCAACTGACAGAGTCATTGAGGATATTAAACAGGGCTTTTACTGTATTGTGAGAAGAATTTAATGTGCTTTGCTCTGTTTCTGACATGAACTCTATAAGAGCAAAAGGCTTTATTTATTATTTTCACAGGTCATTAAATATATTCCATGGTGTCCTGTGCCCAGCAGGAAAGAATCCACTGACTAACTGTGTGAAAATGATTTTAAGGCTCTTTATTTTGAATTGAAAATACTTTACCAAGCTTTCTACCCCCAAATCAATAAGAATTAATGGACAGGGTTTTTTTTTCCCCTTTCTATTTTGCAATGCTAATTTTATAGCTTGCTACATCAGTTAAAAAAGGGAATGCCAATATATTACTAGTTAACTACTTCAGATTAGCTGTTAGAGAGATAAGGGTGATGAATGGTGTTTAGCTCCAAATGGTGAAATTGACCTAGTTCTAAGCGACCAGATAGAACAGGCAGGTTTATCAACTACTTTCAGAAATAAATATTTGTGAGTGTAAGACAAACAAGCGTAACTGATTCTATCCAAACCTTAGAATAAGAATGCCATTATAAGTTGCAATAAATACTGAAAGGTGTGTCTTTATTTTGAAAGCTGTCATTTAAGGAAATGGAACATATTTATATTTTAAGAAGAAAAGATTATTTTGTAACATGTTCGTGTCCAAGCTATGTGGGCATACGCTCTCCAAGCTTTATGGCACACTACATGGACTTTGGAAAATATTTAAAATATCCAGCAATTGAGATTTACTCAATCTGGCCTTGAGACATAGAATAAATTATCCTCTCATATTGAAAAGTCTTGCTATTTTCCCTAAATGATATACATATTATATATATATATATATATATATATATATATATACACACCTACACACACACACACACACACACACACACGCACACGCACACACACACATATAGTGAACTTTAAATTTACTGATTTAACTGAATATAGAAGAATTTTTAAACAAATTTCTTAATCTTCAGATCATGTGTCTAGTAATATCCTAAATTTAAAAAGTGATGATTTTATGTTAAGGGAGACGAGTGGGCATGAAGGTACAGTACAACATAAAATATTTGAATAGTATAGTTTCAAAAGTTTCAAAATTAAAATGGTGTGTTTTTGCCATTCCTGTCTTTACCTTTTCCTCAAAGGTAATCATTGCATTGTATTTTATAAAAATTATTCAAAATGGTTATAAAAAATCACTCAGGGGAAAGAAGAGAAGAGAGAGGCCATTTATTGTGAAAAGAGAGGCCATTTTCTGGTAGTGTGATCTGATAGAACTTAATTGTTTAATAGGACTTTTGTTTTTGTATTTTTTTTTTTGACTTGTAAGACATTTTAAGAAAACCAGAAAGCATAAGCAAACCAAACTTGGAATAAATCTAATAATGGAAATATCTCCTAACAAGTATTTCCATCTAGACAAGGTAATTTTAAATATAGTTTTTAAAATCTTGTGATTTTTACTTACTTTTTAAAAGTATTGAAGTACAGTTGGCATAGAATGTTATATTTTATATATTTATTTTATAACTGGAAGCTCAGACCTTTTAATCCCTTTTGCCTATTTCACCCATAAGATTAAAAAAATCCTGTGATTTTTAATATTCTTTTTTTTTTTTTTTTAATTTTTTTTTTTTCAACGTTTATTTATTTTTGGGACAGAGAGAGACAGAGCATGAACGGGGGAGGGGCAGAGAGAGAGGGAGACACAGAATCGGAAACAGGCTCCAGGCTCTGAGCCATCAGCCCAGAGCCCGACGCGGGGCTCGAACTCCCGGACCGCGAGATCGTGACCTGGCTGAAGTCGGACGCTTAACCGACTGCGCCACCCAGGCGCCCCTTTAATATTCTTTTGAAAGATGGACATTATCTCTTTTAGTAAGAGATGCTAGTCATATGAAGGGTAGAAAAAGCAAGGCCACTAGATCTGGTGAAGTCTAAAGGTGAACTTTTTGGGATGTGTCAATAAAAAAATAAGTGATAAGTGATAATAACAAAAAAAAGTAACAAGAACGTGTCAGTTTTCTTTTCTCATTTTGGTTGCAAACTTTTGCTGTTGAACTCTAAATGAAAAATAGATATGCAGATTTACTTTGACAGTCAATATGAGGCATAATGCAATAGCAGAGAAACTAGTTGTAACTGGGTTTATGCAGGTCTTCAGTTCACAAAGAGCGCAAGCCTGGACAAGCCAACATGAGTCACTGTGTGAGGTTGTATCATAATATTACCATAAAGATTTTTAGGTGAATGGCCACTGTGGGCTCTAAAATGTCTTTATAAGTGATCTGATACTGTATGCTAGAATTTCCTGAATGTTTTCTATCTACTTGTAAGTAATGCATACTCTAATTTCTTCAGAATACCAAGTTGTACGTTTAGTTGCAAGATGTCAAAAATCCATTTTGTAGCAAAGAGAAAGCTATGAAATAAATCTCCCAAGAGGCAATGTAAATTTTACAGAGTGAGAAAGCAATTCAACTTAGCTATGTTGCTAAATGAGATAGTTTTTCTGTTGAGGATGTTAAAACATTGATGCTGATAGGAAGGAGAAACGAAGAGGCCAGCAGCATGGTTATCTGTGAGGAGTGTTGTAGCTTACACTGAATGAGTCCCTGCTTTAGTCTATGTCACTGGGCAAATCTCATACTAATTCTTTTTTTGTCTTCGTTTCCTCAACTATAAAAAGGGGATAATACCAACCTGTCTCAGAGAGGTGTGGTAAGAATTAATTAAGGCTTATAAAGGGTTTTAAAGGCCAAAGATGAAAGACACCAAACTAAGTACAAAGATTCATGATTAGTCCTGAAGTCGATGGAATATAAAAACTTGTTTATTGGTGGAGAAATTCTGAAACATCAAATAAGCATACACTTTCCTGGATTTATGTGACTTAAATTTATGAATTGGTTCATAAATATGTTTTGTTTAGGTGCTCTATATTTAAATTTTCAATCTAGGCTAATCAAAGAATGAAGCCAATACTAGTTTGAAACTAGAAATTATAGCCAGTTGGAATTAAAAATATAGACTTTATTTATTTTTGTTTTACCTCTGTGTGTTATCAGTAAACTAATCAGGTATGTGTTTTTATTATTATTATTTTTTTAAATGTTTATTTCTTTATTTTGAGAGAGAGAGAGAGCACGCATGAGCATGGGAGGGACAGAAAGAGAGGGAGAGAGAATCCCAAGCAGGCTCCATCCACACTGTTCAGAGCCCAATGTGGAGCTCGATCCCACAACCATGAGATCATAACCTAAGCCTAAATCAAGAGTTGGATGCTTAACTGACCGAATCACCCAGGTGCCCTCAGGTATTTATTTTTAAAGAATGACTGAGTGTAGAATTGCTTCTTAGGGAGTAGGTGGAAGAATGAAACATTAAATTTATTGCCACTATTTAGCATCAAGGTAACAATGATTCTGCTTAGGATAAAGATGTTATTAGATACGTTTCTCTAAATGCCTGAATTTAAGAGCCAATGGAAAGAGTATGTGAAAATGGCAATTTCATTTTCAAAAATATGACTCCTATTGCATCCTCCCTTCCACTCCCCATGACTTATTGAGTTCCTCGAATGCCAAATAACTGATATGAAAACAAAAAGAAACATTGTGATGAATCAGTCATCGCTATGTTCTTTAATAAGAAAAAATATTTGACACCTACTTTTGGATGAAACTAAACATTTTTTAATTTCATTAAATTTCAACAGCTAGTGTTGAGTAAGTGAACAATTTTACCCTTTGAAATATCAGTTTATTAGATGTTTGCAAATGATTACAACTAGAGCCAATAAGATTCTTGAGATATTATTTCCTAATTAAATAATTGCTCAGTTGGATGCAATCTTGGATGACATAAATCAGCAGTGAAACTGTCATACCTCAGAGTTTTACCTTTCTTAGGCTTCTAAAATGTACTAGTTTTTAGTGACAGCCTTTCCTTAGGTTGGTTCATGGGAGCAATTCATTACTGGTGTTTATTTTGCTTTGGGTTGGGCTGTAAAACTACTCTACAATAACATAACTTAGGAGGTTGTTATTTTAGAATTATTATATCTTATACTGGTTGTGGTCAGGAAAGACTGGAAAACAAGAAGTAATGACATCTTTAAAACATTTACTATTGCCATAAAAAAAAGAAAAAAGATTTGGTTGCACTCCAGTTAGAATTTCATTAATGGAATGCTTCATATTTCTTTTGTTAAAAATTCATTTATCCTTTACCCCAAAACTTGAATGTGAACATTAGCTGTCAGGGTTGATAGCCATGCACTTAACCAGCTTAATTTTGGTTACAAGATGAATGATTCACTGCTTTTTTTGTATCTGATGAGTAGGCAGAGCGTGGTATTTAAAATGGCTCTGACCCAGAGGGCGAATCTTACTGGTTTCATTGCCTAGCCCACTCCGAAAAAAATAAAAGTCCTAGAGGTTACAGCTGAGCACAGACTGACCAGGAAATTGTAAGAGCATCTTACAACTTGACTATCTTGACAATGTTACGAAAATGTTTTTCATTTTTTATGTTGTTAAATTTAAAAAATTTAAGGATTTTCAGATTTTAGAAGATATTTTTCAACTTGTGGTTTAGTTTTTCTTCTTGTATCTCAGACATTAAAAGTCTCCATAATAAATAAACACTATATTTTTTGCTTTGCTCAGCATCTAACTCTTTTTGCAATCACAATTCTGTTTTCTGAAATCAAAATATTTCTCCTTTCCCTAGGGTTGGTTTTATGTAGTATCTCTTTTACTTGACAGAGGTAGATTATTTTCATCTCTAGTGACCATGTCAGCAATTACTTTGCAGTTTCCTCTGGCCTCTAAAAATATTTATCTATTTCTACTAAATATTACATGAGAGTTAAAAGCAAGTCTTTTTATTCTTTTTTAATGTACATGTGCTATTTTTATTATATCAGATAATAGATTAGTATACTTTATTAGAGTATCATCTAGAACTTTGTAAAGCAATAGTAAGACATTCCATTCAAGATAATTCAGTAAAGATTTATTTAGAATGTTTTATCTCGAGAGGAGAAGAGATGAATAAAAGCTCTTTACACTCTGCAGCGAAAGCAGTTTTCTAAGAGGGAAATTTATAGCACTACAGGCCTACTTGAAGAAACAAAAAACAAATTTTTTTTAATTTTTATTTATTTTTTTAAAAATTTTTTTTAACGTTTTTATTTATTTTTGAGACAGAGAGAGACAGAGCATAAACGGGGGAGGGTTAGAGAGAGAGGGAAACACAGAATCGTAAGCAGGCTCCAGGCTCTGAGCCATCAGCCCAGAGCCCGACGCGGGGCTCGAACTCACGGACCGCGAGATCGTGACCTGGCTGAAGTCGGACGCTTAACCGACTGCGCCACCCAGGCGCCCCCCAAAAAAAATTTTAAATAAACAATCTTACCCTACACCTAAAGGAACTAAAAAAAAAAAAGGAAGAAACAAGCCCAAAGTTAGAATAATAAAGATCAGAGAAGAAATACATGAACAAGAGACTTAAAAAATAATAGAAAAAAAAAATCAGTGAAACTAAGAGCTGGTTACTTGAAAAGATAAACAAAATTGATAAACCTTTAGCCAGACTCATGAAGGAAAAAGGGAGAGAACCCAAATAAATAAAATGAGAAGTGAAAGAGAAGTTACAGCTAATACCACAGAAATGCAAAGGATTAAAAGAGGCTACAATGAAGTTGTATACCAACAAATTGGATAACCTAGAAGAAATGGGTAAATTCTTGGAAACATATGATCTTCCAAAACTGAATCAGGAAGAAATAGAAAATCTTAAAGACCAATTACTAGTAACAAAATCAAATTGGTAATCAAACAGCTCCCAACTAATAAATGTCCAGTACCAGATGGCTTCACAACTGAATTCTACCAAATATTTAAGGAAGAGTCATCTATTCTCCTCAAACAATTCCAAAAAATAGATGAGGAAGGCAACCTTCCAAATACATTCTATGAGGCCAAGCATGGTCCTGATACCAAAACCAGACAAGGACACTACAAAAGAAGAAAACTACAGGCCAGTATTCCTGATGAACACAAGTGCAAAAATCCTTAACAAAATATTAGCCAACCACATTCAACAATACATTAAAAAAACTATCTACCACAATTAAGTGGGATTTATTCTGGGGATGCAAAGATGGTTCAATATTTGCAAATCAATCAATGTAATACACCACATTAACAAAATGATGGATGACAATTACATAATTGCCTCAGTAGATGCAGAAAAAATCCTTGACAAATTTCAACATCTGTTCATGATAAAAACTCTCAATAAAATAGGTTTAGAGGAAATATACCTCAACATAATAGAGGCCATATATGAAAAGCCCATAGTTAATATCACACTCAATGGTGAGAGAATAAGAGCTTTTCCTCTAAGATCAGGAACATGACAAGGATATCCACTCTTACCACTTTTATTCAACATAGTACTGGAAGTCCTAGCCACAGCAATCAGACAAGAAAAAGAAATAAAAGGCATCCAAGTTGGTAAGGAAGAAACTAAATCGTAACTATTTGCAGATGACATAATACTATACATTAAAAACCCTAAAGATGTCACCAAAAAACTATTACAGTTGTAAATGAATTCAGTAAAGTTCCAGGATACAAAACTAGTATCCAGAAACTTATTGCATTCCTATACACTAATAGTGAAGTACCAAAAAGAGAACTTAAGATGGCAATTAAATTATAATTGCACCGAAATAATAAAATATCTAGGAATAAACTTAACCAAGGAGGTGAAGGAATTGTCCTCTGAAATCTATAAAACACTGATGAAAGAAATTAAAGATGACACAAACAAATGAAAAGATATTCCATGCTTATGGATTGGAAAAGTTAATATTGTTAAAATGTTTATACTACCCAAAGAAACCTACAGATTCAATGGAATCTCTATCAAAATATCAATAGCATTTTTTAAAAATAGAACTAGAACTAATAATGCTAAAATTTGTATGGAACCACCATAGCCAAAGCAGTCTTGAGAAAGAACAAAGATGGACATATTGCAATCCCGGATTTTAAGATACACTACAAAGCTGCAGTAATTAGAATAGTATGGTACTGTAACAAAAATAGATACATAGCTCAATGTACAGCATAGAGAGCCTAGAAATATACTCATACTTATATGATCAATTAATTAGTGTATCTAGGTGGAGGGTATAGATTTCTGTATGCTTTAAAAATTTTCAAAATAAAAACTTGAAAATAAAAAGGAAAAACAAAACAAAACAAAACTCTCTGTCCTTAAGAAACTTGTAATTTTCTAGGGATGTGGAAAACTCAATGTTCTTCAAATTTCATCAACCTATGGACACAGACCAGGGTACATTTAATATAAAAACACATGTTGCCTCAGCTTTCCCATTCCTCTTCATGAATTGTCTTGCCCCTGAACTCCCACTCGTATAGGAGGTGTTTGATCAGTTTGATAAAATGATTACATAAAATGCAGTGGCCTATGAAATACTATGGCTCAAAGCAATGAAATCCACACTCTGAACAAAATATAATATAATATAATATAATATAATATAATATAATATAATAATCTTTTGTTATCTTCAAATTAATCTCTTTTATTTTATAAATGGAGTTTTTGATATTATAAGGCATGATGTAATTAGTAATGCATTCATATCTAGTCAAATAGTCACATTCTTGATTTTTTTATGACCCCAAGGGAGGCAAGAATAATTCAAAAGTGCTCCTCATCCTTAATTTAGCTAATAGTTTCTGTATTTTCTCTTACAAAATCTCTTAAATTTATAATAAGGAACAGAAATGTAAAGTTATTTTTTTCTTCATGTGATAGTTCATTTTGTTCATTTAAATAATGAAATGGAGGTAGTCAAGGAATCAAAAGTTCACAGAGTAAAATTTATATAATATAGAATATGGAAATTTGTTAAATACCAGCATTTGGTTGCTCAACAAGTGATTCCAAGCTAAGGCTATCCTTGGATCCTGATTTGACATAAGGAATTAAGTCATTAAACCAATAAGCATTTATTTAGCCATATTAAAACATTCTGCTTAGGCATGCAGGATTCAAAAAAATGCAAAACCTTGAGATAATCTTCACTCTTACAGAAGTCAGTTTAGTGGAAGAGGCAAATACATGAAGAAATAAATTGAATAAACAAATGAATGCTGTGGTAGATTCTAGGACTGTCAAGGACTGCTTGACTAAGGAGATGAACTCTGGATAGTTTTGAAGACAGAATGGGAATTTGCTATGGAAAGAAGAGGAGAAAAAGGGCATTTCAGGCAAAGAGAACAAAATGTGCAAAGGCATAGAATTTTGAAAAGATATGTGAAAAGCTCATTGTGGTTTGGAGCTTAGGGTTGTGGTGGAGAGTGGAAGGAAATGAAATTGGAACAGTGTATTGGGGTTACATCAGGAAGGGCATTGTACCCAAAGAGCTTGGCTTTTATAGGGTAGCTAGTGGGAAATCAGGAGAAATTGTTAAAGGGAAGGATGTAATCATATTTGTTTGGTAAGAATATAATTATGGCAGGAGTGTAAAAATGGATTGTAAGAGAGACTGGTGTGGGAGAGACCAGATAGGGCACTATGTCATTTGTCTAGGATAGAGATCATAAGTGTAAACTGAATTAGTAGCAAGATAAATGGGAAAAAAATGGCTGTATTTTGGATATATTTCTGAAAGAAAATGGATAGGATTTGGATATAAATGGTTAGGAAGAGGATGGCCTCTAGGATGAGGGTTTTTTTTTTTTTTTTTTTTTAATTAGGAGATTTGAGGATATTGATTCCATTAACCATAATGGGAAAGGAGAGAATATTTAAAGAGATATGATTATTTTAGTCTTTTTAATGCATTAGGTTGAAGTGCCTGTGGGATAGCCAGTTGACAAGCACTTGCAAAAAAGCTGGACTGGAAGTTGAAGAGAGTTTTGAATTACAGATACAGACTTGGGAATCATGAGCGTATAAATAGCTTCTAGAATGTAGGTGAAAGCATGCATCTAAAAGTGAAGAAAGAATGGCCATCAAGGATGAAACTGTGGAAAACATCAACACTTAAGACACATTAGACAGTGCCCCTCCTTCATTTTTAACCCATGCCTCCTTTTGGAAATACAAAAATCTCAGCTTACCTCTAATCATGGCAATTCAGTTATTTCCCCTCAAAGTCCCATTATAGCACCTAATTTCTTCACTCTCCTGTCCTGTTTCCTTAAGAATTTCTGATTGAAAGGGTGCTTGGGTAGCTTAGTTGGTTAAGCACTGACTCTTGATTTCAGCTCAGGTCATGATCTCCCAGTTTGTGAGTTCGAGCCCCATGTAGGGCTCTGCACTGACAGCACAGAGCCTGCTTGAGATTCTCCATCTCCCTCTCTGTCTCTATCCCTCCCCCACTTGTGCTCTCTCCTTCTCTCTCAAAATAAATAAATAAACTTAAGAAATAAACAATAACAACAACAAAAACCTAAAAAAAGCCAAAAAGAATTTCAATTGAAGAAGTGATCTGGGGTGAAGGAGCCATTGAAGAAAACTGAAGCATTCTTAGAGAAGTAGAAGGAAAATAGGAGTGGATGACATCGTAGAAGACAAGGTCATATTAGTTTTAAACCCCTACTGTTAACCCTTGCCCAACCCAAATCTTGCAAACCCTGCAGAGGTCATATTAGCATTACATCCCTACTGCAAACCCTGACCCAACCCAAATATTGGAAACCCTGAAAACCCAAATATAAATTGAGTCTGAACACTGCCTTTCATATAGAATTAGGTAGATATAGTTGACTTGAGTGTCTGTGTCCAACAGAGCCATAGAGGTTTGAATCCTTCTCTTCCCTTAAGTTCCCCAGCATGCTTTCTGGGACACAAAGACCTCAACCCCACCTCCAATTACTTTTCTCTTGAAAGTAATTGATGTAAGAGTAGAAGGGATGGAAGGAGGAATCTGGGGGTGTGTAGGAAGAGGGTGAGTGGCTCCATGCCAGTAAGCAAAGCACGTTTGCTTTCCATTTTGATTGACCAGGTGACTACTCATGGCTCAACCAAAACTAAATTTTGATGTTTCAGACTACCCAAAGTCCTCTATCAGCTTTGGGATTCCTTGACCCTTTCTCTTCCCTCTCAGAAAGGAGTGAGTAACAATTAAACGACCATTTAGGTAATTTGTTTCAATCCTGCCACTTGCCACTTAGAGTCTAAACATTCTAAGAACACTTAGTTCTTCCCCCACCTCCCATCACCCCTTGTCCACTATTTGGGTAAGTACTTCACTACTCACTGGGTCCTGGAGAGTCTTCTCATAAGACTTAACTCAGTCCTTACGATCTCTTGTCTGTTGTCTTCCAGTAAGTCATGTCTGTCACTATCCCATTCTTGTAACCAAAAGTTGTCAAGTCAACTTGGTACAGTTTTGTGTATGCTGGCAAAAGACATGAGACCCTACGTCAGAGTAAAAGGACTTATTACTCATAGCACATCAGACAGCATAAGTTTCATGTTCATGTCATTTGTGTCCCTGCAAATGTGCAGTGGCCCAAGTGAGTGCTGCACAAGCAGTGGGTTTGTATCACAGTTGAGGGACCCCGAGCTTAGGAAACTCCAATTAATTATAAGGGGGCTGCAAGATAAACTGCCCAATCTTTGCCCTGGAGGGAAACATTATCTTAAGTATACTGTGCAGGAAACAAACCTGCCCTTTGCTTTAAAGAGATATACTCCTTCTATCCCCTCTGTTGCTGCTCTAAAGAGATATACTCCTTCTATCCCCGCTGTTGCTCTTTGTACAGACATCCCTGAAAAGGTAATTCAGGAAAAAAAAAAGTCCATTTCTCTGCTTGCATGCTGTGCAGAAATGTCAGAGACCCATGGAGAATGATCTCCCCACTAGGAGGTTCTGAGTATTATTCTTTTTCTTTCTTCCTCTTTTAAACTCTCTCTTTTGTGTTTCTTATTCTTTAAAAACATTTTTCTAATGTTTATTTATTCTTGAGAGAGAGAGAGAGAGAGAGAGAGAGAGCAGGGGAGAGGCAGATACAGAATCCGAAGGAGGCTCTAGGCTCTGAGCTGTCAGCTGAGCCCAATGTGGGGCTTGAACTCATGAACAGTGAGATCATGACCTGAGCTGAAGTCAGATACTTAACCAAATGAGCCCCTCAGGCACCCCTATGTTTCTGATTCTTTCTTTCCCCCTTGTTTTTAAGATACAATTTAATCCACTAAAGTTATCTTTTAATAGTAGATATCCTCTAATGTCAAAAACTCAGCAGGAATATAAATCTGTCTTTAAACTTTTGAAAATAAAATTCAGGCCCAAACTGTTATGGCAGCAAAGAGTTGCAAGAAAATATTTTGGAAAAAGAAAATTCATGCTATTTTTGAAGTAGCTACTTCACCTAATCTTTAATGAAAATTCAAAATCAGGAATGATCTTTTTGACAAAATTTCACCCACTGTTTGTGATTCACTCACAAGCTTAATTACAGTTACTCATTGAATAAAGGCAATTTCTAAAATTATAATAAAATTCTTTTATCTGGTTTTGCCTAGTTAGAAAATTCATAGGCAAAAACAAAGCAAAATAAAAAAATTGACATTACTGCATTTAGCATATATCATGTGCTCATTAAATAGTAGCAAACATAAATTTCTGTAATACCAATGAGTAGGTTTATTTGATGGACTAACACATATACATATACCATTTTTACTCTAAATATTATAAGATGGAGGTCAAACTATACAAACTGCCACAAATATGGATGACTCTAAGGTGCTATGGATAGCATTGTTGCTGCTCACTTAGTTCTTCTTTTTCTCTGTTTTAAGGAAATAAGAGAATTGTATTTACCTGCCTCCTTTGAAGTGAGGTATAGCTATTGGCTACCTTTGGCCTATGAAATGTGTGTAGAAGTGATATACATCATTTTCGGGAGGAAAATGTATTACCAGGGTTGTGGAAACATGGGCTGATAGGCAAGTGCTGTAATACTAAAGCAGCATAGAAAGTGGACCAACACACAAAGAAAAACAAGCTTCAGAGGACTTCAAGTGAGCAAGAATTAAACTTGAATTCGATTATACCTCTGACATTTGGAAGTTTCATTTTTTTTTTCTATTAATGAAATTCTGCTCTATAGTGACGCTATTGCATCTTTTCTATTTTAAATTCTGATGCATATTGAATGCTATATCAGCCTTGTAGACCTAACACAAAATACTACAAAAACCTGTCTATTGTCATACTTCAATGACATTAGATCTTTCTGTGAGACCCTGACTCAGTGGGTATGGATGTGTATGTACTTTTGAGTCCTAAGTGTACTTGTTCACCTTCGGTAAAAGCTCAGAATGTTTGTGAGAAAGATGTCTCTTAGGAAACATTTACATGAAGAAGTTTTTTTTGTCCTTGAAGCAGATGGTAAATCTACACAGTTGGCAGTTATGGTGACGTGAAAGCTATTCTTGAATGGTACTGATTATAATACATAATAATTTATAGATCACTTGTGAGATGGATTTGCTTATTCTCTGCCCTGAAAAGTTCTGAGAGGCCTGACTTTTAGGATATAATATGTCTTATGTCTTTTTAAATGTATTCTTCCTTGATGGGAGTGTAGTTTTTGATGAAAGTATTTTATTTAAATAAACTTAAATGAACTTTGATTGCCATGTTATAATGCTACTTATCATTTTTGTATCCCAAGTATTTAAAATAGAATGCTTATAAATGGAATTAATAGGTAAAATTTATTAATTCTTTCAACCAATATTTACTGAGCGCCTATTTTCATCAAAAACTGTGCTAGGCACTGGGAGGGAATACAACTGAGAACACAGACATTTCTAATTTTTACAGATTGTAACATACATATGTACATACATACATAAAATGAATATGTAATTATAAACTGAGATTATTGTCTAGGAGAGAGAAATATAATTCTGTGTTGGGGGAGAGAAGCCTTGGCTTTTTAAATCTTGGGAGACTACTTTATCAGATTCTCAATTTCCTTTGATTGCAGGCTGTAGGCAGAGTAGGTCTCTATCAGCAGAGCTGAAGTCCTTTCCACCTTTGCTTGCTGTCTGGCTAGCTCTAGCTCGAGCTTATAAGAATTTCATGCAGCCAACAAGTACTGGTATTCTGATGTTTTTCTAATCCTTTACCAAGTACTGTATTCTTAATTAGCAGGTTGTCTGCCTTCCATATTATCATAGGTAACAGTTTTATTAAATGTTTTGCTAAGACATAAGAAGGGCTGTTACCATTCCAGCTCTTAAGAAAGTATTTCAACTCCTTTCATGGAGCTATTGCCACGTTATTTCAGGTTCTGTTTTTGAAGCAGCCTATTTTGTACAGCAAATCTTGTATTAGTTAGTATTAGATTTGACTCTGAGTGGCAGAACATTTCAAATAATTGTGGCTTAAAATAGTTTTTCCTCCTTTGTAAATGTCTTGAAGGGGTTATATAAGGGCAGTTTGACACTCCGCTGTGTCAGGATCCAGGGTCCTCTGTCTTGTTCCATTGTGGGTGAACCTCCATTTCCAAGGTACCTCATAGCCCGAGTTGGTTGCTGTTGAAGAATGAAAAATGAGTTGATGGCTGAAGACTTGTTTATACCATGTTCTTTGGCATCCTGTGTCTGTCTTAAAATTTATAATTTTCTCATTGATCAGAATTTCATTGCAATAATTGCAACCTCAGGCTTTTGATACTATAGCGCATCTCTACTTTTCTCAAGGATAATGTTGAAACTCTCAAAATAAAATTAACTCTTGTGTATATGTGAGGGGTTAGATTACAAAAGTAAATGAAACATATAATGATGACAAAGCTGATATTTGGTAACCTGCTACTTTCCTGTGCAGTGATATTTGTGATCCCTTCCATATTGGTATTTTTGTTCATGTAATACCATTACACATTGTAATATCATTTATTTGATCTGAATCATTTGTGACAAGATCAATAACCCCAAAATTCAATTTATGCAGAAAGATAACTCTACTCCAGATAGACTTATATATATGAGTCTCAATAGGCAATCATATTGTGGTAGTGGAAAGATTCTATTGAAAAATTAATTTTCACTCTAGTTCAAAGATTTTCTGTACAGGTGGAATATAAAATAATAGTTTTGAAAGTGATATGGTTAACTCTGGGAGTCTTCATTTATTCATGATAAAATTAAAGAAAATGAAAATGAACTTAAAATACCAGTAAAACAATATAATCATAATCAACTAAAACTTTGTAGTCCCTAAAAAAAGAAGTTGGTCCCAAAGTTTATCTCAAAGTTATCAAATAATAAATATAATTAATTAAAAACAAAGGGCCAGAGGAAATTCTTTGGTGTTGGCACATGTAATTATTTCTCACCATTTTCCAACTAATATATAGTCAGAATACTTTTCACAGAAGATGGAAGAAATTGTACAAAATTTTGCTCAAGAATTAATCATGACATAATGAATACCTTTGTTTTTATACTGCCTTTAATTAAAAGTGTATTACTTCACTTCTGATTTTTCATGGTTCACTCAATTAACTTGAAGATAGTGTTCAATATACTTAAAAATACTTTTAATAATTTAATCTATGAATAGTTTTTATCACAACCATAATAAATGATTAATATTTATACTTTTATAAATTTTCATTTTTATTTGGTGCTTTGTAATATGTTTATGCACTTTTATATTTTAAATCTATTGAATATTTAGTTTGATTTTTAAACTTTAAAATGCTATCATTTATACTGATATTTTATTTTTTATTTTATATATAGAGAGAATGTGTAAGTGTGGGGGAGGAGCAGAGGGAGAGAGAGAGAGAGAGAGAGGATCTTAAGGAGTCTCCACCCTCAACTTGGAGCTCCACATGGAGCTCATTCGCATGACTGTGAGATCATGACCCCAGCTGAAATCAAGAGTCCGACACTTAACCGACTGAGCCATCCAGGCATCTGCTAGAATTTATACTGGTGTTTTAGCATTACATGACATAAACAGTAGTATTTTCACTTTGCTCTAGAACGGAAATCACTAAACTTTAACAGTGAAAGCATCAATTTAGTTGGGTCTCATGGTATTATAAAACTATAAAAGTATTTTAAAAGAACCAAAACTATCCAGGATATGTTTTTAGCCATTTTTATTTCTGAGAGCCATATACGATGTCCTTCTGAGCTCCCTTGTTGTTCATAGTGAGAAGATTGTGGTCTAGTGGAATAGTAAAGATGCTAGGTAGGATTGGAAGTACCATTAAGGATATCTAGACCTACTACCGCTCATAGAAATTCAGACATAAGTGGTCTTTTTTAAAAAAAATTTTTAAATCTTTATTTATTTTGGAGAGAGAGACAGAGTGTGAGCAGGGGAAGAGCAGAGAGAGAGGGAGACACAGAATCTGAAGCAGGCTCCAGGCCCTGAGCTGTCAGCACAGAGCCTGACATGGGGCTCAAACTCACGAACCGTGAGATCATGACCTGAGCTGAAGTTGGACACTCAACTGACTGAGCCACCCAGGACCCCCAGTGGTCTTTTTTTTTTAAATGTTTATTTATTTTTGAGAGACCGAGAGAAGAGCAGAGACGGGGCGGGGGTGGTGGGGGGTAGGAGAGAGGATCTGAAGCGGGCTCTCTGCTGACAGGGGAGCCCTATGCGGGGCTCAAACTCCCAAGCCTTGAGATCATGAACTGAGCTGAAGTTGGCCACTTCACTTACTGAGCCACTCAGGTGCCCCAATAAGTGGTCTTCTGACTGCCATTATCAAGCTTTCCCTCTTGAACTCTTACAGTGGGAACTTACATCTGGGATTTTTTTTTCCTCAAATGCTTTATTGAACCCATCCAAATCTGCTTTTAATTGTGGGGCAGGGATGACTTCATAGATGTATGTCCTGTGCAGTCACACAGAACCTGCATTTAGCAGCACCCCTTGTCTGGTTTAATGCTCTGTTGTTGCCCTTTTGAAATTCTTAGTAAGTTTTGAGCCCCACATTTTCAATTTGCAGTGGACCTTGCAAATTATGTAACCAGTTTTGTTGCAGTGGTTTGCTTTTATTTTCAAAGGAAGAATGATACAGATACTCCCTAATGTATGTCTAATGTATGACTAATTTTTTAAAACGTGAAATTAGTGCTTATTCTGTTTGGATATATTTAGGACTAAGGCAAACTGTCCCTGGTCAGAGTCTGTTTGGAACAAATGTTTGAAGTGCTAACCTGTATTCCTTCTTCCCATCAACACATCTCTTCTTCCTCCTGTCCATCCGGGCCTTTTTGCTCCCCCCAGACTTTCCTGCAGGCCTTCTCCCTGGTGTCCTGCAATGGAAAATGCAACAATCATACATGTGTTTCATTTAGAGACTTTCCAATCAAGACATATTTCATTTCTCTTCCATTACCATGGAGACCTACATTGTACCATTGGAAAGCCATCTCAGATTATATTTTAGTAATTCTTCTGAGGTCTTTTCATCATGGCCTTAACTACCATGGGAAAAGTTTCTGTTTTGGAGAAATTGCTCTGGGGAGAGCACACCTGCCTTTTTCTGTCTTATCAGATCCCCTCAACACTGGGGACGAGGGGAGAGAAGTTAAAGACATGGGGAGAGAGTATCTTATTTCTTCATGCACCCATTCATGAGCTCCACCCTTTTGACCTGATACATCTGTTCTATTCCTTAAAAAGTTTTCAGGTGAACAAATGCACACATTTCCAAACCCGGTATCTGTGCTTGTGCGAGCCCTGCCCTATTTTCTTAACCTTATGATGATATACACATGGGCCTTGTAACATTTTTTTGGCTTCTTTATTGTCCAACATCTTAATATTTTGTAATAGAAAACAAAAAACAACCCTGAGAAACATGGCCATGACATTTTTTTCGTGCTTGTGTTCCTCCTCCCTTCTTTCTTTCTTGCCCTCCTTCCTTTCTCCCTTTTCTTCTTTTAAAATCTCTTCCTTAGGAAGCAAGTTGGAAGATTTTGTTTCTTCTTGAAAGAGTGAAATTTAAAAAAAGAAGAAAATGAACAATTTTCCATGTTGAAAGACAAAATTTGTGGGCTTGTCTCTGTAACCATGAAGTTGCTCTGTCAGCAAAAGCCCTTTGTTCACCACAGGAAGCAATCTGGTCATAGTGACTTCCTAGATTTCTAGCAGTTCAATAGAACTATTGTTTGAGAAGCTTGCCAGATAGACCACTACCAGAAATCCCCAATGTCAACAAAATAGCAATGATCTTTTTTTCTAATCACTGAACTATACTTAAAGTGGCTACAGTTTGTTTTATGTATATTTTCTCTGTTTATTAAATTAGTTTGCATTTCTCACTAATTTCGGTGGCAAATTTGGAAGTGGTGCATGTAAGCAGATGATGCTCTGATTCACTAAATTAAAACTGTGACTTGAAGCAGTTTATGAGAGTGACAAGGGACTATTGAGATGTTTGCTGCTTCCTATCCTGCTGTATTTTCAGTAAGAATGGTTGGTAGGCAGTTAACTATGATGTAGTCTGTTAGGTCACCCTTGTCTGCAGAATCAGCAGTTTTTTGGTGGGGGGGGGGCACGTTTAAACCATAAGTCATTTGAATGCCTTCTTGTTTTTAATTTGAGGGATCTTTATCCTTTCTGTTACCTCCTGCTCCCGGACTTCATATTAGAAAATGATTTTCTGCTCAGGGATTAAACTAGTAAGCACCCGAGAGGCAATGCATGACCTCTTGGGTTATTTTAGAATAATGACTTAATCTTTTGTGGAAAAAACCCTTCTCAGGCATTCTTTGGGGGAGATAACCTTCTTATTGGAATTCCTCCATCCCTCCCACATTCTCCATTCTCTTCCCTCCCCATCAGCAACACTGACTTTGGCAAAGAGACAAATCACCATTTCTCTCTGCTTGTTCTTCTTCAGTCTCAGTTTAATAACATTTCTACCATATTTTTTTCATTTCTACTCTTTAAAGTTCCTCACTGCTAGTTTTGGGGTTCCTTTCACTGGAATGACTTTCTTCTGTTTTCTGTTCTCCTTTCCCTTCTTCACTTAGTGACTCACTCCACCTCTTTAGATCTCATCTTGAAACATTCCTGGGCCTGTTTTCTTTGGACTGAGCCTGACTCCCACGCAGTCTATTCCCTTTACACTCCCCTTAATGCACTTGCCAAAATTGCAAGTGTGCTTAATTGTATCTTTTCTGCATTCAAATTTTAGTTCTTCTTTTAGCACTTTAAAAATTTCAAGTTTTTCTTGGAAAAGAGTAGCCAGTCCATTTCCATTTTATTTTTTCCCCTCAGGTTAGAAACTAAGATGAACAGAAAAAAAGGGCCATAGATTTTTACTATACAGAATTAAAAAGTTTGGGGCTTATATTTTCCTTAGAGCCCTGCAAGTTAGAGGTCTCCTGAGACATGATGGAAAGAGTCTCAGGTCATGCATCACTCTGGTGCAGGGGGAGTTTGTCCTCAGCAAGCCAAAGAGGACTTTTAGACATTATACATAAAAAGAGGAAGAAAATTCCCAGAGGAAGTTGCAAGACATGGATACAAGAATGGAAGAAGAAAAAAAAATAGCTGAGAGATTAGTTTGATGAGGTCACGGTTAATTTAGAATAGATATAAAAGTTGCAAGTATGGTCTTTGTTATTTCTACAGCTCCACTCAAACCGCACCCTTCTTTGTGTACCTACTTCATCTGGGCTATGTCTACGTCCCCTGTCCCCTCCCCAGGACAGACCCCCACTAACAGATGATGTGGTATGAAATATTGTACCACACTCCTTTGAGCTTCCTTGGCTTTGTGATTTCCTAGATTGAAGTGGCAGCAGTAGCAAATCTGCCTTTCACTAGGTCCCTCTGTAAGCTCTTCCCTGCTGTCTGTGGCTCTGATGACCAACTGCATGCTGAGGCAATGTGCTATGGGTAGGAAGAGATATGGCACAACCCAGTATGGTGGGGTTTGAGGTTCTTAGGCTGATCTGGGACTGACATCGGGGTCAAGCACTAACTGTACTCTCATTCTGGTAACGGGCAATCCTGGGTTGTAAAGTGTCCCTTCTGACAGATAGTTTGAAAACAAGTTGGAAAACATCAAAGTGATATTGTTACGTTTCTATCTCAGAAGTCTAATAAGCAGAGTTCCTTTCAGGGTGTTCCGAAAGTTAAAACTTTGGTTGGCATAACTGGGACATTTTGTCCTGTCACACATATATCCCAGAAATGTTGAGAGTTGGAACCTGAGCTAAGGTCTGGTTGACAGGTCCGTGACCTCTGTGATCTTATAGAGAGTTTAACCCTTCATTTCACATATGAAGAAACTTGAGGCTCAGGAGGTTGTGAGACTTGAAGCTAACAGGTGACAGACAGAGTTAGAGCTGTAACTCAGGTCTCTAGGCCCATCATCTCGTGCTCTTCCCACTGTACCACCCTGCCCTCCAGTTCTTATGCTTGCTGCTTCTGGCTGGTCCTGGATGGCAAGAGACAAAGAGCTATGACACATCTTGTTAATGTAACTGGGCTTCCTAATGTTATTTTCCTGGACACTGTCGATAATACTTCTATCTTTCCATATTCTGAATAAAAATACAGTGCATACTCATTATGGAGAAGAGAAAATTTAGAAATGAAGCGAGAAGAAAATAACTGTATTTGTAATCCTATTACCCAGAGTGATCACTATTAACGTTTTGTTTATTTCCTTCTAATCTTTTCCACATGTAGATGTGTGTGTGTGCCAGTGTGTTCTTGTGCATTTACAAAATTAGGATTATGTATTTCATATCAGCCGGCATTCTTTAGTTGCAAATAACAGAAACTGACCTAGTTTCAAATTTAAGGAAGGAAAGGAATTTCTTGGCAGACTGCAGAAATCAAAGAAACACCCAGGCCTTGAAAAAATAGGACCCAGGAAACTAAGTAGCTTTTATCAGAAGAAGAGAGAACAAATACTGGATAGGTCGATATAGCATTGTATATAGATGTCCTAGTTTTGTAGTAAAGAATTTCGAGTAAAAAATAACTTTAAATTTCTCTTGAACTAAAGTCAATTTGTTGCCAGTTCAGACTCCCTCTCAGGATTTCTTCTTTTCACCCCTTCCTCCCACTTCCTTCCTCCCTGTGATGGCCTCTAAGAACAGAGGAAGTTCATGCTGCCATCCTGCCAGCAGGATGGGTATCTGGTCTTCGTGTTACCATCCAGTCCTTTCTGACTCTGGTCTTGCCTTGTGTAGATTTGCCTATGGGTTCCTGGCCCCACCGATCTCCTGCTAATGTAGCACATCCTTTATGTTCTGGGTACGGGTGCTGCACTGCAGTGCATTTGCTGCTGGGAGTTTTGTCATCTTTCCCTGCTGTTGCTGAGAGCCCATCTCCCTTGGCTTTAGTATGGGGCCTCCTTATCCCCTGCTGTGGTCATCCCCCACCCCCACCCAGCCACAAGCTGGCTGTCTCATTGTTCTCAGCTCCCTTCCATTTCCCTTTGCAGGAACCATGCGGATTGTGGGGGCGGGTGGTTTTCACAGGCCCCCTCTGTCTCTAGTCCTGACCTGCTGCCATTCATAGACTTCTGTAGCCACCCTAGGTTGTCAGTGGGCATTCCAAAAGTGGCTCTTCCCTGATTTCATGAAGGAAGTGGAACAAAAGTACCTTCCTTTCACAGATCCTGGAACCTCTTTGGAGCACAAGTATCCATCTTGAATTTCAGTCCAGGAAGGGGACAGTCCTCTCAGGGACTCTTCTTACATTTGACTTTCTTCTCTTCTTTCTGTCTTTCTCCAGTCTTTTCTCTGCCACATAGGAGGGAATTTTTCTTCTTCCTTCCACCAGGTGGGAAATTGACTTTATGTTAAATACTGCATTATTTTTATTCTGTGACTCATTTTTATCATGTCTATATGCAAGTCTTCTAGATTCTGCCTCAGTATTACAATCATGACCTTTTTATTGATTCCAAAGAGCCCTAATTCTCTCACAATGGTTTAGCTTTTATGTATCAATGCTTTGCTTTAGAGTGGTAAGCCGGCTTTGAGTTAAAAATGCATTCAAGTTGGCCAATGGATTTCTCTTCTCCTAAGGCATTGGTTGATCCAGTAGGTGGAGACCTACAGGGCAAAAGAAGTAATTTTACAAAAGGAAAATCCCTTAGTTAAAAATTTCCAACATAGGTGTATCTTTCTACATTCAATTTGATACCCTATGTTTTACTATCAACAGCGTTTTCTAATACAGAGTTGCATAATATTTAATCATCTACCCATTTGTTTAGTTGTCCCAGTGCTCATTTAACCTTCCTCCTGTGAAAATATTATAGAGAAACTTCAATGAAATGGAGTCAGGAGGTTTGTCAGGGGGAGTTTTCATATCCTATCACTCATTATCAATTGCAGACCCAGTAGGAAGAGAGGGACCTTGAACAGGAGTACTACTTTACCGTCAGGGCAAGAGGAAGAAAGGCTTACCTCCTCCCCCTGGTGACAGCCCAGCTAATGAGAGACAGTCACAACTCAGCCAATGATAAGCCACTATACTTCCAACTCCTACTTTACTTCAAAGGACTTTTTGTTTATAACAGCCTTCCCAAATTCCCCTTTTCCTCAATAAAAGAGTGGTCTTCTCCTTTGTTCTCTGAACTTCCCTATGTTTTTTGCTGTAGCTTGCTTGTCCTGGCTTGCAATTCTCTGCTTTTTCCAAATAAACTCATTTTTGCTGATAAAATAACCGGCAACATTATTTTTTTAAGGTTAATACTCTTATGATTGATCATTTAGTAGATCATTTGGGGATTTTATTATTGTAACTGTACTACAACAATTGTCCTAGGACGCATATTTATTTATGTCTCTACTTATTTTACTAGACAAGATTTTTAGTGGGACAATTTTAAGGCCAAAACTTAAAATTTAAAAAATAATCTTGATATATTTTGCAAAATGTTTCCCCCCAAATTTGTCTCAATTCTACTCTCAACAACAGTATTTGAGGGCATGTGATTTGTACATTTGCTGATAATGAATAATAATTTAACCTTAGCTTTTCCCAACCCTCATTAGTTTATTAACTTAGGGGAATGGAAAGAGGCCATATTTAAAACTAAGAAGTTCAATGTTACTTTTTTATCCCACCTTGCTAGCCGATGTGGGACCTCTAGTGCTTTTGGAAATTCTCTCTAAACCCTGTGATCAAGTTTTTCTAAAAGTGCCTAGGACTTCACTTTTGTGCTCACACACCAACCTCCTTTCGATTGGCTTTGCCTCAGCCCAGTAGCTGAGGTTTGGAGCTTTAGAAAGTTCTGTGCAAAGTGCAGGAGGGTGCCTTTTCTCCCAGTGTGTCACTTTAAAAGGCCTCAAGCTGTGCTGGTATGCTCCAGTGCTTCAAAAATAATGAAATTGCTCTTTTAG
This sequence comes from Leopardus geoffroyi, assembly GCF_018350155.1. NCBI lineage: Eukaryota > Metazoa > Chordata > Mammalia > Carnivora > Felidae > Leopardus > Leopardus geoffroyi. The sequence continues at coordinate 134,220,820 of NC_059327.1, forward strand.
ATTTGTTTTCTTTTCCTTCCTTTTTTTTCCCTTTTCTTCCCCTCCCCCCCCCCCCCCCCCATGGCCTCTCTCCTTTCCTCTGTAGGAGTTCAATGGGGGAACTGAACTAGAAGACATATCTGAAAGACAGACCAGATTGTACCAAGGAAAATTGCTGTTTTACTGGCCAAAACTCATTATTTCTTCCTTCCAAAGTGTTCTCTTCCAAGAGGCTCTTCAGTTTGCATACAAATAGATTTTTAGCAAGCCCACCCCATGACTTCAACCCTGATGAGGGCTGATTTTCACTTAAACTCAAACTGATGTGACCATTAATAACATTTTAAAAAATAATTTTAATTTGATAGGTGAAATAGCATCTTGTGGGCATTTAAACTTGCATTTCTTTACTATTAATTTGGCCAGGCATTTTTCCATATATTTATTTCTAATTCGTGTTTCTTCTTTATGAATTATCTGGTCAAATCTTTTCTCATCATTCCATGGTATTTTAGTATGAAATTTAAAAATATTACACATATAAACCTTCAAACTATCATGTTGGTTAGAAATAGTTCCCCCATTTTTGTCTTTTCATTATTATTTTTATATGTACAAAAGTTTAATATTTTTATGAAGTACCATGTTCATGGATAGGAAAAATGAATATGGTAAAGACATCCCCTGTCAATTTGGTTTATGGGTACAATGCAATTCCAACTAAAATCTTTTTTTTTTTTTTTTTTTAAATTTTTTTTTTTTTTTCAACGTTTATTTATTTCTGGGACAGAGAGAGACAGAGCATGAACGGGGGAGGGGCAGAGAGAGAGGGAGACACAGAATCGGAAACAGGCTCCAGGCTCTGAGCCATCAGCCCAGAGCCCGACGCGGGGCTCGAACCCACGGACCACAAGATCGTGACCTGGCTGAAGTCGGACGCTTAACCGACTGCGCCACCCAGGCGCCCCTAACTAAAATCTTAAAAGGTTGGATGTGAAACCTTACAACTTTATTCTAAAATTTACATGGAGTAAAAAAGGGTTAAAATCATCTAAAATATACTTCAAGATTTAAAACAGGGATATTTGCCTTACCAGGTATTAAGATCTATTATAAGGATTTAGCAGTGTGGTGTGATGTTGGGATAGAATACTCAGGTGGGAAAAGGAGTGACTCTTCCTTAGTGTAGTAAATAGTGCTGGGATAGTTGGTTACCCATATGCAGAAAAGGAATTGCATCTCTACATTTCCTCCATGTGTAAACAAAGACTGTGGATTAAGGACCGACTTGTGAAAAGTAAAACTTGTAAACTTTTAGAAGACAACTTAGGATACTGTCTTTATGAACGTGGTGTGGGAAAAACTTATAAAACAAAGTCCACAGGGACATCCAACTCTTGGTCTTGGCTCAGGTCATGATTTCACAGTTCATGAATTTGAGCCCCAAGTCAGGCTCTGTGCTGACAGCACAGGGCCTGCTTAGGATCCTCTCTCTCTTTCTCTCTCTCTCTGCCCCTCCCCACTCATATTCTCTCTCTCTCTCTCTCTCAAAATAAATTAAAACATTTTTTAAAATTAAAAAAAATAAAACAAGGCCCACAAATCACAAACCATAAAGAAAAAAATTGGTAAGTTCAACTACATTTAAATTAATAATGGTGGTTTATCAAAAGATAGTGACCAGATAAACCATGAATGAGAACACATTTTGTACACATATAACCTAGAAAGGATTGGTTTACAGGATAGGTAAAGAATCTTGAAAAGCAGTATGATGAAGACACAAACAACCTGATAGAAAATTAGGCAAAAGATAGGAACTTTAAATATTTCTTAGGAAAGCTTTGAGTCTTGAGTCCCAGTAAGCTGGCTTCTCGTTCTTTTGGCATGTCACCCATTGTTACTTCCTTATTAATGCCACAATAAGGTGTTCCAAGCTGATTTGCACTTTCTTTTTCTCAGCCTTTGAATGAGTCATTTCTTTTGAAAAAAAATTTTTTGTGTGTGTTTATTTATGAAAGAGAGACACAGAGTGCGAGCAGAGAAGGGGCAGAGAGAGAGGGAGACACAGAATCCAAGGCAGGCTTCAGGCCCTGAGTTGTCAGCACAGAGCCCAATACAGGGCTCAATCTCACGAACTGTGAGATCATGACCTGAGCCAAAGTCAGGTGCTTAACTGACTGATCCACACAGGCACCCCAAGTGAGTCATTTCTTCAAAGATCCCTGATTCTTTTTAGGGAAGAATTGTATTTGGAAACCATGATCTGCATTCTAGGTGCAATTATTACTACTGTGATATTGCTGCTCCCATTCCCTGTCTATGGACAGAGGTAGAGAATATTTGTATACACACACACACACACACACACACACACACACACACACCACACCCTTATATCTATGTTTATTTCCATAGAAATCTATAATACTGAAAAACATTATGTTCACACAGACACCTCCAATTCCAGTCCATCGTCAGGAAGTTCAATCTCATTTTCTCCCTGGCTCTCATTATCTTTAATACATTCACTTCTTTAATCAATTCCTTTATACACACCAATCTCCTTTTGCCACCACCATCACCTTCCTTATAACAACTTTACTGTACTTGGCCTGCAGGGCTGCAACTGCAGACACAACCACGTGGACTCCCTCTTCCTCTTACCTAGTCTCACATACTCTAAATTGGGCCACCTTCATGCATGAGTACCTCCTCACCCTGCACAGTCTCCAATACGCCTGTTTAGCCCTTCCTCCTATGCAGATGCTCATCTGACCTCATTCTGGGCTACCATGGCTTTCCCTATCCTGGTGAAAATGCTTCTTCTGCTTGTCTTTTACCTAATGGCTTTATGAGTGAGTTGTTCTGGAAAAGAAGGGAGGAAGAAGAGAAAAAGAAGAGCTATCTTTAGATCTTTACAGTTTCATTTTTTATAATTACCTCTTTATGGGAATATGGTATGACTTAAATAGTTTTACTTATATCGAACCATTGTTTACTAAATAATTCTTTATATTTTATAGAAATATCTTTTTAATTAGTACAGTATACAATGTTGAAATACATGACAATTTTTATTTTTGAGGAAAGTGATAGAAAGACAACCCTACGAGCAAGAAAGATTTTTTTTTTTTGAGATTTCCTCTACAACTGAAAAAAGAAAAATTAAGTTGAATTTTAACAAGGCTGCATTTTCCTTTTAAGAAGACAGTATGTAAAGTCCAACTCAGGAAAGTTTTAAAGTTAAAATTAAATAGAGAAAGCTTTTCACTAGAACGTGAAACCTCAGGATGAATAAATGCAATAGTGTCTGGGCTTTGTGACGGCAGTACATTAGTTGCTCATGAGGGACTGTTCTCTAATACACATCTGTTTCCATCTAGAAAAATAAACAAAAAAGCCCTTTCTTAGCCCTGGCTCCACTTCTTTGAATTATGTCAAATAAAATTAAACATTAAAACCAAAACTGTCCAAAAAAAGCATGGATTTATGTAAGCATATTTACTAGTATAAGAATTATGTAAAAGGACTGCCTGCTGAATGTTGAAGAGATTTTTAGTGTGGATTATACTCTCCTCGATATCACTAAATTCTTTAGTAGATACTGTTATTGCCTCAATCTTGCCTTGAGCCAGATTATCCCTTCTAGTTTTCCTGTATCTATTTTCAATTGACTAGAACCTCATAGTTTGATCAGTGTCTGGGGACATGGGAAAATAAAATGTCCCAATTACATTTCTTTCTTATTGTATTGCAATAGATTCACTGTGAATTTCGAGGATACATCCTGTAGTTTTCTTGGGTCTAATTCTATCCCCCCAAAATATAATGGCCATAGATTTGACAGAAATTTTCTCATATTATTTGTATTACATTTTATAAAACATTTTGAAGTATCCTGTACAGTATCGTAACAGCAAATGTCTCAACATTTCAGCTCTGGGAATTTGCTGGATCAAATTCTTCCAGTTTAGCACTTTTCCTTTTGAGAATTATTTTACTACCATTATAGGCTAAAGAGTTTATGGAGATATCTCATAGCATAAAGAATACACACATTTAAACGTGTTCTTAGGTTAATTAAGTATATTGTTGATAGAAAGGAATATGATTAACTTAGGCTATATGTTCATGTGATTCTTGGGTTGTCCATTTTGAATAAATTATTAAAACCGTTTAGGCAGTAATTAGCTTGAATTATTTTCTAGCATAATTTTCAGATTCTTTAAACTTATTGTGGAATTTTCTGGCTTTGGCAGAAGAATCTCAGGTGTTCACTTCCCAGATATGAAGTTTAAGGGACCATTTCTTTAATGTCACCAAGAAAACTCAAAATGAAAACAAGGATGCAAAAAGCCAGTTATGAGAAAATAGAGAAAAAGTATTAAGGCATGTACACAAATGGACATGAATCCACTGTATTGTTTTTTTAACTCCAAGGATAGAACAGGGGCCTCCCAATGAGCAAGATCAGATATGTTTCCATTTGCTTCTAAAGATGACTGGAGAAAGCATGAATGGACTTTTTAAAATTAGCTTTTTATCTTGGAATAATTTTAGACTCACAAGAAGTTGCAAAGATAGTACAGAGCTTTTGTATACTTCTCATCAGTTTCCCTTAATAATATTTTATAATACCATCGTATATTTGTCACAACTAAGAAGCCAGCATTGGTACATTGCTATTTATTAAACTTCATAGTTTATTTGGATTTCACTGGTTTTTTCACTAATGTCCTTTTTCTGTTCCAGGATCCAATCCAGGATGCCACATTACAATTAGTCAACGTATTTCCTTAATCTCCTTTAGTCTGCAACAGTTTCTCAATCTTTCCTTGTTTTTCATGACCTGGATAGTTTTGTGGTATACCGGTCAGGGATTTTGTAGAATATACCTTAGTTTTGATTTGTTTGATGTTTTTCTCATGATTAAGATTGAGATTACAAGTTTTTGAAAAGAATGTCACAGGATTGAAGCACCCTTCTAATCACGTCATATCAGAAGCACATGCCGTCAACACGACTAATCTTAGTGATGTTAACCACATCAGTTGGTTTTTGTCAGGTTTCTCCATTGGAAAGTTACTATTTTTCTAAACCCTATTCTTTGGAAACAAGTCACTAAATCTCACTCATACTTACAGAGTGTGCGTGGAAATAATCTTTGCCTCCAAAAAGCAGGAGTCTCTACATATATTATTTGGAAGTCATCTGTAAGAAAAATACATCTCTTCCCCCATCCCCATTTATTTACTTATTCACTCATTCATTTATATCAGTATGGACTTTTGTGTATTTATTTTATACTTTGGATTGTAATCAGTGCCACATTATTTTGTTGCTCAAATTGTTCCAGCTTTGGCCATTGGGAATTCTTTCAGGTTGGCTGCCGTGTACCTATCACACACCCCCATCCTTTTGTGTTTTGAGCTTTCCAGCACTGCAAATGCTCTGGGCTCATCTTATTTTTGTCCTACCCAAGACCTAGAATCAACATTTCTCTGAGAAGCCCTGTTCCTTCGTTGGAGAATGATACTTGGATGAAATTTCATAATGGATGATAGCATAGGTTGACTTAGACATATAGAGCTTAGACAGTTTTCACAATAGTGATCAATGGCATGATCCAAAGTCCAGGAATTTTACCAGAAACCACCCTACTGAGGAATTTTATGAAAATTCCACCAAAGACATTTAAGTAAATTATGGGATAGAGGAAGAGTATTCATACCATATTGTCTTGGAAATTTTTATTTGGATGAGCAGGATTTATCAAACTGACAGTGTATTAAGTCTCTGTGATTCATACCTGAGGAGCGTTGCAGTGGAATTCAGTGGATTCTGAGCACAGCTTGCATGAAGTTTGTTGGAACTTAGGTAAACAGAAGTAAAATCTAAAAGTAATAAATAGCATAGGGGCACTTGTGCCCCAATGTTTATAGCAGCACTCTCAACAATAGCCAAATTATGGAAAGAGCCTAAATGTCCATCAACTGATGAATGGGTAAAGAAATTGTGGTTTATATACACAATGGAGTACTACAGGGCAATGAGAAAGAACGAAATATGGCCCTTTGTAGCAACGTGGATGGAACTGGAGAGTGTGATGCTAAGTGAAATAAGCCATACAGAGAAAGACAGATACCATATGTTTTCACTCTTATGTGGATGCTGAGAAACTTAACAGAAACCCATGGGGGAGGGAAAGGAAAAAAAAAAGAGGTTAGAGTGGGAGAGAGCCAAAGCATAAGAGACTCTTAAAAACTGAGAACAAACTGAGGGTTGATGGGGGGTGGGAGGGAGGGGAGGGTGGGTGATGGGTATTGAGGAGAGCACGTTTTGGGATGAGCACTGGGTGTTGTATGGAAACCAATTTGACAATAAATTTCATATATTGAAAAAAAATAAAAGTAATAAATAGGTTCACACTTAAAGAAATTGGCTAATTTAAAAACTATTTTTTATGGATTGTTAATTATGATATATGATTCTTGAAAATGTCTAAGTGATATTCTGGTTATATTTCAAAAATAATATAGCATGCATTATCAAAGGCACTGACAAGGGTAGAAAGACATATCAGACACTGCCTCCGCCTTCCAGAGAGGTAACTAATATAAGGAAACATTATGTGGTGGGAAAGACAAGTATTAATGAAGAGCTTTGGGAGGTATAAGGTAAATAAATTTAGTGGCTATGGCAACAGGATCCCTGAGGAGGCAGTAGAGGGCTGTATCTTTAAGGGCACCCAGGGCCCAGGATTCTAAGCAGAAGTGGTAGTGCCTCTGTGAGATCAGGAGGGAAACTGAGACAGTAAAGGAGATTGCTTCTTCTCTCTCTCAAGGGAGAACCATATTCACTAGTCAGGGAGTAAGTGAGATTGGGTCCATGGGACGTGAAATCCACAGAGGGTGGGAAAATCAAGCAGTAGGACCGAGAGCAGGAAGCAATACCTTGGTGAAATATATTTGTTCAGTAACCCTTGGCTCTGAACCACTTATATACTTTATTTTAAAGCTCATTATTCGGAGTCAGGCTACAAAGTGGTCTAGAAGAAACTAGAGCCAAAAACTGGAAAGAACAAAGGCACATCCAGAGCAAATATTCAGTCTTGTGAAATCTTAGCAGGGGATATATTTAGCCAGGTCGTTAAGAATCTGGAAAGAATGGGGCGCCTGGGTATCTCAGTCATTTAAGCCACGCAACTCTTGGTTTTCTGCTCAGGTCATGATCTCAGAGTTTGTGAATTTGAGCCCCATGTCGGGCTCTGCGCTGAGAGCATGGAGCCTGCTTGGGATTCTCTCTCCCCCTTTCTCTGCCCCTCCCCTGCTCTTTTCCTCTCTCAAAAATAAATAAAAGAATTTAAAAAAAAAAGAATCTTGAAAGAATGAGTGCTGATGGAGATCTCTATTTTGATTTTATATCAAACTCTTTGGTGCTGTTCTTTTTTCTCTCATGTTGTGAATGATTCATTTAAAAAATTACTTATTTATTTATTTTATTGTGGTAAAATACACATAACATGAAATTTACCATTTTAATCATTTTTCAGTCTACAGTTTAGTTGCATTAAGTACATTCCCATTATTGTGCAACCATCACCACTGTTCATATATGAACACTGCTCATTCTTCATTCTATACTGAAACTCTATACCCATTAAACAATTACTCTCCATTTCCCTTTCCCTCGAACCCTTGGTAACCACTCTTAGGCTTTCTGTGTCTGTGTATCTGACTACTTTACATACCTCATATAAGCAGAACCATATAATATCTGCCTTTTAGTTTATGGCTTATTTCAATTAGCATAATATCTTTCATGTTTCATCCCCTGTTGTACTAAGTAGTCACAGTCAAATTATGCTAAATTGTTGCTTTTTTTGTGAGTCAATTTCATTGGCTGAGGTAAATAGGAGGATACATGAAGCACACGTTAGAGGACAAGAGGACAAGAGTCTGCAACATCAATAGGAGGGGTAGGATATCGAGGTTCCAGACCCCTTAGCTACTAGAGGCAGAGCTGGAGATTGAGGACCGGTCATAGCACCAAGGATATGGGCAGTGAAGGGCCAGTTAACAGGCTAAAGCCAATAGTGTGAGTGTAAGATGGTAGACTGGGGCAGAGGTATCAGGCAGGAAGGACCTGGAATTCTGTAAGTTCCAGAGTCATAGTGCATATGGAGGTAACTGCAGATTCAGAGAGGTGGAGGGAAAGATTCTAGGGAGTGACTCAGATGTGAGGAAGAGAGGTTGCTGCCGGAAGGTTTACGTAGAAAAGACTGTATATAAAGTGGGTAGAATTAGGACAGGAAGGGAAGACTGGAGGGATGATCTTCTTAGGGCAAGTGGCATTAGGAGAGAGAGGGAGATGGAAACTGCCAGATGCTTTTGGAGCTGAATAGACCAATTGACTGAGTCTACAGAGGGTTTGTGGAATGCAGAATGAGATAGGAATAGGTTGATGATGCCAGTTTATAAAGCACGCTTATTGCTAAATGATTCTGATTATTTTGTAAATAATGGGCATTATCAGAAAAATGAACCAGCTTTATCCTTTCCTTTGCCTCAACTCCTATAGCTTTAATCTAGACCTTAATTAGAATAGTTAGCATGCTTTACCTTTTGGTAGGTTGGGAAATAGTTGTATCTCCTGTGAGAGTAGAAACTGCCTGAAGGCAGAGTTGTTTTATTCACATTCATGTTTCTCAGAGTGTTAACCACAAGGTCTTGAACTTCTTAGTTCCTCTGTAAGCATTCTTTGGATGGAATGGTGTTAGATTCAGGAATTTGATGGCAGAATGGGGTAACATGGTCAAGGCTATAATTTAGGAAGATTAGTATGATAAGAATGTGTAGCGAAATTGGAGGCAGGTTGACTATAGTGAAATGGTGAGGTAACTGAAGGTATTTCTCCACTAGGCCTGAACAAGAAGGAAAGGATTTGAAAAGAAATCTGATACCAGTTTATCTACTCCTTATATGCCAGTAGTTTTTTACTGGCAGCTGAAAACAAAAGTTAGGAAGGAAGAAAGAAAAACCGAGAAATGAATCATCTGTCTGCATATTTTCTCCTGTGGAATCCTGACCAAGTTACATAACACAGGCCAACAAATATAATTTCTTTTTCTCAGAAATCACAGAAGGTGGTGCTTCTATAGAAAATGTTGTCTATATTAGTGAGAAAGTAAAAATGATGTAGCTGTTTTCATTTTCTGTTTGGACTTGTCTGACTAGTTGGTGGTCTTGTGGGTTCTTGTATGTAAGTGTTTCCTACTCTCTGTGAATAGTAGAAAATAACATTATATTTGAACAGATTTTTGGTGGCACATGGAAGCAAAGTGAAGTGTTTCCTAGTTGTATAGAAATATGTAATCGCTAAGACTAAAATTTACCCACAAGCTGTGGATTAGCCACCTGTACAACTAAACCATGAGAGATTGCCTGTAAGTCTGGGTCTAAAGAGTTTGGACAGACTTTAGGGGATACAAATTTCTCTGCAATGCTTTGGAATGAGAAAAATCACAGTACTTCATTTTCTAAATCAAATGAAATCTGTCTCCAAGCCCTTATTCATGGTGGGGCTGGTGGTGAGATGCCGAATGTCAATCATTATTGAGAGCTCCTTCCCTTTCGTAAGGGTTTATCTTTGGTAGCTGCCCAGAAACTTGTTATCTAAGCCCCTGGTATTTACTTAAAGGAGGAGTGGCTCCTTTCCCTCTTTCTTGGTGGATGGTAGGATCTTTTGCTGAGTCTTCCTGGTGTGGTGTCTAGCCTCCTTCTCAGGTCATGCAGCTCCAGCCTAGGTTCTTTTTGTCAGAAGACACCATGACTTGCTTTGCACCATGACTTGCCATCTCTTACAACTCCAAATCCTGTCCCATTCTACGTTGAAGTCTCCCTTCTCTTCCTCTAGTGGCAACTTCTACCGTCTTACCACCATACCACCTCTGCTGGGGAATTAGCTGAATCTCCTCTAATCTACCTCAAATACAAAAGCTGATTACTTCTCTTTTGGTGAGGGAGGTGATGAACTCAACCTTTAGAAACCAGTGCTTCCTCTTTCCTGTGGTGGGGTGGGGAAAAGAGATTCTTTATACTTCTTTGGTGAATCTGTGGCAAGAATAACAATATCAACACAATAGTAAAATAACCCATAACAACAACCACCACATCAAATCAATCCCAAGGTATCAGTTAGGTTTTTTCCTTATTAACTCATCTGATAATACACTATATACTCTAATCAAAGGTATCTCAGTATATTCTCCGAGTGAGGGGTCTTAAACATGATTTAATGTAATAGGCTCTAATAGAACCAATTACTTTATTACTTGCTTAGGCAAAGACTGGTTAACCTTAGAGTTTGATAAACAGAAGGGAATCTGGAGAAAAGGTAACCAGTGAGAGTGAGTTTTTTTTTAGTAAATCTCTAGTACTTTTTAAATGGTCTGGTCATGTTGATAGGTATATTGCTATGGTGTAAAAGGATGCACCAAGTGATCATTAGCTTGGCAGTCATGGCGATCACCCAACTTTTTTCTAATCTCTTCCCTCCTGATTAGTTCCAGATCCTGCATGGTCAAGATCTCATCACGGTGGTAAAGCAGGCTTGAGAAGTCTTACTCAAGTGGCCAGTCAGCCTAAGTAGCATTTCTCATCTCATCTAATTAATTTTGTCCAAGTTCAAAAAAGAGCTCTTTGTTTATATTATAATGAGTATAGAAAAAGTACAACTACTTTTAGTAGATTCTTGTTTTCCTACTATATACTATGGTACATGTTGGTAAGATGGGTAGTTGCTTTGCCCATGAAATGTAAATGTTCCACTATCCACTTGTTTAAGCAGGGAATGTATATGCTATATTTATTCTATATGCTATATATATACATATATACATAATATATAGCACTTATAGAATATATTATATAAATATATAGTATGCTAGTCCCTGTTCTAAGTGTTGGAACTACAAAAGTAAATTTGCCCATGAAGCATATATATTAACCCAAGCTTCCTGACTTTGCATCTAAAACTCTTTTCTTTTTCCTTCTCTTTTGGAATTCTCATCCAGAGGGTCCTAAATGTCAGGATGTTTGTATTTTAAACAATTGCAGACACCCTGGACACCAATTGTAGACAATCCTGGATATTCTGATCAAGTGGATCTGGGATGGAGTTAGAACTCTGTTCTTTAAAAAACAAAAAACAAAAACCTCCCCCAATAAACCTCCTAGGTAGTTTGATATGCAGCTAGGTTGGAGAATCATCATTACCAGGGGCACCTGGCTGGCTTATTTGGAAGAGCATGCAACTCTTGATCTCAGGATCATGAGTTCCAGCCCCATTTTGGGTGTAGAGATTCCTAATAAATAAATAAATAAATAAATAAATAAATAAAACTTAAAAAGAGAGAGAGAATCATTATTACCAAAAACATTCTAATCTTTTAGAACTGAATTATAATGGTGTCTGAATATGGATGATGGGAACCAAGTGCACAGACAAGTTTTACAGGATGTCAAGTAGGAATTTGTGTTTTGCCTCTTAATTACTGTTTCAACCCAAACTGAAGACAAAAGACACAATGTGTGCCATATTTTTAATTTATAAAGTCACTGACAGTTGGGGTTAGGCACCCTCCTGCATGGCTCTCTCAAAGGCCCATAGTTAGAAAACTAGTCCAACCACTCAACACATCCCCACCTCTTAAGGGAAGTTGGGAGAGGCGAAGACAGCCTTTTGGGGAGTGAATGTATACTCTATTCCTTCTCTCAAGAGAGGTATGTGAGGGGGGAAAACTAAGTAAATCTCTTGAAAAGAAAAGTAAACATTTTGTAGACATTTTGTTCCCAGGATGTATGACCTTCTTGAGTAGCAGATTTGCTGATGTGCCTTGTGTGCTCCTGGAATGTAGGAAGAGGACTTAGTGAAGATGGTGTGAGTGGAGTGCAAGTAGGTGGAGAGGGGGGCCTCTGCCTTCACAGTCGAGGTGAGGAAGTCCTCACGTGGCTACAGACGTTGACTCTGAGAGTTGGCTGTGAGGATATATGAGATTGGGAGCCACAGTTGTCACAGTATTGATGCAGTATGAGGGGTGAAGAGGGTCCATATGTGGGGGCAGACCACCAGGGGAGCATCTGCCAAAAGATATAACCAAATCTCTCATCAGAGCACCATCTTGGAGCCACCACTGTCTTCATGGAGCACATAGACGGTAGTCCAGGCTAGTAGTTATAATCAACCCAGGAGAGGGTGACAACTTGCCCAGTAACATGAGGAGATGCTCCTGTTTCTTTTCTCCTTCTGTTCTGCCTCAATCCCACAGCAGCTCATATCTAGTAGAAGAAAGTGGGGGAGATACAAAGAGCCAGAACTCATTCTCCCAGCCCCAGCCCCCACATCTGCCAACCTTAAGCTTTTAGTCTGAAACTGAAAACCTAACCTCTTCTGGATCATGGAACAAGTAGAGTTTTGATTGAATATACAATTGGAATGTTTAAATGAACAGGACTGAGTCTGAAATAGCTGAATGAGATTGTTGTAATAACAATATTTGCTTGAAAAGCACATAATTGGCAAGATGTATTTGGGGAGCTGCTATTCAGCAGGAAAGTGGTATTTGTTTAGGAAACTTGTTGGAAAAATGAAACCATTACACATCCACAAAGAGTTGATATTCCTTAATAGACAAAGTTTTTTTTTTTTAACTTTTTTTGGATGATTATATATACACATGGTACAGAATTCATGAGAAAGAAAATAGTAAAAGTAAAAGATAACTTTTTCCCCTTTCCTTTCCATAACCATGCAGTTGTTATATTTCTTTCTAGATATATCACAGAATTGCTTTATATTAAGGCTTCCAAAAATAGTCATACAATTCTCTATCAGTTCTATAGCACTGATGAACATATACGAAAAATATATGGGCTAGATACATTTCCACACCTTAGGGTTATTTTTCGGAAGTTGTTGCTAGACATCTTGTCCTCATTATTTATTTTTGACCCAGTGAATCTCATTGTTTGAAATCCCCAAAACCATATGTTTAGAATATCCTGTTTTTTTTTAATCTTGAAACTTTGAAACAGCTATTCCTATGTTAATTATGTTTTATGATTTGCTTATTACTATATCACTCCTTATATTTTGATTATTCAAGTAAAATTCCTTATTCTTCAAAGGTTTTAAGTCCTGTTAAGCAAGGAGTTTAGTTTCAGAAAGAATACTGATAATGTTGGACTCTATTCCTGTCTCCTTGAATCATTTAGGATTCTGTTTAAGTTATGCAACCTTTATGCTGTGAAACTGAATAAAGACAACTTGCTTTCTTTTTCTTCATACACTGGGGAAAATGTTTTAATAGCCAGGACTGCCTTCATCATAGTCCAAAGGCAGATGTTGAGAAGTTGACTTGTTTCAGTGATGACTGGTTTTTAGGACCAGAGTGTGGGTGGGGTTAAAAGCTTCCATTGGCCTAAGGCCAAATTAAAATGTAGGTCACATGATTGTAAGCCTGGGAACCTCCTCACCCTTCACTCTAAGTTGTGTTTTGCCATTCTGTGTCAGCTTGTTTTACCATTCTGTGTCAGCTTGTGTGGTGTTTTTATGTCAACAGTCATTCTTTAGCTTATCAGCTCCTTAAGGACAGAGACTATAAGTTATTTATTTCGCACACTTCACAACACAAATCACAGTACTGTGTACATAGCAGGTGGCAATGAGTGTTTTTTGGAATGAGGGGCTAAGGAGTTTAGCCTTAATTCAGTAATGGTCGGGACACAACAACAAACAACAACAACAAAAACCAAAAGCCAGAAGTCAAAAACCCAACTCAGTAATAGAAAGGGAGGAGAATTTAAATAGGAGCATTGCCTGACCAGAAATTTGTTTATAAAGATGAGTGTGGTGCAGGATTGCCAGATTTAGCGAACAACAATACGGGATGCCCTGTATTTTATCTGGCACTCCTATGGTGTTAATATAGTCTATATAGTCTATATAGTCTATATAGATGATGTAGGGAGAGAGTGGGGATAGCTGGAAGATGATTGAAATTACTGTAAGAGAATGGTTTTGGACAGTGATACCCAGGGACTGGATTTGGGGCACACTGTGGCTATAGAATGGGCAGGGCTTGCTGACTGACGGGATGTGGGAGGTGAGAGAGAAGTGAAAACCAAAGTAATTTCTGCAAGGTTTTAAATTTAGATTACTGAGTAGATGACTACAGAAAAATGATCTCCAGAAAGCTGGGAGGAGACCAGTTTTGTGTAGGAGAGGAAAGGGAACAGGAAAGAAAATAAGTTCAATTTAAACCTTGTCAGTTTACAAGTGGAAATGACCAGCAGATATTTAGAGGTAGACATTTGGAGCCTGGGAGAGGTTTGGGAGGGATAGACACAGGATTTTTTGTGAAGGACCTGGAAGCAGGGAGTAGAAAGATTTTGCTGGAATACATCTGGTTGTTGATCCAGGGTGAAGATATATCTCCTGATGCTGAATTTGGATCAAGAAAGAAAGGAGCCAAATGTATATAAATGTTTCCTTAAACAGTGGTGTTTATATTGTTAGTGTAACTATTTTCAAAATGCTAATTTGGCCTAACAGAGCAATTGTGAAGCAAGCAATTTTTCTTTTTTCTTGCAGAATTTAACCAGTATGAAATCTTACCAGAGTTACTGACAGTTTTGTCCTCAATATAAGAAACAAAGGGCAAGGAACAATCTTAATGGGTGACACTGCTTCTGCTTGAGTCAGTTCTGGCTTTCTTGGGTTGTGTATTCTTGGGTAAATACACTGAGGATTCAGAGTAGAGGTGTGTGTGTGTGTGTGTGTGTGTGTGTGTGTGTGTGTGCGCGCGTGTCCCACCAATCCATAACCCTTCTGCAATTCTGCAGTTGTGGTCAATAAATATTTATTGAAAAAAGGGAATAAATAAATTTTAAATAAATAGCTAGAGATATAGTTGTATGAGTAATATCAGCATAAGTGTAATAGAGCAGATGTTATAGAAAGAAAATTCATTATTTCCCATGAGTCTTTAGAGGTCTCAAGGAAGAATTCTGTGGGTAAGGAATTTATGTTAGAAAAGCATAGAAACTGGAGAACAGTCCAAAATATATATTCCACACGTGCCATGTTCTTTCCTCAGTGTACATGTTCCTGGCTGCCCATAGTGACAAAGTCCATGTGTAGCAGGTTGGAATTTTACTTCCCATGAGGACAGATGGGATCAGCACCTGTGTAAGTGGGCATTTCCCTTGTGGGGAGGAAGGAACAAAGTGGGAGTAGCTGGACAAAGATGCTATGAGCAAGTGTGTGAAATGAAGATGTCCCAGAGGTAGGAAAATCAGACCGAAGGTTGCAGCTTCCCCTATAGGTTATTCCTCTGCTCTGCAATCAGCGAGAGTTTGATCATCTGAGAACTGAATAAAAACGGAAGGGTTTAAATGGGGAAGGGAAAGAAACAGAATTAAGAAACAGAACTATAACCTCTACCAAGACTCCAACGAAACAGGATAAAAGAAAAAAAAAAATCGTTTAAATGTTTGGAGCTCCATCTTCTGGTCATGAAACAGGATAGAACTGAAATGTGATATTAATCGTAAATGCTAAAATATATCGACAGGAACTGTATTACATATATTGTCTCAATTAATTTATCTTGCTCTACCAAATAAACTCGAAACTCCTGAACTCATAAATTAAGGCTCTCATGACCTGGCTTCACCCTCTTGCTTCATCCCCATCCTTTCATCCATTTTAACAAGCACATACTTACTCAAGCTTACCAGGTAAACAGTACTGAGCAGAACTCTGTGGGAAGTGCAAACTCATGAGCCTTGGCACCTGTTTTCAAGGATCCGCTCTTGAATCCACATGCCATCGAAAACCATGTTGGTTATTTTAGCATCAACTACACAGATGGCGTGTGAATAATGCTTCTCTCCATAAATGGAAGCTTGACAGAAACGACTAAATTTTCCTTTGACTGGCACCCCACTCACAATCCTCTCTTCTTTCTAGAGGTAGCCATAGCGGTAGGTTTGTGGACACTTCTGGATATTATTTAAGCTGTGAGATACATGTACAAGTACGCACAGAAGTTTTTTGATACTTCTTGTAAACTCGAATAGGGGTTTATGTATGTATGAGTGAGTATGTTCAACACAAGTAGTAAAATATTATACCAATGTATGCAATTGCTTTTTACTCTTAAGAATGCATCTTAGGGATTTATATATGATATTATTATACATACACCTAGTTATATTATATTTTATTTTTTATAATTTTTTAAATTATATTTTTTGAGAGAGACAGAGCATGAGTAGGGGAGGGGCAGAGAGAGAGGGAGATACAGAATCCAAAGCAGGTTCCAGGCTCTGAGCTGTCAGCACAGAATTCAATGCGGGGCTTGAACTCACAAACTGTGAGATCATGACCTGAGCAGAAGTTGGACGCTTAACCTACTGAGCCACCCAGGTGCCCCTCTAGTTTATATTTTAAATAGTGACATAGTATTCCATAATATTTAGCATATCTCCTTTTTAGCCTTGTTGCAGAATTACAAACAATGCTGTCATAAATATTTTTATGCACATGGATATTTTCCTAGGAGAGATGTGGAGAAGTGGAATTATTGTTCACAGGGTATGTGCATTTTTGGCTTGATAGATAGGCTATTGCCCTCTGAAGCAGCAGTTATAATCAAAGGGCTCTTTCTCCACATTTCTTTGTCTGCACATCTGTCAACACTTGATATTATCAAACTTTAACAAATTTTTAGTCAATCTGATACCTAAGAACTGGCGTTTTATTGTTATTTTTACTTTTATTTTCCTGGTTGTTCATCCTTTTATGTTTACTGACCATTTCATCCTCTGGGAATTGCTTCTTATTCTTTCCATGTTTATAGTCTTTATCCATTTTTATTGGGTTGTTTTTGTCTATGTTTGATATGTGGGAACTCTTTGTATATTCCAGATAATAGTTTGTTATATATATGGAAAATATTTTTTCTCGATTATTTTTCCTTTTAAAAACACTGACAAGGGTATTATTTATAAGATATGTTTTAATTTGTCAATCTAATTTATCAGTCTTTTTTTGATACAGGTTCCTTATATATTCTCATCCATATATATGCTCATACTTTTATGTATATTGTGGTGGTCAGATGTGGTCAGGTCCTCACCCATATCCCCTTGGGCCTTACAGCTATGTATAGGTATCTCAACTGTATCTGCAAACAGACACACACACACACACACACCCCACACATTTTTTTTTCTCCTACTCTGTTGGTGCTTTAAAGCTTTGCCTATGTTATCTTTGTCATAGAAAAACTTTTAGTGGAACAGTGGGTTCACAGCATATTTTTCAGTGTCTCTTCTATATCTAGTAGTAAAGGCACTTATGATATAATGGGAAGAGACCTATATAATTGGAATTGTGTGGATTCACAGACCCCTTTACATTACTTCAATACCTCCCAGGTCTTTAGCCCACAGGTTGAGTTCTACTGGGCTAGTAGGGTTTCTGTAAGGAGGGTCATTTTGTAAGAGATTTCTTCATTCATTCAACAGATATTTATTGAACTAAGGGCAAGGTGCTGTATTAGATTCTGGGAATACAGCTGTGAAAGAAAGAAAGCATTCCTGTCAGGGAGCTTATATTCTAGTGGGAAGAGACAGGCAAAAAATAATACACACATAACTGTAATATTTCAAGTGGTGTTGAGTGTTATGGAGAATAGGGAGGGCCTAAGTAGTCTGAGAAGAGTGTTGCTCAAATAGAATGGAGAGAGAGAGGCTCTCTAGTGTGGTGATATTTGAATAGATATTTGAGTGAGGTAGAGCTATGCAGCTCAGGGGAGGAGAATTGCTAGTGCAAAGCCTCTGAGGTGGGAGTATGTTCCTTGTCTTTGAGAAATGACAAGAAGACAGGCTAGCGTAGGTTTAGAGAGATGGAGGATTGTGGTAGAAGACAAGGTTGGAAAGGCAGTGGGTAGTCAGACATCATATAGGGTCTTGCAGGCCCTTGTAAGTGCTTTGGATTTTACCCTGTGCGAGATAGAAAGAAGCAAGTGGAGAACTTTAATTAGAATAGTGACATAGTCTGACTTATGTTTTAAAAGTATCACCATGACAGTTTTTGAAGTAATTATTAGGTAAGGGTTGAAGCAGGAGACTAGCTGTAGAAATCCAGGCTAGAAATTAATAGTCAAATGTTTCTGACTGGTTGAATAAAATGAAGACTGAGAACTGATCCTTGAATTTGGCAATGGGAAAGTTACTAAAGAGTGTATACTCAGTTTGGTAGGGAATAAAGAGCCTTTGAAGATTTTATAGGGAAGTGATATCATCAGCATGTACTTCATAAAAATCTGTCTATTGGTAGCAATAGATGGGAAGGATTAGATTAAATGGAAAAAAAATCTGAGGCTAGAGAGGCATTTTAGGTGCCCATTGTATTAAAAGAGTATGGGGTAGCAAAGGTGGGAATGGAAAGGTTGTTTCAGAGCCTGAATTAAAAGAATTAGATAATTGAAGGAATATAGGATAAGACAAAGACAGAAGAATCAAAGCTAAATTTTTTAAATTGTGTGACTAGGAAAATTATAGTTCCATTAATAGAGATGGTCAGGAACAGAAGATAATATCTTCAATTTGTTAAAAAGTTTATCTATTAACCAGCAAAACTAAAGGGCAACTGATGGAATGGGAGAAGATATTTGCAAGTGACATATCAGATAAAAGGGTTAGTATCCAAAATCTATAAAGAACTTATCAAACTCAACACCCCAAAAATAAATAATCCAGTGAAGAAATGGGCAAAAGACATGAATAGACACTTTTCCAAAGAAGACATCCAGATGACTAACAGATACATGAAAAGAATGGCTAAAATGAACAACTTAGGAAATAACAGGTGTTGGTGTGGACTCAGAGAAAGAGGAACCCTTTTGCACTGCTAGTAGGAATGCAAACTGGTTCAGCCACTCTAGAAAACAGTATGGAGTTCCTCAAAAAATTAAAAATAGAACTACCCTACGAGCCAGCAATTAGGTATTTATCCAGAGAATACAGGAATGCTGATTCGAAGGGACACATGTACCCCAATGTTTATAGCAGCACTATGGAAGGAGCCCAAATGTCCACAACTAATGAATGGATAAAGATGTGGTATATATGTACAGTGGAATATTACTTGGCAATAAAAAAGAACAAAATCTTGCCATTTGCAACAACATGGGTGGAACTAGAGTGTATTATGCTAAGTGAAATAAGTCAGTCAGAGAAAGATAAATATCAGGGTGCCTGGGTGGCTCAGTTAGTTAAACATCTGACTCTGGACTTCAGCTCAGGTCATGATCTCACAGTTCGTGAGGTCAAGCCCGGCATGGGGCTCTGTGCTGATAGTGTGGAGCCTGCTTGGGACTCTGTCTCGCTCTCTCACTTCCACTCCTCCACTTGTTCTCTCTCTCAAAATAAATAAAAATAAATAAAAAAAGGAAAGACAAATATCATATGATTTCACTCCTGTGGAATTTAAGAAACAAAACAGATGAACATAAGGGAAAGGAAGCAAAAATAATATAAAAACAGAAAGGGAGACAAGCTGTAAGAGACTCTTAAATACAGAGAACAAACTGGAAGTTGCTGGCAGGGTGTTGGGGGAAGGGATGGGCTAAAGGGGCAAGGGCCATTAAGGAGAACACTAGTTGGGAGGAGCACTGGGTGTTATATGTAAGTGATAAATCACTAAATTCTATTCCTGAAATCACTATTATACTACATGTTAACTAACTTGGATTTAAATTAAAAAATAAAGTTTGTTTATTTATTTTGGGAAAGAGATGCTGTGCAGCCAGCGTAGAGCCTGGTGTGGGGCTCAGTCTCACAAACCGTCAGATCATGACCTGAGCCAAAATCAAGAGTGGGACACTTAACCAACTGAGCCACCCAGGTGCCTCTCCACCAATTTAAAAAATTAATGTTCCTTGTATATAGAATTCTTCCAGCACCTATAATTAATATTCTTCTCTTTTTACATTCTTTCCCTTGCAATTCTTATCCAGTTTGATAGCACATGGCTCTCACATTTCAATCGCCCTTCTATATTCTGGACTTATGTTTCCATTCTGAAAGGCATCTTCACCAAAACTTACCATGGACAACTCAAAGTTAGCACATAAAGGAAAATAAGGAATTTTTTGTGAGATGGTTATTCTCTGTGCATCATCAATATAGACTACAAAGTGAAGTAACAAAAGTTTATTCTAAGAAGAACTGTGGGATCCATTTGCCAAGACCTCCAAAAATGTGAATGACTTTCTGCCAGTCAGAAGATCACGATTCACCAGATGCCTTTAGAGTCTCAAAGGAGGGAGTATAATAGAAAATTGTAAAAAAAAACCCTGATAGTTATGTGATGTGATAGAGATATAAGCTAATGCTATGATGATCATATTGCAATATATGAATTTATAAAATCAACATGATATATACCTTAAATTTACATAATATGTCACTTATACCTCAATTTTTAAATTTTTAAAAAATTGATAAAAAGGAAAGTAAACAAACAAAAGATATCAAGAAAATTCCTCAAAAAGAGCATTTTTGTTTAGTCAGTTGTCTTGATGGTACACATTGTTGTGGAAAATATAACTCAGAACATGCTGAGAGTGGTCTAGTGGTAATGTAAAGACAAATAAACAAGAAGGTTTATGAGGTTTGAAGGAGCAGTCTGGAGGAAGAATGTGAGAAAGTCCAGGGCCTGGGAAAAATTGGGAGATAGGAAGAAATAGGAGGCATGTAGTGAATGTTGGAGTGGGAATGGGACAGGAGCTAGGATCCCAAGGGAGATGGTCAGTGGAAAGTTTCTGATTGTGAGTGTGGCTTTGGACTTTTAATCACGTCTCTTTGATTTTAGGATACCATGGATAATGTGATACACTGTCAATTTAATAAAAGCTTTTCAGGCAAAATATAACAAGATATTAAATATACACAAATTGCTTGTAAGAAATATCAATATTCGAAATACATTAAAATAGGAAAAATGTATCTTTGAACAGAAATAATTCTATTAGAAATCTTTTACTATGCTGCACCATGATATAGTACACCTTTTACCTCATGTTGTCACTGAAACTTCAGTGAAGATGTCTGATCACAGTTATAGTGTGATTAGTTTTTATGAGATTAAGTGTTTTAGGGAAATTAGTGTTTTAGGAAGTATTCCGTGTTGAATCAATATGGAGTAAAGCTAAGGAAACATTCACAAGAGATGACATTTGAGAATTCAGCAGAAGCAAGAAATCTGAGGAAGTGACTCAGAATAAAGCACCCTTAGAATTTATGAAATATTAGGCATGAGGTGGGAGGTACCTGTTTTCCACCATATGGTAAGATAAAGGATTATTTGCTTTTTAATTAATTAATTATTATTTATTTTAAAAATTTAAAAAATGTTTACCTATTTTTGAGAGATGAAATCATGACCTGAGCTGAAGTCAGATGCTCAACTGAATGATCCACCCAGGCACCCCCAATTCACATAATATATTTTTAAAATATATGGCAATGGAAAGAGTTGGTGACTGTTTTGGGGACATCTATCTTATAAATATATAGGTCATGACACATTTGAGGAAGAAAAGAAGATACGGAGATGAGAAAAGTGGTCATTATAGAGGTAGAAGAAAATAATTTCAGATTATTTCCAACACTTCCATGACTTTATATCTGGACTGATTAAGATGTAATTGAATCTGCTGACCTTTAAAAGCCTCTTCAGTCCTGTAATGCAATGACCTACCAATTTTTTTGGCAAAGAGTTAATCATTCCAAAAATAGTCTTTACTTTCAACCAGGAGAATGTTAACTTTATGTTTTTTGGGAATGGAATGGATGCAAGTCTTCTTTACCATCCATGTAAACCTGTCTAGATTACAAATTTCCAAATTGATCAAATTGTTAGGGAATTTGGCAGAAAAGTTCAACCATGTACTTTCCGAGTGAAGGACAGTCATTATTTTATTCTCTGACACAATATAATGATGAACCCTGTTTGTCTCTCTGAACAGTTGTGGAATTTGTTTTTTGCATAGTGATATATGTGTGTGTGCATGTGTATTTTTGTGTTGTGTGTGTGTGTGTGTGTGTGTGTGTGTGTGTGTGTGTGTGTTGTGTTTTCCCTCTTAAGACCATTAGTTTTTTTTGAAACTATACATCCAGGGTTAAGCTATGGATGAATAGTATGGATTTACCCCAACTAATTGTAAGAGAATTCTCATCATAGGGGACTTTGCATTTCCTAATTCTCTTTTTGCTACACAAGCAAGTGGGAATTAGGACATAGAACCTGAAAAGAGCTTGAAAAAGAGCCCCATGTTGCACAATAAAATGATATTTTAGTTTTATGTGCCCAAACAATGTATATATTATAAATAATACCTTGGTTCAGAAATATAAAATATAAATATGTACTTATTATTATATAAGTAGCTGTATACTTAGTTGAAAACTGTGAGAACTGTACATGAAATAGCACACACCTCAACATAGTGCGCATATGAACTCAAGAAACATCAGTTAAACTAAACTTCCAACTAAATTGTCAGTTTATTAAGTCTCCTGTGACATTCAGGTTACTATTGCTAGTTTCAGTCACGAAGAATCAAATTTTCTTTTTTCAAGTTGTTTGGTTTCAAATCACTGCAGATTGAATCTTTATCTTCATATTAAAATATAAAGACTTAGGATGTTTTTCAGAGATATCATGTTTTTATTATTATCTTCACTTTCTAGTCAGTTTACATTCTTAAAAGTTAAGGGGTTTTAAGCAGTTATTACAGAAAAAAAAAGCATATTGCTCTAATAAAAAAGGAGCTTCCTGTATTTGCTTTGTAGATGCAGTATATAGATTTAAGTTGTTATGGGATTTATATTTGACCTAATGCATATTCATAACTATTTTAGTTGTAGCAATATGGCTTTCATTTTGCATACCTAATAAAGGTAACTGATGAGTCAGACTAATGATATTACTTTATACTTCTCAAGCATCTTTCATCTGCAGGTTACTGAATACTTTGTAAACATAAATTAAACATCACAACACACTTTGGAAGAAAAGTAAATATTATTATCCTTTTATGGGGAAGCTGATATAGAGGTGAGGCAAATATTAAATATATACAACTGAGTTTCCTAGTATAAGGTGCCAATAATGCTTCTTTCGGGTACAGAAAGAAGCATAGGTGTAATTACTACAACATAACCAATGTTCAAGGGGAAATGTAAATTTCAAGAGGCCCAGAACCCTTTGTGAAATTAACTTTGGAAATTAGGTATTAAACTGAAGCTCCTGATTAGTATAGTGTGTATCATCACCTAGTACTCAAATTTATCTCTTTCATGATGAAGTGGAAAATCAGGTTAGGATTACTGCTACGTGCTTGAACTTAATAACTCTAATAGAATCATATGATCTGGGTGTTCCAGCACAACCTTGATTTCAAATGAACTGATATGCTTCTGCCATAAGTGGATTCAAATTGTTTTTATTGTGTGACCTGATTTTTGGTTTGAGCATTGAATCACCATAACTATTATGGCTAGTTTTTTGTGTTTTTTTTTTTTAATTAAAATAAATATTTATTTATTTTTGAGAGAGAGAGAGAGAGAGAGAGAAAATGCAAGTGGGGGAGGGGCAGAGAGCGAGGGAGACACAGAATCTGAAGCAGGCTCCAGGCTCTGAGCTGTCAGCACAGAGCCTGACGCGGGGCTCAAACTCACAAAGGGTGAGATCATGACCTGAGCTGAAGTCGGACACTTAACTAACTGAGCCACCCAGGTGTCCAAGTAAATCTTCTTTTCAATGTTTGATTACATTAATGGAATACAGAGCCACTTTGCTTTTGTAGAACTTTCTATACTGTGCGTTCTATGAGTATGTGTCTATCTGTGTGTTATCCTGGGGTCTATCACTGTCATTAGATAATGATTAGGAGGAGTTTGAAAACATAGGGGGTGGCTACCATGCTTGAAAGGAATATTTCACTTTACAAAATTCTAATTGTAAAAAGATGTGAACATCTAACAGTAATTATTTAAATTTTTTTTTGTAAGAATGTTTCAGATCTACTCTATTAGCCAATTTCAATTATACAATACAGTATTATCAACTATAGTTACCATGTAAGATATTAGATCCTTAGAAATTATTTATTTTTTGGGAATGCAAGCTGGTGCAGCCACTCTGGAAAACAGTATGGAGGTTCCTCAAAAAACTAAAAATGGAACTACCCTATGACCCAGCAATTGCACTACTAGGCATTTATCCAAGGGATACAGGTGTGCTGTTTCAAAAGGACACATGCACCCCCATGTTTATAGCAGCACTATCAACAATAGCCAAAGTATGGAAAGAGCCCAAATGTCCATCGATGGATGAATGGATAAAGAAGATGTGGTATAGATATACAATGGAGTATTACTCTGCAATCAAAAAGAATGAAATCTTGCCATTTGCAACTATGTGGATGGAACTGGAGGGTATTATGCTAAGTGAAATTAGTCAGAGCAAGACAAAAATCATATGACTTCACTCATATGAGGACTTTAAGACACAAAACAGATGAACATAAGGGAAGGGAAACAAAAATAATATAAAAACAGGGAGGGGGACAAAACGGAAGAGACTCATAAATATGGAGAACAAACTGAGGTTACTGGAGGGGTTGTGGGAAGGGGAATGGGCTAAATGGGTAAGGGGCACTAAGGAATCTACTCCTGAAATCATTGTTGCACTATATGCTAACTAATTTGGGTGTAAATTAAAAAAAAAAAAATAAACAAGTTAAAAAAAAGAAATTATTTATTTGTAACTGGAAGTTTTAACCCTTTTACCAGCTTCTCTCCATTTTCCTCACTCTCCCCCCCAGCCCCTGATAACCACCATTCTACTCTTTGTTTCTATGAGTTTAACTTTTTAAAAAAAGATTCCAGGGGTGCCTGGGTGGCTCATTCAATTAAGCAGTTAAGTGTCTGACTTCGGCTCAGGTCATGATCTTGCCCTTTGTGAGTTTGAGTCCTGCATCAGGCTCTGTGGGGACAGCTCAGCCTGGAGGCTGCTTTGGATTCTGTATCTCCCTCTCTCTCTACCCCTCCCCAGCTCACATTCTGTCTCTGTCTCTCAAAAATGAATAAGCATTAAAACATTTTTTTAAATAAAAAAATTTACAAAATTACAAAAAAGATTCCACATATAATTGATACCATTCTGTCTGGCTTATTTCACTTTGTCTTTCTCTGTCTGGCTTATTTTACTTAGCGTAATACCCTCAAGGTCCATCCATGTTGTGCCAAATGGCAGGATTTCCTTTTTTTTTTTTTTTTTTTAAAGAACGAATAGGATTTCATTGTGTGTGTGTTTATGTGTATGCCACATTTTCATTCTTTCTTTTCATGATATATATGTTTTTAATTTTAATTTTTATTCGAAGTATAGTTGACATACAATATTGTGTTAGTTTCAGGTGTGCAATATAGCGATTCAACAACTCTATATGTTATGCTATGCTCACCACAAGTGTAATTACCATCTATTGCTGTACAAAGTTATTACAATATTATTATTATTTTATTTAAATTCAAGTTAGTTAACATACAGTATAGTCTTGGCTTCAAGAGTAGAACCCAGCAATTCATCTGTGATGTATGACGCCCAGTGCTCATCTCAAAAAGTGTATTACAAAATATATTAAAAATTTTTTTTAATGTTTGATTTATTTTTGAGACAGAGAGACAGAGAGAGACAGAGTATGAGCAGGGGAGGGGCAGAGAGAGAGAGAGACAGAATCTGAAGAAGTCTCCATGCTCTGAGCTGTCAGCACAGAGCCTGATGTGGGGCTCAAACTCCTGAACCGCGAGATAATGACCTGAGCTGAAGTTGGATGCTTAACTGACTGAGCCACCCAGGTGCCCCTGTATTACAATCTTATTGACTATATTTCCTATACTGTACTTTTAATCCCTGTGACTTATTTATTTTATAACTGTAAGTTTGTACCTCTTACTCCCCTGTTTTGCCTATCCCCCAAGCCTCCTCCCCTTTGGCAACTACTAGTTTGTTCTCCATATTTATGAGTCTGTTTCTGTTTTTTGTTTGTTTGTTCATTTGTTTTGTTTTTTATATTTCAGATACAAGTAAAATAGTATGGTATTTGTGTTTCCCAGTCTAACTTATTTAACTTAGCATAATACTCTTTGATCCATCTATGTTGTTATGAATGGCAAGATTTCATTCTATTTTATGGCTGAGTAATACTCCATTGTATATACATATATACCATATCTTCCTCATCCATTCATCTTTAGAGGGACCCTTGAGTTGCTTCCATATCTTGGCTATTGCAATAATGCTTCACTAAACACAGAGGTATATATATCTTTCTGAATAAGTGTTTTCATTTCCTTCAATTAAATACCCAGAAGTTGAATTACTATATTGAATGGTATTTCTATTTTTAATTTTTTGAGGAAACTCCATATTGTTTTCCATAGTGGCTGCACCAATTTACATTCCCACCAATAGTACACAACAAGGGTTCCTTATTTTTCACATCCTCTCAACACTTGTTATTTCTTGTCTTTTTTTTTTTTTTGGAGGGGATGGGAGGGGTAGAGGGAGAAAGATAATTTTTTTTTAAAGTTTTTAAATTTATTTTGAGAGAGAGAGAGAGTGAGCAAGTAGGGATAGGGACAGAGAGAGAAGAAGAGAGAGAGAGAACCCCAAGCAGGTTTGACACTGTTAGCACAGAGCCTGATGCAGGGCTCAAACTCACAAACCATGTGATCATGACCTGAGCCAAGGTCAGATGCCCAACCAACTGAGCCACCCAGGTATCCCAAGAGGGAATCTTAAGCAGACTCCATGCCCAGTGTGGAGCCCAATGTGGGGCTCCATCTCACAACCGTGAGATCAAGACCTGAGCTGAAATCAAGAGTCAGATGCTTAATCTCCTGAGCCACCCATGCACCCATATTTCTTGGCTTTTTGATACTAGCCATTCTGTTTGATATGAAGGGATAATCTCATTGTGTGTTTTTTTTTTTTTTTTTTTTTTTTACATTTCCCTGATTATTAGTGATGTCGAGTATCTTTTCATGTGTCTGTTGGCTATCTGTATGCATCTTTGGAAAAATGTCTACTCAGGTCCTCTGTTCATTTTTAAATCAGATTATTATTGTTATTATTATTATTATGTTGAGTTGTAAGAGTCTTGATATAATTTGGATATTTGCCTCTCATTGGATATATCATTTGCAAATATCTTCTCTCATTGACTAGGTTGCCTTTTCATTTTGTTGATGGGTTCCTCAGCTGTGCAGAAGACTTTTAGTTTGCTGTAGTCTTCCTTGTTTATTTTTGCTTTTGTAGCATTTGCATTGGTGTCAAATCCAAAAAAGCTTACATCTAAATTTTCTTTTAGTAGTTTCAGGTCTTAAATCTAGGTCTTTAATCCATTTTGGGTCGATTTTTGTGTCTGGTGTAAGAATGTGGTCCAGTTTCATTCTTTTGCATGTGGCTGTGCAGTTTTCCCAACACCATTTATTAAAGAGACTATCCTTTCCCATTGTATATTCTTTTATTCTTTGTTATAGATTAATTGACCATTATATGCATGGATTTATTTCTGGGCTATTCTCTTCCACTGATCTATGTATCTGTTTTCATGACAATACCATACTGTTATGATTACCATAGCTTTGTAATATAGTTTGAAATCACTAAGTGTGATGCCTTCAGCATTGTTCTTCTTTCTCTAGATTGCTTTGGCTATTTGGGATCTTTTGTGGTTCCATACAAATTTTAGGATTATTTTCTCTGTTTCTGAAAAATGCTATTGGAATTTTGATAGGGGTTGCATTAAATCTGTAAATTGCTTTGGATAATATGGACATTTTAACAGTATTCTTCTAATCTGTGAGCACACATTTGTGTCTCTTTTTATTTCTTTCATCAATATCTTACCAATTTCAATGTACAGATCTTTCACATTCTTGATTAGGTTTATTCCTAAGTATTTTACTCTCTTTGATACAATTGTAAATGGGGCTTAAAAAAACTTCTCTTTCTGGTGATGTAGTGAAATGCAGCTGATTTTTGTATGCTCTAACTTTATTGAATTTATTTACTAGTTCTAACAGTATAGTAGACATCTTAACAGTTGTGAGGTGATATCTCATTATGGTTTTGATTTGCATTTCTCTGATGGGTAGTAATGTTGAGCTATTTTTCATGTACCCATTGGCCAGTTTTATGTCTTCTTTGGAAGAATGTTTATTCAGGTCCTTTGTCCATTTTATATATTGAGTTATTTATTTATTTATTTATTTATTTATTTATTTATTTATTTTTGGTTTTGAGCTGTATGAGCCAGTTGTGATTCTTTGTGATGTGATCTTTAAAAAGTAAATGATCAATTCCATATTTGGTGTAAACATATGGTCAGGTGGACTTTGATTTAAGATAAGAAAGTAGTTTGGAGACACATTCTGAAATAATGCACATTTAAGTGCTTCACAAATACTAAGAACTTTGTTATTTTACCCTGAGTGCCACTTGGGTGTTCCACAACTTTATCTATAGAGAAGCACAGATAAGGGGCTAAAGAAAGTTTGAGGTTTACTTACAGGGCTAAAGAGAGGGTAATGTTGGATAAGAATGATAGTTGGAGTTCATAGGGTCTCTCTATTGGTAGCTAGCCTAAATATGCTTAGGCAACAAGAAATACGTATTTGTGGTGATGACTTATAGCTTAGAAAGTCACCCCTATTTTATTATAAACTTTTACGTGGTAAGGTTGTTGATGGGTCAGCTCTCACTAAAACTTTATCTTTTGTTTGCGGAATATAGATTTGGGATCTTGTGAGTCCTCATTTGAAGGAAACTCATCTCCATTGTATCTATGCCTATAGACTTCCATGTTCTCTCTCTCTTTCTTTCTCTTTAAGGTTTATTTATTTTTGAGAGAGAGAGAGAGAGAGAGAGAGAGAGAGAGAGAGAGAGTGCTAGCAGAGAAGGGGCAGAGAGAGAGGGAGACACAGAATCTGAAGCAGGCTCCAGGCCCTGAGCTGTCAACACAGAGCCTGAAGTGGGGCTCAAACTCATGAACTGTAAGATCATGACCTGAGCCAAAGTGGGACGCTTAACCTGACTGAGCCGTCCAGGCACCACTCTCTTTTTTTTTAATTTTTAAAATTTATTTAGTTTGAGAGAGAGAGGGAGAGAGAGAACACAAACAAAGAAGGGGCAGAGAGAGGGGAAGAGCGAGAATCCTAAGCAGGCTCGGCAGCGTCCAGTTCAGAGCCCGATGCAGGACTCAATCCTACAGACCATGAGATCCTGACCGACCTGAGCCTAAATCAAGAGTTGGATGCTTAATTGACTAAGCCACCCACCCCTGGACTTCTACATTCTTTTTGTCCAGAAACCACAACCAGTCAATTTTCAGGGCACTCAGTTTGTTACAGTTTTTAGGGTATCCAAAAATAATTCCTCTGTTGTTATTTCCTTGCTTTAAAACATAATTAGAGCTAGATAATAGAGTCAAGCAGATGAAATAAAAATGGGGCTCAGTTTTGTGGTAACTGGTTTGCCTAGGACTGCACCCAGCCCTTCTGACCACCTGTGGGCTTTGCTCTTCAAGGCAGTCTCTTTTACCTAAGGTGATGTAACTTATTGTCCAAACCAAGACACTTTTGAGAGTTAAAGGAGGTGCTAGTAGGATGAAATGTCAGGACTGTTCAGGGAAGATTATAACATGAGGTCACTGACTTTTAACTCATGGCAGCAGTCAAAGTAGAAAGTACACCTTCTTCAGGCAGTCTGACCTGAGAGGAATCGGAGTTCCTTGTCCCTAACACACAAATCACATAAATCAGGTCTTCATTCCCCAGGGAGAAGTGAGGGATGGCTCAGGAATCCAGCTATGCTCACAGAAAATCAATCCTTATAGACTCCATAGAGAAAAGTAGATTTTCCCCATTAGGCCCGCTATAATAGGGCAGCTGTAAGCCTAGAGCCAGAGGAGTGGTGTACAAGAACTGATTGTTAGCAATGCTTCTCAACTCCACATTCAGAGATCCTTGGTAGATTGAAACTCTCCGTGATAGGAGTATATATATCATTGCATGATTTGGCAAACTACGAATCACGGTCTTCTTTCCTCTCCTCTGGTGGAGCTAGTTGTTAAAGATCCCTCAGCATACTACTTAGCCCTGGACTGGATTTTTATTTCTTCCGGGTTTGTGGTTAATACCACCCCCTGTCCCCATATTCTAGCAGAGATGTTCATGGTCAGTGACCAAAGGCACACTTTTCATTATCACGAGGAAAATGTCCAGCCCCTGCACATCTGTATGCCTCCCAGGGATGTACTCCATTGGGCTTGCTCCTGTCGCCTAAACAGCCGCAGTGCTGTCTGTGCTCTGAGTCCTCTGTCCTAGAAGAACCAAGGAACCCGAGGATGGATCTTTCATTTGGTACTGAGGCTGGCCATTCACCTCAGGCCTCCTAGTTCCTTGCAAAGTCTACTGAGATGACCTCACTGGGCAGGTCTTCCTAGTTCCTTGCAAAATCTACTGAGATGAAAAGCATAAGCATCACTTTGATGTTTTTAGAGTCTTCCAGGTGTTGACAATGAGAAACAGGCTTGTTCGTGGGGTACCTGAAATTCCTAGCAGTGGTATTATCAGTAAAGTTGTAGAGTACCTGAGTTTTAGAAGTTCAGTACCTCTGTATGTGAGTTCTGTTTATGCAAATTACAACTGTGGAACTTTGCAAAATATATTTCACTGCTTGGAGCGTTCTTCTAAAGTGGGAACAATATTCTCCATTTATAAAATTTTGAGGATAAATAAAATAGCATGTGACAATGAGTTGTAAAACGTAAAGAGCTACATTAATAGAAAGTATAAGCATTATAAGGAGAGCATATATTTTGCAGCAAAAGAAGACATAAGTTATTTCTCACATTTTAGTTTATTATTTATAAGATGAGAAATCACTGGGTTATCCACAAGTCTGATAAAGCCTGTGTGTAGTCCTCTAGCAAAGGAGTATTTACTTATCTTTTAGAAGGAAGAATTTGCTGTCTTCCCTGATTCCCTCAAATAAACTAATGATTGGAATGGTAGGAATTTGTTGGATATCTTTATGCTTATTTTACAGTTAAAATTTTTTTTAGTGTTTATTTATTTCTGAACAAAAGACAGACAGAGTGTGACTAAGGGAGGGGCAGAGAGAGAGAGAGAGACACAGAATCTGAAGCAGCTCCAGGCTCTGAGCTGTCAGCAAAGAGACCAGCAAGGGGCTCAAACTCATGGAAGTCAGACGCTTAAACTTCTGAGCCACCCAGGCACCTCTTATTTTACAGTTTAATGTTTTAAAATTATAATTTGAAATGGAGTTGGGTATTGCATGTAAAAAGTTACTTAGGGGCTCCTTGGTGGCTCAGTAGGTTAAGCATCCAACTCTTTATTTCGGCTCAGGTCATGATCTCACAGTTTGTGAGATCAAGCCTCACATCAGGCTCCTCACTGACTGCAGGGAGCCTGCTTGGGATTCTCTTTCTCCCTTTCTCTCTGCCTCTTCCCCACTCTTGTACACATGCTCTCTCTCCCTCCCTCCCTTCCTCTCTCAAAAATAAACTTAAAAAATTCTTAGAATTTCTGAAAACTCGATTCAACTATTGAAATGATTTCTACATGGTTCTTGCACCTTTGGATGCATTAAAAAGGACTGGGGTAAAGGAAGTCTTCAGAAGCACATTTTGTGTCATGAGCTTTGTATAGAACACACAAGGGCTGTTTTTTTCCTCTACATTGCAGGCAGGTCCTAGATATAAAATTATTTTAGTATGATGTTCCCTTGTAAAACACAAAATAAATCATTTAAAAATTTTAATTGGAATTATGTCTGATTTTTTTTTAACTATGTAGGAAAAATTAAATCTTTCAGGTTTGAGATGATAAGTGTGGGTTTTTCAGATGTATCTTGGCCTCCCTCTAGTGGTTGCTGAGGCAAGCTGAACTGAAGCCTGGGGCATGGAGCTCATGTCTTTGAATCAAAAATAGGGTTTTGAACACATGAGCCTCAATTTAAATGACTGCAAAGCATTTAATGAATCTCAGACTCTGTAATTTCTTTGATACTCAGGTTAATTTATCGTTTATTGTCATTGGTATTGAACTTTTCTTGTGTTTAGTTTTGATGCTGGGTGTATGTGTGTGTGTGTGTGTGTGTATTCTCTCTCACAGAAAACAGAGCCCTATGTTCAGTTATAAATTTTAAGTTTTTGATATCTTATCTAATATCTTCTGGTATAAAGTCTAGGAAAAAGATTTTATTAATAAATTTTTGGCCCAAACCGAGATTAATGGTTTTTTTTTTTTGTAGAAATTAATATATTATATTATAAAAAAAGTGAATCTGGCCAAACCTCTAGATCCAACTACCGGTTTCCAAGGAATCCAGAGGACAGAAGAACATGTTAAATATACTAAGGAGAGGGAAGAACTTGGGAAGATGGCAGAGTAGGAGGACCCTAAGCTCACCCTATCCTATGTTTTCAATTACATATCATCCACATCCAAGTCAATAAATTAGAGAGCCATTTGAAGACTGGCAGAGCAAATTCCACAACTAAATATATAGGAGAAGCTATCTGAAAGGTATCTGAAAGGTTAGGAAGGTCAGAAAGGTGGAGGGAGGCTGCTTACAGGAGGAAGGGAGCTGCACATGCAAAGAGGGCAGATAAACAGGCCCTCACACTAGGGGGCTCATGTGGGGGAAAGTGATCCCCACAGTACTGGCTTTGAAAACCAGAGGAACTGAATTCTGTGAGTTTGTAAAACCAGTAGAACTTGAAACGCTGACTATGCACTGGGCAAGCCTGGAGGGCAGGTGGTAGCTGGGTCTCTGCCCTTAAAGAGATAGCAGACTTTGTGGAGAGACAATGTAAGGCAATGTAAAAACAGCCGTTTATACAATGCAGGAGACAAACAGGAGACAGATCTGTTTATACTGATTTGCATGCTGATTGTGAGGCATTTCGAGACTTCTCCAAAATCAATGGAACTGGTAGGCACCATTTCTCTCCTGCTCCCCAGCATGAGCACAGACTGCTGGAGGTGGAGCTGCATGCACACATGCAACCTAACCTGCTATTAGTACAC
Organism: Leopardus geoffroyi; assembly: GCF_018350155.1. NCBI lineage: Eukaryota > Metazoa > Chordata > Mammalia > Carnivora > Felidae > Leopardus > Leopardus geoffroyi. The sequence goes on from NC_059327.1 coordinate 134,254,065, forward strand.
CATGCCCATGAGTTCTCCTGAAGACTTGCCTACTCCAAGCCTGCCGTCTTCAGTCCTGGGCTCAGGGAAAATTTTGTTAAAGCTGAGTGAGCATCCTGTCTAGTCAAGAGATGCACAGCTGCCACTGAGCACCATGCACATTTGCCCTGTTGCAGTTAGCTGTCCACCCCCAACAACCTTTGTGTGTCTCCTCTAGTCCTGCCAGCAAATGAGCAGCTGCCATGTACATAGTTGCAGTTGTGCTGTGCCCTGCCGCAACACTGGCCCAAACCACCACACACTCCCAGTCACACACCCCCAGCCACCATTGCATGCTACAACCAGACTTGTGCCCCTGGCTGCCAGCATGCAGCCCCCAGCCACTTGAGCACTTAAGGAGATCTGGCATAGGACTAGTGGCCAGTGCACATTTTGCTAACACTGCAGCCATGCTTTCTAGTTCCCCAACAGGCATACTCTTCACAGAGCTGCCCTGTCTGGGTCCCACTAACATCACAGAGAGCAAGTACAGCCCACAACAGGCAGAGTCAGTGCAGACGATTGCATAGAAAGGCAAAGTGACTCAATAAGAGCAGGGCATAAGCAACACATATAGGATATTCTGCTGAAGTGCCAGGTTCTGGTGAACAGAAGACACTGCACTATAGGGCCCTCCAGGACCTCCTCTTCACAAAGTCACTATTTCCAAGAGCAGAAGACACTCCCCGCTCATGCTCTCCCCGCTCATGCTCTCTTTCTCAAAAATAAATAAACATTAAAAAAACATTGTTTTTTTTAAAAAAAGAATAACATAGCAGAGATAAAGGGTACAACATATGAAAAAAGAAATACACTTGATAGAATAAGTAGCAGGATGGAAGAAGCAGAGGTATGAATTAGCAACCTAAAAGACAATAATGGAAAGTAATCAAGCTGAACAAAAGAGAGAAAAAAAAAGAATTATGCAAAATGAGAATAGACCTAGAGAATTCAGTGACTCCATCACACATAATAACATTTGTATTATAGGAATCTTAGAAGAACAAGAGAGAGAAAGGGGGGAAGAAAATTTATTTGAAGAAATAATAGTTGAAAACTTCCCTAATCTGGGGGAAGGAAACAGATATTCAGATCCAGGAGACACAGAGAACCCCCAACAGAATCAACAAAAGCAGACCAACACCAAGACATACTGTAATTAAATTGGCAAAATATAGTGATACAGAAAAGAAATTAAAAGCGGCAAGACAAAATAAGTCATTAATTCTCAAGGGAAAACCCATAAGGCTAGCAGATTTTTCAGCAGACACTTTCTAAGCCACAAGGAAGTGGCATAATATATTCAAAATTCTGACTAGGAAAAATCTGCAGCCAAGAATACTCTATCCAGTAGGGGTATCATTCAGAACAGAAGGAGAGATAAAGAGTTTTCCAGATAAACAAAAACTAAAGGAGTTCATGACCACTAAACCAGCCCTGCAAAAAGGTATTAAAGGGGACTCTTTGAGTGGAAAGGAAAGATCAAAAGTGACACTTTAAGGCAGGAAACATTGAAGCAGTAAAAATGAATATTTCTGTAAAAAATCAGTCAAGGAACTCACAAAAATGGTATAAAATATAATAACATACTTAAAACATTGGGAGAAGAGGAGAAAAGTATGGGTTCAAACTTAAATGACCATAAACATAATATAGACTGTTGTATGCATAAGAGGTTATATACAAACCTAATGGTAACTGTATATCAAAAACCACTAATAAATATGTAAAGAATAAAGAGAAAGAAATTGAAATATATCACTAAAGAAAATCAGCAAAACATGAAAGACAAGAACAGATCAGAGAAAATCAGAAACAACAAAACAAGTAATAAAATGGCAATAAATACATATATATCAATAATTGCTTTTTATGTAAATGGAGTAAATACTCCAATCAAAAGGCATAGAATGTATATAAAAAAAGACCCATCTATATGTTGCCTATAAGAAACCTTTTAGACCTACAGACACCTGTAGATTGAAAGTGAGAGGGTGGGGGTACCTGGGTGGTTTGGACGTTGAACATCCAACTCTTGATTTGGGCTCACATCATGATCTTGTAGTTTGTGGGATTGAGGTCTGCCTTGGGCTTCATGCTGACAGCACAGAGCCTGCTTAGGATTCTTCCTCTCCCTCTCTCTCTGCCCCTCCCCATTTGCACTCTCTGTCTCTCTCTCTCAAAATAAATAAATAAACATAAAAAAAAGAAAGTGAGAGAATGGAGAAACATCTATCGTGCAAATGGATGTCAAAAGAAAGCTAGAGTAGCAATACTTATAATGGACAAAATACACTTTATTTATTTATTTCTTATTTTTATTATTATTTTTCAGTTTACATCCCAGTTAGTTAACATATAGTGTAATAATGATTTCAGGAATAGAATTTAGTGATTTATCACTTACATATAATATCCAGTACTCATCCCAACATAGGACAAAATACACTTTAAAACAAAAACTGTAACAGGAGACAAAGGACATTTTATAATCATAAAGGGGACAATACAACAAGAAGATATAACAATTTTAAATACTTATGTGCCCAACATGGAATCATCTAACTACATAAAGCTATTAATAACAAACATAAAGGAAATAATTGATAAAGTACAATAATAGTAGGGGACTTTAACATCTCATTTACATCAGTGGACAGATCATCTAAACAGAATATCAACAAGGAAACTGGCTTTGAATGACACACCAGACCAGATGGATTTAACAGATATATTTGGAACATTTCATCCTAAGACAGCAGAATACACATTCTTTTCAAGTGCACATGGAACAGTGTCCAGAATAGATTACATACTAGCCCATAAAACAAGCCTCAATAAATTCAAGAAGAGTGAAATCAAACTATACATATTTTCTTATCACAACACTATGAGACTAGAAGTCAGCCACCAGAAAAAAATCTGTGAAGACCACAAATACATGGAGGTTAAATAACATGCTACTAAACAATGAATGGGTCAACTAGGAAATAAAAGAAGAAATAAAAAAGCACCTGGAAACAAATGAAAATGAAAACATAATGGTCCAACACCTGTGGGATGTGGAAAAAGCAGTTCTAAAACGGAAGTTTATAGTGAGAAGCAAGGAAAATCTCAAATAAACAACTTAACCTTGAACCTAAAGGAGCTGGATAAAAACGACAAACAAAACCTAAAGTCAGCAGAAGGAAGGAAATAATAAAGATTGGAGTGGAAATAAGTGATATAAAAACTAAAAAATCCAATAAAACAGTTCAATGAAACCAGGAGCTTGTTCTATGAAATAATCATTAAAATTGATAAACCTCTAGCCAGACTTACCAAGAAGAAAAGAGAAAGGACTCAAATAAATAAGGAGGAGAAATAACAACTAACACCACAGAAATACAATCATAAGAGAATATTATGAAAAACCATATGCCAGCAAATTGGACAACCTAGAAGAAATGGATACATTCTTAGAAACATATAGATTCCCAAAGCTGAAACAGAAAGAAATAGAAAATCCTAACATATTGATAACCAGCAAAGAAATTATATCAGTACTCAAAAACAAAAACAAAAAAAACCAACCTCCCAAAACAAACCAAAGTCCAGGACCAGATGGCTTCACAATTGAATTCTACCAAACAGTTACAGAAGAGTTAAAACCTGTAGTGCCTATCAAAATAACAGCATTCTTCACAGAGCTATAAAAAAACAATCCTAAAATTTGTGTGGAACCAGAAAAGACCCCGAATAGCCATAGCAATCTTGAGAAAGAAAAGCAAAGCTGGAGGCATCACAATTCCAGACTTTAAGCTGTATTACAAAGCTGTAATAATCAGGACAGTATGGTAGTGGCACAGAAACAGACACATAGATCAATGGAACAGAATAGAGAACCCCAAAATAGACTCACAATTGTATGGCCAACTAACCTTTGACAAAGCAGGAAAGAATATCCAATGGAAAAAAGACAGTCTCTTCAGCAAATGGTGTTGAGAAAATTGGACAGCGACATGCAGAAGAATGAACTTGGACCACTTTTTTTACACCATACCATAAAAATAAACTCAAAATGGATGAAAGGCTTAAACATAAGACAGGAAGCCATCAAAATCCTAGAGGAGAAAACAGGCCACAACCCTTTTGACCTCAGCTACAGCAACTTCTTACTTGACATGTCTCCAGAGGCAAGGGAAACAAAAGCAAAAATGAACATTGGGACCTCATCAAGATAAAAAGCCTCTGCACAGAGAAGGAAACAATCAGCAAAACTAAAAGGTAACTGAAAGAATGGGAGAAGATATTTGCAAATGACATGTCAGATAAAGGATTAGTATCCTAAAACTATAAAGAATTTATCAAACTCAATGTCCCCAAAACAGATAATCCAGTGAAGAAATGGGAACAAGACATGAATAGACAATTTTCCAAAGAAGACCTGCAGATGGCTAACAGACACATGAAAAAATGCTCAACATCACTCATCATCAGAGAAATACAAATCAAAACCACAATGAGATACCACCTCACACCTGTCAGAATGGCTAAAATGAACAACTCATGCAACAACAGATGGCAGTGAGGATGTGGAGAAAGAGGAACCCTTTTTTTTGCACTGCTGGTGGGAATACAAACTGGTGCAGCCACCCTGGAAAACAGTATGGAGTGCCTCAAAAAATTTACAGTAGAACTATCTTATGACCCAGCAATTTCACCACTAGGTTTTTTTTTTCTTTAATTTTTTTTATCTTCCTTTATTCTTGAGAGAGAGACAGGGTGTGAGCAGGAGAGCATAGAGAGAGGGAGACACAGAATGTGAAGCAGGCTGCAGGCTCTGAGCTGTCAGCACAGAACCCAATGCAGGGCTCAAACCCACAAACAGCGAGATCATGGCCTGAGCCGAAGTCGGACACTCAATCAACTGAGCCACCCAGGCGCCCCTCACCACTAGGTATTTATCCAGAGGATACAGGAGTGCTGATTCGAAGGGGCACATGCATCCCAATGTTTATGGCAGCACTATCGATAGTAGCCAAACTATGGAAAGAGCCCAAATGTCTATTGATTAATGAATGGATGAAGAAGATGTGGTATGTATATGTATATGTAAACCCAATGGAATGTTACTTGGTGATAAAAAAGAATGAAATCTTGCCATTTGCAACAACATGGATGGAACTAGAGTGTATTATGCTAAAAGAAATAACTCAGCCAGAGAAAGACAAATATCCTATGATTTCCTCATGTATTTTAAGATACAAAACAGATGACTATAAGGGAAGGGAAGCAAAAAAATATAAAAACAGAGAGGGAGACAAACCATAAGAAACTCAAATACAGAGGACAAACTGAGGGTTTCTGGTGGGATGTTGGGTGGGGTGAGGAGCTAAATAGGTGAGAGGCATTAAGGAGACACTTGCTGGGATGAGCACTGGTCTTATTGGTAGGTGATGAATCACTAAATTCTATTCCTGAAATCATTATTACACTATAAGTTATCTAACTTGGATTTAAATTAAAAAATTAAAAATAATGACAAAAAAAGAAGAGTTAAAAATTCTTTAAAAATTATTCCAAAAAATAAAAAAGGAAGGAAAACTTCCAAATTCATTCTATGAGGCCAGCATTACCCTGATACCAAAACCAGATAAAGACACCTCTAAAAAAGAGAACTACAGGCCAATGTCCCTGATGAATATAGATGCAAAGTTCTCAATAAAATACTAGTAAACTGAATCGAACAATATATTAAAAAATCATTCACCATGATCAGGGACACCTGGGTGGCTCAGTCGGTTAAGCCTCTGACTGCAGCTCAGGTCATGAGCTCATGGTCTATGAGTTCAAGCTCTGCGTCAGGCTCTGTGCTGGCAGCTCAGAGCCTGGAGCCTGCTTCAGATTCTGTGTCTCCTTCTCTCTCTGCCCCTCCGCCACTTGCACTCTGTCTTTCTCAAAAAATAAATAAAAACATAAAAAAAATCATTCATCATGATCAAATGGGATTTATTTCTTGCAAATATGGTTTAATATTCACACATCAATCAATTTGATACATCACATCAACAGGAGAAAGGAGAAGAACTTTATGATCATTTCAGTAGATGCAAAAAAAGCATTTGATAAAGTACAACATCAATTTATGATAAAAACCCTCAACAGAATAGTTTTAGAGAAAACATACCTCAACATAATAAAGACCATCTATGAAAAACCCACAGCTAACATCATTCTTAGTGGGGAAAAACTGAGAGCTTTCCCCCTAAGATCAGGAACAAGACAGATGGTCACTATCACCATTTTTATTCAACAAGTACTGGAAGTCTCAGCCACAGTAATGAGTCTGCAAAAAGAAGTAAAATTTTTAATATTTGCAGATGACATGATACTATATATAGAAAACCCTAAAGACTCCACCAAAAAACTGCCAGAGCTGATAAATGAATTCGGTAAAGTTTAGGATACAAAATCAATGTAAAGAAATCTGTTGCATTTCTATATGCTAAAAATGAAGCAGCAGAAAGAGAATTTAAGAAAACAATCTCATCTGCAATTGCACCAACAATAAGATACCTAGGAATAAGCCTAACCAAAGAGGTAGGTGAAAGACCTGTACTCTGAAAACTATAAAAAGCAGATAAAAGAAACTGAAGATGACACAAAAAAATGGAAAGACATTTCATGCTTATGGATTGGAAGAATATTGTTAAAATGTCTATACTTCCCAAAGCAATCCACAGATTTAATGCAATTCTTATCAAAATATCAACAGCATTTTTCATGCAACTAGAACAAACAATCCTAAAATTTGTATGGAACCACAAAAGATCCTGAATAGCCAAAGCAATCTTGAAAAAGAAAATCAAAGCTGGAGGCATCACAATTCTGGACTTAAGTTATGTTCTAAAGCTTTAGTGATCAAAACAGTATGGTACTGGCACAAAAATAGACACATAAACCAATAGAACAAAATAGAAAACCCAGAAGTAAACCCACAATTATATGGTGAATTGATCTTTTACAAAGCAGGAAATAATATCCAAAGGGAAAAGGACAGTCTCTTCAACAAATGGTGTTGGAAAAACTGGACAGCAACATGCAAAAGAATGTAACTGGACCACTTTCTTACACCATACACAAAAATGAATTCAAAATGGATTAAAGACCTAAATATAAGAACTGAAGCCATAAAAATTCTCAAAGAGAACACAGACAGTAACCTCTTTGACATTGGCCATAGCCAACTTTTTTCTACATACATCTCTTGAGGCAAGGGAAGCAAAAGGAAAAATTAACTGTTGGGATTATGTCAAAATAAAAAGCTTCTGCAAAGGGAAGGTAATAGTCAACAAAACTAAAAGGCACCCTATGGAATGGGAAAATATTTTCAAATGACATATCTGATAAAGGGCTAGTATCCAAAATATATAAAGAACTTACACAGCTCAACACTCAAAAAACAAATAACCCAATTAGAAAATGGACAGAAGACACAGACATTTTTCCAAAGAAGACATCCTGATGGCCAACAGACACTTGAAAAGATGTTCATCATCATTTACCATCAGGGGAATGCAAATCAAAACTACAATGAGATATCACTACATACTTGTTAGAATGGCTAAAATAACACAAGAGACAACAGTGTTGGCAAGGATGTGGACAAAAGGGAACCCTCTTGTGTTGTTGGTAGGAATGCAAACTGGTACAGCCAGCCACTGTAGAAAACAGTATGGAGAGTCTTCAAAATGTTAAAAGTAGAATTACCTTATGATCCAGCAATTGCACTATTGGTTATTTACCCAAGGAGTACAAAAACACTAATTCAAAGGGACATGTGTACCCCTGTCTAAAGTAGCACTATTCATGATAGCTAGGATACGTAAACAGTCTTAAGTGTCCATTGACTGATGAATGGATGAAGAAGATGAGGTATATATTTAATGGAGTATTGTTCACCCACAGAAAGAATGAAATCTTGCTATTTGCAACAATATGGATGGAGGTAGAGAGTATAATGCTAAGCAAAATAAGTCAGAGAAAGACAAATAGCATATGATATCATGCATTTGTGGAATAAGAAACAAACAACCAAAAGAAAAAAAATAAGAGAGATTGAGAGAGAGAGAGACAGAATGAGAGAGAGAGGGTCAAAGCAAGAAACATATTTTTTTAACTTTATTTTTTATTTTTTAAAATTTACATCCAAATTAGTTAACATATAGTGAAGCAATGATTTCAGGAGTAGATTCCTTAATGCCCCTTACCCATTGAGCCCATCCCCGCTCCCACAACCTCTCCAGCAACCCTCAGTTTGTTCTCCATATTTATGAGTCTCTTCTGTTTTGTCCCCCTCCGTTTTTATATTATTTTTGTTTCCCTTCTCTTATGTTCATCTGTTTTGTGTATTAAAGTCCTCATATGAGTGAAGTCATATGATTTTTGTCTTTCTCTGACTGACTAATTTCACTTAGCATAATACCCTCCAGTTCCATCCACATACTTGCAAATGGCAAGATTTCATTCTTTTTGATTGTCGAGTAATACTCCATTGTATATATCTATACCACATGTTCTTTATCCATTCACCCATCGATGGACATTTGGGCTCTTTCCATGCTTTGGCTATTGTTGATAGTGCTGCTATAAACATGGGGGTGCATGTGTCCCTTCGAAACAGCACACCTGTATCCCTTGGATAAATACCTAGTAGTGCAATTCCTGGGTTGTAGGGTAGTTCTATTTTTAATTTTTTGAGGAACCTCCAGACTGTTTTCCAGAGTGGTTGCACCAGCTTGCATTCCCACCAGCAGTGCAAAAAAGATCCTCTTTCTCCGCATCCTCGCCAACATGTGTTTTTGCCTGAGTTGTTTATGTTAGCTATTCTGACAGGTGTGAGGTGGTATCTCATTGTGGTTTTGATTTGTATTTCCCTGATGATGAGTGATGTTGAGCATTTTGTCATGTGTCGGGTGGCCATCTGAATGTCTTCTTTGGAGAAGTGTCTATTCATGTCTTTTGCCCATTTCTTCACTGGATTATTTGTTTTTTGGGTGTTGAGTTTGGTAAGTTCTTTGTAGATTTTGGATACTAACCCTTTATCAGATATGTCATTTGCAAATATCTTCTCCAATTCTGTTGGTTGCCTTTTAGTTTTGCTGATTGTTTCCTTCGCTGTGCAGAAGCTTTTTATTTTGATGAGGTCCCAGTAGTTCATTTTTGCTTTTGTTTCCCTTGCCTCCGGAGATGTGTTGAGTAAGAAGTGGCTGCAGCCAAGATCAAAGAGGTTTTTGCCTACTTTCTCCTCGAGGATTTTTATGGCTTCCTGTCTTACATTGAGGTCTTTCATCCATTTTGAGTTTATTTTTGTGTATGGTGTAAGAAAGTGGTCCAGGTTCATTCTTCTGCATGTTGCTGTCCAGTTTTCCCAGCACCACTTGCTGAAGAGACTATCTCTATTCCATTGGATATTCTTTCCTGCTTTGTCAAAGATTAGTTGGCCATACCTTTGTGGGTCCATTTCTTGGTTCTCTATTCTATTCCATTGATCTGAATGTCTGTTCTTGTGCCAGTACCATACTGTCGTGATGATTACAGCTTTGTAGTATAGCTTTAAGTCTGGGATTGTGATGCCTCCTGCTTTGGTTTTCTTTTTCAAGATTGCTTTGGCTACTAGGGGTCTTTTCTGGTTCCATACAAATTGAAGGATTATTTCTTCTAGCTCTGTAAAGAATGCTGGTGTTACTTTGATATGGATTGCATTGAATATGTAGATTGCTTTGGGTAGTATCAACATTTTAACAACATTTGTTCTTCCATCCAGGAGCATGGAATCTTTTTCCATTTCTTTGTGTCTTCTTCAGTTTCTTTCATAAGTTTTCTATAGTTTTCAGTGTATAGATTTTTCCCCTTTTTGGTTAGATTTATTCCTAGGTATTTTATGGTTTTTGGTGCAACTGTAAATGGGATCAATTCCTTGATTTCTCTTTCTGTTGCTTCGTTGTTTGTGTATAGGAATGCAACCGATTTCTGTGCATTGATTCTATATCCTGCAACTTTCCTGAATTCATGAATCAGTTCTAGCAGTTTTTTGGTGGAATCTTTTGGGTTTTCCATATACAGTATCATGTCATCTGCAAAGAGTGAAATTTGACCTCCTCCTGGCCAATTTGGATGCTGTTTATTTCTTTGTGTTGTCTGATTGCAGAGGCTAAGACTTCTAATACTACATTGAATAACAGTGGCAAGAATGGACATCCCTGTCTTGTTCCTGACTTTAGGGGGAAAGCTCTCAGTTTTTCCCCATTGAGTATGATATTAGCATTGGGTCATTCATATATGGCTTATGATCTTGAGGTATGATACTTCTATCCCTACTTTCATAAGGGTTTTTATCAAGAAAGGGTGCTGTATTTTGTCAAGTGCTTTCTCTGAATCTATTGAGAGGATCATATGGTTCTTGTCCTTTCTTTTATTGACGTGATGAATCACGTTAATTGTTTTGCAGATATTGAACCAGCCCTGCATCCCAGGTATAAATCCCACTTGGTCGTGGTGAATAATTTTTTTAATGTATTGTTGGATCCGATTGGCTAATATCTTGTTGAGGATTTTTGCATCCATGTTCATCAGGGAAATTGGTCTATAGTTCTCCTTTTTAGTGGGGTCTCTGTCTGGTTTTGGAATCAAGGTAATGCTGGCCTCATAGAAAGAGTTTGGAAGTTTTCCTTCCATTTCTATTTTTTGGAATAGTTTCAAGAGAATGGGTGTTAACTCTTCCTTAAATGTTTGGTAGAATTCCCCTGCAAAGCCATCTGGTCCTGGACTCTTGTTTTTTGGCAGATTTTTGATTACTAATTCGATTTCCTTACTGGTTATGGGTCTGTTCAAATTTTCTATTTCTTCCTGTTTCAGTTTTGGTAGCGTATATGTTTCTAGGAATTTGTCCATTTCTTCTGTCCAATCTAGGAGATTGCCCATTTTATTGGCATATAATTGCTCATAATATTCTTTTATTATTGTTTTTATTTCTGTTGTGTTGGTTGTGATCTCTCCTCTTTCATTTTTGATTTTACTTATTTGGGTCCTTTCCTTTTTTTTCTTGATCAAACTCGCTGGTGGTTTATCAATTTTGTTAATTCTTTCAAAGAACCAGCTTCTGGTTTTATTGATCTGTTCTACTGTTTGTTTGTTTGTTTGTTTTGATAGCATTAATTTCTGCTCTAATCTTTATTATTCCCTGTCTTCTGCTGGTTTTGGGTTTTATTTGCTGTTCTTTTTCCAGCTCCTTAAGGCATAAGGTTAGGCTGTGTATCTGAGATCTTTCTTCCTTCTTTAGGAAGGCCTGGATTGCTATATATTTTCCTTTTATGACCGCCTTTATGACCGTCCCAGAGGTTTTGGGTTGTGGTGCTATCATTTTCATTGACTTCCATATACTTTTTAATTTCCTCTTTAACTGCTTGGTTAGCCCATTCATTCTTTAGTAGGATGTTCTTCAGTCTCCAAGTATTTGTTACCTTTCCAAATTTTTTCTTGTGGTTGATTTTGAGTTTCATAGCATTGTGGTCTGAAAATATGCACGGTATGATCTCGATCTTTTTGTACTTACTTAGGGCTGATTTGTGTCCCAGTATATGGTCTATTCTGGAGAGCATTCCATGTGCACTGGAGAAGAATGTATATCCTGCTGCTTTAGGATGAAATGTTCTGAATATATCTGTTAAGTCCATCTGGTCCAATGTGTAATTCAAAGCCATTGTTTCCTTGTTGATTTTTTGATTAGATGATCTGTCCATTGCTGTGAGTGGGGTGTTGAAGTCTCCTACTATTATGGTATTACTGTTGATGAGTTTATGTTTGTGATCAATTGATTTATATATTTGGGTACTCCACATTTGGTGCATAAATGTTTACAATTGTTAGGTCTTCTTGGTCTATAGACCCCTTGATTATGATATAATGCCCTTCTGCATCTCTTGATACAGTCTTTATTTTAAAGTCTAGATTGTCTGATATAGTATGGCTATTCCAGCTTTCTTTTGTTGACCATTAGCATGATAGATGGTTTTCCATCCCCTTATTTTCAATCTGTAGGTGTCTTTAGGTCTAAAGTGGGTCTCTTGTAAACAGCATATAGATGGATCTTGTTTTCTTATCCATTCTGTTACCCTATGTCTTTTGATTGGAGCATTGAGTCCATTGACATTTAGAGTGAGTACTGAAAGATATGAATTTATTGGCATTATGAAGCTTGTAGAGTTGGAGTTTCTGGTGGTGTTCTCTGGTCCTTTCTAATCTTTTGTTGCTTTTGGTATTTATTTATTTATATATATATTTTTTCGTCTTTTCTCCCCTCAGAGAGTCCCCCTTAAAATTTCTTGCAGGACTGGTTTAGTTGTCACAAACTCCTTTAATTTTTGTTTGTCTGGGAAACTTTTATCTCTCCTTCTATTTTGAATGACAGCCTTGCTGGATAAAGAATTCTTGGCTGCATATTTTTCTGATTCAGCACACTGAATATATCTGGCCACTCCTTTCTGGCCTGCCAAGTTTCTGTGGATAAGTCTGCTGCAAACCTGATCTGTCTTCCCTTGTAGGTTAGGGACTTTTTTTCCCTTGCTGCTTTCATGATTTTCTCCTTGCCTGAGTATTTTGTGAATTTGACTATGATATGCCTTGTTGATGGTCTGTTTTTGTTGAATCTAATGGGAGTCCTCTGTGCTTCCTGGATTTTGAGGTCTGTGTCTTTTCCCAGGTTAGGAAAGTTTTCTGCTATGATTTGCTCACATAACCCTTCTACCTCTGTTTCTCTCTCTTCCTCCTCTGGGACCCCTATGATTCTGATGTTGTTCCTTTTTAATGAGTCACTGATTTCTCTAATTCTTAAATCATGCTCTTTTGCCTTAATCTCCCTTTTTTCTACTTCGTTATTCTCTATAAGTTTGTCCTCTATATCGCTGATTCTCTGTTCTGCCTCGTCCATCCTTGCTGCCACTGCATTCATCTGTGATTGCAGCTCAGTTATAGCATTTTTAATTTCATTCTGGCTATTTTTTGCTTCTTTTATCTCTGCAGAAAGGGATTCTAATCTATTTTCAACTCCAGCTAGTATACTTATTATTGTGATTCTAAATTCTGGTTCAGACATCTTGCTTGTATCTGTGTTGGTTAAATCCCTGGCTGTTGTTTCTTTGTGCTCTTTCTTTTGGGGTGAATTCCTTTGTTTTGTCATTTTGAAGGGAGAAAAGGAATTAATGAGGTAGAAAAATTGAAACTAAAAAAAATTGAAATTAAAAAATATTAAAATTAAAAATTAAAAATTAAACACACACACACACACACACACACACACACAAATAGAATAGATGATGCTAGATCCTAGGTGTGTTCTGGGTGTTCTGGGTGTTGAAAGTGGTTTGACAGATTAGGGAAATGAAAAAAAAATGGGGGAAAGAAAAAAGAAAGGAAATCATTTGAGAATTTGAAAAAATTAATACACTAAAGTAGACTAAAATGAGATGATGTGGGTAAAATAGAATTTGAAAAAAATATACACAAAAGTAGAGAATATAGTAGAAAAAAATTAAAGAAAAATATTTTTAATATTTAATTAAATATTTAATTAAAATTAAAAATATTTAATTAAATATTTAATTAAAAAGAAATATGAGGGGCGCCTGGGTGGCGCAGTCGGTTGAGCGTCCGACTTCAGCCAGGTCACGATCTCGCGGTCCGGGAGTTCGAGCCCCGCGTCAGGCTCTGGGCTGATGGCTCAGAGCCTGGAGCCTGTTTCCGATTCTGTGTCTCCCTCTCTCTCTGCCCCTCCCCCGTTCATGCTCTGTCTCTCTCTGTCCCAAAAATAAATAAACTTTGAAAAAAAAAATTTTAAAATAAAAAAAAAAAAAAAAAAAAAGAAATATGAATTTTTTCATTTTCTGTATTTAAGAAAAAAGAAAAGAAATGAAAAAGTAAAAAGTTAAAAAAAGAAAAAAGAAAAAAGAAATCGTTTAAAAATTTGAAAAAGTGAATACACTGTAGTAGACTGAAATAAAATGGTGGGGGTAAGATGGAATTTGAAAAAAATTACATAAAAGCAAAAAATATAGTAATAAAAATTAAATAAAAATATTTTTAAAAGAAATTGAAAGTAAAAATGAAGTTTTTCTCTTTCTGCATTCAAGAAAAAGAAATGAAAAAGATAAAAAAAGAAAAAGGAAGAAAAAAAGGTAATTGGAAATTTGAAAAGGTGAGTACACTGAAGTAGACTAAAATAAAATGATGGAAGTAAAGTAGAATTTTTAAAAAATTACACAAAAGTAAAAAATATAGTAATAAAAATTAAAGACATATTTTTAATAAAAATTGAAAATAAAAATGAGTTTTTCCTCTTTCTGTATTCAAGAAAAAAGAAAAGAATTGTAAAAGAGAAAAAGGAAAAAGAAAAAAAAAGAAAAAAAACTTGAATAGATGAACCTGCTAACAGATTGACGTAGGACTGAAATTACTTCGTTTCCCCTAGAGGTCAGTCCATGTAGCTCTTTATAGTCCATAAATTAAGCCGGCAGTGAGGTTTGTGTTCTTGAAGAGAGAAGTTGGCCTAGTTGGGCGGGGCTCAGTGTAACAGCTCTGCTCTCCACTAGATGGCACTGCTAGCCTACTGGGGTGGATTGCTGCGGTGCTCGTAGGTGTGCATGTGCATGCGCGGGAGCGGTGAAAATGGTGCCACCCAGCTACCCAGTCTGTTCTCCCGGATCAGCAATTGCGCACCAGCCCTCCGTCTTCAGCTCTCCTCCACTCCCCTCTTTTCCACTCTCCGTGACCAGGCCCCAGGCAGTACCTCTCTCCCAAGTTTTGTCTCAGATGCGGCTGTTTTCCCCCGGCCCCTTACTTCTGAAGGACTGCGGCTTTGACCTGTTCTGCCCCTCTGTGGGAGGGTCTCATCGAGCAATGGCTGAATGAGCAATGACTGAATGTTAGCTGCACCCAGGAATGCCCGCTGGACCCTGCTGTTGCTGGTGCCCCAAGACGGTGGCCAGGTGCCAGCCCACCCTAAAGAAAGATCGTGAGGCAGTGTAGCATCAGCATTTCAGGGATTATGGAAAATCGCAACACACATCTGGCACCAGGCTTCACCTTCAATGACCTTGCCCCAGCACCAGCGAATGTAGCTATCTTCCTGGGTTGCTAGGACCAGGTGGTTTCCACAGTCTCTACCAAATGTCCTTCCCACAGTGGAACCACTTTTCCCTGTGTGGCCTGAGAACGTCCCTGACCCCACTTTGTTCCTGGGGATTCACCTGTCCCACCAGAGCACTGCCAGGTATCGAGCTTTAGAGTTGCAGCCTTTGTGCTCCCCTTGTTTACAGTCTTAATGGAATTTAAACCCTCTCCTTTCTCCCTTTTTAGTTTAGTCCCTTTGGCTGTTTCCAATTTTCCACTTTCTCTCCAGCTGCTTTTGGGGAGGGGTGCTTTTCCGTATGCTCTCCCCCTCCCCAGTCTCCGTCTTCTCTCCACCCGCAAAAGGGGTTCCCTACCTTTCGCGGCTTCTTGCTCCCCAAGTGCAGCTCTTTGTGTCACGTACCTGCTGAATTCTGTGGTTCGGGTTGTGCAGATTGTTGTGTTAATCTTCCTATCTGTTTTCTAGGTGTGTAGGATGGTTTAGTGCTGGTCTGGCTGTATTTCATCTGAGCGAGACACACAAAAAGCTTCCATGCTGTTCTGCTATCTTGGCTCCTCCCCTGAAACTGATTTTTAATTATAGAGAACACACTGTTGGTTACTAGTGGGTAGGAGGGTAGGGAGATGGGTTAAATAGGTGATGGAAATTAAGGAGTGCACATTTGATGAGCACCAGGTGATGTATGAAAGTGTTGAATCACTATATGTGCATCTGAAACTAATATAACACTGTATGTTAACTAACAGAAATCAAAAAAAAAGTGAAAAAAAGAAGAATATACTGAGGAGATATAATCAGTCAAATTTAGTGGGAAATTATACAGGACATTCAAACACAGCTCTTCAACAAATAGCAAGAGGAAAAAAAAGGAGGTGAAAGTGGAACTTGAAAATTAAAAGAGACTTAAATGACTACAAATATTACTAAATCTGTCCCTTATTTGGGTCCTGTTTAAAATAAGCATGGTGAAAAAACCTATTTGTAAGATTCATGAGACAATTAAATAGTTGACATTACATGTTTGATATCATCAAGATATTATTTTTAGGTGTGATATGGTATTAGTTATGTTTAAAGACAAGTTGTTATCTTTTAGAGATTCACATTAAAATATTTATAAATGAAATCATGTGATACCTGTGATTTGCCTTCAAATAGTTGGGGGAGAGGGTGGATGGAGATATGGATAGGGCAAAATTGACTGCTTATAGGATGGGCTTATAGGTATAGGCACCAGGTGGATACTTGGGATTTTATCATACCATTTTATCTACTTTTGAGTAGATTTGAAATTCTTCGTAATTAAACATTAAAATATCAAGAAATTGGTTACAGTGCCTTTACAAGATTGGGCCCCCTGTATCCAGTTCAGTCTGAAATAAAGCATTACGCTTGCAGATTTTAAATTATTTCCCTTGATAATCCCCAAGATAAACCCAGGCCACTTCCTAACTCCCACATATGTTGTTTTATCATTCATTCAACAAATAGGTATTGAGTGCCTAATATATGCTAGGTTCAGGGATAGGCAGTGCTGATAAAAGAAAATAAGCAAAAAAAAAAAAAAAAAAAAAAAAAAAAAAAAAAAAAAAAAAAAAAAAAAAAGAAAAGAAAAAAGAAACAAAAAAGACAAGTCCCTGCCTTCATCGAGTTACAGACTAATAGGTTTTAATGATCCTGGATAAGACTATAATTAGTAGCAAGTCTTTACTGAAAGTAGAAAGGTGAAGGAGAACAGCACACAAAAAATAAGTTACAACTTCTATATCAACCCAAGCTGGCTTCCTGTCTATCCCTGTTCGACTAATTCCATTTATTTAGGGGCTTTTTTTTTTTCCCATCTCTGTAACTGTCCTGGACTATACATGACTCAGAATCCAGGACAGACTAACTCCAAGGACCCGGAGAGAGAATATTTTTCTAACAAACATTTTAATCTGCTTCTTCAAATCCTCATTTCTTGCCAAGATTAACCTCTTCCCTGGAAACTTAGAAAAAATTGTAAATTCAAGACAGGTAGAATTGTCACAAGCTTTAAATGTCAGATTAAAAGAAAAGAATGTGGAGGCAAATTTCAACCTTATAAGGAAGAATTTTCTAACAATTTTTGCAGGCCAAATGAAAGAAGTCACCTTGTGACAAGTTGTTCTTGTAAGTAGTCAGGATGGCTATTTGTCAAGGATGCAAAAGAGAAGTTATTTGTGGTGGGAGTTTAAACTTAGCTAGCCAAAACTCCTGTTTAGTTGTTAACATTTGATTCTTTGAACAATGAAAATGGGGATGCTAAAGGCACTGTTAACATCTGGAAGGGAGAGAAATTTCAGGGTAGAGATTTTTGCGTGTGCTTCTACAATTACATAATAAACCTTCAATATATATGTAAGTGGGTGTAAATAGGCATTGAGGCATCAGTGTTATCTTATGTGTCAATAGATGGGACACTGGCCCTAACTAGAATGTGGGAATGGTGGTGAAACCATTCACTGCAGATCCTACATTCTCAGAGGAGACTTGAGCAGATTCTTCTCTCTCTTTTTTAAGAGTCTATTTATTTATTTTGAGAAAGAGAGAGAGAGAGGGAGCAGCAAGGGGCAGAGAGAGGAGAGAGAGAATCCCAAGCAGGCTCTGCTCTGTGAGCCTTTACAGAATGAACTGCAGGATCATGACTTGAGATGAAACCAAGAGTTGGATGCTCAACTGACTGAGCTGCCCAGCACCCTGAGCAGATTCTTCTCAACATTCAGTTTCCACTGCTGTTCTCAAAGTGCCCTAAGACATCTAGGATAGTTCAGTTCATCCTGGAGGCCAGTCTCAAGGAGACAGTACTGGCTATGTTGTCAACCATAAATTTTGGCACACCAAATTTGATGTATTGTTACTACTTAGGTTTGAACTACCTCCTGAAACACCACCACCACCATCATTATCAATCACTGTATTAGGATAAGGTAGATTATGGTGGGTAACAACTGTGAAGTCTTAATGGCTTATGACAAGATGTATTTCTCACTTTACGCTGCATGCCTACCTTGGTTTGGCTAGAGTTCTGCTCAAGTCTCCTTCTTGGAATCCAAGATGAAGGAATAGCCACCATCTGAAACATTGTAAATCACCATGGTTGAGGGAAAGAGTGAATATGAAAACTGCATAATGGCTCTTCTTGAAATAGAGTGTTGGGCCTCTGGGTTGTGGTGTCTTAATTGTAGTAGGTCTGGGATCTAGGAAAAACTTGATCCAGCCGCTCACTAGTAATCCTTCTTTTACAGGATCCTGAAAAAAATGCACGAAGAAAATATACCATGTTTCTGTTGAAGAATTCCAGTGAGCTAGATTGTACTCTACCAGAGACTCCATTGAACAAGCTATGTTAGCCTGAACAGTTTAGGACTAAAAGGGGTTAAATGCCTGTTCTGCTCACTTCCAATCCATAGCAGGGATCTGAACTGCATTCTTATTACTCCATTATTATCTGCTAACAAGAGGCTGAAGACAGCATGAGATACAGAGGAAGGAACTAGAGAGCTTTGGTCTCAAAACCTAGTGGAGAGCTTGTATGGGATGCATTTCCATTACCAACCCACATGGGGAAGGAAGCCAGAGAACCTGGAGAGAGAAAGCGAGCAAGAGCCTGCCAGTGGTAGCATGTGGGGTGGGAGATGGCCAGTCTGTCTCAGGAAGGGCGGACTCAAGACCATACCTTATTTCTCTTGGGGATCAGAGGAAGAGAGGTAGGAAGGACTATAAAACACATATACATACTCCCCTTTTAACAATTTCAAAATTTCCAGCCAAGCAGGGCAGCTTATGAAACTGTATTTTCATAAACCACCCAGCAACCATTCATAGGTAGACACTTAATACTGAAGAGAAAGGCACAAGGAAATGGTGTCTCCTAACCATGGGCTTCCTTCTGGGCAGGGATGGAGTAAAGGAGGAAAATGAACTGGGCTTTGGTATAGGGATCCTTTCCCTTTAGACTTTATTGTCTGGCAAGAATGACCCTCAACTGAAGCATGTAGACGCATGTAGCATATCAGGTAATAATCTATTTTTATTTCTCAGTGGGAAGGTGTGTCACTTTAATGCTTAAACTTTACTTTAAAAAGTCCTTCATAGGTTGTTGTTTATGCTGATTCCTTATAATTTTGTTCTATATTTTTCAAGCATGTACAAGTATTTTTATTTTTTAACAGCAGATGAGAAATGGTCTATTTTTTTACCTTACACATAGAGTGTGGCTAGGGATTGTGACTAAGTGTGAATGTCCTCTCCAGCTTCTAATTTGGATCTCTAACCACTTCCTTTTCAGCAAGGATTCTTAACAACAAAAAGAAAACAAAATAATGTCCCAATGAGTAAGTTATTTTACTTTTTGCAGACAGTGGTTTGTTAATGGCAGGCACCTCTTCTTTTTTCCTTAATCAGAATAGTGAAATTTGATTTAGGCATTCAGATATGAAATTGAGAAACTTGGTTCATGAGGTTGTGGTTATGTGAATTTATTTCTGAGGCTAAGAGAAGTAAGAATACAGCCTGCAGATTTGGCGTGCAATGACTAGATTCGGTGGAAAGAGACATGCAAATTACCCTGATGGAAGGTCTTGAGAAGGCATGATAAGGATTGGGATCCTGTTACACCAGCAGGCAGTTTAGTTGTAGGGATAGCAGCCTTATAAAGTAGCATTTTTAACATCAGGAGCTGTGGCCAACTCTTTCCCTTCTCCCCTTCTTTTCCCTAGATTAGCACCTGATTCCTGGGCATCATTTGTTGGCAGAATACTCTTCCTTCATTTGGCCAAATAAAAATATTCATCTACCCTCATTAGCTCTGTGGTGATGTAGTGGTGGTTCAATGTGTAACCTTTGGAGCCAGACTGCATCAGTTCAGATTCTAATACCACCATGCACATGACTTTGTCCTAATTTGATTAGGCCTCGGTTTCTTATTTGGAAAGTGACAATAATTTTTTCGTATTTCTTTGTATAATGATTAAATCAGATGATGTAAAGTGCTTAACAAAATGCTGGGAATGTTGTAGCTGTTGAATAAAGTTATGTGCTCTCTATCTAAAATTACTATTGGGAGTCAAATTTCCCAAGGTGGCTTGAGTTTTAAGCAATTTGGGCAAGCTGTAAGATCATGTTTTAGTTTTGGTTGAGGAAATATATTTATAATACCTATTACTCCTAAGATGAAGGCACCTGAAAACTGCAGTTTAAAAATTTTTTTGTAATGTTTATTTGTTATTTTGAGAGAGAGAGAGAGACAGAATGTGAGTGGGAGAGGGGCAGAGAGAGAGGGAGACACAGAATCCAAAGCAGGCTTCAGGCTCCGTGCTGTCAGCACAGAGTCTGATGTGGGGTTTGAGCCCACGAATCGTGAGATCATGGCCTGAGGTGAAGTCAGACACTCAACCAACTGAGCCACCCAGGGGCCCCAAAAATTGCAGTTTAAAAAGAAGTGTTATCTATGAGGGATGTCAGAGTAAGTTGTTATTTGTCCATTTGATCTTAACCCCTTATACTGGAGCAATGTATTTGCATAAAAAAGCCAGTTTAAAAAGCTCTCTGAGTAGTCTTTATTATGTATTCTAGTTAGTTGCTGGATCCTCTTCTTTCTGTGTTTCCTTTTCCTCATTCATTTGTTTCCAGATTGTAGTTTGGGCTCTCTTTTATCTGGTCCTGGATTCTGGGATTTGACTCCACTTTGAAAATTGCTTCTGGCTATTTCGGATTTGACAACCTTCAGCCTTCCTGTCATTTTTTATTTACTTATTTATTTTTAGCCTTCCTGTCATTTTTTGGCCTTAGCACCCTTGCCCATCTCCCAGCTCTTCTCATCTCTTTGCTTATGGGGTCTCTACTGATCGCATGAGTAGGCCTGGGCAGCCCTGAGCCAGAGTTGTTGAGAGACACTATATTGAGACACTGACTTTTCATTCATCCAGCATGCAGTAAACCTGCTTGCAGTAACCCTGGTGGGCAAGCAGATTCCTAGTCAGAGTCTCTAGAACTGGGAGTGGGCTTTGGAGGATATAACAAAGCTCCGTGGCAATGACAAAGAGAGAGATTTCTGAGGGACACAGCAGGATCTTACCTTGAGCAAATGCTTAGCTATCATGACGTGGGTGCCTCTACTGGGCAGGTACATGTGCCCGTCAGTTTGGTTGTGCTGTGTGTAGCTGTCAGTGTGTAAAGTAAACTTTGTAGTGCACCTACTTGGTTGCTGTTCACCTACTTTTAAGGAACTTGTATCCTATGCCTGTGTCTGTTTTCATCAGTCACAGTGTTATTATCCTCACTATCACTGTGCCCTATTCTAAGCCCTTGGTCCACACCATTTCACCCATGTCTGGAAGAGTCCTTAAGACTCTGAGAGGGGAGCCAGGAATATAGACATCCCTAGAAAGAGAGCAATCTGCATCTTTCTATACAAAATCAAACCAACCAACCAACCAACCAACCAAACAAACAAACCAAAAAACCAAACAAACAGTGGTTTTGAGAACATAGGGAATTTAGCTAGACAGTGAGCATTTTGAAGTCAGAGACTGTCTGCTTCATCTTTCCCCCCCTAATATCTATCATAATTTCTGGTACATAGTAGTGTTGGAATTTTAGGAGCTAAACAAGTGACACATTGCTTTCCTTCTTAAGCTGGGAATCAATTAAGGGATAGAGGAGTCAGCTGAAAATCAATAGGCTGCTGCTAGCACATAAACTATCTTTGTTCAGATTAGAAAAAGGCACCTTTTTCCTTTGGGCATAAGAATTAGAAGAAAACACCCACTCCTGGAAGATGATTGTACAGAAGGACTGCCTCTGGGTAGACAAGCTGGAAGAAACGTGCCAAGGGGCAGGCTTGGTATGCAAGAAGCTGGCCTAGTTTCTAGTCCCTGTTTGTCCCAGAGCCAGTGCCTTTGTGCAGGTGGTCAGGAGATCAAAGCAGGAAGATATTTGTTTTATTTTTGTTTTTGTTTTTTGTTATTAAATAATCTCCTATTAATTGAAATTAACCCTTCAAAATAGTAGGATTCTCTTTGTAGGGGGTAGAACCTGGCCTGCTATGCTTATAACATAGTAGAGAGTCAACTAGGATATGCCTGGCAGATATGAAAAATTACAGCTCAGAAGAACCTCTGCAAACTCAGTTCTTTCTCCCAAAGTCCACAAAATATACTTCCTTTATTTCCCCTGGGGTGAATAAGTGAGGAGGTAGGGAGGAAGGCCAGGAGTATTATTGTTGCAGAAGTTCTTACTCATGGAATCATGAGATCAGGAGAAAGAAGTTTCTCTGTAAGGCAAGTACAGAGTGTTTCTCAAATGAATTGATATGTTTTTGAAGAGTCAGATATGCTGTTTATTGTAAAATTGTAGTTGGGAAAGAACAATGGTTGACTACTCAGGAGGCAAGTTTTGTAGGTTAAATAAACACTTTGTGACTTGCTAACATATTGAGAGAATGTAAACCATATCTGGCTTGTTATTTGAGATTTTTGATAAACCTCGACGTTGGAGGTGGGGGGATTGACTACTCATAGAGGAATAGACAAGGACATTTGAAGGTCTTAACTGTTCAGAGAGTGAGTTGGAAATTACTCAAGATATGTTGATTTTGGTAGAGAAAGGTTAATCAACTCATTTGGAAACCATTCAAATTTGACTAGAGGGAAGGAGATAAGGAGTTACAGCAATGATTTCATAACTTGGATATATCTCTAGCAGATATAGTAACAATTAACTTTTATTTCTTGGAAGGAGAAAAAAGAAGTAAGCCTATGAATTCTCAAGTTGCTGTTTTGGAAGGAGAAATCCTTTCCTTGCTGCTATTAGTCAGAATGTTGCATAAGAGAGTGATGGAAGAAGTGGGAGAACTTATTTTTGGGCCTTTTCTGTGTGTATGTGTGTTGTCTTATTTATTACACTCTAATCACATTAATTAGGATTAATTATTTTATATTATAAATGAATTAATTTGTATCAGTTTATCAGCTTAATCAAGGATTTTGAGGTTGTAAAATATGTGAAACAAATGAGTTTTGATGGTGGAGAAAATCTCACCTCTTGGGTGGGTAGTTGGTTGACAGTTGGATAAAGATGGGTAACCAGGAGGCAGGGTGACAGTAGTTCCTACTTGGAGGTGTTCAAGTCTATATTAATTATCTTTTTTTGCTGCATAAACAACTACCTTAAGACTTTGTGGCCTAAAACACTAAGGTATGTGATGGTTAAAGTATGGGATCAGTTTGGTAGTTTGGTAGTTTTCTTGCTGGTCTTAGCTGGATTTGCTCATGAGTCTATGGTTCCTAGATGCTTCTGGATAAGTTGGTAGGTCAGTTGGAGGTTGGCTGGTCCCAGATGGCCTCTGTTACATGTCTGGTAGTTGGCCTGCTGTGGGCTGGGATACTGTGGTTCTCCTCCAGTGGCCTCTTATCCTCTACCATGTTACAACAGGCCTGTGAAATGGTGGTTTCCGATTTCCAGACGTAGCAAGGGTTTGTTAGTGTCCCATTTGGCAGGGTCTTGTGGCCAAATTCAGATTCAAAGGGTAGAGAAATAGAATCTCTCTTTTGAAGGGAGGATCTACAATACTACAAGGAGGGGAAGGGTTTGATGCCATGTTTCACCATCTACTACAGGATTCTGGGCTGAGTGAAGACTGCAGGGGTGTGAAGAGAGAGAAAGGTAGGCAGTAAAGATAATCTTTGTCCACTTCATAGCTCTTCCTGGGACTGACCCTAACTAGGGCTCAGCGCCATCATGTAGTAAAAAGAAATGTGCCAGACTCCAAAACTAAAGTTAATACCAGAAATTACTGAGAAAGGGGAAAGCCAGTATAGGAAAGAAGTGTGGGTGGTTAGAGGGGTATGTATTGCAAAAATAGTTTTAAATGTTGCACAAGACTTAGCCCTAGATACTATTTCAACTCAGTCCAGTAATGTAGCTCTAGTACTACCCTCCTATTATTAGGAAAATTGGGTTACAGGATATTACCCAATTCACAAAATTGTATGCAAGGAGCTTGAGAAAACTAGAAATCACACTTATTAAAGCTGAAACCAGATATCGATGAAAAGGTATCATTTCCCTTATTGTTGGGGAAAACTTCTAGTAGACATCTTACAATGGGTTCTTTTTCTTCAGCTATGTCGAAAGAATAAAAGGACAATGTACGTGGTCAATGTTACAGAATAGTACATGCAGAAACCTTAAGGAGATGATTAGTGATTTGAGCAGCACATCATTTCAGATGTGGGAAGAGGTGGGGAAACGATGTGAGGGAGGCTGCTTCAGTGAGTCATCCATCAATAGATGACTATTGAGGGACTGAATTCAGATGGTAAGTGGAGCCAAGGGAAGAACTTGGCTCATTCTCTCTTTACCTGGGCTTTATCTTCTCTTTGCTAGGTAGCATCAGATCTTGAGGCCTCTGAATCCCTACTTCCTCTCAGTTAAACGAGGACAATAATATCTGTCACTTAGACTATTGAGCAATCTACCTTAAATTAAAGCTTGGACTTTACATCACCCAGAACTCCTATACCTCTCTTGTCTTTTGTGTTTGTTCATTTGATTTTTTTTAAAATTAAAACTGAAATTTTTTGGGGGTGTTTTAGGTTCACAGCATAATTGAGAAAAGGCTACAGAGATTCCCATATACCCCTTGCCCTCACACATGCATAGCTTCCCCTATGATCAATATTCCCCATCAGGGTGATGCCTTTGTTTAATTTTGAAATTATTTCAAACATATTAAAGGGTTGAAATAATAATAGAGGGCTCCCATATACCCTTTATCCAGATTTAATAATTTTGAACACTTTTCCATGTTTGCTTTATTGTATTATCTTTTTCTATATATATACCATTTTTATTTATTTCTATAAACCATTTGAGAATAGGTTGCAATGTCATTCCCTTTGACTTCTTAGTACTTTATTGTCTATTTCCTAAGAAAAATGATACTCTCTTACATTACCATAGTGTAGTTGTCAAATTCAGGAAATTTAACATTGAAACAATAGCTTTATCCAGTCTATAGTCCATAATCCAATTTGTCAATTGCCCTCATAATGTCTCTTATAGCATTTTTTCCTTCCAATATTGGGAATCAGTTCAAAATCATGTATTGTAATTGGTTGTCTTATCTCTTTAGTATCCAAATTTGAAAGCTTTCCTCACCTTTTTTTTTTTTTTATCTTTCACGACACTGATATTTTCAGAGTATAAGACCGCTATTCTATAGAATGTTCATCACCTTGGGTTTGTCTGGTGTTTCCTAATGACTGGACTCAGATTGTGTGTTCCTAGGTACATACAGCATTAGCAATGTGTCCTTCTTAGGGTACAACAACTGGTGGCATCTGATGTCTGCCTTACCCTTAGTAGTGATGTTAACTTGATCACCTAATCAAAGAGTTTTCTAGTTTCTCCACTGAACAGTTACTATTTTCCTCCTTCAACCAGTGAATAATCTGTGGGGAAACACCTTAGGACTATGAACATATCCTGCTTCTTATCAAACATTTCCTCCTGGATTTTGCATCCATAGATAATTCTTGTCTGAATGAATCTTCATTATGATAATTGCAGGGTTTTCTTTGGCTACCTCATTCCATAAATTTATGTTTCTTTTCCATAGTTGGAACCTGGCTCCCAGCAACACCATCACATTATTCATATTCTCAGTCTTACAGTACCCACAAAAATAGTTACAAAATTGCTGCAGTAATATCACAATGAAAAACATGGGGTGTCTGGGTGGCTCAGTCGGTTAAGGGTCTGAATCTTGATTTTGGCTCAGGTCATGGTCTCACAGTTCGTGAGTTTGAGCCCCACATTAGGTTCTGCACTGACAGCGCAGAACCTCTTCATATTCTCTCTCTCCCTCTCTCTCTGCCCCTTCCCTGCTTGTGTTCAATATAAATAAATAAAATAAATAAATAAGCTTAAAATAAATAAATAAGGTTGCTGGTCATTTTCTGTCCCTAGACTGTGAGCTATTAGAGGGACAAAGGTTGTATCTTTCATTTTCATATTCCAAGACTTACTTAGCATAGTGTAGGCACTCAATGAATGCTAGATATGTGAAGATTAGATGTAATAATCAGAGACATAGAGCCTGTTTTGGCAGGTGTTTACTAGTAAAATTTTTTCTAACATTTTAATGATTTTTATATAATGTGTTTATTATATAATGTTCTATTTTAATAATATTTAATTACTTATAATATTAAGGTGATGTTTTGTGGCTCAGCATTCTTTGTGTTACCCTTTGTTCCCTTGTACACATTTCAGAATTTCAGCAACATGTTTAGTGAAGTCTCTGCTACAGTTTATTCTACATTCTTACTTACCAGTTAAAGTAATTATAAAGTGATTCTGCAAAGTGCTTATTTTCCTCATGGTTCAGAGACAGTGACAATCTCCAGTTACTTGGATTTTTTTTTAGAGCACAATCACTAACCACACATACTGTCTTTTGTTAAGTTGTTAACTAACCTAAAGTATGGGCATTTACACTAAATCAAACTAAAAAGAATCGGCAAGGATTATACAAAAATGACACAAAGAAATAAACATGACAAGCAACACAAAAAAGGTGGCAATCTTTGAGAAAGGTATAGTTTGCTAATCTGACTGTATCTTCTCTTTTGACAAAGATTCAGTGCTGGGAACCCCTGCTGGGGAGAGGGTAGAGGAGGAAGGGAGGATTGACAGGGACACAATTTAAATGTTTTGACAGCTTAGTCAGAGAGAGTGAATTGCCGCAGGCATTTGCACATTTTAACCCCTGCTAT
Source organism: Leopardus geoffroyi (assembly GCF_018350155.1). Taxonomy (NCBI): domain Eukaryota; kingdom Metazoa; phylum Chordata; class Mammalia; order Carnivora; family Felidae; genus Leopardus; species Leopardus geoffroyi. Next base: position 134,281,050 of record NC_059327.1, read on the forward strand.
AACAGCTAGAATTGTTTCTTGCACTAAATCCAAGAATTAGCTCTTTGGAAAGCTGAATATCTCATGCCCGCCACAAAAAAATGTGACAAATATCAGGTGTGCAAGAAATTGAATAAATTCAAATCTCTTTTGGTGGCAGGTATTTATTTTTTCTTAATTTTCTTATTTCCATCTTAAATTAGGCTGTTATCCCAGACATGACCAAAAGTGCTGGAATACTGTGTCTTATTCTCTTGGGCCCCATGTGTAAATTGTCAACAACGTATTCTGGCAAGATGAACAGATTTAATGTTGAGATAAAAAAGTCTGCTATGATTTAATCCCAAAGTTGACTGAGTGTAGATATTTCAGGTCATTTCCTTTGTCAAAACAGTGCTTATTGGAAGAGGCAAGTCAACAAACAATAGTTTCTCATTGTTAGAATAAAACATGGTGTTTTAGGGTGGCAGGAGCTCTCTCTGTGTCTCTGTCTCTCCCTGTTACCTTCTCTTTCTCTCAATAGCCAGAAGTGAGGGTGAAAAGAGTAAAGGAAAAGAGGAATGTAATATTTAAGATGTTGACTTAATTTCAGCATTTTATTCTGCAAGTAGGATTTATTTTGTTGGACTGATGGTTGTTTAAAATGAAATCTAGTAGCATTGATCTTTGGATATCATTATACAAATTTCAACTTAAAATTCACAATCGCTGACTACTGTGTTAGGCACAGAGGAGAATTTAAGAGCTATAAAAAAATGTCCATCTGCCCTATCTCCCTATAAATGAACTAGGTAGGAGTGTACAATTCAGCAAAAATATGTCGGTTTTATAATTTATTAAAATTTTTTTTTCTTCTTCCCCCTACATCCTTCCCAAGTTTTTATTTAAATTCCAGTTAGTTAACATGCAGTGTAATATTATTTTCAGGTACAGAATTTAGTGATTCATCACTTATATACAACACCTGGTGTTCATCACAAGTGCCCTCCTTAATACCCATTATAATTTATTTTTAAGTTAGTAAGAATTTTTGTTAATAAACAAGGCCAGCATTACATCTTTAAAATGAATCCTCTCCCTGAAATAGTATACTTAATTGTATTGTGAAATAAATTTTAAATTTTGGAAAAGTTTGATTTCTAATAAACTGCAATATTTCTCCCTTCTCTTCTTTCATTACTGTTGTTCTTTTCTGTGACTTTTCATTTAGAATTACTAAAACTCCATGATTTACTTCCACTTGACTTCAAAGTAGTGAAAGAAAATAACTCAAAAGTGCCAAGAACGTAGAGAATCAAGCAACCCAGACTTAAACAAAATATACTTACTTTGCTTGTCAGGTTTCAACAGATGGTTGCATTGGGATAATTTGAATTTTTTGTCTTCTTAAAATTATAAGGCAGCTCTGTTGTCTTAGGCACCTGTTTCTAGCAGTTCATACTTGCCTTTCAGTCGTTCTTTCCATTGTGATGTTCTTAAATGGTTGCTCAGCCTTGAGGACAAATAAGCCTCCTTAAGCACATAACTCACACCAGGAGAGAGATTTCCGGAAAGGTTTATTATGTGTCACAGCTGAGGTCAACACTCAACTAATGGAGGAGAACCACACCAAGTATTTTAATGGAGACTAATTGGGGGGTAAACACCTTGTAGAAGTTTGGAGGTGGGAATGACAGTGGTAAAGGTTTTTACTCCCCTACTTTCTCATAGGGACAATCCTGCAGCTTCAAAGCTGTGTTTGAGGAACTGCATTTGGGCAGAGTTTATGATGATTAGATTTTAATGCCCATGGCTACAAGTTTTATCGCTTTTATTTACAAACATTTGTTTTCTTCATATCGTGCCAGGGTGGAAGGGGGTATTTTCAAAGATTCCTGAAGAACTGCCGAAATGTGTTCACTCATTTATTTATTCCTTCATTTATATGTCTAGTCGAGCTTCTTTGGAACAACTTTGTGTCAGGTACTATGTTAGTCAATACTTTGCCTTCAGCACCCTTTCTAGTTTTGTGAACTAAACTGGGGTATAGTGGGGTGAAGTGGTCAAGGGTGATGATGAAGCTAGAAGAGAAAGATTTTCATGAGCAGTATGATATTGGGTGCAAGAAAATATTCTCAGTGCATTCTGCCACAGACAATAGGGAATGGAAATTGCTGAATGATGCTTGGGCATATCTAAGTTTTTGAAGGGCAACTGCTGAGTTCTCATTCATAATAACTCCAATTTAAGTATTTCATTTGGGTTTCATTTCATTATATAATAATAGGTAAATTAGTTCATTTTGTTTTTCAAAACAGTATATTAATTGCATCATGCATTATGCATTATGGATTTGGTCTTAGGATGTTCAATTACTGTATACATAAGCTATTTCAACACCGTTTAATCACTGCTAGAGATTGACCTCTAAGAACCTTTAAAACTTTCCATGTTAACCAGAAAAATAATCAAATGTAGGTTTATAGCTACTTCATTCAGCTCCAAGAAATAACTGAGTGTCAATGACATACCTTCATAGATGAATGAGATTGAATTCCTAGTGGAAATAAATACAAGATACAGTGTAAAGTTAAAAAAGTTTGCTAAATAATACTTAGTGTATGATCTCATTTATGAATAACAAAGCACATATATATGCATGGAAACATATGTAGAACTGGACTGAGTTGTTAATAACACTTATCTCTGGAAGATAGCATTACCGGTTGCCCAAATTACTTCATTTCCCTGGGAGCTTTCCCTTTCCAGAGGGAAAGGGCAGTTCTGGCAGTTATAGATATATTACAAGTCCCTACCTCTCCCTGACCTCAGCTAGCAGTTCAGGGACAGACATCAGAACAAGGGAAGGTGAAAGCATTGCCTCGATTGAAATAGTTTTGATTCTCTAATGAGTATTTATAATTTTGACACGGAGTGCAGATGTGTTGATAAATTTGCTAGGACTGGGAATCATGGTGGTGTTTGGGTCACGGGAGTGAAGGAGCAGAAAAAAAACTAGGCAGAGGGTGAAGGAAGAAAGACTATTTCTTGATCTCTTTCCAATTTCTAAGACTCAGCTATGTTAGTCTGACTGAACTTTCTGTCTTGAAGTCCCCTGAAATACTTCTTTTTTTCTTTTTAAAGTTTATTTATTTATTTTGAGAGAGCACATGCACACATGTACACACACACATGCACCAGTGGGGGGAGGAGCAGAGAGAGAGAGAGGGAGAGAGAAAATCCCAAGCAGACTTCACACTGTCAGCACAGAGCCTGACGCGGGGCTTGAACTCAGGAACCATGAGATCATGACCTGAACTGAAGTCAAGAGTCGGATGCTTAACCCACTGGGCCATCCAGGTGCCCCCCTTTGAAATATTTCTATTTTTTCTTTTTAAGTAATAAAAAAAAAACACACCTCTGTATGCTTATTCTAGTTTGAGTGGAATTCTTAGTAATTAAGAAAACTTACACAGTGGTTCACTCATTTCCTCTCTTTGTAAAACTTAACTGTGTTGTTGTAAGGTAACATCTATAGTTGATATGTGATATCCTTTGAAATATGGCCACTTTGACTCCTTCCAAATAGAAATACACTTCTTGTAGTTTCAACATATTTTAAGGCCACTATTTCTAAGCAAAACATTTTAGAAAGACTTCAGAGTTTTCACAGGTCCTAGATAGAATGTCTAAAGAAACAGTATTTACATTGCTAAATATAAATGAATCAGAAATGACATGATTTCCCCTGAAAGCTGCCGAGGAATATTTTCTCCCTATGTAGTTATTTGTATAAAATTTTACACATTTTTTAAAGTACTGGGTTAAGTTTATTCATTTATTTTGTCTTTTTTTTTTTTTTTCAACGTTTATTTATTTTTGGGACAGAGAGAGACAGAGCATGAACGGGGGAGGGGCAGAGAGAGAGGGAAACACAGAATCGGAAACAGGCTCCAGGCTCCGAGCCATCAGCCCAGAGCCTGACGCGGGGCTCGAACTCCCGGACCGCGAGATCGTGACCTGGCTGAAGTCAGACGCTTAACTGACTGCGCCACCCAGGCGCCCCTATTCATTTATTTTGAAAGAGAGAGAGCAAGAGAGCACGTTCACACCAGTGGTGGGCAGAGGGTGGAGGGCAGATTGAGAGGGAGAGAGAGGATCCCAAGCAGGCTCCATGCTGTCAGCACAGAGGCTGATATGGGGCTCAAACTCCCTAACTGTGAGATCATGACCTGAGCCCAAGTCAAATGTGGGACCCTTAACCAACTGAGCCACCCAGGCGCCCCTACACATTTATGAATCTTATGTGTTCTTTGTAGTCTATAATTTTTTTTTTACCTCACTGTATGAGTAAAATGCCAAACCACTCCTCTCAGATGTTCACAAACGGATAATTCAATAAACCCATTAATCCATTGTATTTGAAGATTTCTTAACAAGATTCATAAATACCATTTAGAGTTGTTTTTATTAGATTAAAAACGTGGGAAAATAAGATTGTAGAAGATATAATATTAGCCTACTGTAAAAAAAAAACAACAAAATGAAATAAACTCCTATTATCAAGACAACTTTGTGTACTTCTGAGTTCTATTTTTCTAAAAAGGAAACATCTTTAACTTGGAATGTTCATCAATTTAAAGGTTAAAAACAGCTGAAATTAGAAGTTGATATATATATAATGCATTTCAGCTTCCTGAACTCAATTTTGAGTCTTCCTGAACTTAATTTGATTTTCCTGTACTCAATCTGATACATACAGTAAGTTTATTATGACATTGCTTATTATGACAATTAGTTTATTTTTGATGAACGTTGCTATGAAATTTTCTTAATAACTACCACAGAATCTCTAAACTCTTGAAAAACGAATGACTAATTTTATTCACAGGCAAAGTTCTTGAACTACTCTGAGTTCCACATATTTTATTTACATTTTTAGTTTCTACAATTGTCCTTCTTGATTCTTATTAGAGAACCCAGAAATCACCTGGGTTCATCTTTCTTAAAAAAAGTAAAAATATAGCAGATGCATTGTAGTAATTATGTAACAATTTCTGCTGCAGGCAAAAGGCCTCATTCAGGCATTTTAATTGAGCCAGCTGTGTTTCAGCATCCTAACAAATACACTCCATTTGATCTTCATAAAATCTGTATTATAATGTATATGATAACAGAAATAATGTGGTAAAATGTTTTCTATTTTGGGGAAACAACCTTTTTATATAATCAACTTTATTTTAAATTATAAGTGTATTTTTATTTTTCAGATAAACTCAGGAATAACTGCATGTATAATTTTAAGAAGACATAGGAGGCCAATTATTTTGAGAAGTGATGGCTTTGTGTATAGGCTTTCACTAGATTCAGTTTTCGCCAGTTAATCTCTTATTTTAAAAGAATAGATCAAATGTTGGACATGAAATAATTTTTTCTTAGTGATAATTTCCCCATAGTATCAAATTTTCCTTGCATCTGTACTATCAGTACCAAATATTTTACTTTTTAATTAGTAATAAGTTATCAGTAAGTATTTTAGTAAAAATAGAACTTATAAGTTGCTTTGTTTTGGTAAATGTAATAGCCACTAATCTTAATTGCTAGATATTCAGTAGTCTGACTTTTGCTTTGGTTTGTTTTGACATTCTTTTATTATTTTGTCACTTCACCTTTTAACTACCTTCTGTGATAAGTTTTTTAATCTTTTTTTGTCTTTCCCTAAAGGAGGATTTTCTGCATGCAAAATAACTCCTTCCACTAACATTTGGTTGTGTCCCTTGATACCACATAGTTATGAAGCCTTTCAGCTACAAAGATAGAATAAAGAAGGACCAAGACGCAGGCTGAGAGAAAAGCAAAGGAGGAGAAAAATAGGGGAGATGAAATGAAACAGAAGAAATTTTATTTAACAGAAACAGGAATAAGTAAAAACACTAACTTTGGAAAAACAAATAGATTAAAAAGATTAGGAAATAAATATTAAAATAAAAAGACATCAGAGGATAAAGCCACTCTCCTATGTTAAAGCAAACATAATCTCATGAATAAAAAAAATTTAAATTCTCCTAGAAGATGTTAACGTCAAAACATCTATTCAGATTTGTGATAAAAGCATAGTCTTGTATCATGAAAATATTCTGGTATTTTCTTTGTAAAAATAATTCTCTGGGACAGGAAACTCCAAATGACATCAATTTCATGTTTCAATTACAAACCAAATTAAAATTATTTTAGAATAAAAATGGGATGCATCTTCATTTAGAAGCCAGATGTCTTATTAAATATAATTTCCTCTGTTGGCTGCCTTATATTAAGGGCAGATTTAAAACAAGAACAGCTTCTGTGAAATATAATTATACCCCTTGTGTGGCTTTCATGGTCATGGAGGCTGGAATATGAAAATAATTGATAGAAAAATCTGCAAAACAGTTTTTTCCTTTGTCTAAAAGAATGGCTTAGCTCTTACATCAGCTGTCATTTTCTTTTGCTATTCCAGAACCTTGTATTGTCTAGATTATGTTGGATTGATTGATATAGCCATTCACTTTCCTTTTATGACTTTTTGAGAAAAAGCCTCTCTTTGCCCTAACATTCAGCCATCACATAATTTGATGAAGAGTTCACATTAATTTTTTTATACTTTGCTTAGTCTTATAAAAGCTCTAAAATGGTTGCAGTACGATTAAAGACAGAAGCATAGCTACATCTGGTGTTTGGGAGTGAGAGTTATTTTGGTTTATTTTTATGTGCCCATTCTGACGAAAGAATGATTTCTTGTACTTATTCATTGTTTTGATTTTGCTCGTTCTCTTTAAAAAAAAATTCTTAAAGCATATATCTCCCAATGAAAGGTATTTGCTATCTTCTTTCTGCTACTTGTGTTTAATGAGACTGGAAATTATTGGCATTGGAAAATCTTGGCAATAAACGATGGCCTGGCTCTTAAAATAAAGTTTTCTCTGTGCTCTCTGTCCGGTGGACAGAACCATAGACTCCAGAAGCTGTCTGGTTACATGGTCCAATAACCATTCCATACTGTGTTCTAAGTACTCATGCAGATCATGTGTGGATACTGGCACTGGTGATGTGCTCATGGCTTGCAAGGTATCCCATACTACCTTTGGACAACTCTCTTAGATGGTTCTTTATTAGATTGTGCTGAAGTCTTCCTAAAGCTTGTTTACTGATCACGCTTTTTTTTTTTTTAACACACTTCTACTTAATGGCAACAAACAAATAGAAACTCCCTATTCCATTTCCCACATAACAACCCTTTGTATATCTGAAGGCAGCTGCTCTGCTCTCTGAATCTTTTCTTTCCCAGATTTAACATTCTCAGTTCCTTCATTTGTATTTCATATCAGTTTCCTGACAAGCCTGGCTAATTGGGAATTCTTAATCCTACATATACTAGAAAGTTGGTATGACTTGAGTCCTGTTGCTGTTTTTATCAACACATTTTGAAAAACAACTGTTTCAACTTTTTAAAAATAAAGCCTATTTATTTATTTTGAGAGAAAGAGAGCAAGGGAGCACAAGTTGGGGGGTGGCAGAGAGAGGGGAAGAGAGAATCGCAAGTAGGCTCCATACACAGTAAGCAGCCCAATTCGGGCTGTATCTCATGACTGTGAGATCATGACCTGAGCCGAAATGAAGACTCGGATGCTCAACTGGTTGAGCCACCCAGGTGCCCCCAGCTGTTTCAACTTTTTAATCAACTATTTTTTCTATTTAATAAGAGTTCTTCAAAATCTACTTTGTATTATGAAGTATTCAAAATGCAAAGAAGTAAAATCTGCAGGCATCTCAAGAGTCAGGTGAAAGGGGACTTTCTTTTGTATAAAGCTGTGGGGAAGTGGGGAAAGGAAAGACTAGAAAGTTGACTAGTAGATTAGAGAACATTCTGTCCTGAGGCCAGTCTGTTCTGAGGAGGGCCTGTGAAGGCAGACTTGTTTGCTTGCCAAAGTTCAGGGACCTGGGGCTAGGAGAGAAGCTTAACCACAGTTGGATCAACACATGTTTTGTTCTGACTGTTTAGTTGGGACAAGCAGTTCAGCTAATCATTTATGAGGCAAAGAATTTGGAGGATCTGTATGTGGCCATGTCTAAAATAAACAAGGGTACACCTGTGAGTCTTTTCTGGTATATACGGGGACCAGTGGTTCTTTGTAGTAAGCCATTTTGTCCAAACACAAAAGGTTGGTTGGGGAGATTTCTTCAACCATCCCTGTTTTCCAGTATGACAGGGCTTCAGTAAAACTCGACATTATTGCTATTTACCACCTTACTTAACAAGTGTCAACATTTTTAACCATATTTGTTTCCAAAACAATTAAAAAATATAAATTACAGATCTAGTGAAACCTCACAACTTATTTTATTTTCTTTTTTCCCCAAAGTTAACTGCTATGCTAAGGTGCATGTATATCTCTTTTTGTTGTTATTAGACTTTGCTGCTAATGTATGATCCACTAAACACACACACACACACACACACACACACACACACACACACCCTCCACAGTATTGTTTGATGGGTTTTACATTTACTCAGTGGTGTCCATACAATATGTCTGTTTATATCTATCTACATCTATATCTATCTATGTCTATATCTGTATCCATAATATATCTCCTTCACTTTTTTTTTCACTAAGTGGTGAGTCTTGAGATCTGCATGTGTTGATATATGTCTCTCTAGTTCATTTATTTTAAACTATTTGTTATTATTTGGCATTACCTTATTGCAATATTCAGTTTTTCAAAATCCATTCTTCCCTAGATAGATACATAGGCTGTTTTAACACTTTTTTTTTCTATTACAAACAATAAAGTCTTTTAGGTGTGTACCTTTTGACTTGTGTACATGTAAAAGAGTTTCTTTAGGGTGTACACCTAGGAGTGGAGTTTCTGGAGCTCCACTAGATACTGTCAAATGTTTCTCTAAAGTTGTGCTCATTTATATCCATCTCTCTTTCCAGCAGTTTTGAAAATTCCTTGTGCTCCATATTCTTGTATTACTTTATATTGTCAGACTAAAGTTTTTGCTATATTGTTGTGCATGCACTGGTATATCTTTTTGTTTTAGTTTTTGGTTCCGGATTAGTAATGAGGTTGGGCTTATTTTAGTATATTTATAGACCATTTAGTTATTTGTTTTGCAATATAGCTATTCATATTATTTGCCCTTTTCCTCTTGAGTTGTTTTGCTTTTCTTATTGATTTGTAGATATTCTTCATGTTTTCCATATACTAATTTCTTTGTTGATTATATACATTGAAAATATTGATACCTAATCTTTTGTCTGTGGTATCTTTTACATATACATATACACATACATATACATATGTATGTATACATGTATGCAGCATTTTTATATTTGAGTGTAGCTAAGTGTTTCAGTCAGCTTAAGTTAAAGCATGCTGTGATAACAAAACTCCCAAATCTCAGGGTTTACTGCAACAAAAGTTTATTTCTCACTCTTTTTTACATAGGTTGATAGGCTCTGTATGCTCCATATCTTCACTTTAGGGACCACAGATGAAGACACAGCTTCTATCTTGGGCCTGATGTTCTTGTGGCAGAGAGAAATGACAGTGTATAGACCCACAAGAAGTCTCTTCAGCTTCTCTTTGCAAGAGGCACATATCACTATATGTGGTGATAGTGGCCACATTTCACTGGCCAAAGCAATGACATGGGATGAAGGCATATAATCTCCCACAGTTGAACCTGGTAGGAGGGGCAGCAAATATGTTGACAATGGTACACTCTACCATTCCAGTTTTCTCAATCCCTTTCTTTGTGATTTGTGCCTTTTATGATATGTTTAAGAAATAATTTCCTAATCAAATATCATAAAAATACTTTCCTATACTTTTTGGAAGACTTGATTTTTATATTTATGTTTTGGATCTATCTGGAATGTAATTTTGGGTATGGTGTGAGATAGAGATCTTAGTTTACTTTCTTTTTTCCTTTTTTTTCTTAAAGTTTATTTATTTACTTTGAGAAAGAGTGAGCATGAGCAAGTGAGGAGCAGAGAGAGTGAGAGAGAGAATCCCAAGCACAGAGCCCAATGCAGGGCTTGATCTCACAAACCATGAGATCATGACCTGAGCCGAAATCAAGAGTCAGATGTTCAACCGATTGAGCCACCAGGGGCCCCATTTTCTTTTCTTTTTTTTTTTTTTTAATATGAAATTTATTGTCAAATTGGTTTCCATACAACATCCAGTGCTCATCCCAACAGGTGCCCTCTTCAATGCCCATCACCCACTTTCCCCTCCTTCCCACCTCCCATCAACCCTCAGTTTATTCTCAGTTTTTAAAAGTCTCTTATGGTTTGACTCCTTCCCTCCCTGTAACTTTTTTTCCCCCTTTCCCTCCCCCATGGTCTTCTGTTAAGTTTCTCAGGATCCACATAAGAGTGAAAACATATGGTATCTGTTTTTCTCTGTATGACTTACTTCACTTAGCATAACACTCTCCAGTTTCATCCACATTGCTACAAAAGGCCATATTTCATTCTTTCTCATTGCCAAGTAGTATTCCATTGTATATATAAACCACAACTTCTTTATCCATTCATCAGTTGATGGACATTTAGGCTCTTTCCATAATTTGGCTATTGTTGAAAGTGCTGCTATAAACATTGGGGTACAAGTGCCCCTATGTATCAGCACTCCTGTATCCCTTGGGTATTTTATTTTTTCTTAAGGATAATCAAAATGCCTACCAGAATTCATTGGCTATTGTATCCCTTTTCCTCTGGTATTTTTAATGTGATCTGTGCCATATATCCAGTTCCCATTTGTATCTGATCTCTTTCTGGCATCTTTAACAGGTTCTCTTGGTCTATTTATAAATGTCTATGCCAATTAAAAAATAAATATACATTTTTAAATACAGAAATCTATCCAAGTATGGTTCAGCCTTGGGGTTTTAATTACTGAAGGGATAATTAAGTATCCCTTTTTTCTTCAACTTGAGGTCCAGATTGAAATTATTTCCTCATTTGCCTGTGCCGTTGGGTGTTTTGTTTTGTTTTACTTTGTTTGTTTGTTTTTCCCTAGGTTTTAAGCCTGCTCCAGGACTTGATTTTCTGTGCTATCATTCCTGGGCCTGCCTTCCAGATCCGTGGTTTCTGCTTCTTAACTTACATTTCTGTCATTGAGTTCCTGCTTCATTTCAGGCACTTGAGATTTACCTTTCTAATTTATTATTATTACCCAGGTATGTAAACTAATTTGGGGCTTATATTTTATCCAGCATTTTGTTATGCTGGTAATATGAGGAGAGTCTGTACGTCTCAGTCTGCCCTGTTGCTAAAAGCCATAAAGGACTCTTTAAAAGTTGAAAATCTATAATATTCAAATGAGGAAAGATCTAATTAGATTCAGTGGTAACCTGATCAACAAAAAGATATTTTATGGATCACAGATCTTCTCAGCTTGTCTCAAGTTGTATATTGAAGCAACTAGCTTTTAAAATTAATTAAAAAGCTATTTGTTCCCCAAGCTATTTTGATAGGCTTACTCAGCTTATAGGAAATTCTCTGACACTGGTCTTCACTATGGTGTGTTGAGTTTAATGTCTTTGCCAACTTTCTCTAATTATTTTCAATAAATATCAGAAGCAAACTGAAAGAAGCTTTCAGATTTCCCTCTGTGTGTGTGTGTGTGTGTGTGTGTGTGTGTGTGTGTGTGTGTTTGCAGAAGGAAAGGAGGAAGTGAGAATTAGGGAAAGAGAAAAGGGAGAGAAATTTTTCTTTTGTTCTTGTCCTCTCCCTACAGCTACTTCCCTGTTTGGAATAATTCCTCTCCCTTGCAAGCTTAGAGCAAAAATGAATGATTATGTGTATGTAGCCCAAGTGTCTGATGCCTGGATGTGCTCTAATCACTTAATAGAAGATCTAATTACCCACCTTCCCCAAACAAGGATCACTTTGCTTTGGTACACTGGGGCTGCATGCTAGTCATTTCTGGTTCTAGGCTGTTCTCTCTTGTTTAGTTCCTATGCGTGGTTCTGGTTCTGCCTTGGGCCACTGCATGCTCTGCTCTAGCACTTGATTTAATAACACAATGGATAAATATGCAGACTCTGAAGCCAGATGGCCTAGTTTCAAATCCTGGCTTGACACTTGTCAGCTGTAGGATCTTGGACATCTCAATCTTTCTGTATTTCAGTCTCTTCAGCTGTAAAATGGATATAAAACCAATAGCTACTTCACTGGGTTGTGGGAGTTATGTAGCAAGTGGGTTGTCCAGTATCCTCAGATTTCTTTTCCATTTTTTGTGCATGCATGTTCCAGATGAGCTGTCCCTTCCAAGCCAGCACCTGGTGTCTTCGTTGTCAACTGCACTTGCCTGTCAGAACCTGCATTATTTGTATTACTCAAGACCCAAAAGCATTCAGTAGTTTTTTGTTCCTTGTTCCTTGTTCCCCTCTTCCCCCAGCTTTTAATCAATGACTAACACTTTTTGAGTATAATCTTTCATCTTCCTTGTCCCCTAGCCATAAGTCACACATGGGTGATATTAATGAACTCTGAGATATGTTTTACACCAGAGGTCCCATGAGCTTCAGTCATTCTCCCTCCAACATGGCTCACATCTTTGCTTGGCCTCCTTCACTTCCTGGTCCCATTTCACCACTCTTATGTCTCCTAAAAACTCTTTTATTAAATACTTTCACACAATTCATTTCCCCAGTGTCTGCTTCAGAGGAAGCCAACTTAAGGCAGTTTATTTGACTCACTACCTATAGATAAGTGCTTTGCTTTGCACATAGTGTATCATATAAACGTTGGCTGTTATTATTCATGCTATTACTATGTTGGTCTAAGGCAAGATGGTTTGGTGAAGGTCTCCTTTTTTCACTTCCTCATCCTTAGAATATGTATTTTGTTATATTTAATAAATTACAGCAGTATGGCTAATATAAGGTTGTTGTGTACCAGGTTTCCAGAAGGTTTAGTATTAACGGTGTAGAACAAGACAACTTAAAACTAAATGATGAATACAACTCTACAAATAAACGGTCTTGCTTCCCTCATTTTTGGTCTATGCTTCTCTCTGATCCTGTGTGGGGACAAGCTTTTATAAGTCTGTAGTGTAAATTCCCATCCTCTTCAGAAAACTCTTATCTACAACCTACAGGGTCTCTCTAAAATGTGACTTTGGATGTGATTCTTTTCTCTGAGTGACTGAGGGTAAATTATACACTAGGATTTACATTCAATAGCATGTCATACGCTAATTTCATAGACTCTTACAATGTGTGGGAGAAGAAAAAGAAAATAACTTTTACTAGAAAGAATATTTTTGAATTCTAGGACTGCAGGCATTAAAAGGGTTTGATCAGACAGCATATCATTTTGTAAGCCAACATCTTAATATTCTGTATGAAAGAGATGGAATAATTTGCCTTAAAACTGAGACATTGAATGTCAAAGTTGAACCCATGTACTGGGTGTTCATATAGCTATATTGTGTGAAATTCTTGAAAACTGGCTTTGCCATAGATATAACTATAGATAGGCTATTGTGATTTTGTTTCTGACCATAAAAAAAGAAAAGCACTGGATTTTACACTCCAGTGGTATCTGAAGAGGCAGAAGCAGAGATCAATGAGGCATTTCAATTACTCAAAAGTAAGACTCTGGGTTCCCCTCCCTGCCAATTTTTCAGTTAAAATTAAAATAATATTTTTATTTTTCAAATAGACTCTTGCACTTAGAAAATATTTCAACTTAGATAAATTCTGAATGCTGATGAATAATATTTAGCTTAAGTTTTGAAGTAAGTGGTATGAAAGAGTTATGTTAAAGTTTTGAGCTTTGAAGTATCTAAAGGATATTCTGGAATTCCCTATTCACAGTACCGTAAATTTAGAGAGAGAATGAAACTATGTTATACTGATATTTCATTCAAGACTAAGTGCCACCATAAATTTACTAAACTATGAGCTATTTACTGTTTATAGTTGTAGCGTTCAGGGACAGGATTTGTGTAGTGTATTAGATTTTTATTGTTGCTGTAACAAATTACTACAAATTTAGAGGCTTAAAACAACACACATTTATTTATCTCACAGTTTCCCTGGATGAGGAGTTCAAGAATACTCTAGTTAGGTCCTTTCTCAGGGTTTTACAAGATTGCAATCAAAGGGTCAGCTGGGTTGCATTTCTTTCTGGGTCGACTTTCAAGCTCCTGTGATTGTTCACAGAATTCAGATCCATGAGGTTGTAGGCTGAGGTTCCATTTTTTTGCTGGCAATTAACCACGTAATTCCTAGAGTCCTTTTATAATCCTGACTCATGGCCCTTTTACAGTATGGCAGCATACTGACTCAAGATCAACAGAAGTATCTCTTTCTCCAGTCTGAAAAACAGAGTCTTACATAATGTAACTGCATAGGAGTGACTATGCCATCACTTTTGCCATATAATATAACCTAATCAAGAGAGTGATTATCTTACTATCTTTACCATATTCTGTTGACTAAGAAGCAAGCCATAGTTTCTTTTGCATTGAAGGGATTATGTAAAGGCATGCATGACTCATTGACGGTCATGGTGGGGACAGTCCACTGTACTTAGTATACCCAAAACTATTTAATTAGATTATATGTCGTATTAAAGTTTTCTAGTTTTTTTATTTCATTTTATAAAATGGTAAATTGAGATATAATTAAAGAAATATAATGGGAAATATGAGTCAATGAAACCACTGGTGGTCTTTAATTAAGATTTATATACTGCATCTTCTTTATCCATTTATCTATCAATGGACACTCAGATCTTCCATTTTTTAACTAGTAAATAATGCTGCAATACACATATGGGTGTCTATATCTTTTTGAATTAGTGTTTTTATTTTCTTTGGGTAAATACCTAGTAGTAGACTTACTGGATCATATGGACATTCTATTTTTAATTTTTTGAGGAACTTCCATACTGTTTTCCATGGTGGTTGTACCAACTTGAATTCCCACAAACATTGCATGAAGGCTCCTTTTTCTCCACATCCTTGTCAACACTTGTTTCTTGTGTTGATTTTAGCCTTTCTGACAGGTGTGAAATGATACCTTATTGTGGTTTTGATTTGCATTTCCCTGATGACTAGTGATGTTGAGCATCTTTTCGTGTGCCTGTTGTCTTCTTTGGAGAAAGGTGTATTCAGGTCCTCTGCCCACTTTTAATTGGATTATTTATTTATTTTTTTGATATCGAGTTATATAAATTCTTTATATATTTTGGATTCTAACCTCTTATCAGATATATCATTTGCAAATATCTTCTTCCATTCAGTAGATTGTCCTTTTGTTTCTTTGATGCTTTTCTTTACTGTGCAAAAGCTTTTCATTTTGGTGTAGTCCCAATAGTTTAATTTTACTTTTGTTTCCTTTGCCTTAGGAGGCATACCTAGAAAATTTTTTCTATAGCTGATGTCAAAGAAATTACTGCCTATATTTTCTCTAGGAATTTTATGGTTTCAGGACTCACGTTTAGGTCTTTAATCCATTTCGAGTTTATTTTTGTGTATGGAGTAAGAAAGTGGTCCAGTTTCATTCTTTTGCATGTAGCTGTCCAGTTTTCTCAACACCATTTGTTAAAGAGACTGTCTTTTTCTTATTGTATATTCTTGCCTCCTTTGTCATAGATTAATTGATCATATAAACATGGATTTGTTTCTCAGCTCTCTCTTCTGTTCCATTGATCTATGTGACTATTTTTCTTCTTTAGCTTGAATTTCTATCCTAAGTCCCTAAAGTAAATAGGATGCATATGTTTATGTTAACTTCACGACCATGATGACATTTGTTTTATCTTTTGGTTAGTACCTGTTGGTCAGAGCTCCAGAAAATTTTGATGGATTATGGGGATAGAAAATTTTCAGAGTATTAGATCTGGAGATAAGAAAATGAGCCTCCAAGAACAAGAGACTAACAACGACCAGGTATAAGATGTAATAGAAGAAAACTCCCATTTATAATAGTGATAAAATATGAAATACTAGGAATGAAAGTAATAAAATTAATTTAAAAATTAATAAAAATATCACTAAAGAACAAAAAGAAAACTTGGACAGATGTTAAGGCATACCATTCTCTTAAATAGGAAAATGATATTATAAAGCTGACATTTCTTCCTAAATTAATCAATTAATTTATTCTAAAGTACCAGTAGGGCATTTTCATTTTAGAGACAAATTGACTCTAAATTTCATATGGAAAAATGATCAAGGAACTATAGTCTGGAAGATTCTAACAAGACAGAGAAAGGGAAAGAGAAAGAGAAGAAAGGAGGGAGGGAGGGAGGGAGAGAGAGAGAGATATTTAGGAAAGATTTGCTGACCATATATTAATATGTATATGCTACAGTAAAGCTACATTAATTAAAAGTGTGGCACTGGTATATTAATAGAAGGAATAGAAAATTATGTAATAGAGTTGAATGTATAGGGGATTTTAATATAAAAGTGGTATTTCAAATCATGGTGAAAAGATGCTTTGTTCAATAAAGTGTCAATTATCCAATAAATTGGATGGTTTCTTCAAAGAAAGCTTAAAGGATGACCCCTATCTCTTCCAAAATAAAACCAGATGGGTTGAAGGCATAAATATTAAAATATTAAACCATAGTAGTACCAGAGGAATATTGGGGATGGTTTCATAACCATTTGGAAGTTCTTTCTATAAATGACATAAACCCTCTGAAATCCATTAAAATTATTTAATTCAACTTTATGAAAATAAAAAAACTGAAAGCATCATAAACATAGAAAAAGAATAAAACTGGAAAAAATTGGAATCATATACAAAAGTAATTAAAAAATGTTTAATGTTTATTTATTTTTAAGAGAGAGAGAGAGAGAGAGAGAGAGAGACAGAGCATGAGTGGGGAAGGGGCAGAGAGAGGGAGACACAATCTGAAGCAGGCTCCAGGTTCGTGGCTGCCAGCACAGAGCCCGATGCTGGGCTTGAACCCACAAACCGTGAGATCATGACCTGGGCCAAAGTTGGATGCTCGACCGACTGGGCCACCCAGGTGCCCCAAAAGTACTTAATTTTTAAATATAGGAAACCTCACAAAAGAAGGAAATGAAAATGACTCAAGCAGATGAAAACACTTCACTCATGGTAAGAGAAAGATATAAAACCGTAATAATATACCACTTTTTAAAAAAGTTTATTTTTTTTTGATAGAGAGTGCAAGCAAAGGAGGGGTGCAGAGAGAGAAAGAGAGAGAGAGAGAGAGAGAGAGAGAGAATCCCAAGCAGGCTCCTAGACGTCAGCACAGAGCCTGAGGCAGGGCTTGATCTCATGAATTGTGAGATCATGACCTGAGCCTAAATCAGGAGTCAGTTGCTTAACCAAATGAGTCACTCAGGTGCCCCAATATGCCACTTTTTTCACTATTTTAAGTTGGTAAAGAAAAGTTTGATAGTACATGGTTAGCAAGACATAGGGAAACTTACCTCCTACATTACAGGTGAGAGTGTAAATTGATAAAAACTGTCTGGAGGGTAACCTAGCAATATCTAGCAATATAAGAAATTCATGTGGCATATATATATTTTCTATGTATTGATCCTACTTATACATGAGCATAATGAATATGTAAAAGATATTCATGACAGTACTGTTTATAATAGAAACATTTGGAAGTAACTCAAACGCTGTTTAATAGAGTCTTGGTTAAATACACTATGGTTTGTGAGAATAACAAGAGCTTTTTTGAAATGTTTATTGTATGCCAAGTACTGTAGTAAGCACTTTACATATATAATTTAATTTAAGTCTCACAACAAATATAGGAGGAAGGAACCATTATTATCTTCTTTTTACAAAAGGGAAAACTGAGGCACAGAAAGGACAACTAACTTACTCCTGATAAATAGGGGGGCTTGGACTCAAACTTAGGTTTTAGAGTGTACATATTCTTACTAAGCTATAGTTTTTCCCATACATGTGAAATTCTAGGAAGGTGAAAAAAAGAAGGAAGCCACTCTACATATTGTACTGATGATCTAGATTGTCTAGAAATAATTCTAAGATACATATTTTATGAGAAAACTGTAAGGAATAGAAAGATGTAGTGTATAATTTTTTGTAGAAAAATAATATATTGATAAATGTTTATAAATATATGATCTATTTTCACAAATACACAAAAAAATTAATACTAGTGTTTGCATCGGGGGAGAGAAACTGAATGTCTTGGGCAACAGAAGAAGGAAGATTTATTTATGTTTATCATCTTGTGTATTTTGAATTTTGTGCTATGCACATATGCTCTTTATTAAAGAAAAAGAAATTAAATAACAAAAACAAAAGCTGTAAACACAGGGAAGAGTAATTCAGAGGCCTGGTTTATACAGCATGTTTTTGCAAGTATCATACTTCCATTTGTAAGGAGTTCATGTTATAAAAATTTAACATGCACCATAAATAAGTGAAAAGATGAGTTCCAAAAACTGAGAAAAGATATTTATTTATAACATATAGAACCAACAAAGACTTATTACTAGGGCATGTAAAGGTCTCTTACACATCAGTAAGGAAAAAGGCAAACAAACTGATAGAAAAATGAGCAAAGATATGCACAGGTAAATCATAGAAGAGGAAGTTTAGGCTAATGAACACATGAAAAGATGATTATGGGAAGGCAAATTAGAATGAGTTACATCATTTCACACTCCAGTATTTAAAAAGTTTCATGGTAAGAAGTATCAACGGGGAGGGATAACAATAGCAGGAACTGCTGGTGGAATGCAGATTGGCAAAACTACTTTGGGGATAATGTGGTAATGCCTAGCAGAGTGTAAGATGCCCTTGAAGGTCCTGTAACTGAACAGTTCCAATCCACATGTGCTCAGGGAGACATATTCACAGTGGAATTTTTTTAAAATCTTTTTTTTTAACGTTAATTTATTTTTAGGAGATAGAGAGAGTGAGAGCGAGCATGCGTGTGTGGAGAAAGGGCAGAGAGAGAGGGGGACAGAGGATCTGACAGAGGATCTTTCTGCTTGTCATTTGTTTCATCTTCTCCCTTCAGCCCCGACCTCCTAATGTGCTCCCCTCCCCAGCGGATTCTCCTCGTTTTAGGGAGCAGTTCTCAGGAGAAGGTCATGACTGGTCCAGCTGCTCTATAAGTCATCCTTAAATTTCTTTTTTCCTTTTTTTTTAATTTTCATCATGAAAGTGCCTTTTTTTTTAAGTTTATTTATTTTGAGAGAGAGAGCGTGTGAGCGTGAAAGCAGGAGGGTTAGAGAGAGAGGGAGAGACAGAATCCCAAATAGACTTCGCACTGTCAGCACAGAGCCCAATGTGGGGCTCAATCTCACAAGCCTTGAGATGATGACCTGAGCTGAAACGAAGAGTCGGATGCTTAACTGACTAAGCCATCCAGGTGCCTCCCATCCTTACGTTTCTACCCACTGTTGCTTTTCCTGCTAGTTTGGCGGGTTTTCTTTGGCTCTGCAGGGAAGAACAGATCTCACTCCTACAGTTTTTTTTTTGTTCTTTTGGAGTTCAAATTCATGAGCCATGAGATCATGACCTGAGCCAAAGTTGGATGCTTAACCAACTGAGCCACCCAGGTGCTCCTGGAATTTTTTTTTAATAAAAAATTTATTGGATGTATCAGGTAATATAATTCTCAAATATTTTATCTTAGGATTTCTAAAGAATGTGGCAATTGATACCCATGGTATCTATGAAATTGGCTTTCCTACCATGCTTTTACTATTTTTAGTGGCTTGCGCCAGCATTCGCTGTATACATTTACAACAAATTCAAGTACACTTTCAAGTAACACTGTACCACTTTGCAGGTACTTCAAGCACTGCAAGCACTGCATTAACCAAGTCTGATAGTGAATTTTATGTGTCAACTTAACTGGCCAAAGGGGGCCCAGATTAAACACTTTTTGCTGGGTGTGTGTCTGTGAGGGTGTGTTTCTAGATATGATTAACATTTGAGTTGGTGGACTCAGTAAAGTAATTGCCATCCCCAATATGAGTGGGCATCATCCAATCTGTTGGCCTGAATAGAACAAAAGTTGAAGGAAGGAGGAATTTACCCATTTTTCCCCTGCCTCAGTGATTGAGCTAAGATAGCTCATCTCATCTTTTACTATCCTTAGTTGGGATTTACACAATTGGCTACACTAGCTCCCAGGCCTTAAGAACTCAGACTGAATTACACCGTAGACTTTCCTGGATCTTCAGCTTGCCCATGACAGATCCTAAGATTTCATAACCTCCATAATTGTGTGAGCCAATCCCTCATTGTGTGTGTGTGTTGTGTGTGTATGTGTGTGTCTGTTTTTGTGTCTGTGTGTATCTTCTATTGGTTCTGTTTCTCTGAAGAACTCTAATATATCAAGTATTCCTAATTCCTCCCTCCCATCCCTTGTATCATTGCTGTCATCATTTCACTTATACAGAAACAATAATCATTGAAAATATTGTTGCTATTATTATTTTGAACAAACTGTTGTCTGTTAGGTTCACTAAGATTAAGAAAAACAAAACTTGTATTTATGTTCATTTATTCCTTCTCCACTATTCCTCCTTTCTTTCTATGGATCTGTGGCTAACCTATATCATTTTCCTTCTCTCCGAAGAACTTCTTTTAACGTTTCTTGCAAATCAGATCTACTAGCAACATATTTCCTCATTTTTTTATTTTTGTCAGAAAGTCTTTATTTCTCCTTCACTTTTGAAAATAATTTCACAGGACACAGAATTCTATTTTGGTGGTTTTCCCTCTTAACACTTGAAATACTTCACTGCACTCTCTTTTTGCTTGCATGGTTTCTGAAGAGAAGTCAGATGTAATTCTTAGCTGTGTTCCTCTCCATAGGAAAAGTGTTTTATCTGCTGGCTTCTTTTAAGATTTTTAAATTTTATTTTTAAATTGAAATATAATGGACAGATAACAAGATTTTTTTTCTTTATCTTAAATTTTTCTGTTTTGAATATGATATACTTAGGTATGAATTTTGTTTGTTTATTTTTTGGCATTTATCTTGGCCACTATTCTCTGAGCTTCCTGGAGCTATCATTGGGTGTCAGACATTAATTTGGGGAAATTCTCAATCATCATTGCTTCTAATATCGCTTTTGTTCCTTTATGTCTTTGTTCTCCTTCTGGTATTCCCATTATATGCATGTTGTACATTTTGTAGTTGTCCCCAGTTCTCAAATGTTCTGCTCTGTTTTTCTTTTAAGTCTTTTAATCTTTACTTTTCAGTTTCTTTTTTGTATTAATAACAATTTATTTATTTTTAAATTTACATCCAAGTCAGTTAGCATATGGTGCAACAATGATTTCAGGAGTAGATTCCTTAACGCCCCTTACCCATTTAGCCCATCCTCCCTCCCACAACCCCTCCGTCAACTCTATTTGTTCTCTATATATGAGCCTCTTATGTTCTGTCCCCCTCCCTGTTTTTATATTATTTTTGCTTCCCTTCACTTCTGTTCATCTGTTTTGTGTCTTAAAGTGCTCATATGAGTGAAGTCATATGATATTTATCTTTCTCTGACTAATTTCGCTTAGCATGATAGCCTCAAGTTCATCCATGTAACTGCAAATGGCAAGATTTCATTCTTTTTGATTGCCGAGTAATACTCCATTGTGTATCTATACCACATCTTCTTTATCCATTCGTCCATCGATGGGCATTTGGGCCCTTTCCATACTTTGGCTATTGTTGATAGTGCTGCTATAAACATTGGGGTGCATGTGCCACTTCGAATCAGCATTCTGTATCCTTTGGATGAATACCTAGTAGTGCAATTGCTGGGTCTGGGGTAGTTCTATTTTTAGTTTTGGGGGGAACCTCCAGACTGTTTTCCAGAGGGGCTGTACCAGTTTACATTTCTACCAACAGTGCAAAAAAGATCCTCTTTCTCTGCATCCTCACCAACATCTGTCGTTGCCTGAGTTGTTAGTGTTAGCCATTCTTACAGGTGTAAGGTGGTATCTCATTGTGGTTTTGATTTGTATTTCCCTGATGATGAGTGATGTTGAGCATTTTTTCATGTGTCGGTTGGCCATCTGGATGACTTCTTTGGAGAAGTGTCTATTCATGTCTTGTTCCCATTTCTTCACTGGACTATTTGTTTTTTGGGTTTTGAGTTTGATAAGTTCTCTGTAGATCTTGGATACTAACTGTTTATCTGATACATCGTTTGCAAATATCTTCTCTCATTCCATGGGTTGCCTTTCAGTTTCGCTGATCATTTCCTTCGCTGTGCAGAAGATTTTTATTTTGATGAGGTCCCAATAGTTCATTTTTACTTTTGTTTCCCTTGCCTCTGGAGACGAGTTGAGTAAGAAGTTTCTGTGGCTGAGCTCAAACAGGTTTTTGCTTGCTTTCTCCTTTAGGATTTTGATGACTTCCTGTCATACATTTAGGTCTTTTATCCATTTTGAGTTTATTTTTGTGTATGGTGTAAGGAAGTGGTCCAGGTTCATTTTTCTGCATGTCGCTGTCCAATTTTCTCAACACCATTTGCTGAAGAGACTGTCTTTATTCCATTTGATATTCTTTCCTGCTTTGTCAAAGATTTGTTGGCCATGCATTTGGTCCATTTCTGGGTTCTCTATTCTCTTCCATTGATCTGAGTGTCTGTTTTCATGCCCTGCTTTTCAGTTTCTATTGACATATCCTCAAGCTCAGAATATTTTCCCTCAGCTATGTGTATTCTACTAATGAGACCATCAAAGGCATTCTTCATTTCTTATAGTGTTTTTGATTTGTAGCATTTCATTTTGGATACTTTTCAAAGTAAAGTAACTTTTATTTCAATCAAGAGACACAAAAGGAAGTCTCCTTGTGAGTTATTAGAGTATGGAGACAAAAATTAAACAGACTCAACAAAAATTGTCACATACCTTGGGAAATGCTAATGGAAACCTATTCAGTCTCTGACTCCTCCAGAAAAAATAAAACTAATGAGTTGTTTTTCCATTTTATCCTTGGTCAGTTAACCACTAAAAGGAGAAGCATTAGTGGCATTTTTCAAATAAGATGATAGCTAGAGTCATTGTGTGATACTTGATACTTTCTTAGAATTTCTATCTCTCTGCTTATATTACCCATCTATTCTTGCATTTTGTTTATTCTTAGCTCTTAGCATATTCATCATAAATTCATAGTCTAATAATTACAACATTCCTGCCATATCTGAATCTGGTTCTGATGCTTGTTCATTCTCTTCAACTTGTGTTTGTTACCTTTTAAAAAGCTGAACATGATATACTGGTTAAATGGAACTCTTGTAAATAGACCTTTAGCAGTAGGGTAGTAAGGTGTGGGGGAGGGGAAGTTTCCTATAATCCTATGATTAGGTCTCAGTCATTTAGTGAAACTGCACTCCTGGTCTGTCAACTTCACAAGTGCATCTCAGCTTTTCCTCCTGCCTTAGGTGGGGTAGGAGGACTAGAGGAACTGGAGTTGGGGTTGAGTGGCTATAGTCCCTTTGCCTAAGTATATTAGACTATGATAAAACCCCAGTAGTTCAAAGTCTGGTAAAATAATTTCTTCTGAGGGTACATTTGTTAAAAAGAACCAAATGCTCTGGTAATTTCATAATGGTTACTTTACTCCTCCTCCTGCCAGAAGCACAAGAGGGTTTTCTTCCAGTATTCACAGTGAGAACTTGGTAAAAGTCTTAAAGCTAAAGTGTATAAAAGTGTGGGGTCCTCTAAAATGGCTCTCCCTGGAGTTTTAACTCTTGGACTTGTCCACACTATTTCTCCAGCAATTCAATTACAGTACAGGTTTTTCTACCCTGGCATTGATTCCTAGTGGGGGTTTCTGCTTGTGTATTTCTGCTTTGGTAAATTGTGATTCTTTGTATTCATCTCTCCAGTTTGGGGACCACCAGTTTGCCCTATGACCTCACTTCTTTGATGATTCTAAGAAGAGTTGTTGATTTTCAGTTTTTTACTT
Source organism: Leopardus geoffroyi (assembly GCF_018350155.1). NCBI lineage: Eukaryota > Metazoa > Chordata > Mammalia > Carnivora > Felidae > Leopardus > Leopardus geoffroyi. The sequence goes on from NC_059327.1 coordinate 134,304,983, forward strand.
GCAGTTAGAATGGACTGCCAATTTCCAAGCTCCTTACATGACTGCCTAGAAACTGGATGTCTGTTCAGGGCATTGTTTCAATATTGAAAAAGTTTGAAACATCCTAAATATCTGTCATTAGGAAAAGGAATAATTAAATTGTGGTATATTAATATAATGGAACACTATAATGAAGTTAAATGAATGCATTGATTTATATGATTTAAAGTGGCAGTATCATAAAAACGTAGATTAAAAAAGATGTAGAATAATATACAGAAAATAATTCTACATGTTGTTTATGGATATATATATGTAATAAAAATAAAATATTATAATAGAAAGGTACGTATCTTCTTTAGGGTAGTGATTCCTTCTGGAGATGTAAGGAGTAATTGAATCAGTGAGGGATAAAACAGAGACTTCATCTGTGTGTAATATTTTATTTCCAAAAAGAACAAAAGATTCAAAGCAAATATAGCAAAATATTAATACTTAATTATGTGTACCTTTAGGAAAGCTAATTAATCTCCAAGTGTTTTAATTTTCTTTGCTTTGACATAGAGACAGCAATGATACTTATCCGGTAGTTGTTATGAGCTTTAAATTATCTTTTTTCTTTCTTTCTTTCTTTCTTTCTTTCTTTCTTTCTTTCTTTCTTTCTTTTCTTTCTTTCTTTCTTGAGGGTGCAAGTGAGGGAGGGACAGAAACAGAGAGAGAGAATCCCAGGAGAGACAGAGGGAGAGAGACAGAAAGAGGCAGAGAGAGAGAGAGAGAGAGAAAGAGAGAGGGAGAAATGGGGCTCATGCTTACCTGATGTGGGACTTGAACTCATGAACCGTGAGATCATGACCTGAGCTGAAGTCAGATGCTTATTGACTGAGCCACCCAGGCGCCCCAGCTTATCTGTATTTCTAATACATTAAAAAATTTTATAACAGAAAGTTAAAGAAAAGTTAATATGAAAAAAGATAGAAATATTTTAAGAATTTGGATGAACTTAAAAATAACATTATGCGGGTTATTATTGCAACGAGTTCTACTATAGTCAACTCAAATTAGAACAAATGTATCTGCTAGCACTCCTATTCTAGTTGTCATTTTATTTGAAAAATGCCACTGATGCTTCTTCTTTTGGTGATTAACCGATCAAGGATAAAATGGAAAACCAAAGCATTAGTTTTACTCTGGAAGGGTCAGAGTCTGATTTGGTTTCCATTAGCATTTCCCAGGGAATGTGACAATTTTTGTTGAGCGTGTTTGATTTTTGTCGCCATATTTTAATAACTCACAAAGAGACCTCCTTTTGTGTCCCTAGAAATACATTTTTTTCAAGCTCCTGGTGGAATTTACAACCATTTCTATTCATTAATAAAATACCAGAAAGCTCCAGAAGAGCCTTCAATGGGTACGATACAGGGAACCAGAATGTTCCTTGAGTGCTGTTTGTCTTATCTTCTGATTTTCCTTGTCCTCTAGTTTGGGTGATGCCTCTGATCTGATTGACACCTTAGTCCATGTTTTCTAAATTATTAGAGTCTTTATGTTATATCAGATTGCTGTTACCTTGCTTAAGATTGCTTTGGAAAGTACAGTGCTTTTGAATGACTTGGAAAATACCCTCTGTTTAGGAAAATGCTCGTTCTGTGCTCTAGTAGTCAGTAGGTCTGGGATTATTAAAAAAAGATAAAGAAGGTAAAGTCCTCTGGGCATTAACTTTGTAGCTTTCAGTGAAAAGAAATCCATACAACCATATGAACTAGGAAAGCTACAGTTTGAAGCCTGAAAATTCTTTTGCGAAATAGCATGTTTTTGGGACACGTGCTTTGTGGCTAAAAGGTTTCTGTAACTGTAATGTAAAAAAAGTAGGTCTTTTGACTCAAACCAAGGGAAGAAACTGTCAAAGCATGAGTTCCTTTGTGAACTCAAGGCCTGTAGCAAAATAATAAGGATATTTTAGCAATTCTTGTGGAGGCTTTAGGATGAATCAGAACATGACCTTATCTAGGTCAGATATTCTCTCTGACTAAGTGAACAAGCCTAGGGAGTCCCAGGTTTACTTTGTAAAACACATAGACAGGCACGTACACATTCATGGTGTGTACATGCAGATATGCACACACAAATGCACCCCATCTCCTTTATCTGGCATTGTTGAGTAATGAAGTTTTCTCTAAACGAATGAAACTTACTCAACTAAATAGAATAGTTTAATATTTAATATGAATCTGCTTTCTTTAATAAATATACCAAACACATTTTAACTTTTTCTTGATGATTCATCCATCACTATTAATAATTAAATATGATGTTTGTAGCTGTCTGTAATGCTTTGCTTTTATTCCTTCCTCCATCTCCATCACAAAAGCAATATTCGTTATAGAAAATCAGAAATACAAACAGGAAAGCACCATTTATTACACTTATTCAGAGATAATCAGTGCTAACTCTGTGTGTTTTTAAATGCACAGTCATATGTATATACATTCTTAAACAAATAGAAACATTCAATAATATCTTTTGTGATCTGATTTTTCTCATAGTGATTTATCATCAATATTTCTTTTTGTTTAAGTAGACTCATACCATTTTAAATGATGCTCCATTATATGGACACATTATGTTTTATTTCAACAATGCCATACTATTAGATTATGTTCAGCATTCTTTTTTTTTTTTAATGCTTATTTGTTTAATTTGAGAGAGAGAAAAGGAGAGAGCGAGTGAGAGAGAGAAAGGGAATACATGTGGGGGAGGGGCAGAGAGAAAGAGAATCTCAAGCAGGCTCCTGTGCTGTGCTATCAGCGTGCAGCCCGATGTGGGGCTCACTCTCACAAACTGAGATCACACGCCCTGAGCTGAAATCAAGAGTTGGATGCTTAACTGACTGAGCCACTTAGGCACCCCTCAACATTCTTATATCACAACACTGTATTGAATGTACATGTATATGTAGGTATGTATATGTGTATAAATATATATCTTGATTATTTCCTTATAATAAATTATTAGATATGGAATTTACATCTCAAAAAACATACATATTTTGAAGATTTTGATGCATTGGGTCACTCAGGGCTACTATTTGTTCATGTATCTTGGTACAGCTATGCTGTTAGTCTAGGGCTGGTGTACTCCCTGATTGATCAGTGTCTGTGCTGCACTGGTGGTTAAATACCTTGAAATGTTTCTTTTTGCAAACTATATGAATGTGAAAGTTATATGAATGTGTATTCCTGCTTAGAGTTACATTTTGGAGAGAGGTGAAAGGATCTCCTTTAAAGGTTTTGTTTTTATTCACGTGTAAAAATGTATACTTGAAACTCAGAAAAAATTTGAACATAGAAATTCTGGGGCTAAAAACCAGATTTATTTTTCATGGATTAAACTACACAGTACTTAAAAGATTTAAGCAGGCACTTCACCAAAGTTATATGAATAGCAACTGAAGACACGAGAATGTGCTCCACATCATTAGTCCTTAGGGACATATAAATTAAACTCCAGATGAGAGAGTACTACACACTTATTGGGATGGATAAAAGACAAACAAACAAATTCTAAGTGTCTCTAAGAACACAGAACAACCAGAACTGTCCCATATTCCTGGTAGGAGTGCAAACATGATAGAGCCACTTGGAAAACTGATTGTTCCTGTAACATTAAACACACACTTATCAGATGACTCAGCAATTTTACTTCTAGGTATTTATCCAGGAAAATGAAAAACATATATGAAAATATTTGCAGTGGCTTTATCCATAATTGTCAGAAACTGGAAACAACCCAGATAGTCTCCACTGATGAATGCATAAAAAAGAGTGGTACATCTATGCAGTGGAATAGCACTCAGAAATCTAAAAAAATGAATATGAATACTGACGCATGTAGGAATATGATTTCATCTGGTATTCCTTAACACTCAACAGGCCACATGATATATGGTTCCACTTATTTCACAGAAAAAGAAAAATTATAAGGCTAGAAAACAATTCTGTGATTGCCAGGAACTGGGTCTGGGTGAGAGAGAGACTTTAAAGTTGTATCACAAGGGAACTTTTAGGGTGAAGGAACTGATGAATAGTGATTGTAACAATACAACTGTATGCGTTTGTCAATTCTCATAGAAATGCCTGTCAAAAAGTTAATTTCACTGTATGGAAATTTAAAAAATGAGTGAAAATCTGTATTTAAATTAAAAATTTTAAAATTCTATTTTTATAGGAAATAGAAAATACCATGCTGAAGTATCTGTAGTGGCCATGTGTACTGCACACTTCCAACAAATGGGAGAGTGACTGACCAAAGGGCCCAGCTGCTGTGCTTGAAATCCTTTGCTGCATTTTGCCAGTGACTGAGCATGGCAGGGATAACACGGCAAGTCCATACTCTGGAGTCATGGGATTCTCCAGTGGACTTTTTGAACCTCCCATAGATTATACTGTAGAGTAGGACACTTCTGCCCAACCTTCCTTTCCTTCTCCACTCAAGTCACACTTGCATGGTGGTTATGGCTTTCTCAAGCTCCCTAGCTTCCTACTCATTTGCTTTCACATAGGCATTTCTCTGAGTAAAATCCTTGCATGTTTAATCTTGTCTTGGCAGCTTCTTCTCGCAGGACTTGAATGAACACAAGTTCCATTTTTGCACTCTATGGTTTGATCACCAGAGATAAAATGCACAATCACATTTAAAAAATATTTTACCTAATCTTTTCTTACATAAAAAATTTATTGAAGTACAATATACATAAAGAAGAATGTATAAGATGGAACTGTACAGCTCTATGAATTTTCACAATGTGAAAATATTAGCCTGATAAAGAATGAGAGCATTTCTAGTCACTTCCTCTTCCAACTTAATGCTGTCAGTGACTAATTCCCTCTCAGAGGTAATCAGTGTCCTGAATTTTTAACACCATAGATCTGTTTGCCTATTGATGAATTTTATATAAGTGGCATCACTCTGCATATACTTTTATTTTGGTCTAGCTTCTTTTTTTTTGAGTTTATTGATTTAAGAGACAGAGAGAGAGAGAGAGAGAGAGAGAGTGAGGACACCAGTGGGATTAGGGCAGAGGGAGAGGGAGGGAGAGAATCCCCAATCAGGTTCCATGCTGCCAGTACAGAGTCCCATGTGGGGCTCAATCCCATGAACTGTGAGATCATGATGTGAACTTAAATCAAGAGTGGGTTGCTTAACTGACTGAGCTACCCGGATGCCCTGGTCTAGCTTCTTTTAATTACTACTATTTATTTTTGAATTATTAATGATGGTATATTTAGCAACAGTTTATTCTTTTTTATTGTTGTGGAATATTCCACTACAAGAATATACCACAATTTATTTATCAATTCTACTATTGATGGACATCAGTATTTTTTTTTTTTTTTTTTTTTTTACTTTTGTGCTCTAACAAATAATGTTGTAATGAACATACTTGAACATGTCTTCTGGTGTATATCTGTATGCATTCCCAGTGTATCATTAGGAGTAGAATTGTAAGGTCATAGGTTATGTATATCGTCAGAGTAAGAAGATTTTACTAAACAATTTTTTAAAGTGGTTATACTCCCACTAGTCATATATAAGTATTCTGTTTCCTCTCCATCCTCATCATTGTCAATATAAAATTGACAAGGATGTAATAGTAAAGGAAAATTAAAAGCCAATTTCTCTCATAGACAAAGATACAACAAGTTTTAAATACATTTTTAGCAAACAAAATCTAAGAATTTAAAAAAGATAATATATTATAATCCAATTTGTTTTTTTTCAGTAATACGAGAATGTGAGTTTAAAATTTGAAATATCAATTTGATGGGGGTTTGGAGTGATGGGGGTCTGGAGCTGATGGCCAAGAAAGAATTCTTGAGATGTCTTAAGTGCAAAAATGTGATTTTATTACAGCACAGGGACAGGACCTGTGGGCAGAAAGAGCTGCACTGGGGTTGTGAGGAGTGACTGGTTATGTACTGTGGAGTTGGGGGAAGTAAAGGCAAAAGGGAGGCCTCCAGAGGGACTTTGATATGCTAAAGAGGACTCATAAGATACCTAAGGCCTTGCTATTGTCAAGCTAAGGTTGTTTTCCCTCTAGTAAGGGATTAACATTATGACCATCGGGGGTTTCTGGAGAAATGTTATACTCTGCATTTGCCTCAAGTGTTTGTCAATACGCTGCAGGTTATAAAGAAATTTAATTTTACCTGCCATTTCCTTCTTGCCTTTGTTCCCCATATCACTATGGAGGGGCTGGTGATATTAGGGGCTCCAGGAAACTGAGTCGGTAGGTTTCTGGAGATTAGGCTATTGATAAGATTGCCTTTTTCTTGTAATTTACTAAAATATTTGTAAACTGATAGAGACTCCTGTCCTGCATGATTGTGATTTCTATCAGTTAAACATTTGTTTTCTTTCCTTCCCTTTGTTCTTGGGCAGCCAGGAGTGCCTGAGGAATGTAGCATACATCCCACCTGGGAGGGGAGGGTGGGTGTTGTTAGGCTTGTGTTTTGCCCTCAGCTTACCTTTTGTGCCCTCATCAAGTTGAAGTAACTCTCCACAGTAACAGAATAAAAGAAGACAATTAGAAGGTTCTCTAAATGGATGGGAAAATGCATTTATAAAATTTAACACCCAAGCATAGTAAAACAAAAACAAAAACAAAAAACAAAAATCAGTCAGCAAACTGAAGAGAAAGGAACTTCCTTAATTCAATAAAGAATATCAATAAAAAGCTTGTGGTAAACATTATTTGTATGGTGAAATATTGAAGGCTTTGTCCTAATATAAGGAAAGAGACAAGAAGATGTTCTTTATCACCATGTGCTTCATTTTTTCATGTGAGGTCCTTGCCAGGGTAAAAAGACCAGAAAAAAAAAAAAAAGGCGTAAATATTGGGAAGGAAGAAATAAAACAATCATCATGCACACGTGACATAGTTAGATTCATATGAAACCCAAAAGACTACAGGTCAATTTTAGGATTAGTAAGTGAACTTACCTACGTTGTTGGATATAAAGTCAGTGATGTGGTTTTGGAGTGGTGGGGGTCTGGAGCTGATGGCCAAGAAGGAATTCTTGAGGTGTGTTTGGTGAAAAAATGTGCTTTACTAAAGCACAGGGGCAGGACCCAAGGGCAGAAAGAGCTGCCCAGGGTTTGTGAGAAGAAATTGATTGTATACTTGGGTGTTAGGGGAGGTAAAGACGAAGGGAAATTTTCAAAAGGGTATTCATATGCTGAAGAAGACTCACAGGATCCTGGAGGCCTAGCTGTTGTCTGCTAAGGTTGTTTTTCCCCCTAGCAAAGCATTCACATTAAGACAGTAGGGAGTTCCTGGAGAAATGTTATACTCTGCCTGCCTGAAGTATTTGTCAGTGGGCTGCAGGTTGTAAGGATATTTAACTTTATCTGCCATTTCCTTCTGCCTTTGTTTCCCACATCAGCCAGTGTATAAAAATAAATTCTGTTGCTACATACCAGCAACAAAACTATTGGAAAAAGAAATTTTAAGAAGATACAACTTAAAATAGCATCAAAAAAGGCTAAATGGTGCTTGTACGAAATGACCACAGACTGCTATGCTTTTGGTGTCCTCTAATTAGATTTTTAATAATTGTCCTCTCTCTTACCTCAGTGGGCTATTTATTAGCTGCCATTTCAGTTGCTATCACTCTGTTTGCCTCTAACTGAAACTTTTCCCTGTAATTTTCAAATGTGCTATAATTGGGATATCAATAAAAACAAAGGAGGTAAAAATTATCTTAATAAAACTGAACGGATTTTAGCTTCTAGACTTTGGGACTTTCATTTTGGCCACCTAGGAGTTATTCAGAGCCCTTTATACTTGTATCTAGAGTCTAGTTTTGCTCAGAGTGACTGAGAGTGCCAGAAGTACAAAATTCAGGGAAGTGGGGTAGTATTCTGTATCCAAATTTCTTTAGTTGATAGAAGAGACTGATGAACTCTCCTAGTTCCTTAATTGAATAAGACATTTATTTTTTCTAAATTTTTTAAAAATTTATTTTGAGAGAGAGAGAATCCCAAGCAGGCTCTGCACTGTCAGCTCAGAACCTGATGTGGGGCTTGAACTCACAAACTGTGAGATCATGACATGAGCCAAACCAAGAGTCGAATGCTCAACAGACTGAGCCACCCAGGCACCCCTTGAATAGGACATTTTTTATAGTTTTCTATAAGATTATTTTATCTTGAATGGTAAAGAAAAAGAAAAACTGATTTTATCTTCTGTACACAAATTTTAAGCAAAATATTGTGATTATTTTTCCCTTAGAACAATAATTTGGTATAAATCTTACTGTTGCAGGATTTTTTACCTCAATACCTAGGATTCATTGTCTTGCTACTTCAAAGAAGGAAGAGGTGAACACAGAATGAGCAGCAGGCAAAAGTTTATTAGAGTAGAAGTTTAGAAAGTAAGAGTAGTAGGGCGCCTGGGTGGCATAGTTGGTTAAGCGTCCAACTTCGGCTCAAGTCATGATCTCGTGGTTCATGAGCTCGAGCCCTGCATCAGGCTCTGTGCTGAAAGCTCAGACCCTGGAGCCTGCTTCGGATTCTCTCTCTGCCTTTGCCTTACTCACAGTCTGTCTGTCTCTCTCTCAAAAAAAAAAAAAAAAAACAAAAAAAAACAACAGTAAAAAAAAGAAAGTAAGAATAGTAGAAAAGCTCTCTTTACAGAGAGGGGGCATTTGAAGGTGAATACTTGCTACTATAGGCAAGGGTCCTTGTTTTATAAGGTTCTGGTCAGCACCCCTGCCCTTCCCCCTCATTCCTCCTTAGGTTCTACCCTTACTGGCTGGACAGCTCTAGGTACTGGATTGTCCATTTCTGATTGGCTTGACTCCATTGTGAGGAGTCAGACTGGTTATACTGTCCCACATATAAATTTTATGGTTTAGCTAGGTATTTTTTATTGTCAAATTCCGGAGGGGAACCTGAGGTGGGGGGGGGGTAGGTGATGTCTGTTACATTCTTAAGAGGGACCTTATGCCCCAAAAGGGTTTGCTGTAGTCAAATGCTGCCAACATTGTTCCAAAATATGTTTTTCCCCACTTAGGGACTCATATACTAACCTTTCTGTCTCTGCCTATTTTATCCTATCTCCCTATTATATTATCACTTAAGTTTGCTGTTAGATATTGTTGAGGAGGAAGAAATCGTATCTGCCTTTCAAGATCCTTCTAGCTGGACTAAGAGTCAAATAGACACCAGACAGATTAACAGGGGAAAATCAAATTTAGTTTTGTATGTATGGGGAATCCACACAGACATGAAATTCCAAAGACAGACAAGGAGAGGCAACAAGAGCTAAGGAGAGGAATAGGGGTCTGGGGATACAAAGAGGAGGAAGATTATTAGCAGGAAGGTGAGAGATGATGTTTGAAAAACAAAGGTTGCCGTCTTATACAAATAAGTTTCCTAGGTAAAGAGGAGTCTTTCTTGATTGTTCTCTTCCTGGCACAGGCTCTCTTTCCAATGAAAATTTAGGCAGTTGAGGGGGGAGGTAAAGAGCTTTTCCTGAACCAGCTGGGTTTTGATTGCTCCTAACTCAAAATAGTTTTCATGCCAGAGTGACCCATCTTGGGGCAGCCTGCCCTAGGCCCCTACATATTGAATCTGATATAATTTAAAATGCCCAGTGACTCTTAGATAATGTTGCACTGGCTTTAAGAAGACTTTATTTCTAATATTAGTTGAATTTGGCTCAGCTTAGTGAGTATGATTATAGCCAAATAAGTACTATTAACCAACTAAGCCAATAATCATCAGAACCCAATAAGCACTGAAACTCTGTAGCTAATATAACAGATGGAACAAAAGAGACTAGTGAAGAGCTAGCCTTTTCTGGTTGACAGGAGCTATTAGAGCTATATTTTTAAATATTTGAGCTCTAGCCATAGTCTATGGGTGCTGTGGTGGCATTACAATAGTTTCTCTTCTGTTGTAATTTGTAACATCTCATTTAAGAAATGCTAGTGGTAGCTCCTTAAATTGATTTCACTGCTCATTAATGTGTCATGAACCTCAGTTTAAAAATACTAGTGTAGGTGATACCAAGGATGAATTTTATTCCTTCAATGCTTCCTTGCTCTGGAGTCTTGGTACTGGCCCAGCCCAGCCCAGTCATGGCCTAGTAGTTATTAATACCTCAAATCCATCAGCTGTTCTGTGAGGATATTTTGACCCTGGACTACAGATGGGAAAGAGTTGATGTGTAATTCCTGCTATATCTTTCTTTGCTCACAAAGCTCTGTTTATTCGTCTACTTTCTACTTTTAAAGTGATTAATATATGGGCACCTGGGTGGCTCACTTGTTTAAGCGTCCGACTTCGGCTCAGGTCATAATCTCGTGGTTCATGGGTTCGAGCCCCGGGTTGGGCTCTGTGCTGACAGCTCAGGGCCTGAAGCCTGCTTCAGATTCTGTGTCTCACTCTCTCTCTCTCTCTCTCTCGCTCTCAAAAATAAACATTAAAAAATTTTATTAAAAAAATAAAGTGATTAATATAATAAATCATCAGTTCGATTGAAACATACGGGCAGGCTAGGGGAGATTTTAATAAAATAATCCAGAAATAAAAATAAGACCCTAAGCCTGATCCACATTTTCTGCATTTATGAAGTGAGACTGAAAATTCTTATCCTACAATATTGTTATGAAGAGAAATAACATAGTGAATATGTCTAAAATATCTGCATGGAGCCTGTGATAGGTGGATGGTTGTTTGCATCCCCATATTGATGTCCCTTTGTAACATGATTTTCTATTTCTTCAATACAGAGATGATATTTGTCTCCCTGATCTATCTACCCACACAGCTCCCAGTTGAGTCTGGGCTGGCATTCAAACTTACTTTGACTAATAAAATGTGGTTGAAATAATATTGTGATGCTTCTGTGTTGAGGCATCAAAGGGTCTTGAGTTTTTGTTTTTATCCTCTTGAAATTCTTTGACTTCCATGTGGAGAAGGTTTCTTGGGAATGAGAGACCAGGTAGAGAGAGAGGCCCAATCATCAGCCAACGTCAATCATTAGGTATGGGAAGGAGGCCTATTAACCTACCCAGCCCAGTTGCTATAGACTGAATATTTGTGTCTCTCCAAAATTCATGTTAAATCCCAAAGCTCAATGTGATGGTATTTGGAGGTGACACTTTTTTGGGAGGTCATGAACGTGGATCCCTTAAGAATGAGATTGGTACCCTTAGAAAAGAGGCCCCAGAAAAATCCCTTATTCCTTCTGCCATGTGAGGACACAGTGAGAAGACAGTTGATCTATGAATTAAGAAATGGGCTCTCACCAGACACGACATCTGATCAGAATAATTTCATGTGCAACCAGAAGAAAAACCACCCAGCTAAACCTAGTACAAACTGTGGATCCATAGGATCATAAACAAGTAAAATGGGTGCTATTTTCAGCTACTGATTGGAGTAGGCTATTACAGAGGGATAGATAAGTGATAAATGTGGCATATTATAAATGTTCAATAAATGAGTATAAATTCTTGCCTTTTAAAGGATTGGTAAATTTAATTTTAAAGTACAGTTTCAAAAGGAATCAGTTTTAATAACTGAGATTTGTTTCTTAGGTGGACAATATCTAAGAATGTTTTTGGCTTATTCTTCTCACACTCTGTTTATCTCATTTTTAGATCACTATACATATGTATCTATAACTATTTAAGACAAAATTTAGTGTTGAAAGTTTGTAAATCATGGGGAATCTTAGCCATTGCTTAGTTGTGGTCACTTACATAGGACTAAAGGTTGGGTAAATGGGACACAAATATAATAGCTAGTATTTGGAGATACGTCTATATTTTATAGTGGAAAAGATCTGGGAACTTGAGCATTTTTATCCCTCTTATGAGAATACAATAAGACAGTTTCTTTGAGCCTAATGAAGGATTATGACTCTAAATTTTGCAAGTTGAGATTATGTTTTCATAAAGTTTGTGGAGGAAATATTAGTGATAGCTAACACTGAACATTTAATGTGCCAGGCATGTTCTAAGAATTTTTAATTAATTCTCAATTTCCTTCTCTGAACAAAGGGATAATAATAGTAGGTTTGGGTGAGGAAAGTGAGGCACAGTGATTTGGTTTGGGTTCTTTAGAAGCAGAGTCCTAGATGGAGTTCCTTATGCAAATGATTTATTGCAGGAGTACTCTCAGAAGAAAGAGGGTGAAGGAATCAGGACAGGAGAAGAAAGAAAAGCGAGCTGTGAATGTGCTAAAGTGAGCCATGAATGTGCTCTCAGCTGAAGCCTTACTTCCACCTAATACTAGAGGAGTTCCAGAGTATTAATTGAACTGAAAGGTTGGTACCATCTTGAGGAAAGGAGGCTAGCTTTCTGTATCTCTGTACTGGGCAGTTACAGTTAACCCATTAGCTGTGGGTTGGCTCCAGCTGTGATGTCTAGGGAGACTAATGTCCTGGTGGGGGAGAAAGCCCCTATTGTCCACAGGAAACGCTTGAGAGAAAGAGGCAAATGTGAGTCTGTAACAGAAATTACATAGTTAATTGATGGAGGTACTAATGGAGTCCAGAGATCTGAGAGGGGCATCAACAGTGTCTGATTCAGTCCTCCCTTGCACTGATGAAATCCCCTGCTTCTCATATTAACCTCACTCTAGCTAAGTGTAGCTTCTCCAAGATTCTGGTTGGACCCTATTTCTGGAAACATCCATATGAGGAAGGTTAGCAGGATAAACCGCAGCCCCTGCTGTGGCAGTTGATCCCGAGATCCATAACTGATGCTCATTATCTTCTGCTTTTACCTTTCATTCTATTTTCCTTCCCCCTAGCTAGCACTTCTTCAGCTCTAGATGGCCTGCCTACTTTAGTGATCAAGACCCTCAGTCCTAGAAAGTCTGAGCTCCTGATTATGATGTCTTTATCCAACTAAAGTTCTTGAATTTACCCATTTAGAATTGAGACTGGACATAGGAATACTAAAAGATGTCCTGTGGATTGTATCTAAGTATCAATCCATAATTCTAACTGCCCCCATTATGTAGCAATAGTACTTAATCCTCACGATGACCAAGGTTAATTATCCCTGCCAGTGTATTAACTTTTCTGTTTGCTGGTCTCCTGGCACAAAGAACACAAGGTGACTAGGCAGCAACTATAGCTTTAAGTTCAGTGGAGCTCTTAATGTATCCCCTGGTAGAAATGAGTACCCACTGAGAGTCAGACATATAGTGTCTAAAGATTCAGAGATAGGAAGCACACATTCATCAAGTGGGTCACTGGAGTGATTGTGAATAATACAGCTACTTCTACCCCTTTGTTCTCACATATTTTACCTTTTGGAGACATAGCACCAAATAAAATCTCATGGTTTAATGAGTTCTGATGGTTAGTAATCTGTCCTCACAGTGTGTCGTCTCTAAACTGGTCCTTTGCTGTATCTTCAAGAAGCCATATTCTATCAGGTCAGCAGCTTTGGATCGTGGAAGTATGTGTTAGACTAGTGGATTTTATTATCATCGGCTCACTGTCATTCCTCCTTTCCCATAAAATGGGTTCCTTGACCAGACACAGTGTTATGAGAAATCTCACCCTATAATTGGAATACCTGTTAATTCTGGTCAGAATAAATCATTGCTCTTTCTGGGAAGGAAGGGACCTGATGTAACCAATTTCACATTAATAGGCTGGTTGGTATCTATGAGGGATGGCTCTGTATTGGAGGCTTAACATTTGTCTCTATTGCTGACATATTGCATAGTCTTCAGTGATAGCAGGTAGATCAACCTTGGTTAGAGGGAGCCTGTGCTGTTGCAGTCATGAATGCATAGCCTCCATTCTTGCTACTATGGACTCTGTTCATGCACTCCAGCACTGGGGCGGCCAACTATAGAAGTTAGTTGACATCCTAGTGGCAGAGTCATCCTGTCCACTTCATTTTTTAGCACTTATTCTGTGGTAGCCACTCTCTGGGAGGCATTAACACGTGGTACAAAGATCTTTGTGACAATTGCTATAAGTCCTACATGCTTCTTCTCTTGACATTCTTGTCCATGATTTACCAACCTTGCTACTTCCAGGCCTCTGACTAACCAGCTAAGCAAACTTGCCTCACAGAAACTGTGTATATTCTTATCTTGGTCACTTCTCTCTCCATGCAAAGTGCATGGCCAGGTGCTCTGCCCAAAGCTCTGCCCATTGGGGTAATTTCTTCTTACTGCCCTTTTTCAGGGTCAACCTGATTGGCACTGCAAACCAGCAGCTGTGTATTATCAGCTTGTACTGACATACTGAGCTGCCCATCTGTGAACCAAGTTCAGTTTTTATTCTTCGTCAGCTGGTATTGGGGAATCTCCCCCATCCCTACCCCTATTAGGTCCCAGCATGAGCTGAGGGAAAGGCATTTGGACAACAGTGGTGAATGACATAGGAATCTGGGCCACAGGGTTGCACAGCTTTCTTGGGTACTCTGAACCTGCTAGTTATACCGCTTTAATTTTATAAGTATTTTCAGGGTTGGTTCTCTGGAAGCAGACCCTAGGAAAAAGTTCGAGGGACAAGATGTTTTTAAAGAATCAACATTTGTGACAGGAAGTAGAAAGAAGCAAGATTGGGGAGAGGAGGAAGTCAAACTTCCATGCAGGTCCACCAAGGTCTCAGCTAACCTGGCTGGGAGCTCTGAAGCAAATGGTATCCACTGGAGTGTCTTGCAGCAGGCTGCAGCAGCCAGGTCTTTGCACCCTTATTTCCCTTAGTCACCAGAGGTGGGCCCTGGAGACAGGGTGACCTTGGGTTAAGCGTCTCACTGTAGTTGAGGTAGACCCCAAAGGAACAGATAACTGGAAGCTGTTTTCACTTCTTACTGTTGGCTGGCAATTTTTTTTGTTTGTTTTTGTTTTTGTTTTTGTTTTTTGAGAGGTCTCCATATCTACCTCAGCCAGCCTCACCTTATGACACAATGGGATGAGTTTGATAGTGTCATCTGCATGTCCAATGATCAGATGTTCAAATTCCACCTGAGCCCAGCAACAAGCCAGAAACTGATCTTATTTTAATTTTTTTTTCAACATTTATTTATTTTTGGGACAGAGAGAGACAGAGCATGAACGGGGGAGGGGCAGAGAGAGAGGGAGACACAGAATCGGAAACAGGCTCCAGGCTCTGAGCCATCAGCCCAGAGCCCGACGCGGGGCTCAAACTCACGGACCGCGAGATTGTGACCTGGCTGAAGTCAGACGCTTAACCGACTGCGCCACCCAGGCGCCCCCAGAAACCGATCTTAAATGGCACATAACTCTACATAGCACATAATGCTACAAATGGCATGCCCTTACTCTCGAAGTCTAAGGGTCTGTACCCCTGTTGGGGCTTGTCAGAAATTCCACTTGATGTCTTTCTCTACCAAAGTCACATCTACTGCTAGGGATTTGCTGGTTAACATGGCCCAAGATGTGCTTCTGCCATAGCCTAGACCTTCCATAAAGACATTCATTCATTCAGTCATTAATTCATTGTTGCCTGCCTGCCTGCCTGCCCTGGGACCAAATCAAATCTAGCAGTCTTCTTTATCACCCAATAAATGGTTTGATGTTATTTTCCAAATGCAGAATATACTGCATTAAAATCTTAAATTGGCTTACTAAGTGTTGTGCTTCTTTCTTAATGGTAAGATTTGTGAGGTGGATAACTTGCTCCTTAATTTGAAGAGGATACTTGAACATGATTCAGACCACTGGAGTCTAAAAAAGTTTTTACTGATGGGATAGGCCCTTGAATTTTTGTAATGTTTATTTCTCACTCTCTGGAGCATGTGGATCTTACTATGGCACCCACAATACTTGTCACTTCTTTGCTAATCAGGTATGATTTATATGATATCATCAGTATAGTGAATTAAAGGGATGCTCTATAGAATGTCCCAAGTGCCTTCAATGTAACAGGGAACAGGAGAATTATAGCTGGAGGTCAAGACTCTGAATTAATATTGTTGTTTGTGTCCTGTGAATGCAAACCATGAGATGACTTGGCCAGGACTTCATATGCCACCTCATCTCCATAATGACACTTTGTATCACCAGATAATCAGTGTGAAGTCAGACCCTGTGTGCAATAGCTCCCCAAAGATCTGGCTATTCTCTTTTTCCATTCTATCATTAACTGAGTGAATTGCTGTTGTCCCTTGGGGGAAGGTTTGGGGAATTACTACTGTGTACACTTTCCATGGCAATTTATTATCCTTCCTAATGTAGATCCAGCCTCTTCTTCAGTGAGTGAATTCTGGGTCTGAGAATTGGCTCAGGTTTGGAAATTGCACAAGGATTCATGATTTTGGTTGGACTGACTTCAGTCTTCCACTCATTCCTTCATCATCTCCTCTGGTTTTATAAATTGAGGATTATCCTTAGTGGCTGTTCATTTATCTTTCCTCTAGGAACTCTATTTCTCATTTGCCCTCTCTATTGATCTTTGTAAATAAGACCATTCTGTCCTTGCTGTCCATTATGTTAATTATGCTTTTCTTGTGTCTAAGGGTTAAGTGCCACCACTTAGCTTTGCTATTCTGGGATTCTGTCATCCTCACTGCAATAGTGAGTGGAATTCTGTAGCAGCACCTCCTATTATCAGCTTTAGCTCCTAGAGGATGGACCAACCTCCAATAAGCTTCCTACATACAAATCTCTAATTTAGAAACTGTTTTCTGAAGACCTGACCTGCACTGGGTTAAACCAAATTAAATTCTTTACTGCAGTGTTTTGAAATATCTTTTATGTGAAAGTGGAATATGAATTTCCATGAGTAGAATATAAAATTTTGAGTAGATACCCTATTTAACTATTTTGTCAGGTAACCCCTAAACTCCCAAAGTGGCACTTAGTTGAGCCCTCAATGTTGCCAATGTTATAGATGAATAATATTGCAAGATATTATTTTAATTTTTAATACTTTAATTATGAACATATTTTCATACATTTATAACACTTGTTATTTCCTTTTCTATAGACTCTTCATCATTTGCTCATTTAAAAAATTGAGTTAGTCTTTTATTGATTTGTAGAAGCTCTGTGTATATTGTGGGAATTAGCTCTTTGCCTAATATTATAGAAAATATTTTTTCTTTCTTTTTCTTCTTTCTTTTTTTAACTGAACTTTATGCCCAATGTGGAGATTGAACTCACGACCCTGAGATCACGAGTCACACGCTCTACTGACTGAGCCAGCCAGGCACCCAAAAATAATTTTTCTTGATTGTCACTTGACTTTTTAAATTGTTTAAGAGCTTTCTTTTTTCTTTCCTCTTTTTCCCCTACCTCCTTTTCTCTCTCCTTCCCTCCTTCTCTCCCTCCTTTCTTTCTGTTTTTCCTACTATCTTTTCTTGCCTAAGCTATTGCAACAATAATAGTCTTCCAACAATAATAGCTTGGCTTTCATTCCTATCTCTGTCAGTTTGTTCTCCATACAACAGCCACAATTATTTCTTAAAAGGTACACCTGTGAAAAGTACACTATAGTTTCCAGGACTTCACTCGTGTCTTGTTGCTCTTAGGATTTGATACTAATTGGTTTACAGGGTTTCTCTAATCTGGACTCTTGCCTACACCTGTAGCCCTATTTCCAGCCACGTTCTTTCTTTTCCTCTACCTTGCCAAACCCCTTATCCCTCAGATCCTTTACACATACTGTCAACTGCCCCGCTTCTTGCTCCTACAACTTTGCCTGGATAGATAATTTTTTGTTCTTCAGTTCTTGGCTTACATCTCCCTTCTCTAGGGACAGTTTTTTCTATCCCTCAGATTAGGTTTAATTAAGTATCTGTATTTTTTGCTAGAGTCTAATCTCTGTGCTGTAGGGAATTTTCTTTTTTTCTTCTTCTCTCTCCTTTTGTATTCAGAGCACTTAACAAAGGGCCTGGCATGTGGTGGATGCTCAATGAATAATTGTTTAACAACTACTGGTTGAATGAAGGAATGATTGAGGTTTAAGAAATAGGCAGTAGGAAAATTACTTTAATGCTATGTTGATGAATTTATACTTCAGGCTATAGAAAATGAAGAGCCATTGAACCATTTAATAACAGAGATCAGTTTTATGTTTTATGCTATTGTTCCCTCTCTTCTTACAGAATGCTGGATTTTCAATCAATAACTATTTCTTCAGTATTTTTTTATATATAACCAGGAATCTACCTGGTTACGTAGTAGGATATCTGTAATTCCTAAATTAAAATGAAATGCATTCTTTCTTCATTAGTTTTAGGAATTGTTTCTTTGTTTATTTATTTTTAAATGTTTATTTATTTTTGAGAGAGAGAGAGAGTGAGAGAGTGAGCAAGTGGGGGGAAGGGTAGAGAGAGAGAGGAGAGAGAGAATCCCAAGCAGGGATTACAGAACCTGATACAGGGCTTGATCCCATGAACCATGAGATCATGACCTGGGCCCAAACCAAGAGTTGGATGCCCAACCAACTGAGCTACCCAGGTAACCCTGGGAACTGATTTTAAAGGTAAATCTATTATCTATATATATCTGACTTCTTTTATCTTAAGCAAGACTTTCTCAATCAAAAAAAATTTCAATGGTCTTAGACATATCATGATATTTTTTGAAATAGGTTAATATCATTGTATTAGGGAATCACATATTTTAATGATAATCATATGCTTAATACTACTTTTGTGAAGGAGGGAAAACACCTCTGTGTCAGGTCTTGAAGAATAAAGGTCCACTTGCCTTATATTTTTTAATCAAGAAATTATTAGATAATGATCTAGTAAACAAAATGATAAAAGTAATAATAACAACAGAATAATAATAAACAGAAAAGATATCTCTCTGCTGCTTTGCACATTGGCTCAATAATTTCTGTTTTAATAATGTTAGGACTTATTTTCGTTTATGTAATGCCTTTCATATTTGGATTGCTTATCCAAAATTGAGTAATTAATCCTAATACTAAACCCTGAAAGGCAGATAAGAATTATCTTCATTTTACAGATTAAGTCAAACATACCATATTCCAAATGATTAATGCTTCAAAATCTCCAATGCCAAATAGTCTATGTTCCTCTGGAAGCATGTGGAAACCCAAATTTACATAGTAATTATGTGTTCAATTGTGCTGAGGAAGCAAGTGGCAGGCCCAGATAATCTTCCAAAAAAGAAAATACTGATAATATACAAAATGGAGGAAAGCAATTTTTTAAAATCCTTGTTGAATGATAATATTATTGTTCATATATAGTGATTCCTTCCTCAGAAATCCTCCAAGCCAAAGATAAAAACGAAACAAAACAAAAAACCAAACCCACAAAAACATTGGTAAATGCTGTTTAATGTACAGAATAAATCCAATGGATGGTAACATTTGCATCTTGACAAATGAAAAAGAAACCAGTCTATTTGGAGTTAACAATGATGCGCAGATACTTCCTCATCATTTAGTACATAAATACTAGTGTTGGGCTGTATTCTGGCTACTATTAATATTCCTTCTGCATGAAGAAAATTTATGTGAGGACAATTTGCGTTACAAAATTATGAAATATTAAGAAGTAATTCCTTAGCCTTACATTGTCGAAGGGCTCAATATGCCATTTCTATTTTTGAAACAACACAGCACTTTTTCTTTTCTTTTCTTTTTTATGGC
This sequence comes from Leopardus geoffroyi, assembly GCF_018350155.1. Taxonomy (NCBI): domain Eukaryota; kingdom Metazoa; phylum Chordata; class Mammalia; order Carnivora; family Felidae; genus Leopardus; species Leopardus geoffroyi. Next base: position 134,324,598 of record NC_059327.1, read on the forward strand.
AGAGAAACAAGTCATAATTGCTAAGTGGAAAAATGAGGAAAATTCTTTCCCTATCTATCTATCTATCTATCTATCTATCTATCTATCATTTCCTCAATACTGTGATCCCCTATGTTCAGAAGAAAGGCCATCCCAGGCAAAAATAGAAAAGGAGGGTGTCTGGCTGATGGTATTTTAGTTCAGTGAGAACAGTTCCTGCAACACTGCGTGCTATTGTGCAGAAGTGCCAGAAACATTACTATTTAGAGACTCGGGGATTTCTATTTCTGATAATATGGCATACCACATATCTGGAGTAACCCTTCTTGTAAAGAAAATCTACAGGTCCTGGATAAAATTTTTAAAAATTAATGCTTAGATGACCTATTTGGAAAATAAGGAAAATTGTTGAAATGGTAAGAAGGCATGAATCAGAAGGGCAAGAGACAGTCAGAATCCCTTTAATGAGCTGTGAAAGAGGTATGGGAGACCAATTATGGGATTCGTATAAAGTGGAAGGTTGGGCCACAAAGCTAGATGCTCCACATCTTTAGTGAGTAGACAAGAAAAATCCCTGACTCCTAGAGGCTGATGTAGTCATTCTTGCCTGTTTTTGCCTGGGGTCTATGTGAAGCAGGAGAAAATGTGTCCCTTGAGAAGTCTCCATGAGACTGGCCTTCACATAGATTTCTTTGCCAAAATCCATACTATTATGGGTTAAGAAACCTTTGGCTAAAACATAAAGTGCTCTCAGGATTTAAATGTTTCTGGGCCCCAGCAAAATCGAAGGCAAATTTCTGGAGGAATTAATTATAAATTCAGGCCTCAATGAATTCTTGCAGATAAAATTCCTATGCATATGAATAGACAATAACAATCTTAGAATATATGTAGAACCATGAGCAAGAACCAGTAAAAATATCAAAGTACAGAATCAGACCACCAAAGACTGTGGATATTGGAATTTATCAGAAGCCAAATGTAGTATGAATATTTAACATTTTTAATGAAGATGCAGGACACAATCAAAAGTACCATAAAGGATGATAGTCTAACAAAAATAAGCAATTAGATTTATTTATTTATTTTTAATTGGTTATTTATTTTTGAGAGAGAGAGTGTGTGAGCTGGGGAGGGGCAGAGAGAGAGGGGGACAGAGGATCTGAAGTGGTCTCTGTGCTGAGAGCAGAGAGCCCAATGTCAGGCTCAAACTCATGAACCATGAGATCATGGCCTGAGCTGAAATCAGATGATCAACCGACTGAGCCACCCAGGTGCCCCAATAGCAATTAGATTTACAAGAAGAACAAGAAGGACTCTGGAATGAAATATGTAATAATTTGTGAGAAACTCAAAAGATTGTTTACACAGCAGATTTGAGATGATGAATGATAAAAGAAAGAATGAACTGTAACATGCTCTGAGCCATAGCGGGGTACAGCTGGAAACTATGAAAGAGATATATACGGCATGTAAGATAGAGAGGGCATAACATACATCTAGTTGGAGTTCCAGAGAGAGACTAGAGAAAATGAGGGAGAGACAATATTTGGAAAAAAATAATAGGATTATCCAAAAATGGTGAAGGGTATGAAACTCAAATTTTGGAGGCCCAGTGGATCCCTAGAAGCATCTTTAAAAATAAATCCACACGGAGATGTATTTGGGTGAAACGGCAAAACTTCAAAAAAAAGGGAAGATCTTAACAGCTGCATGATAAGTACTTACAATTAATTTCTACATAGCAACAATAGGAGGCAGAAGATGTAATGAAACTTGTAAGGGGCAGAGATAAAATTATTGCTAGCCTTGAATTCTGTGCCACGTAAAACTCTCTTCCAAGAACAGTTGCACAACAGTTGGAAAATGAGTTCCACCGTTCCAAGTGGGTCTTGAAAGATCTAAGAAGAAGGAAAGGAGAACAAAGAAAATGGTAAACATGTAGATAAGTATAAAAAAAATTCAGTATGTTAAATATTAATAATGCTATCTAATTTGTGGGGTTAAAAGACAAAGGTGAATTAAAATACTGGAAAACAGTAGCTTTCAAGATAAAAGGGTGTGGCCTGATTTAAAGTATTCACATTCTTTATAATAATTGAGGAGAAGGGACAACAGTTATATTGTCTGACATTAAGATAAATATACATTTTACATTTTAGGGGAGTCACTAAAATAAGAGAAGTAGAACATAATATTGACAATATATTCAAAGAAGAAATAGGAAATAAAAGATTTATTTATGTAAATTAGTTTCAGCTTTTTTTTTTTTTTTAGAGAGTGTGAGTTGGGGAGAAGGGTAGAGGGAGAGAGAGAGATGGGAGAGAGAGAGGGAGGGAGAATCTCAAGCAGGCTCCACACTGAGCATGAAGCCTGATGCGGGGCTTGATCCTATAACCCTGGGATCATGACCTGAGCTGAAATCAAAAGTCAGACCTTAACTGACTCTGCCACCAAAGTGCTCCTAGTTTCAGCTTTTTAAGCTGTCAGTATACACTGGAGAAGTTTGTGCTATCTGTTCTTCACATCTCTTTCTCTTCTGCTATCTTTTCCTCTCTCCTTTCCTTTTTTCTTTTTTGAATCATTCTTGGGCACCTGATGTATAATAGAACTTATGTAGATGCTATGGATTCAGAGATAGATAAGACAAAGTTTATGTTGGTAAGTAGTTCAAAGACCATCTACTCTTTTCCATCCTTGAAGGATGGAAAATTTGGATGAGACAAAGAAGGGATAATTTTGATCCGTAGGAATATGAATGGAGCTTCACAGAGGACAACTGAGAAACTGGAGAAAATTAGGAGGGCACTAGACACTGAGCTACTAACATAGTTCTGAGTTGCACAGCTGACATAGGCAGTTTTCTTTGACTTGGAAACCACATTTGGTCATTTAATGCAGCTTTGGTGTTTTCCTTAAAAAAAGTGATCAAGTTGAAAAAATGAAAAACTAAGTACCAACTCTCTGCAGATGTTGATTTTTCCTTTCCCAACATTTATGGAATACTTATCATGTGCTGAGTGCTTTACATTCATTCAACTATTTCATTCTCTCAAGTGACATATTAGGTATATACTGTTATCTCTATTTTAAATATGGGGAAAACCTGGGTGAACTGGGCAAAGTGACTTGCACAAGAATGTAGATGGTAAGTGAATAGAAAGGGATCCATGTTTAAAAAGTTGAGGATACACAGGATTGAAGAACGTTTAGCATACAACTTTCTTGATGTGTTTTCCAGATATCTTATGTATTCCTAAAAGGGGGATTCAGTACACAACATTTCCTAAACTTGTGAAATTGGCATGTTTGACCAGCATAACTTGTGGTCTGCAAAACAAATGCATCTCTCTAAATATTTTTCAGGATTTTTAGAAATCCTGGATGAAAACTCGCCAATGTCAAATTTTCTGATCACTTAGTAATAAAATCTTTGATTTACTTTAAGTTGGAAACAACATCTTAGGTCAACAATTAAATATTGTTCTCTCTCCCAGTTGTGGCTAGTCGCAGGGTGGCATTTCTCTCTAGCTAGCTACTCCCTCAGTAGGAGCAGGAGGAGGGAGGGAGGGAAAAGGAGACAGAAAGTTCTTAATTTGCCTTGCTATAGCATGGCTTTATGCTTTGCGCGTCTGGCAGATGTCTAATGCTGGATCTTTCTCTCCTGGGTATTTTGGAAGCTTCCCTGCGTCTTTTCTGACAGAGACAGTGATGCTCTATTTTTCCTGCTGCAGCTTCCCTCTCAGCTTTGTTTTTTGGTTATCTGCTCCACACAGACCCTCTCTGTTGAGCCCTCTCACTCTTCCAAAGTGGTCCTCTTGCCAAATGTAAATGGCTGCAAGCCATTTTCTTTTCAGGTTTCCCACCTCTGGAATATATCTATATCTTGGAATACATGTGTATATCCTTTGGCCTGATACATTTGTATTTTTGAGGCCAAGCCAAGGTGGCCACTGCTCCTCCCTTTTTCCTGCCTATGGGAGCCGACTATGATTTCTTATTTATTGGCTTTCTTAGGTGGGAGTAAGTCTCCATTTCACTTTGTGTGCCTAACTACAGTGGTCATATATTATCCTAACTAGAATTTAAAGACCCTTTCCTAGATTTGAAATGAGGGGACAAGCACCTCTCCATCCTCCTTAGTACTCTTTGGTGATGGTGGGGAGTGGACTTATAGAACTTTAAAGGGTCCTCTTAACTAAATTCTTCTTACAAATCCCCTCTTATTCTGTTTCATTGAATCTAAGAGATTGTCTATATTAGTTATCTATAGCTGTATAACAAATGATTCCCCAATTTAGCAATTTAAATCAACAAACATTTATTATCTCACACTGTTTCTGAGGGTCAGGAATCCTGGATCAACATAAAATAATTTTGGCTAGGGTCTTTCTTGAGGTGGTAGTCAGTGTATTGGCTAGCCTACCATCACTTGATGCTTTGGCCAGGGCTAGAAGACTTGCTTCCAAGATGGCTAACTCATGAGGTTGTTGGCAAGAGGCTTCATTTCCTTCCTGACTGTTAACAAAAGGACTCAGTTCTACACCATGTGAGATATCCACAGAATTGTTCTGACTTCTCCCAAAGCCCAAAGTGAGTGGAGAGACAGACAGAGAGAGAGAGAGAGAGAGAGAGAGAGAGAGAGAGAGACAGACACCAAGACAAAACAGCAATATCTTTTATAACCTTATTTTGGACATCACATACTATAACTTCTTACATGGTCTTTTGGTTACATGACCCATGCCTGGTGCATTGTGGGAGAGGACTACCTAGGCTGCGAATGCCAGGAAGTGGGGTCTTTGGGAGCCATCTTGGATGCTGGCTACCACACAATTTATTGTAAATACACCATTTATTTTATATACCACTAAGAAAGAAAACAAATTTTGACAATTATGATATGCCATCAAGTGTAAGACATAGCTAGCTTCAGAAATGTTAAAATGTGAAAGAGATAAGTCTTAAAAAATTGATGACATGCAAACTATCTCCCGTGTGGGTGAGGATATTTTAAAATCATAACATTGATTTTTGATTATTTTTATTGAAAACTTCACCTTTTGGTCTAGAATATTGCTTTAGATTTTTTGATCTATTGTATCTTGGGCATTTCAATTGAAAGCACCAGTTTTTCCATATTCCCCCCCCGCCCCCCACCTCTACCTTTTTGCTTAAACCATTCTCATGCACTACTTTCTGCTGATGCTTTTTGGGACTATTCTAGTTTGAATGCTAGTTAGTTCTCACTGCTTGTTTCTGTGGTTTAAATCCATTTATTATTAGATATTAACAGAGTATCAACATTGAGCAGGACATCATACAGATTACAGGAGGACACAGATACTCTAAGCGGCTTTGTAATCTCATAGAGAGGATAAGTTACAGCAAACATTATGAAAATATCTACTCCACTGGATAGTGGAGAACATTTTTGACTTAAAATGATTTGGTAAACTAGTTCAAATATTTAAATTACATCTCTGAAGTTCTGATGAACTATGCAATTTTTAGCACAACTTATTTATGTGTTTACTTAAGTAAATTTAGGTTAATAATTGTGGCTATTTTAGTGTTATCCATCAATATAATTCAATACTTTAGAACGATAACAATATTCAAATATATTTACATTTATATATTTACATTTTTCAAATTTTAGAATGATTTGTAGGGAAGCTTGTGTGTATAATAGAAAGCATGAACTCTGAAGTCAGGCAAAGCTAGGGTGAATGTTATTTCCACTCATTACTAGTGATGTTATTGAGCACAATGTTAGCCTCTTTGAGCTTCAGCTACCTTTTCTGTAAAATGAGAATGATGTTACCTTTTTACTAAGAAGTAGTGAAGATTAAAATAGTTTATACACAGCCCTAGCCTATTGCCCAGCATACAGTGGCCCTCAACAAAAAGTATTTATTATTATTATTTTCCAAGAGGCAGTACAGGATTTGATGTACTGTTCTGGCTTCATATCTGTCTGAAACTATAGGAACACTGAAAGAGAAATTGGGAATTTGGATGTTTGGGCAAAGTTCACACTCTGCTTGTACTTTTATTCTGAAAAGGACTTAAAAATCCAATGTATAGTGTCAGACCAATTATTTTGAATATAAATGCTTTAGTAAACATCATAATAAAAATTACATTTATAGACAAGGAGATATAAATATATTACACTTAAAAAGGGAAATTTTAGCATTGTTCTTGTATTTGTCTAAATATTGCAGATGGCATACTTGACAGTAATATAGTACACCATAAATAGAAATAATGAAAATGTCGGAAATAATCATAATTAATTTAGTCCTTAGATTAAACAATAGAGGCCAAAATGCTGAAAAGGAAAGGGGAGGCCAAAGCATTGAAAGGGAAAGGAATACAGAGACTTTTTGAAACAAACATTTGAAATGTAGCAGTCTTTAGTATGGCTTAATTTAGACTGAATCTAGAAAAAAATCTTAATTTATTTGTGACATATTTAAGATATAGCTGTCTCTGAGAGCTGTAAAGGAAAAAAAGTTCAAGTAGAGAAAGAAACCATAGTTTAATCAGAGTGCTTAAGTCATTAAAACTGGATGGTTTGAAGAAGGATCTTAGAAAAACTGAAATCTCCAACAGATAAAATGGATGTGTTTTTAGGAGTCTAGTGAAAATAATAAAGTCTGAATTTCTTTTTACTTGGGAGAAATACTTGGAGTCATTATAGTATACATATATATATACTATATACATATATACAATATATATAATAGTATATACATATATATATTTATTTTCATTATATAATGTATATATTTAAACATTTCAAAATAAGCTAAACTAATACATGCAGCTTCCAGTGGAGACATTTTTAAATGTGAAATAATTCTGAAACTAATAGTCATTTTGTTTTAAGACTAATGCTCTATTATCTACTGTTAAACTAGCAAGCAATATTTGGGGGAAATTAAAGTCTATTAGAAAGAAGAGGGGATTCATCATTTCTTAATCTTGTTCACCTCTTCACTGTTTTCATTGCCTCTAAGTACCGGTTTTTTTCTTTCCTTGACTTTCACTATCTATATACCTTCTTGCCTCTTTCCCTCCTTTATTTCCTTGCTAGTACTTCTTTCTCCTGACCCTGAGTGTAGGCTCAGCCCCTGACATTCTGTTGTTTCCTCACCAAAGTCTTTCCTTAGGAGGCTCATTGAGATGCTCCTTAAATCTTCCACCGTGGCCGTGACATTTTCCCCTGACACTTATTTCCCCCACCTCTATCTGCCAGCAGGACATATTTCTTACGGTCAATTATGTTTGAATTATCTAAGTCACCTTTAACTTTTCTCTCTTCTTTGTCTCCCACATCAAATTATTCACAATTCCTTTTTTTCTGATTCACCCTCAGAGTAGCAAGACTCCAAAGCTCTGGACTCAGGCTGGTTTCTTAAATATGAAGGTAGGATGGACTGGTGGAGGTGGCCAAGTAGAACTAGAACTTAATAGGCAGCTTCCTATGGTGAGCCCAGATTGAGATCAGGCAGCCACTCCAACTAGGACTCCTTCACAAAGGTGCTGGACAGAGAGAGTCTAAGTTGAAGCAAAATGATGGAAACAAGGGATGTATGACTTGAGGAAATGGGTCTGAGAATGGGAAGTCTGGTGGAATTTCATGAGCTGTAGCATATCATCAAAGATATTTGCATAAGGTGTCTTCAGCCTTATAAAGGGGAAGATCTCTCAGAGGTACTTCCTTTACATGAATATTCCAGCAGTCTCCTAATTGGTTTGTAGATCTTTCAAGTCTTTACCTTTTCAGTACACTTTGTATACTACTTTTAGGTTACTTTCCCTAAAACAATGTCTTTACCCATGCCACTTCCCTGCTCAAAATTATATTGACTCTCTTTTTTCCCATAGGATAAAATGCTTGCCTGGCAATGAAAACCTCCCAAACCTTTACTCACTACTTAATTATATGGGACCCTCATTCCAGGAAAACCAAGATACTCAGTACTCACACTAGAGTACAGGTGAAGCCCCACACCATTCTCACACTCTCCCTGTATTATTCCCCTTCACAAAAAATAATATCCAAAGTTTTCTTTGTGATGTAAGGTTTCCAGGTTTTCTCTCTTTTTTCTTTCTTTCTTCTTCTTTTCTTTTTTGGTAGAGACAGAAACATTTTTATCATTTAATAAGCATTAGACCAGAATGTGATGTGCATCACAAGCAATATGCTCAGACATTGCAAAACAAAACAAAACAAATCTCCTTTACCCCTGCCATGTAGCCAAGCAGATACAACCCATTAAATGCATATTTTCTAGATAAACAATAACTAGTCTTCAAGAGGACTTGGTAGTGCCATTTGTCACACATAGTTCACCCTAACTGCATCTGATAACTGGGATGACTCTCTCTTAGTTTGTTGGTTTCATCCAGAGGAAAAACAAACTTCTCATATCTTCATAACAAGAGGGAGTTTTGTAAATTGGACCAAGGTGCCTACTGAAGTTATTTTCCTATCCTCATAGGAACTGGGAGTTAGAGAAGTGATCTCTTTTGATGTTTATATTTCAAAAAGATGGCTCTCAGGTTCTTGAAAAAGAACCTAGGTCATAAAGCTGAAAAAAAGAAAAGAAAAGAAAAGAAAGGGCCGGCTGACAAGAAAAAAACCTATCTAGTTGTGAAAGGGATACCTTTTAAAGAGATGAGAAAGGACTCACAAGTTTTCTAAGGTAAATACTCTGAGGAAATAGAAGGAGAGGGATCTCTTGACCTATGTTTCACATGGAGAATTAAACCCGTTATTATTAATTTGTATTTGGCACACTCGGAAAAACACAATGTGACTGTGTTTTCAGAGCACACAGCAACACAGCCCGGAAACACACACATTTCAGGATGTGTGATACTGATACTTTTCAGCACAGCCTGGGGACATCTCAGATATACCCTGAAGATACAGTGTGACTGGTGTGGGATGCTGTCATCATGTCAGATGTGCCAGGTGCAAGGCCTCCAGATTTTCTAGGCTGTGTTGAAAATTATCTGTACCTTCTATAATCGACCACCCAACTGCCATAACCATTAGCAAGGACATCTGCTGTCCATACTAAAGCCACTGCCACTATTTGCTGAGTTTTATTTTATGCCAAGGAGTTTACATACATTCACTGGTTTGACTTCTTAGTCAATACTTACTTTTTATTACTTACCAACATTTTATTAATAAAAGCTAAGTATCCTATCTGAACTCATTCTATGAGTTCAACTAAGATCTGCTTGATCCCAGACACCTTACTCTTTCTTTTTATGCCTTAATTCCTTTGTCATCTAAATCCTCTGGTTGATTTGTTGTTTATTGCATATGCATATGTGTTCTGTATTTAGCTTCTGGATGTTTAGCTTCTAAGATAGAGGCCTTGCCTAAGATTCTTTATATCCTCAGAGTATAAAGATAGTGTCATATGCATAACAGATGCTCAGTCATTATTCATTGCATTATATTGATGCTCTGGTAGTTTAAGAATGGAAAGGCAACTGAAGGTGGGCTATTTAAATTATTTTGTTCCACTTGAATTTTTTTTATAGAAATAATTATTTGATAATAATTAGGAACATTCTTAGAATGTCACTATCCTAGAATACCTTTTCTTTTCACAGTTGCTTCTGTAAGTAATATGCATTGTACACTAAGCTGTTTTGACTTCATTGTGATACTGATGTACTGTGAGGGGAATATAACTGCCATATTCATTTTAGTTCTATGTTTTTCTGAAGTGTGGGTCTAGAAAGAGAGTATTGATGTCTGCCAGAGGAAAAGAGTGAAGCTAATGAGAAAATAAGCGTTAGTTTTCAACCTTCACAAAGAGCATTAGCAAATAACAACAAAGGCTTGGTAAAAGACTTAAAATTCATTAAAAAATAACTCTTATGCTTTTCTTAATGTGTTTTGCTTCCTGATGTAATGCCTATTTGCTAGGATTTTCCAATTTTCATTATCTTAACAGGCTGTTCTCATTTTGATAACACTCCCAGTTGAGTTTCATATACCCTCCTGTGTATCATATACTCTTAAAACTTTTCATGTTTATGTTTATAAGCTTGCCAGTCTGTTTTGAAATTTACTTTAGTGAGTATTAAAAATATGCCACCTTGAAGTACACTAAAGATAATTATGTCTTTGTTGGGTTACTGACAGTGCCAATGATGTTATTTAAAATTGTGTAATATTTACTTCTCAAAAGAGAAATAAGTTATTCTGATTCTTATGCTATTCTCATAGGCATATTAATAACATTATATATAGCCATTTTTTCTCATTTCAATATTTAAGTCCTTAGTAAGTGTCAATGCAATGAAAGGACCAGAAAGATGTCACTATCTCAAAGCAAATAAGAAACTAGCTAATAATACATGTAAAGCACTTGGCATACAGTGGAACTCACAGCTGGTGGCAGTGATAGTTGTAGTTATTGTGGGTGTCCTTACTGATGGCCATGTCAGTTAAGTGGTAGGCAAAATTGAATATATTGTCAGTAAAAGATTCAAGTATTTAGAAGAATCTCTTTCCAGCCTATGCCCTCAAATTTAACATTAGAGGATCATTCCCATGTGTTAGGCATTTTCTTCTATTTCTCTCTTCTTTAAAAAATGCAAGTACTCTTAGGAATGTAATATATTCAGCATAGTACACGTCATTCACCCAGTTAAAGTTCATAAAATACCTGTATGCTGCAGGACCATGTACCTGTGAACAAGATGGATAAGGCTCTCGCTCTCGAGGGCTGAAATGTCAGAGGCAGATGGCCAAAAAATACTCAAAATAAATGCACAAAATAATTAACAGATGTATGAAGCTATCAGGGATGTAGCTTACAGGGTACTAGGATAGATAATCCAGTGGAGCTGGTGAGTGGGGAGGACTACTTTAAGTACGAAAGTTCCTCTCTGAGGAACTGGGAAATCATGGGAAAAGCCTTGAAGTTGGCCACAGAGAAGAGAGTAAACCTGGGGTATGGTGAGCATGGGGCTGAGAGGTACGTGATGGGGCTGCAGAGGAGGGCAACCTGACTCTGTAGAGACTTATATGTCATGGTATGGAATCTGGGCTTTATTCTAAGAGCAAATGGAAAGCCCCTGAAAGAATTTTGTCAGAGGGCTGGAACGACATTGTTGGCTTTGAAAAGCTTGCTCTAGCTGTGGTGGAGACAATATTTGCAGCTAGTTAGTGGTGGGCAAAGATTGACTGGCAGGCCCTTTCTTCCTGACCTATACTCAATTTCCTTTCCTTGGTGCTCTGTATCTCCTTTGCGTGGAGCAGGATCATTCCTCCCTGAACAACCCATTGTCCAGATGGCTAACTTCTATTTCTTTTTCACTTTTATTTTTTTTTAATTAACGTGTTTATTTTGAGAGAGAGAGAGAGAGAGAGAGAGAGAGAGCAAGCAGGGGGAGGGGCAGAGAGGGAGGACAGAGAGAATCCCAAGTAGGATCTGTGCTGTCAGCTTGGAGCTCAACCAGGTGCTTGATCTCACAAACTGTGAGATCATGACCTGAGCCAAAATGAAAAGTTGGATGCTTTACCCACTGAGGCACCCAGGCACCCTATTGCTTTTTTAGATATAAGCTCAAACACAACTTCCTCCATGAATAGAATGACCAAATAATTATCATCATTATGAGGTATTTTGAGGGACACTATTAAAAACAATCTTGGGAAAATATGTATAAAATGGACTATCCCAAGGAAACAGGGTTGGTTTTTCTTATGTCTTCACAGCATTCTGTACTCCTACTCTTGGATGTAGTATACTTAATAGTTAAGGCCATGGGCCCTGAAGTCAGGCCACCAGAATTAAAATCTTAGCTCTGTCTCCTCCTCATTTTGAGATGTGTGACTTTGGTCAACTTACACAAACTCTGCTTTATTGTCTTCACTTGTGAAATGTGGGTAATGATGGTGTTTCTTTAATGATTATTTTATTATGGACAAAAAAATTAATAATACATGCAAAATACTTAGCACAGAACCTGGCACATACTTAGGAATCATTAAATATTAACCATTATTGTTCTTTTCAAATAGGACTACAATTATGTTTATAGGTCTCTCTCCCCTGATAGACTATGAACTCCTTAGGGCAAGGACCATGTATTATTTATTTACCTTTGTATTCTTAGTTTACAGCATGGTGTCTAGGATACAGTGAATTTAAAAAAAATGACTAAAAATGCAGAAATAATGAAAGGCAACTTAAGAGATTTTTAAGTTTCTCTTCACTTTTTACACATGAAAGAATAAGGTTTAAGTGTATTTCTTTTTTTATGTTTATTTATTTTTGAGAGAAAGAGAGAGAGAGACAGAGGAAAGGGGAGACAGAATTTCAAGCATGCTTGGTGCTGTCAGTGTAGAACCTGACGTGGACCTCAAACCCACAAACTATAAAATCATGACCTGAGCCAAAATCAAGAGTAGGACGCTCAACCAACTGAGCCACCCAGGTACCCTTTAAGTGTGTTTCCTGAGTCACAGAGAGCAAGGATTAGAATCTAGTTCTCAATTGCCTGGTTATTATGCACAGACATCTAATTTAATCATCGTGAGAATAAATAGAATGTATCTATACACTATCAGGTAAATATTGAAGTAATTAGAAAAGTCTGTTTCTCAAAAACCTGGAATAAGTGCAAATGTTTATTCAGTTACTACTTAGAAGCGCTAATATTTTTAGATAAAATTAAGTAGCAACTTTTTTGGGGGCTAAATTCCATTTTGCTTATAAGGCTAAAATTTCAATCACACACAGAGCTAAAAATAAAACATTATTTCAAGAATTTCTCAAAATGTAATCATGATTTAGGTAAGACAAGATGAATAAGTCAGAAAAAGCTTGTCCTCTTACCCATTTCTCTTTAAACCTAAGCAATTTAAAATATTTTAAAGATAATTAATAATTTATTGCTATTAAACATAAGAAAAGAATGTGAGAAAAAGCACACTACCCACTAATCTAGAACATATGAATCAGGTACTTGATACTGTTGTCACTGTAGCAGGAAACAAAAAAGAGCAGTAGAACTTGATGAAATGACCCAGAAAATGGGAACTCCTAATGCACATTTGAGTAAGTCACATGCATACACACACATACACATGTGTACGCATTAAATTACTTCATCCAAAAATAGATTTTGTATACTTAAAAACTAGAATTTTTAGACAGTTACCTTAATATAATTTTTCATTAGTCCTTTAGGACACCATTGTTCCCTGGATTTGTGGATTAATGATGGGGCCATAATAGTTCATACGAAAAAGTTTTAACAATAAGAGAATTAGTTCCACAATAATCCCAAATAAATATTTAGTTTCACATCTGATTCATTTCTCAGTAAGCTCTCGTTTGCTATTGTATTCCAGTATTTAGAAAAATGGACTGAGAGCTGTCCTTACGAGTAAGTGAAGCAGGTGTCAGCATGGGACAGCCAATTTGTTGCTCAAATCTACCCAACTCCTTGTGTCTCAAGTGAATTGCTGCCTCTTATCAAACATTTATGATGTGTTTACTGTAATCCCCTTTATGACTCATATTTCTTTGTAGCCTCTAAACTTTTTAGCAAAGGAAACCAGGCCTTAGTTTTTGTTTATCCTAGTGCAGAACTTGGCACATATTTACTGACATTCAGAATATCGGTGATGGAATGAGTGAGTGAGGACAATTCTATTGGTAGACACAGTGATGACTAAGATACAGTTAGATATTCTTCCTTGGGTCCTTTGATATTTGTTTTCAAGATCTTTTATAACAATGACAATTTATTGTCATGGATATTAGCTGATGCCACTGAGCAAAAGAGATTTCTAGAAAACGTAATAAGAGAAAATAAGCCAGAAGTTGGAACACAGGTGTTTTGAAGCCTTATGGTTTTTTTCTCTAATCTCAATGAATACTTTTTTTACGAAATGTTATTTCATTTTCATTACAAAGTCACTCATCAAAACTGGTGAATTTTGAAATTTAAGTAAAATATATACAGAAAACAAATACCAAGTGATTATTAAAACAACTCAATTTTATTACTTATGAATATATTAAATTTTATGGAAATGAGTTGATTTAAAATGTGAACTCCTCTAACACTGATGGTATACTCATTTGATCTGAGTCCTACAGTGTAATTATGGAGGATCACATTGTATGATAAATTATTATATATACAATTTTTGTGTTCATAAGTGTATGTGTTGTAGAGATCCATTGTTAAATAAGAATGTGCAGTAATATTTTGCGTATCGTATTTAATTTGCAGAGTTGATGTTTCAATTATTTTGCCACCCTCAAAGGGAGAAGGAAAGCAAAAGCAGGAAAATTGATAAAAACACAGAGATGTGATAAAGAAATACTTTTTCATTTAGAAAATGACACATTTTTGTAGTCAAGGCTATTCTTCAAAGCCAGCAGAAAAGATATATTTTCAAATTTGTGAAAGGAAAATCCTAGGTGGATCCTTGAAAATATTCTGCCATTACTGTTTTGTAATAAATAAGTTTAATTGATCTAGCCTTTAAGAAAGATTGTTAAAAAACAAAAGGAGGAGCATTTATATTAAAATCTGCAGTTGCTTATTTTAGCTTATAATTGATTAGGTCTTCTTGATGAGTTTCAAGTTACCGTTTTCGTACATTTTACAGCAAATGATTTTACCAAAAGTTTAATAATCTCTTATTTTAGTTATAATTTCTCTCTGATGTCTGAAAATAGAATACTTTTTATGACATTGGATAAAAGTATACAATATGTTTGAAGAGAAAACACATTTTAGATGGTGATTTAAAAATGGCAAACACCACACATTAAGAAAAATAACTCCAGATTAAAAAAAATCATTTCTTTCCCTATCTATCCACTCTCAATTTGCTGTTAAATCAAGTTATTCAACAGTGTTTATTGATTACTGTATGCCTTTAATGTTCATACTATTAATCATAATCTCCAACATTTATTGAGTGTATGCTGTGTGTAGATTACTGTACTAAAGGGAGTTAGTAGTTTGAAATGATTAATAGTGTGTTTATTTGCAGTAGAGTCAGGCTCTGCTATGTGCTGTTTGGGGCTTGATGTTTCGTTGAGGTAAGTGATAGTATGTTTAGAGAAAAAGGTTCGTTCAAGGTCATCTGAAACAAGGGAATAGCTTTGGAATGAAGAAAATTTCTATATTTTAGGCCAAATCTTGGGAAAGATATGTTATGTATTTTCTCTATAATTTTTCACTTCACTTCTCAAGTCCCTATAATATACCATACATACATATGTAGAGTCTATATGGTGAAAGATTAATAAAACATAGCATCCATATGCAAAATGTATTTATTACTTATCTTCAGTTGGGATAATTCACACTCTACAGTATGAAGGATGTTTTCATTTCCCTAAGAGAGTAAGAACTTTTAGGCTAAGACCCCAAATAAGGCAAATCTTTTTTTTTTTTTAAGTTTATTTTTGAGAGAGAGAGAGAGAGTGAGCGAGCATGAGCGGGGGAGGGGCAGAGAGAGAGAGAGAGAGAGAGAGAGAGAGAGAGAATCCGAAACAGACTCCAGGCTTTGAGCTGTCAGCACAGAGCCTGACGTGGGGCTTGAACCCATGAACCACAAGATCATGACCTGAGTCGAAGTCGGCGCCCCCTTCCTTTTTAAAATTTTATTTTATTAAAATTTTTTTCTTAATGTTGTTTCCATAATTTGGCTATTGTTGATAATGTTGCTATAAACCTTGGGGTGCATGTATCCCTTCAAATTAGTATTTTTGTATTCTTCAGGTAACTACCTAGTAGTGCGATGCAGTCTCTTCAACAAGTAGTGTTGAGAAAACTGGAAAGCAACATGCAAAAGAATGAAACTAGATCACCTTCTTATACCATACACAAAAGTATATTCAAAATGGATTAAAGAGCTAAATGTGAGACAGGAAACCATTTAAATCCTAGAGGAGAACATAGGCAGTAATCTCTTTGACATCGGCCATAGGAACTTTCTATTAGATATGTCTCTGGAGGCAAGGGAAACAAAAGCAAAAATAAACTATTGGGACTTCATCAAAATAAAAAGCTTCTACACAGCAAAGGTAACAATCAACAAAACTAAAAGGCAACTACAGAATGGGAGAAGATATTTACAAATGACATATCTGATAAAGGGTTAGTATCCAAAATATATAAAGAACTTAGAAAACTCAACATCCTCGTCACTCCCAGATACATATGGTTCTAATTGTCGAAAGAGAAAGAATGCAGAAACTGAGACCTATTAAGAGGTCTACTATATCAGTTATCTAGGTTTAGGAAAAAATCAGCACAGACTGGCCAAAATAATAAGGAACTTATTTCAAAATGGGGAAATCCAGCAGTAATATGGATGTCAGGCATAGTTTGATCAAGACACTGATTCATAAAATTATTCTGGTTCTTCCCTACTCTGTGTGTCTGCTTGTTCCTCAGATTGCTTTTTTCATGATAGTAAAATGGCAGCAACAATTCCAGTTATTACACTTGCACATCACATATTTCAGAGAAGTAGAGATTATCTGTATATTAAAATTTCCAGTTTAAGTCCTGAGATTTTCCCTGATTGTATTAGCCTAGATCACATGCTCATGAATGAACTGATAATAGTGCACAGAGGGTGGAATGCAGTGATTGGTTTGGACTAGGTTCTGTACTCCATTCCTGGGTTTAGTGGTAAAGCCAGCTTTTTTAGAACCACATGGGTGTACATCATGGATGCGGGGTAGAATGGTTGTTAGAATGATAAACAGACTGTCCATTACATTCATAAACACTCGTTTTTAGTGGACCTGAACCAAAATTAAAAAAAAAAAAAAAAAAGAAAGAGATTCCTTGTGGAGAAATCATGTTCACCCAGGGCTAAAATTATGGCCAGATTTTTCTTTTTTTTTTTTTTTTTAATTTTTTTTAACTTTTATTTATTTTTGAGACAGAGAGAGACAGATCATGAACGGGGAGGGTCAGAGAGAGAGAGAGGGAGACACAGAATCTGAAACAGGCTCCAGGCTCTGAGCTGTCAGCACAGAGCCCGACGCGGAGCTTGAACTCACGGACCACGAGATCATGACCTGAGCCAAAGTCGGACGCTTAACAGACTGAGCCACCCAGGCACCCCCAGATTTTTTAAAAAATACACACTTAATTGCAGTTGTCTCTTACCCAATTCTTAAAATAAGCCACACAAATGGTTTTCGTATTTATTTATTTATTTATTTATTTATTTATTTATTTCACTTACAAATTTAATAAAAATTGAGAGCCCATTATGTGTTCAGACCTTGGAATTCAGAGATCAAAGAGCTCCCTCATCTAACGAGGGGGGCAGGCAGGCAATTGTAATTCAATATGGTAAATGTAATCAGACAGCAAAATATAGTGGTTAGTGTCATGGACTCTGCTGGCAGACTGGCTGGGCTCAATTCCCAGCATTGCCTTTTACCCAGCAGAAGACATTTGTAGACCAAATCTATGAACCTGTCCACTCTGCCCTCACTGTTTTCCTTTCTGTGACTCTAGGGAAGTCTACTTCCTCCCATCCTCCATGTGTACTTTTGGTCACATTTTCTTGCCCATCTTCTCAGGAAGATGCTTTCTAAAGCTTCATTTCTTTTCAACAAAGTAGGGATAATAATATTGCTTTTCATATAGAGATGCCCTACATGTTAAGCGTAATAATGCCTAAAAGAGTTTAATATAAATTCTGGAAAATAAGGAGTACTAAACAAATAGTAGCTATTAACTACTCATGGTAGAGCTGTGTTCGGTGTTCAGTGAAAGTGCAGCGATCTGGAATCCAATCTAGTCTTTTGTTCCTACTTCACCTGATTGATTCACACTTATATCTGAACATTTACCTCAGACTCACCTCCTATTCTGGGTTGGGGTAGATGACCTTCCAGTTTACTCCAGTAGCACGGGAATAGCATCATTGTACAGAGTACCTATCACAGAGGTTTGTATCTTCTTGCTTCTTTTTTTTTCTGAGTAGATTGTAAGCTAGTGATTCTAAGACTTAACTTGCAGCAGAATGGCTAGACTCATTTTCAGAATGTCTGATTCAGTTGGTCTGGGGTAGGGCCAGAGAACTTGTTTCTTACTAGTTCCAGGTGAAGCCAAGGCTGCTTGTTCAGAAACCACATTTTGAGAACTACTGCTACTGCTTCTGGAGTGCTTACCCAACTGGACTCACTACGGTGAAAGGCCAAGTGGCTCTGCTGGCCTCCTTGTTGCCAGCACGGTCATGTTCCATATACAGTTCTCCCCTTAACCCTTATTCTTCTGAAATGTCCAGTTCTCATATGCTATCCTGCTCTTCTTATAGGATAGCCTTATGTTAATCATTTGCATCTCTGTGAAATTATAGCAGGCAGTGCTGCCAGAAGGAAAACCCATACCCTTAAACATTCTCCAAGTTGAAAAAGAAAAAGAAAATCTTTTTTGAACATCTTCTGGTTTCTTTATTTGCCTGAATTCTTTCCAGCCATAGGCACTGATTATTCTGCTCAGGTGATTGAAGCTTTGCGTTTTGTTTTTTTTTAACCTATTTCTTCTATTTTTTCAGTTACAAAGTATCACATGGATGTGAGTTATTGGGGTGGTTGGAAGAAGATGATGATGATGAATGCTAACATTTGTCATTCCACGTACTGGGCTAAGAGAATTAACTCATTCAATTCTCATAACACCTATAAATAGAGATTCCAATATTTGCTTGTTACAGATGAGGAAACAGACACTTGCCTGAAGTCACACAGCTGAAAACCCAATACTCTACCAGGTAAGGATGTGTTACTAGTACAATAGCATGATCAGGTTTGATCATATGTGCCCACATATTCTGTGGCTCTAGGTGTTGTTAGGATGGTAAATACCTATAACGTATTTAAAAAATTACCTTTAATTTGAGGAAGTAATTCTATGTAAGTTTCATATATTGAATACAGGGGAAAATGATATGCGTGCCATGTCAGTATGCACATTTACATTTGGTTTCTTTAAGGCTAGTAAGAATTCTGGGAGTTTGAATTTTCAAAACCAAAGTATGTGGGTACCTCCTCTTTGGACTAAAGTCAAATGTTTAATTAAAAGAATAAAATGTAAATATTAATGTTCAAAAGAACATAGCCAAATTTTGCCTTTAACTGTTATTTGAAGTGTATAGCCAATTATTACATATCACTCTACCATTATGTCATATTGAACAGTCAATTCTTTTCATTTTAACACCAGAAAATAGTCTGTGGCTATATAAAAATTATATTTAATATGAGAAATGGTATTATCCATTATTATTATTGAACCCATAATTGGTTAATCCTGACCCAGAAACCAGGAATGCCCACTAGATTGGTTCAGATTGGTTCACCAGCCAGATTAATTCAGAAGAGAACAATCTAGTCAGAATGTGGAACTCAGTGTCTGGACACCATGGTGGCAGGCAATAAGAGACACAGACAGCTATCACTACCGCCAACATTTATGGAGTGCTCACCATGTGCCAGGCACTGTTCTGAGACTTTAAAATGCTAAATCGTTCATTGCTCATATGGATTAGGTCTATTATTATCCCAGTTTTAAAAATGAAGAAACTGAACCTTGAAGTGTTAAAAATTTGTTAGGGACACACAGCAACTGGTGACACTGGCAATTGACTCCAGGGAGACTGGCTTCAGAATAAGCATGTAGAAGGTTTATGATGAGGTAGTATGTAGTTGGTACAACATACCGTGAACCCTAAAGTCAGTAAGGTATGAGAAAAATATAGAAATCCAGATGGGCCTTGGTAAAGGTAGGCTTTCAGTTAAATATTAAAGTTTAGAAGTAGGTTCTAGTTTTGGGGAGGATTAGCAAGGTTAAGCCAAGGCCCCAGACACAGGCTTCCTATGGTTTCTAATTCCCCATGCAATTTAGGTGGATACTGCCCTGGGGAGTGCCTGCAGATGTTTTCAGTATTGAATAACTTAATTTACACAGTGGCAATAATACCCATTATATGGAGTATGGTTTACTTTCAATGGGGAAATGTTAAAATCTTTGTCTAAAAGCAGTGGCCAGTTCTCCATTGCTCTGAGAAGATTCTTGATTTAGAATTATGTCAAGGAGTTATCTAAATAAATTTAGGAACTTACTAAGACAACACAACAACAGATAGACATTATTAGGGCCAGAAAGACACAAAGGGGTTCAGGGCTTGGGCCAACTTTGTATGTAGGTACTTTCTGCAAATTATAAAAAGATATCTCTTCTTCCCAGAAGTTAGCCTGACAAGGGGACTATAGGAGATTTTTCAGCATCAGGCTTAAAGGGCCCTTTAGTTAACTTTGTATTAAAAATGGTTTCCTTGTATAGGTTTAATATAATCCCTTTCAAAATTCCAATGACCTTTTTCACAAAAATACAAAAAATAATCTTAACATTTGTATGGAGCCACAAAAACCTCAAATAGTCAAAGCAATCCTGAGAAAGTGATACTAGGAAAGTATCACATTTCCTAATTTCAAACTATACAACAAAGCTATAGTCATCAAAACAGTATGGTATTGGCATTAAAATAGACACGATGATCAATAGAATGGAGTCAGGAGCCCAGAAATAAACTTTTGCGTATACATACCTATGATATTTGACATGGAAGCTAAGAATACGCAATGAGGAAAGGACAGTCTCTTCCATTAGGGTGATGGGAAAACTGGACAGCCACATGTAAAAGAATGAACTTGGACCCCTATCTTACACCATTCAGAAAAAGAAACTCGAAATGAATTAAAAAGTTAAACATAAGACATGAAACTGTAAAACACCTACAAGAAAACATAGGGGAAAAAGCTCCTTGATGTTGGTCTTGGCAATAATTTTTTGGATCTGACACCAAAAGCACAAGCAGCAGAAGCAAAAATAAACAAGTGAGACTTCTGAACTAAAAAGCCTCTGCACAGCAAAAGAAACAACCAACAAAATGAAAAGGAACCTATGGAATGGGCAAAAAATATGTGCAAATCATATTTCTGATTCAAAATGTATAAAGAACTTATACAATTCAATAGCAAAACAAGCAAACAACCTGATAAAAATGGGCAGAGGAACTGAATAGTTTTCCAAAGAAGACATACAAATGGCCAACAGGAACATGGAAGGGTGCTGGACATCAGTAATCATCAGGGAAATGCAAGTCAAAACCACAATGGGATATCACCACACGCTTGTTAGAATGACTATCATCAAAAATCTAAGAGATCTCAAGTGTTGATGAAGGCTTAGAGAAAAGGGAGCCCTTGTGTACTGTTGGTAGGAATGTAAATTGGTATAGCCACTATGGAAAATAGTAGGGAGATCCTCAAAAAATTAAAAATAGAACTACTGTATGGTTCAGCAATACCACTTTTGGGTATATATGCAGAGGAATTGAAATCAGGATCTGGTGGAATTATCTGCACTCCCATGTTCACTACAGCATTATTCACAATTAAGCCAAGATATGGAAACAACTTAAGTGTTTGTCAATGAATTAATGGATACATCAGATGTGATTTCTCTCTCTCTCTCTCTCTCTCTCTCAAACACACACACACACACACACACACACACACACACACACACACACACAAAATGGAATAGTATTCAGCCTTGAGAAAGAAGGAAATCCTGCCATTTGTGACAACTTGGATGAAACTTGAGTGTATTATACTAAGTAAAGTAAGTCAGGCTGAGAAAGACAAATACTGTATGCTATCATTTATATGTGGAATCTAAAAAGGCCAAAATCAGAGAAAAAAAAGACTAGAATGGTGGTTACCAGGGGCTGAGGGTGGGTGAAATGGGGAGATATTGGTCAAAGGGTAGAAATTTCCCAGCTACAGTGCAAATAAACTCTGAGGACATAATGTACAACATAGTGATTATAGCTAATAATACTGAATTATATACTAGAATGTTGCTAAGAGAGTAAATCTTAAATGCTCTCACCACAAAAAAGAAGTGGTAACTATGTGATGGGATGGAGGTATTAGCTAATGCTATTTGGTGGTAATCATTTTGTAATGTAGAAGTGTATCAAACCAACATGTTGTGTACCTAAAACTTACACATCATATGTCAATTAGATCTCAATAAACCTGGAAAGGCTCAGAGCGTAGAGCACACGACTCATGATCTCAGGATTGTGAGTTCAAGCCCCATGTTGGATGTAGAGCTTACTTAAAAAATAATAAACAAATAAAGCTGGTTGGGAAAAAATGCAAAACAGGAAAAAAAAACAGTAAAAATTTCCTTTTCACCAACTTTTCTTAGTAAGAAAATTCTGCTAATTATTTCCAGCCAAACTGGGGGGTGGGGTGGATAAAAGACATTGAACTACCTACTTCTCTGCAGGCTCAAATTTTCACAGTATTTCTTCTGGCTCCTCATAGCCTTCCTGGGCTCTTGGCAATAGGGGAACAGAAAGAAAAACTCCTTTTTGACTATCTAACTAACACTTAACTTGGCAGTTGGCTCCTAAATTCCCGCGAGTTCTTTCAGCATGGGATGTCTGCTAGGTCCTTGCTTCCACACCTAATGGATTCCCTTATCAACCAGCTCTAACTGATAGATGGCAGGATAAATACATAGTTGGACTAGATCTTCAAAAATGACTTAATATGGAGACTGTTGTTTTATAACCCCAAATCAGCAAATATGGCTTGACAACTACACATGTCCTTATGGGCACAATAATAGCTACCTTTTACTGAATGCTGCATGCTATAAACTGCTTTATATGAAACAACAAAAATAAATGAGATTGAATACATGCCAGAATCATGCCAAACTCCTGTATAGGATTTTCTTGTTTAATCCACATAAACCCTTCTCAGAAGTAGGTAATAGTACTATCCCTATTTTCTTGTTCAATGTTATAGAGTTAGGAAATATACACATGGGGATTTGAACCCAGGTAGCCTGTCTTCATAGCAAGGGTCCTTAACCACTGCACTACTCTTATTGTCTGGCTCTGAAATAAGAGCTTTCAATATCTGGTGCATATGTTGACCTTCAAGATTTCTTCCAGTGTTGTGCATAGATTTGTCCTTCTCTGCTTACAGATTATCTTCCTCTGAAATGTTTTTGCTTCTTTTCATTTTATTTTATTTTATTTTATTTTATTTAAAAAATTTTTTTTCAATGTTTATTTATTTTTGGGACAGAGAGAGACAGAGCATGAACGGGGGAGGGGCAGAGAGAGAGGGAGACACAGAATCGGAAACAGGCTCCAGGCTCTGAGCCATCAGCCCAGAGCCTGACGCGGGGCTCGAACTCACGGACCGCAAGATCGTGACCTGGCTGAAGTTGGACGCTTAACCGACTGCGCCACCCAGGCGCCCCCTTCTCATTTTAAATGGGACTTAAAATGGCAGGATCAAACAGCAAGAACTTAATTTTTAAATGTTTATTTGTTTATTTTGAGAGAGAGTGTGAGCAGGGGTGGGGCAGAGAGAGAGAGAGAGAGAGGGAGAGAGAATCTCAGGCAGGCTCCATGCTGTCATTGCAGAGCCCAATGTGGGGCTTGATCCCACGACTGGGAGATCACAACCTGAGTCAATATCAAGAGTCAGACACTTAACTGAGCCACCCAGGTGCTCCTAGAATTGAATTTAAAGAGATCATAATAAGAGTTTTAAACAGTGATAAAATACTTTTTGGATAGCATATAAAAACAAAAATCATCACACCTAATGAATGATATGGAAGTGGCATGAAACAGGCATTGGTGAGTGCATTAACATTAAAAATGCCAATGAATTAAGAATCAAGAGTAATGGAAATCTGGGATTCAAGAAAGAGTCCTAGAATATGTGCTTTCAGCCTTAGGGTGCAATTGTCACAGGAAGAGTTAATTGCAAGAGGAGATCTGAGAGCATTCACTGATGGCTTTGCTTTTCTGCCTTGACTGTTGCACCACCCTCTCCTCTATCAGGCAGATAGTATACTTGTTAAGTACACCCTGAGTGAAGATCACTTCATGAGAATGGAACAGAATATTGTTCAGACTGTGGAGATGCATTCCTAAAACTTGACTGAGAACTCAGGGAAGATATAAAGGAAATAAGTAATGTGCTCTGATTTGGGGACTTGACAGTAGGAGGTTACAACTGAGAATTACGAGTTTGGACCTGACATCATGACAACATGATTATTACCTTGGTTTTTGGTTTATACGTGTCATAGCAACCTTTTTTTTTTCTTTTTTTTTTTTTTACTTTGGGAGGATAAGCAGACACAAATAAAAGGGCCAGAAGGGGGAGAAGAAAGTGGTTACTCAGGTTCCCTCTGAAAAAGTTAGGCAAAGGCTATGAGTCTTATAACTAACCATGCCATATTATCCAGTGCCAAGAATCCATATGAAGCCATAGTATTTCTTGTTTTCTTGTTTTTGAACTATCAGGAAAAGTTTGACTTAGTTCCTGCCATTGTTCCTCTGATTCACTATTTATCATTACTATATTTAACTGCTGCTATAGCCTCGTATCACCTGTGCCATAAGATCTCACTATAGGTGTTGGCCGTGGGACTGTGCCTCACAGATCTCAAACAGCAGGGTGTAATTGACCAAGTGCTCTGTCTATTCACTCTGAAATCCACTGTTGCATCTGAGCCCACTCCCTGTTTCCAGAACTGCCTCCTGTCCATGACCAACTGGCAGGAATACTAAGGCAAGCCAGTTCCTGGGATACCTGGGCCATTTTGGACTCAAGGTCTCCCTAGTGGTCTTGCTGGACCTTCTAGACTGCACTGCAGTCTACAATGCATTCATCCAACTTTCTTTCCTTTTTTTTTTCACTCAGAAATTTCTGTTAATGAAATCCTTAAACTTTTTATCCCATTTTAGCATCTACTGCTCAGAAAATCTGGATTAACATACTGCACTATAGAGGATTTTCCCTCATAATCCCAAATGTTTTGCTTACATATTTGGTGGCTTATTTTAAAATATTCTGGCCAATGAGTTTTTTTAATATTTTCTGTACTGATTGGACATATTTTAAAACAGTATTATAGGATGATCAAATAAGTTCTTCTGTTCTGTAAATTTTCCTGAATTAAAATTGTGAATTCAAGAGATGATGATGATAACTCCTATGATGCTGTGTTTGTGGGTACAGGTGGCTTCAGATATGGTTGGATCCGAGGACCCAAACTTTGTGATCAGAAAACCATCTCTGTCTCTCTCAATTCTGCTTTCCTTTGCATCGGTTTGGTTTTATTCTAAAGTGTACTCTCCCTATGAAGTGAGAAAAATGTCCACTTAGCATCTCTACCCTTAGGACATCTCATTGTGAATAATTTCAATGAAATGAGAATGGCAGTGTCCCTATGCTCCAGCAAATCTCAGGTATGACTTTCTTTGTTTCAGCTTGGGTCTGTGCCCATATGGAACTAGTGAGTATGGCCAGGGGTATGGGATGCTTTTAGCCAGGTCTGAGTTGTGTGTCCACCTCTGGAGCTATGCAGTGAGGGAGGTGGGATAGTTTTTCAAAAGAAAATTTTAAGAGACTCTAAAACAGTAGCAGATATCTAATACTGAGGTTATGAGCCTAATACAAATTTCTGTACTGCTCTCTTTGGGTAGATAAGAAGCCCTAGTATTTGTAAAATGACCTGTAAATACTGCTATAAATAATCTATTTTGAGTCTTACAACATCCTGTATTACCTTTATTTTATAAATGGGAAAATAAAAATTTAGAGATTAAGGGATTTGTTCAAGGTCATAGTGGTCAGTAATAAAATATATGTTTATTTATTTTTACTCCACTTTCAAGACATGCAATAAAATAGAAAGATGTTAGTGAGTAAAATTTAAAAAGTGAGACAAAGAAAAGTGTAAGTTAGACTAGAAGATACAGAGTAGAATGTGGAGAATACAGTGGTCTATGTAATGAATTTGGGTCACACATTTAGGTGTATGCTTCCAGGTAGACAGAGTGAAATGAGGAACATAATTAGTAAGAAAAAAACATATCAACTTGTAGTGGGAGTAAGGCCTTTTCTGGCTATAAGATATAAAAATATTTAATATGTAGCACTTTATATAGGATGCTCTAGTGGGTAACAATCTCAAAAACATCTCTCTAGCTATTGCAATTTTTTTTTATCTATTGTAATTTTTAATGCTATTTCTTACATTGTTTTTCAATGGAAACCAAGAGTCTGAAGCCAAAGTGTCAATCAGTAAAAGCTAGTCCTAGCAGAGGACAGAATAATGAGTACCTATATACCACATTATATATTCACATACATACAAGATGTAAAAAGCATTTCACAAATTGAATTTCTGCTGTAATCTATAAGAAGCTAATGATAAACTGTTTATTTATGGCATACTTTGCTATTCATTTTGTGACTCAAAATTTAGTGCTTTTCATGTAATACTTTGTTTTAAATATATTTTTAATACTAGTAAAGGAATAGAGACAAATAAGAGACGAAATTCCATTAATAAAGCATGTAGTCAGATATAATAAGTCCATTAATTTGTAATTCTGTAAGTTACAGTTTACTGAGACAATTGACCTAATGACCCACATTTGATTTTGCAATCAATGTTTACTGTTCATGCATATGTAAGCACATAATGAAATCTTGGATCTGACGTAACTCTTTAACAAAATAAAAGAATAATGGTTAATTATAGCTTAGTGTAGAATGATTTTATAAGTAGATCTTACAGTTAAACCTCTGAACTTTTGCCACTAAAATGTCATTGAATTAGAAGCAAGTGGTTTCCAAAGAAACTGAGAGGGAGCAAATCCCACCATTAAACTCTTCTTTCAGAGAGCAGCATCTGTTATATGTTGAATAACATACAGTTAGAAAGTTTATTGTAATGTTTTATTTTTATGAAAAATTTAAGTTGACTGAATCTCATTTATTATAGAAAATAAGTTAACTGTTAAAAATATCCTAATTTGAGTACACTAATATGGGTTTTGGAACTAAAAGGTATTTTCTGTTGTGCTTTCGTGTCTTTGTGGTGACTTACTATTCCTAGTAAGGTGAGCCTTTCTGCAATTATGAAAGGAAGGAAGAAAGGAAAGAAAGAAGGAAGGAGAGAGAGGGGGGAAGGAGGGAAGGAAGGAAGGAAGGAAGGAAGGAAGGAAGGAAGGAAGGAAAGAAGGAGGGAAGGGAGAGAGAGGAAAAGAAGAAAGGAAGGAAGAAAGGAAAGAAAGAAGGAAGGAGAGAGGGGGGGAAAGGAGGGAAGGAAGGAAGGAAGGAAAGAAGGAAGGAAGGAAGGAAAGAAGGAGGGAAGGGAGAGAGAGGAAAAGAAGAAAGGAAGGAAGAAAGGAAGGAAGAAAGGAAGGCAGAAGAAAATAATTACTATCCCTGTTTATTTTCCCTGTACATTGCTGTAGTACTGTCCTCAGGGCTTGAAAGATATCTGCTCCTTCTTAATATGACATTTTGTCTTGAGAAACTATACTAAATATGGATGTGGGAAAGAATACATTAGTAGAAGGACAATGTAAATAATACTCAACAACTAAGAGAAAAAAATCAGTAACCAATGTCAGAGAAGAGGTGAACTTTTGTCAGAAACTTCTTTAACCCTAAGGCATATCATTAAAATTTCCAATATAGTGGCAAAATAATGATAGTTTAGCAGTCACATTGTACATGATGTGATTGTAAGGTATGAAAAATAGATTTATATGTCTGTATGGGAATATATTATTCATATATTTATGTATTAGCAATACATGCCCCCAAAGAATTCTTGAGTTGCATCATGTTTTTAAGGCTGTAGTTCCACATACTCATTTACATCTCATCTAACTGATTTTTTTGTACCAAGTGTATAATTTTATATGCATTATGAAATACTTAAAATAAATGTCTTTTTAAGTCATTATTAAGTTTTCATTCTTTTCTCGTATTGCTAGACAGAATTAGCTGTTTTCTTCTCTGTGTCTTTCATGGCCCTCGGTTCATACCATTAGGGCGGCATTTGTCACATATTGCAGCTTAGGAACCAGCTCAACTTGTGAGGACATGAAGGTCAGAGACTGTCTTGCTCGTCTCCTACTCCCAGTGCCTATTAAAGCACCTAATGTATGTTACGTGCTCAGTGGTGGCTTTGTCAAATGAACCAATTGATAAAGTCATGTTGGGTGCAGGTTAAAGCTGTGATTCTTGCCCTCAAACTATTCATAATACAAAAGTGGAGATTGTATATTACTTATTCATACCAAGAGACATTAATGCTAGAAGAAAAACTATGTGTTCAGTAAGAATCTTTTGACTTACCCTTGATTTCAGCCTTGAGAGAGGCAGAATTGTGCATCACCTGGGAGCATGGATTCTGCAGGCATATTTGGGTTCAGTCTTAGCTCTGCCTGAGTCACTTGCTTGACTGCTGGCAAGTGATTTAACTTTCTGAGCTTGTCTTCTCATCTTAAAGATGTTGATAATACTACTACCTACCACATAGAGTTGTTACGAATTGAAATGAGTTAGTCATCTTTAGGGTGGTGAAAGCAGCATCTGGCATATAATAAATACTCATTCATAATTAGCCACAAGATCTTTGGGTATTTATTTTTTATTTATTTGTTTGTTTACTTAATTTATTTTCAAGTTAGTTAACATACAGTGTAGTCTTGGCTTCAAGAGTAGAATCCAGTGATTCATGTCTTACATATGACACCCACTGCTCATCCCAATAAGCGCCCTCCTTAGTGCCTGTCGCCCATTTAATCCCTGCTTCCAAGAACCCTCAGTTGGTTTTCTGTATTTAAGAGTCTCTTATGGTTTGCTTCCCTCTCTGCTTTTATCTTATTTTTCCTTCCCTTTCCATATGTTCATCTGTTGAGTTTCTCAGATTCCACATATCAGTGAAATCATATCTGTCTTTCTCTGATGGACTTATTTTGCTTAGCATAATACCCTCTAGGTCCATCCACATTATTGCAAATGGCAAGATTTCATTCTTTTTCATCACTGAGTAGTATTTCATTGTATATATATATATACTATACCTTCTTTATCCATTCATCTGTTGATGGACATTTGGACTCTTTCCATACTTTGGCTATTGTTGGTAGTGCTACTATAAACATTGGGGTGCATGTGCCCCTTCAAATCAGCATTTTTGCATCCTTTGGGTAAATTCCTCATAGTGCAATTGGTGGGTCATGGCATAGTTCTATTTTTGATTTTTTGAGGAACCTCCACACTGTTTTCCAGAGTGCCTGCACCAGTTTGTATTCCCACCAACAGTGCAAAGGGGTTCCCCTTTCTCCACATCCTTGCCAACATCTGTTGTTTCCTGAGTTGTGAATTTTAGCCACTCTGACCGGTATGAGGTGGTATATCAATGTGGTTTTGATTTGTATTTCCCTGATGATGAGTGATATTGAGCATTTTTTCATGTGTCTGTTAGCCATCTGGATGTCATCTTTGGAAAAGCATTTATTCATGTCTTCTGCCCATTTCTTCACTGGATTATTTGGTTTTTGGGTGTTGAGTTTGGTAAGTTCTTTATATATTTTGGATACTAACCCTTTATTAGATATGTCATTTGCAAATATCTTTTGCCCTTTCATTAGTTGCCTTTTAATTTTGTTGATTGTTTCCTTTGCTATGCAGAAGGTTTTTTTCTTTATCTTGATGAGGTCCCAATAGTTCATTTTTGCTTTTATTTCTTTTGCCTCCAGAGACATGTCAAGTAAGAAGTTGCTGTGACCTAGGCCAATTGTTGCCTATTTTCTCCTGTAGGATTTTGAGCCTTTAAACATAAAAAAAAAGTCTTTAGAAGTAGTATACTATGGACATTTCCTCCACCAAATTAAATTTCTGTGTTTATTCATTACCTAAAGAGCAAATTTTGTTGTTGTCTGTCTATATCTATCTATCTATCTATCTATCTATCTATCTATCCTCAATCATCTGTCTCTCCATAACTCCATTGAACACTTGTATTAGGAATGATGATAGTTGGGGACAGAGATGAAGGGTGGAAGGTGGTTCACTATGTCCACTTCTTGAAAAAGCACCATTTTTTTCTACATGGTGTCTGATTGGAATAGGAAAAGCCTGAAAATTTGCTTATTTTGACATAGCTGATTCAGTGCTTACTTAACTGTCTATGGAGAACATTTGGAAAACTGAAGCCACAGACTATTTCCATGTTTTTTCCCCCTTATCATTGACTATCAGTATAAATCGAAATAGATCGTAATTGAATGCACATGCTAAGTGTCAAATAAATGGCAATTGATAACACACATCTCTAAATGAAGAGGAAAAGAGGGTATTGCCCAGGGAGGATAATTGTAGGTACTGCCAATCTAGGAAAAGAAGATATCTTGCACCTTGGAGCCCAGGGGAGAAAGACAAACACTTTCTGGAAGTTCCCAGTGAGGAAGGGGGAAGATGCCAAATACCATTTATCTCTTCTTTCAAAATGTTTGGAAATCTTTAAAACAGAAGTTAACTATCTGTTTTGAATAATGAATCATATACTTCCCCCTTGAAAACAGAATTGAAGTTGTTGTCCTTCTTTGCCTTGGCAATTCCTCATAAAATATATAGTTGTAATGTGGCCACATTTTCTTCATCAGAATCTTTTTTGCAATTGTCAGTAAGGTTCCACGGAGTAGAGATTATCTGTCTACATGTCTGTCTGTCTGTCTTTCTTATCAATCACAACACTTAAAGGAGAAATTTATTAAGATGACAATGAAAGGTTTCATTCAGCGTGACTAAATCCTCTTTATAGAGTGAAAACCAAACACAGTTAAGTTAGTGACGCCAACAGTGGGCTTCTTATCATTTTTTCTTACTGACAAATTAATAGAAACTTTTTAGGAGTTTAATGAAAATATGTTTTTCCTGATATATTCTAAAGCATCTTTTTTATTTCCTGTTGTATGGTCATTTTATCTTTTTCTTCTTTCCCACATAGTTTTATTCTAGGCTGGCCCTGTCCAATAAAGATATAACAGGAGCCTCAAAGGTGAACTGCCTATGGAATTTTAAATTTCCTTATAGCCATGTTGACTTTTTTCATGGGGTGAAATTAATTTTAATAGTGTATTTTACTTAATATATCCAAAATATTTTAATTTCAATAAGTAATCAATATAAAAATTATTAATGAGATACTTTACATTTTTTGAAATGAGGTCTTTAAAATACAATGTATATTTTACACATACATTTCATCACAATTTGGTCTAGCCACAGTTCAAATACTTAATAGCCACCTGTGGCTAGTGGCTGCCATATTTGACAGAGGAGCTCCAGACCTTCCATGTTGAAGGATTGTTTACCTAAAAATGCCCCCTATGTATAGATATAAAGGAGGGTATGATGCATCCAGTGAAACATTATTCCCCCTCCCTGGCAACCTCATCTCACCCTGGCCGTACCTTGCCCAACCTCTACAATTATCATTATCTGGTGATTTAATATTGTTCCATTTTCTTCACAATGACTTAGTTGCATCTTGTATTCTTTTGTTCCTCCTCTTGGCATTTTTGTGATTAACACTTCTTAATTATTGGTTACTACCTGAAAGTATGGTTTTAGAAAATGTTGGTATATGTTAGCTAATAATGACATTAATCAAAATGGCTAGCTAAAAACTTCAAGTGGCAAGGAGAAAGCATCTACTTTATAAGATTAAATTTGGTTAATTAATTTTGGTTAATTGTCCAAATATAAGACAGTTGGATTTTTAAATATCTTAGATATCAACCAATAAATATGGATTCAAACTTTAGCTCTAATATTGAGTGCTTCATTTTTGGTGTGATTATCAAATGAAAGCAACAGCTCTTGTTTTTGTGTGCAAATCTGAGCTTATTTTAGGACCCTTTGGCTCGTAAATAGCTTGTATAGGATACTTAATCTTGCAATAATGTAGTGGATTTTCACTGACTCATTACTGTAAATGTGTGTACTTTGAGCTGTTTTCCAAAAGTAGTGGAAAATTTACATGCCCTTTCATTTTGGAGAGCAAAATTCTCCCACAGATTATGTAACAATGGACACAGATGTGTGGAGATATTGATCCCCTCAGCCACTAGAGCAGCTGGGTTGTGACTGGAGGTGGCCCAGAGCTTTTGGCTGTCATCTCAGCTAGGAGCAACCTCATCTGTTACCCCAGAGTATCTCATAAATATTGTTTTCTCTGTGAGCCAAGATTTGGTAAAGGCTCTGTCATAATCTGTCATAGTAGATCCAAATCTCATTTCATTTCTTAAAATAAATGAGATCCTAATTAAGTAGAAAATGTGCTAGAATGTCAAATATTGTATTTCTCCCCAATATCCCTTTCCATAGGTAATTGTGTCTCCTGAGTTTTCAGTTTTCTAAGTGAATTTTATTTTCTCCTTAAACCTACTAAATTACTATTTCTCACTGTTAATAATTAAAAATCCTCTTTAATACACTTTGAGATAAAAAGCAAACATTTTGAAACTTAACAATCAGTCAAAACAAAAGGTAAATAGTTACTTTCACACTATGCATGTTTCCCCAATTTTGATATATACCTTGGAGATATATACTGTCTAAAAAAAAAAAATCACTAAAACATGCTTTTGTTTTGAAATACTGGTAAGCCAGTATTTCAGTTATGTATTGTTATTTGCTCAAAGAGAAATAATTTCAAACACTATCAATTCCTATTTCTTATTAGTCATCTATATTTTCATTTTTCACTAACATGTTTTAAGTGTTCCTAATGTTGCAATAATTGAGTGGGACTTAAATACCCTCAAAGAGGTGCTTCACCTTATTTGACTTAGTGAGACATAAAGGAAGACAGACACTTAAGGTCACATAGATAGTTACTATAGAACATGCAGTCATATCTCTATTGTTGTCCCTGGTGTCATGGAGAGCCTTTGTTTTCATTTTCCATCATTCAGCTTAAAGCCTTTGAGTTTGACCAGACCCACGGATTTAATGATAAGGTCTCACAGAGTTTAAATAAAAGGTGCACATGTTAACATCACATGTTTTTAAAAAGTTAAAAATTTCCTTGAATCTTTTCAAAAAAGCCCTGTGACTTAATGGAACAAAAGCTATAGTAGCAATATTTAAAATATTTGGCTTGTCAATATTTGCGTGGTAGTGGTTCTGTTAGAAACATTATTTTTTATTATAAATGTTACTTAACTACAGGTAATCATAAATATTTTTCTAAGCTTATGAAAAATTATAGGATTGTCAAAGTCAATATATATAGCAATCAAATTTCTTAATTCTCTAATATACATCTTTTTCTTTGCAAAGGCTAGTAAAGATTTCCTTTTATTTTTTTATTTAAAAAAACTTTTTTAATGTTTTTATTTTATTTTTTGAGACAGAGAGAGACAGAGCATGAACAGGGGAGGGTCAGAGAGAGAGGGAGACACAGAATCTGAAGCAGGCTCCAGGCTCTGAGCTGTCAGCACAGAACCTGACATGGGGCTTGAACTCATGGACTGTGAGATCATGACCTGAGCCGAAGTCGGACGCTCAACCGGCAGAGCCATCCAGGCTCCCCAAGACTTCCTTTTAAAAAAAGGAGCAAAACCATTAATTTGAAATAAAAGAGAAACCTGTAAAAAATGAACTTAGATGGCCAAAAATTTGAGTTGACTGTATTGAAGAAAATATCCACAGATTTATAGCATAAGCATTTTGAATTATCTTGCTGAATGATCTTAAGTTGCCATGTTTAAAGGGAAGAAAAGTTCCTTTTTTTTTTTTCCTTGATGAAAGGTCAAGACATGGCTATTTTTAGCAGCACATTTGAATTCAACTTCTACTTAAAGAATTTACATACATATGGGTAATCCTTATTAAATCTGGCAAGTGTGCTCTGTCTTGAAGCCAGTCTTTACAAGAACTCATGTTCAAAGACATAAGTCTAACTCCCAAATCTTTGAACAATAGACTGCAGAACACTAGGTTATATTTCCTTTGTATAGAAGTAGATTATAGTAGAGTACATTTCCCTCTCTCTATCTCCCTAAAGTTTCAAACTCATAATAATAACCTTTCCTGTTCTTCTACACAATCTCTTCACCAACACATTGTTACCATCCATTCTTCTTTACTCTTTTCCTTTTCTGAGTCCTTCTAGTTGCTTGAAGCCCCTTTAGGGAATTTATTCATTCATTCAGCAAGTATTTATTGAGCACCTAGTATGTGTCTGACACCATCCTTAGGACTGGGGATGGAATGGAGAACTCTTATCCTCATTTTATCTGTTAAGACTTTATTTTAAAGATCCAACTCAAACTGCTTTATCAAATAGTCAAAAAAGACTTTATTTAATGGTTTATGTGACTGAACAGACATGCATTGGTTCAGAACTCAAAAGATATCTTCAGAATCTACTTTTCTAATCTGCTTCCTCTCAGTTGGCTCCATTTTCATGCTCTACCAGCTGGCCTTACAGAACTTCGGCTCACAGCATAATAGTACACAATCCAGCATAAGAGATACTCCACTTCTCTGATGCTGCAAAGAAAATTTTAGAATTGAGTTTATTTTATGGTCCTAATTGGCCCATTTTGTATCTGGTGCCCACTCCAGAGATCACCAGTGTGGCCAGGAGATGGAATGTGTTGCTTGGCTTTGCCAAGGCATACATTGCTCCTGTATCCTAGAGGAAGAATTCATTTATGTGAAGAAGTTGGGCTGAGAATGTGAAAGGCGTGGTTCCCTAGAAGGAAATGAATGTGAGTGCATTCTGGTAATCAAAAGACAATGATCTGCGTGGCTATTCTAGAGCTTTCCCCTAAATGACCCAATCTCCTTCCCTAATGTTAATAAACAATATCGTCTATCTTATTGCATGGGAATTTTTAGCTTCATCCAGTCTAATTTGACACTCAATGCAGGAATTTCTTCTCCTACACTCCCAAGAAATTCAAACCTTCATTTGAGGATTACCAGAGATAAGAATTCACTGCCTAGAGAGGTAGCCTGACCGCTGGCTCTGTAAGCCATAAAAGCAGACCTGTGCCCATTTTCCATTCTACACTTAGCTTGATGTGAGTTACCAAAAAAAGTTGTGAATGCTTAGAGTAGATAGTCCTATTATTCTTCAATTATAAGATACTTGAAAAACACATGTAAGCAAAGATTGCATATGACTAAAAATTTAACTATTCAGGCTAATATGACCAGAGGGTAAAGTGTAAAGTTTTAATGGATTTTGTTTCTATTTGTTTTTATCTTAAAGGGTAATTATTCAAGTAGAGTTTTCTACGATGATTAGAATGGTGATCTGTGATAATATTTATAGAGCCTTGAATCTGGTGACATGCAAGTTTGAGAAATTTAAATATAATTTTATGTATTAAAAGTGTGCTTAAGGAAGAATCTATTAATACAAAAACAGGCTCGAATGTAAGTTATGCATCTTTGGTTTTGTTTTCATAAGTTTTATAACTGGTTTGTGTGTAAACTTCACGTCGGAAAATGAATCCAGTTATGGAGAAAATAAAAGGATCTTTCCTAAACAATATTCTAATATTTTCAGAAAAGTTGCACTGACAATACAAAGAGGTAAAATAATGAAATCTCTCAGATAGATTGTGTGGCATAGGCTCTGATTGCTACTCTCTTAAAGTCAAGCATAGGAAGTTACCAAGGATAATACCTGCTTGGACAGAAGATTAGTAACTTGGACTAAATGCTTTGGAAGGCACTTCCAAATGTTGGATTCCTTGGGAGGAGCTATACGTGCCTCAACACACATATAACACCTGCTAGTCATGCACATCAAACAACACTAAATTGCTAGTACTTTTGGATAACAAACCTAGGATGTCAGAATCACTAGTTCCAGTTGGAACCAAGAGAGTAAATGATTTCCCTAGGGTAATACTGGAGTCCAACGTAGAATTAGAGGAATAAGCTCGGGGTAACTGCAGGAAAGACTGTTTTAATCCTTGCCTTCACACTGGGAGAGATTTATACAAGGGCACAGATGAGGTTTTATCTGTTCAACCATAATGCAGCTTCATGAAGAGTAACTCACAGTAGTTGATTCTTGAAGAGGCACAGCCTATAAGAGACATATGCCTACTTTCCTTACAGTGGGCTGCTGAAGGTATGCTGAAACTAATATATATATAGTATACTAATATATTAGTATACATTTATATATGTATATAAAATGTCAATTAAACCACTTATCACTTGTACTTTGCTTTTCTAAGTAAGAACCAATTGTATAAACAGGTACACAAAGGGGGTATGTTTTTTCTCTCCTAACAATGAGCGCCAGGTTCATGAAGATGCCTTTAGTCTTAAGCACCTGTCTATGCATTCCATCTAGATGGTAAAAGCTAATATTGGTAAATCTGGCCAGGTAAATTTCCATATCTGATAATCAAGAGCACAGGCTTTATTAACTCAGTTATTTAGCATTTTTGGTCACTTTAGTCGGTAAAGAAATGTTAGTATTATTTTAAAAAATTTTTTACTGTTTATTTATTTTTGAGAGGGAGAGAGACAGAATGAGAGCAGGGGAGGGCCAGAGAGAGAGAGGGAGACACAGAATCCGAAGCAGGCTCCAGGCTCTGAGCTGTCAGCACAGAGCCTGACATGGGGCTCGAACCCAGAAACCATGAGATCATGACCTGAGCTGAAGTCGGACACTTAACTGACTGAGCCACCCAGGCGCCCCTAGAGGAAAGATTTTATACAACTTTTTATGTTTTAAAAATTACTAGGGGTTCAAAATATGTTACTGAAGGCAGTATCAATTGTGGAATTAAAATTGCTAAAATGGATCATTTATTGAATGCATGTTGAAAGAACCTCTCCCTCTTATCTAGCCAACCCTGAATATCTTTATTTATCCCTTATTTTAAAACGACAAATATAGAGAAGAAACTTTGACAATATTCAATTGAATATTACCTTTTCTTAAATCCAAGTGAATTCATTACAACTGAGGGCAAAAATCTGACTTCCTTTTCTTTTCCAGTGGAGGCATACCTGAAACTTAAATAAGGAAATGCATATTATTTTACTATGTACATAAAATTTTATCTCTCCTTTATTTCACAGTTGAGGCATTGTATTGATTCTCTAGAATTATATATGTAGGTAGGTTGTATTATCTGTAAATTTCACTCCATGATAGTAGAGTGATAAAAAGATTTGTTATTAAAGTTTGTATATATTGGGTTGAGTAGGATTGAGAACCACTCAACAGATCTGCCTACCAAAGTGAGATGGCAAAACAAAATGTAGAATTTTTAAAGAAAACAATCCTTTGCAATACTTTTTGACACCTCAGTCATTGAAAGAATTCAAAAGTAATCAGAATGTGGTAAGTGGGGGGAATTTGTAAAAAAAAAAAAAAAGAGATGTCTTGGAAAACAGCGTTGAGGCCTCCACCCCCCTTCCCCTGGGTTACTAGAGCAGGATGTTGCCTCCACTCTTAGCCCAGTGTAGGAAGCTACTATGAGAGTCCTTAGAAAATTTGAAATGTGTTCCCTGAACTTGGAGACATATAGGCTTTCCTCACAGCTGAGAAAACTAGAGGAGTCAGAGGAAACCATCAGCAGGACAGAGGTGCCTGCATTTTGCTTGATTTGTACTCGAGTGTTTGTGAAGTTAATGGATGCCTTCCCAGGTATAGACACAAGGGAGAGAGACCTAACATGGCACCATATCTTGTTCTAGCTTAGCCTGTAATATCACTGAGGAGGACAACAAGTTTCCAGTAGGTGAGGTCTCTGTAGAGTAGACCATGTATGGTATGGTGTCTAAGGGCTAGGGGAGCGGTGGGGAGTTGTACGCCAAAAGCAATGGATTTGTGCCTGTCAAAGAAGCTCCTCTATAGAACACACAGCTATATCTAAGAGAGAGACAGTGAGCCTTAAAGAACTGGCAGCCTCAGAATGTGAGCTGTCCACTCAGGCAGGTAACATCCTAACCCCTTGATTTCATGTTCCTCTTTTACTCTAATCTGGGGCTTGAGAGTGAGAGAGGAAGTAAGTGGGGACGGAGAACAGAGCAAACCTATACTCCTTCCATAAGACCAATGGGAGTCAACCACAGGCCTCTTCTGGGGGAGGAGGAAGAAGATTCTCACCTTGGAGTGAAGACTGAAGTGTTGATGAATACTCTCACCTTAGAGTGAAGACTGAAGTGTTGAATACATTGGATTGGACCTTCTAATTCTGAATTGAGACTTGTTTTTTCAACTAAAAGTGACTATATGGATCATCTATTATGTAAGGGAAAGAGATTCAATAAGCAATGAGACATAGATTTCACCTAGAGGCAAAGGAAAAATTTCCCCACTGAACAAATTTTAAGGGGACTCGTAGGGCAAAAATGTCTGGTAACTTCTCACAGGTCATGTAATAAATTAGGCAAAATCATGCTCCAGGTATAGTCTGCCCCCTGCCCCCTGCTCCTTACCCTTATTCTTCTGAAAGGGCTCATATTCACATGCTATCTGTATCTCCTCTCAGAAGATGTCCTTGTATCTGTCATTTACACTACACCTTGGTGAGATTCTATTAACATGCCTGTGCTTTCCATATCTAACTGTAAAAGAAAAAGCCTGCCTTCTGTTGAAGAATTTTTAGTCTCCTTTTCAGGAAGTAGAAGAGCTGTTTGAAAGTTGATTTATTCTAGCAACATGCGGACATTGCCTTAACGATAAAAATTTATATTATGTTGTAAAGGAACAACAGCACCCCTTTACTCTTGGTGCTCTGCTATAATCCTGCTTCCCCTCTGACACCAGATGTGTGGGTTTTCCACACATCAAGCAATTCTGTGATACAAGCTGTGAGTCCTACGATTTAACTCAATTCTGACACTACCTACCTGGAGATAACATCAGATCCTACAGGTGAAGGCCTCAGTCCCACAAGACCGCCTCCCACCCCCCACCCACATACTTAAGACATTGGTTCCAAGTACAGATTTTTACCCATGCTTCTGATCCATTGGCTACAAATTGGAGGTTCCCACATCCCCTTTTTGGGGTTTAATTAATTTGGTAGAGTGACTCACAGAACTTGGGGAAACAGTTCACTTAACTAGATTACTGTTTATTATAAAAGGGTATAATCAAGGAATAGCCAAATGGAAGTGATACTTAGGGCAAGGTACAAGGAAAGGGACATGTGCCGCTCTCCCTGCATGTCTGTGTTCACCAACCTGGAAGCTCTCCAAGTTCTGTCCTTTTGGGGTTTTATGTAGGCTTTATTACCTAGGTATGAT
Source organism: Leopardus geoffroyi (assembly GCF_018350155.1). Taxonomy (NCBI): domain Eukaryota; kingdom Metazoa; phylum Chordata; class Mammalia; order Carnivora; family Felidae; genus Leopardus; species Leopardus geoffroyi. The sequence goes on from NC_059327.1 coordinate 134,363,858, forward strand.
TGATTAAATCATCAGCCATTGGTGATCTTAACTCCCTCTCCAGCTCCTCTCCCCTTCCCAGAGGTGGGGGATGTTGGAAGGGTTGCTTCAAGTTCCAATCTTCTAACCAAGGCTGGTTCCCCTTGCAACCAAACCACCATTCTTGGGTTACTTAGGGACTTTCCAGAAGTCACCTCATTAACATAAACTCATGTGTGGGTTGAAAGGGGCTTATGGGTAAGAAAAGACACCTGTATCCCTCTAGTCACTTAGGAAATCCCAAGGGTTTTAGGAGCTTTGTGACAGGAGTGGAAGACCATATATATATTTCTTATTATAAACCACAATATCACATCTATCCTTGACTATTGTATGTTTTGGATATTTCAAAGTATTAGAAATTTATTTTTCCAAATAAAATTTAAATTTTATTTTAATAAAATCTAATATAAATATTTAATAAATCTAAATTTTATTTTATTTTATTAAAATCTAATATAAATATTTAATAAATCTAAAATTTATTTTATTTTTAGAAAGAGAGAGAGAGTGCAAGCAGGAGAGAGGGACAGAGGAGAGAGAGAGAGAATCCCAGTAGGCTTCTCACTCAGTGTGAAGTCTGAAGTGGGGCTTGATCCCATGACCGTGGAATCATGACCTGAGCCAAAATCAAGAGTTGGTTGCTAAACCAACTGAGCCACTGAGGTGTCCCTGAAGGGAATACCTTTAAGGAATTATTCATAATGTGTTAATAATATGTCTGAGGCAATAAAGAAGAGATCTAGCCATGCAATGGATTTGAACTCCTTTATCTGTTGAAGAGAGCATGGTCAAGTACATCATGGTCTAGTATTAATATGATTGCCATTTAAAATAGTTAAAAGAATTTGTTTATAATTTAAATTATGACCACCCATTAACTTAAGAAAGCATGATGTCAATCCAAATGAAATGGTAAACTGAGGCAAAATTAAATTATCAGAAAGTAAGTTTATTTGAGAATGGCAGAGGAATTGCAATTCAGGAAACATGCTGGAGTAGGCTACAGGTGAGTCTATTGAGCATTTGGGGTGGGCTGTATTTATAGGCAAGGAGTGCAACAGAAGGGGAAGTGCAGCCAGAGTCCATGCAGTAAGTTCATTGGCTTAAGGGTGGAGAGAGATTCTTGGTGGATGTTCATTGGTCAGGAGGTAGGTCTTAGTCTTCTGTAAATCAGGCATTCAATGGAAATCAGTCTTTCATATCTAAAGTTCTATTCTTTTGAGGTGCATGCATTAGATAGATTCTCCATTTCATATCCTCCAGTTTTATTTCAGGTTGACATCCTTTTACAATGAAATATTCAGTCTTTAAAAACCTGCAAGTCTCAGTAATGAGTCACCCTAGAAACATGTAGTATTAAAAATTAAGCATCCTGTACATGGCAGCTAAGTCCATTAAAAAAAGAAAGGATGATTTTATTTTTATTTATTTTTTTTATTAAAAAAATTTTTTTAGTGTTTATTTTTAAGACAGAGAGAGACAGAGCACAGAGGGGAAGGGGCAGAGAGAGACACACACACACAGAATCCGAAGCAGGCTCCAGGCTCTGAGCTGTCAGCACAGAGCCTGATGTGGGGCTCGAACTCACGAACCTGTGAGATCAAGACCTGAGCTGAAGTCAGACGCTTAACTGACTGAGCCACCCAGGCACCCCAGAAAGGATGATTTTTTAAATGTAAACATATTATATTTATATACATCTACATCTACATCTACATACACCCACCCACCCACCCACACACACACACACACACACACATATATATATATATATATGATAAATACATGTTATCTGTATGAAAAAGTTTAAGCTTTGAGAGTTTAAGCTGGATTACTGAATGCAAATATATTCCTTCCATACTAGTTACCATATAGACAGTCATATCAGTAGTTTAAATTAAATTATGGACTTTAGGTTAAACATGGAATATTCAACACCATGTAACAACCCACTACACTGACCAAGAAGGAATAACAACCTACAAGGACATCAGCAGATAAACGTTTGCAGCAAGCTTTCATAAGATGGAAAGTTGGAGGGTAAGTAGTAGCTCCTTTACAGAGCAGGCAAAACTGAAACCTAAGTATTCACAGAGGGACAAGCCAACATGAAAGACACCAATTATCTAATTTATGACCTCTTTGAATAATATATAAATAATGTCAGCAAATTGGTTAATTAGTTATGTTTGGATTTTTGTTGTCTAGAGAATTTGAGTGCTTACTATGTGCCAGGTACACTGTTAGGAATTACATATATCATACGGGCAAGTCACTTAATATCTCTGGGTCTCTGCATTCTAAACTATAAAATGAAGAGGTAAGATTGGACAATTTTGGTCTTTGGACATTGTGATACATTTTATTACTGTTCTTACTTATTTGCTGCTCTTTTGTACTGGTCCATCCATCCTTTCAGGGCTCCTACTTTGGAATCTTCTCTTAACCTTCCTCTGACCTACTTCCTATTGAGAGGAATACTATTTCAGACTCTGATGACAGACTTGGACATATGAATTTCTCTGGCTATAGAAATGTGAGCAGAATGTATGCAGCAGCATTTTAGAGATGCTTCACTCAGATCCTCCTTCAAAAGGAAGGACTTACTGTCCAGGTGGGAAGTGCACTTGGCAGATAGCCTCTAGCTGTTAGGTTCTTTAAGATCCACCTTAGCTGCAGACAGCTACCTCTTCTGGGATCATGACCTTCCCAGGACAGCCTGCATCTGGTAACTGAGTGAGTGGGGAGTATAAAGACCAAACAATATTTGCCTCATTTGAGATACTCTGATGGGCAGTGTTTGCTCCAGAGCTCCTGTCAGGGTCGGCAAAAGCTTTAACCCTGCTTCACAGTTTGCTTCTAGTTCTGACCAATCTGCTTCTCCCACTTTCTTCATAGGTGTTGACTTCAGATCACATCATGCCCCCAGATTCCATTTTCGCATCTGCTTTTGAAGATCCCAACCTGTGACTTATGGCATGTCTGATCTGCAGTTTTGAAAGTCTTCAGGTGGCTTGTCTATTGCTCTTTCCCTCCACTACTAGAATAGCATGTCCTGAACAAGGGGTACTCCTTTAGCTTGAGTCCCAGAATGAAGACAACAGGGAGCATACAGCTGTTGCACCTGCAAAGGGCCTTTAACATGAGCATAAAATGAAAGAGTTGTTGAAAGAGTTCTTGTTATAGAGTGTTTATTAGTGTAGAAAGATTGAATGAAAGCTGATTGATAATAATATAGGAGTAAATAATAACAAGTAATGAAAACATTAACTGCCTCCCCTAAATTTAATAGCAATGTACACATATATAAGATTGTCCATATGGCCAAATCTTCATAAAGATGAAGAAGTAAACTTTTTTTTTAAATAGTTTATTTATTTTTGAGAGAGAGACAGAGTGTAAGTGGGGGAGGGCACAGAGAGAGGGAGACACAAAATCTGAAGCAGGCTCCAGGCTCTGAGCTGTCAGCACAGAGACTGATGCGGGGCTCGAACCCACAAACTGTAAGATCATGACCTGAGCTGAAGTCAGACACTTAACCAACTGAGCGACCCCCGAAGTACACTTTTCTTAAAATATTGCTTCCAGAATTAAAAGTAATGCTCCAATATAACATGGTTAAATTAATCTCCATGCTGTGTTGGATTTTAAGGAACTGATTAAAGTTTTGTTGTACAGAACATGGTCTCACAGTTGGAAACGGCTAGCTGAAGAAGTGTGTCCATATCCAGGCATAAATACTATTAAGTTTCTACTGTTCTGTGTGTGGTGTCTGGTGTGCCGTAAAAAAGTTGAGGCACACAAAAGCCAAGAAATCACAACTCATATCCAAGAGACAGCAGACTCGGACTCAGAAAGGACCCAAAGGTTGAAACTGGTAAGACAGGAATAAACTCTTCCTGGTAAAATAAACAATAATTGGTGAAAGAAACTCCTAAAGATAATAATACCATCACTAGGTGTGAGATAACTTCGGGTGGTCATTAAAGTTTTCTATTTACTTTGACAGATATAGCAAACAATAGTGTCTGTACCTTGGGGGCACAGAAATGCTTAAATTCTTTAGCATAAGTATTTATTGAAAATTGAAGAGACTTGGTTTTCCTTTGGACAAGCAGAGAGGAATTTACACTGTTGTTTTAATTTCATATAATAATGGATTAGTGCCATAGGTGACTTGAAACAATCTGTATCTGTGTTAGTTTGCCAGGGCTACCATAACAAAGTATCACAGACTGGATGCCTTAACAACAGAAGTCTATTGGCTTACAATTATGGAGGGTAGAAGTCTGAGATCAAGGTTTTCACAGGGTTGGTTTCTTCTGAAGCCTCTCTTTGGCTTGTAGATGTCCATTTTCTCCTCCCTGTGTCTTCACAGGGTCTACTTTGTCTGTGTCTTAATCTCCCCTTCTTATAAGGACCTCTTCTTATAAGGACTTCTTAGAAGTCATATTGGATTTGGATTGGGCTGACCTTAATGACTTCATTTTAACCTCTTTGAAGACCACATCCCAAGTGCCTCTATGTTTCTGAGGTAGTGAGGCTTAGGACTTCAACATACGAATTTCGAGGGGACACAATTCAGCCCCTGATAATATTTAGACTAAAAGAAAATACAACTCACTAAGGTAGACTTAGGGAATTGTTGGAACTTGTTTACTTGGGTAAAGCTGAGAAATCTAGGGTTATGTTCCCAGAGTGCCTTCTAGTCGCTTTTATAATACTTTTAGTTTTTCTTGTTTGTTTCACTGTCATCCATGTCTGTTAGCCAAAACCTTAAATGTTTTGATTCAGCTACTGTTTTAATGGATGATTCAAAGATAAAACAAAGAGAAATCGAATTGATTCACCTTCAAAGGGAAAACCACATCTCTACAAACAAAACGTTATTTTTAAGGTGCATCAATAACAGTGATGAAAATCTGGACAATTCTTGATGGTTTCTTTGGCAACTGTGGCCAAGAGAAAGGACTGAGAGGATGGTTTAAGAATAATAGTTCCCATGCTCCTAGTAAAAGACTAATTGTTTTTTTAGCCATGGTAACAAATAACTACCAGAACGGGTTTTAAACCTGTCAATGACAACTCACTTCAATGAATGTAATTCTTGAGGCCAGCCAACTAGTGACAGCCCCTTATTTCTGAAAGTCAGCCCAACTCATTTCAGTGAACATGTTTTGCAGACCAAACTATTATCAACAGTCTGACCCATATAGCCATGCTTCCACAGCTAATATCAACCTGCTTTTGCTTCTGTAAATCTGCCAGTTCATGAACTCCATGCTTCTTGAAAGTTCTATGCAACAGCAGTAGTCTATTCTGCTTGGGGAGTTTGTGCATAGGTGGCATAACTCTCTCCAAGCAACAAATTTAGCTTTGTGGTTTTGTTTCAGGCTATGAATAATGGTATCATCCTTTGTCTTTTGTTATCTTATCACCTGATTCTCATTTGCCACTGAAATGCAGAATAGTATAGCAATAATGAACCTGGACTCCAGGCTGATTTGGCTATGCCCTGATTTTTTCATTTGTGTAATCGGGAGAATGAATAGCCTCTTTCTCACAGGGTTAAATTAAATATATGAATCACTTAAAAATCATGTAGAACTTATAAAAAACTATAAGGTAAGTATTTAATAAATGCCTTACAAATATTAGCTAATATTACTATTTCTTGCTTTTATAAATACCTAGCATAAGTTCAAAGTTACAAGGAGGTAAAAGAGCTTCACCATTCTTTTATAATTCAAGGCTTGGCTTACATTTGTTAACAATAATATTTTTAAAGTATAGCCTTAATTCTTTTAAAACTTGGAGGATTGTGCTTGTGTATGTGTATGTATGTGTGCATGTTATATATATATATATATATATATATATATATGTGTGTGTGTGTGTGTATATATGTATGTGTGTGTATATATATGTATACACACACACACACACACACATATATATATATATATATATATATATATATATATATATACACATACACATACATACTGGTATCTCTGACAATTTTGACACCATTTCCATTGAGGAATAGCTTGACTACATTCATAGGAGAGCAAAGATCTATTTAATACAGTACATACTAACAACAATGTAGTAGTATTAATAACTAGTTAATAACTAGTTGGGTGTCTATTGCTAAGAGCTAGTATACTGAGTTCTATATTTCAATTTTTTTACTAAGAATATTACATGCATTATATTTTATTCATTAACTCATTTATTTGGTCATTTAACATTTAACAAAAATTTATTATGTGCCTACTTTATGCCAGGCAGTGTTCTAGGGCTAGAAACAAAATGATGAGCTGTTGTGTTAAATCTGTGTTCTTTTTGAAAACAGAAATGTCATGATATAATTTGTATTATTTATTATTTATCTTTATGTGTGTTTATGTTTATGTTTATATTATATTAAGGTTACATGATGAAAAATGATTTGGATATTGCCTTTGTTACCTAGATTCAATTGTTATCCTTGAATTGACTTGTTATGATAACATTGGAAATACAAACAGAGGTAGGCAAGTTTTTGGACATCAGGCCAGTGGTCAGGATTTCCAGAGGCAGTAAGTCACAGACACTATGCACTTTGCTGTTTTAGTTCAAATACCCATAAGGACCAATAAGTAAAATTCATCTAAGATATCTTTTGGCAAATAACTGAATTGGCTCTATACTAATCTGCTTGATTCTTCTTGTATTCACTTTTATATTTGCTGTATTTGGGTGTTAATTAACATTTGTCAGTTATTAATTTTAGAGTTATATAGAAAAGTTAATACTCATACATTTTTATATCTTTAGACATAGCTGTAATATATATACACATTAACTGACAAAAATAGCGTAAACACCATAGTAACTGTAGCATGTTTTATGTAAGCCGTGTGTGTATTATACACACACACACACTTTATTTATGAACTATTTGAGATAAATCACAAGTTAAATTATACATTATGACTCTTTAGGATGTGAATTTTTAACATGATTATGGTATAGTTATAACTTCATAAATTTACATTGATAATTTACCATTTGCTTAGTACTTTTACCATTTTTTAAATTTTTAACTTTTTTTGCGTATTTTTGTTTGCATATTTAAAATATTCTTTTCATTGTTGTATTTTTAAAAATTTAAATCCAAGTTAGTTAACATATAGTGTAGTAATGGTTTCAGGAGTAGAATTTAGTAATTCATCACTTACATATAACATCCAGGGCTCATCCCAACAAATGCCCTCCTTAATGCCCATTACCCATTTAGCCCATCCCCCCTCACCTCCCTACATCAACCCTCAGTTTGTTTTCTGTATTTAAAATAATTTTTATTTATTCATTTTTAAAATTATTTTTTAATGTTTGTTTTGAGAGAGAGAGAGAGAGCAAGAGGAGGGCAGAGAGAGAGGGAGACACAGAATCTGAAGCAGGCTCCAGACTCTGAGCTGTCCGCACAGAGCCCAATGTGGGGCCGAACCCACAAACTGCGAGATCATGACCTGAAGTCAGATGCTTAACTGACTAAGTCACCCACGTGCCCCCAAATAATTTTTAAACAGACAACTTTCTCACCATGCTAAGTAACCATCATAAACCCTACACTCAAGTAGTACATAGTAACATATAAATAAGAGTTGGCTAGATCCAATAAGAAACACAGACACCTGATATTGGAAGGGATCTAAAACATAGAAAAACACTTGCTAATTGAAGAACAAAATCATTTCAGTTTACTCATTTCATGTCAACATGAACTATGTCCCTGCTTTTTTTTTTTTTTCTTTTCCTTTTCTTCTACCCTATGATGAGAGTGAAAATAATAGCCTCCAAACAAGGGGACTAAGGCTCTCCCTTTACTTGTGTTGAATAATGTGCAGAGATTGAATAAAACACCGTGGCAGATGCAGTGCCAGCTGTTCAGAGATAGGTGCTCAGGGACTTGCTCCAGTCCAAACATGAACTTTGAGGACAAATATCAGGAAATACTTTTTGTATGTCAAGATTTTGGGTGAGCTGAGAAGATTAAATATTGTGTGATTTGGTAAATCTTGTATCTAAATAGTTGTTTATTATGAAAGAAAACTCTAATTTATTGTTTCTAATTTAATATGTGGCTGTTTTAACAATGGGCATATTTTGGTAATAATACCCAAGAGCTGAAAATCATTAGCAAAATTAAATTGAATCAAGCAGGAAATTATCTTTTCTTTTTCAAGTAAAATACAGTTTAGTTCTATCCTTAAGCTTGAGGAACATCCTGTCTGTCTCAGACCATTACTGCTGCCCTCCTCAGAACGAGCCAAACAAGCACAACTTGACCAAATCCCTCCTCTACCCCACCTCCAGTAATGGAATTCATAATAAAATACACTGCAGCTATATGCAAGTCAGATCAGGGTATTTCTCCAGAATATGTCCTCTCCACAGACCTTTGTTCTAATCTATTCTTTTCCATATCTTTGGTTTTTATCCTATTGTCTTCATGCCTAGATTTTCTCTTTCTGTATATCTTTTTAACTGAATAGTCTTTTTATTTATTTATTTATTTTTTTTTTTCAACGTTTATTTATTTTTGGGACAGAGAGACACAGAGCATGAACGGGGGAGGGGCAGAGAGAGAGGGAGACACAGAATCGGAAACAGGCTCCAGGCTCCGAGCCATCAGCCCAGAGCCCGACGCGGGGCTCGAACTCACTGACCGCGAGATCGTGGCCTGGCTGAAGTCGGACGCTTAACTGACTGTGCCACCCAGGCGCCCCTGAATAGTCTTTTTAGACAGCCCACCCCACTCCTCTACTGAAGCCTTGAGGCAAATGATGTTCCACATCCAAACCAGTCTCCAGGAATATTGTAGCCCAACCTAGATGTCAGAGCCCTAGATCATTCTGTTATCTTACCTGAAAAGTGGGCACTCAACAGTCAAGATTTAAGCCTTCAAATTTCAACCTATAGTATATAAATCTTTTCTGTTGGCAGAGAAATTACACAATTAGCCTTTTGTGATAATCTCTACAGTCAATCAACAAATATTTGCTAAGCAACTGCAAAAAGTCAGATATTGTATTACATGTAGGATTTCAAGGGGGTCCGTAAACAGGACCTTTTTCCTTCCTGCCTAGTTTCTGAAAAGTCTAAGAGAAAAAAAATAACCAGTCAGAGGGAAGCAAAATATCATCTCTCTCACTCATAGAGCAAGATTGAGAGCAAAGATTCATGAGAGAACCACATAGACTAATGAACTGAATCTCAGAATTAAATATACTTACCCATAAGTCGCTGCAGTTCTAGAGCAGGATAGACCTCTCCTGCATAAGGATGCCTTAGATCCTAGAGGTGAGGTGAAAAACATCTTCTTACAGGCAGGCAGCTCCCGAGAGAGAATGGTGCAGCAAAACATGCCCAATTATTCTTCCCAGTTTTTCATTTTTCTTATAAGAAGAGTGCATAAAGAGATGGAGAGATACCAGGATAGTTAAGGAAAGTTATCTCCATGTCATCCAGGAGTGGGGCAATGGGGTTCCACTCTGACAGAATGCACTAAGGCTACAGTGGTGCACAGACATGATCCCTCTCCTCATGGAATTTATAATCCAGTAAGGAAAGGCCTATATTAAACATATAATTACAAATGATGAAGTGGGATACAATTCTTTTGTATTGTATTTTCAGGGGGCAGATTTTGAGTGATGAATTGCATATTTTAAACATATTTTTTCCTTTACTGGTCCTTTTGTTTTTCTTTACCTGGTTAAGTCTGGATAAATACTACGGAATCCTACGATTTCTGTGTACTATAGGCTAAATACCCCCTTGCTATTCATGGTCTTTCTCTACATGAGACACAACACAATTGATTGTTTCACTTTACTAAGTTATAACCACTTTCCAGTCTGAAATCATGGAGATTATACCTAGGTAATGTTCATGGAGTGTTGGGTGTTCCAAACTCTTCAGTTTAATTTATCGGCAATCTCTTGATTTACCCCTTCTAGGAGATAATCATATGCATTGTGTGTGGATTTTTACAATTTTAAATCTTAAGTTTATTTTCCTTATTTCAAAATTCTTGAGCAGTAATTCATGGAAACCAAATAGATTTTCAGAAATACCCTTAACAGTCATATTAATTTTTTTAAGGTTTTTTTTTTTTTTTTGAGAGAAAGTACAAGTGGGGAAGGAGCAGAGAGAGGGAGAGAGAGAGAATCCCAAGCAGGCTCTGTACTCTCCAGGATGTGGTGCTCGAACTAACGAACCACACCATGAGACCATGACCTGAGCCCATGTCCGATGCTTAACTGACTGAGCCACCCAGGGGCCCCATTATCAGTTCATATTAAAGATATATGACTGATTTGTAAAAAAACAATGATTAAATAGTTCCTATTATAAAGAAAAAGAAAGGCATATAGGAAATGTTAGCAAAGCAGTGAGATAAGAGAAATAACACTGTTGAGGTCAAACATTGAATTATTTTTGTTTGCTTTGTTTTGCTTTTATTTCTGTTTCTGAAATTTTGTTAACTATGAGGGAATCCTTTGGAAAGCTTGTGCCACTTCCGATGCTGAGTTTTGCTTCATTGCATTTTAAAATGGTAGATTAGCAATTATTGTTAGATTGGTAACCATGATCAACAGGGATTGGTAGATTAAAATGGTTGCATAACAAGAAATTTGCCAAATGTTTCCACACTAGCTAATCAACAGCTTGTTAATATTTCTACTTATTAATTATAGAAATACTTATTTTATGTTACATTAAAACTTATTTTTTTCTCTAAAACTGAGAAAGATAAGCAGTAAAGGAAAAGTGAATGAATATCAAAGTATGAAAAAATTTTTATGTACTTTTTAAATTCCAAATAAATCCTACCATGCCAACGATATGCCCAAGAGTATTGCATGTGTAAGAAAGCAATTTATATGTAATTATTTAGAAATGTTTTTTTTTCCTTCTCTTTGGCTTAGTTGGAATTTGTTAAAACTTTAGTTGTTTTCTTTTAGTACAGGTGCGCATGACAATTTGTTACTCTACTAAAACTTTGTAATATGAGTTGTCATAATTTATATGAAATATTCATAAGTAAAAAACAAGCACTTACTGACATCCTGTATATTCAGTCCTACAACCAGCAAATCTGTCTTCTCTGCATTCAAAATACTTCTGAGTCCAGTCACCTCTCTTCTTATCTACTCCTACTATCCTCTTTCAACTCACTATCATCTCTTGCCTAATTTGTTTCCTTGCCTCTGCTTTTTCCATCTAGACTCGATCTCCTGCTCCCAGAGTGGGTTTTTGGTGAGAGTCAGACTGTCCCTTTGGCTTTCAACATTCCATGCTTTGCCATTATACAGAATATAATTTGAAGTCCCTACCACACCTCCTGGTTACCCCTCTGGGCTCATTTCCTACTGTTCCCCCATTTCTCTGTGATCTCCTTGCTGTTTTTTGAGTACACCAAGCTCTGTCCTGTCTTAGGGTTCTTGCATTTGCCATTCTTTCTCCCTTGAGTACATGAACTTCTCTGCTTAAATACCTATTTGTTTCTGCAGTTGTAATGCAACCTTTATGTAGCTGGAACTTGTTCCTGTTACTTTCCCATTCCTGGCATATTGCACCTTGCAGTCAATAGAAATTGTTAAATGAATGAACAGTCTGATGACAAAATCAAAGCTAACATTCTATATTTTAGAGACGGCCCAGATAAATGAAGTAACTGTAAAGGGTAAGGAGAACTTTCATATTTCTCCAATGCTTGTAATTTTTAAGTGCACTGTAGAACTAGTGAGTACTAACTAGTCCGTGAAACTTCAGGATATAATGATAAAAGAAATGATATGTCTTCTATGTTGTTGAGAAATGAGAGCAAGAGATGTGAGGATTAAAAATTAATCAACAAAGATAAAGTAGGCCATTTAATTCATTAGAATTATTATGCACTTTAGCTACACATATTTCTTTTTTGCCTTTCAACTATGTTGAGGTACATTATGTCATTTCTATTCATGATTGAATAAGTTTTCTTTCTTTTTTTAAAAAAAGTACTTGTATTCTTGGTAGGTTACCCAACTCTTTGTAATGGTATTTAAATTAAAAAAAAATAAAATTCATATATCAAATCTATGTTTAAGGGATAAAATAAAATTGGAGAAGGGAATATTATTTTGTTCTCTATTAGAAAACAGGCAAAATTTCTAGGTTTTGAAGTCATGTCTAAGTGTTTAATTTGATTATTTTTGGTTAATATTTCACCATGAATTGACATAAAAGTATAATAACAGTTTATTTTATTTTACTGGTTCACACTAAGTCAGATTCTTCATGAAATAAATTAATGTTTTCTTTTGGACACTAAGATGTTCCATGGGAAAATGTAGAAATAAAATCCAGGAAGGGAGTTGAATTCATGAATTGTTTTTCTACCTGCCCATCATATGCTGAGTGGAGAAATGAGGGCTCAAAGATTTAATGAAAGAATAGGAAGTGAATCCCTGCCTGAGGAAAACTTGGTCTGACAGTGGGAGATCCTAGGGCCATTGTTGTCCAGGTCACACAGCACAGAGGAATCATTGAAAGGCTGATGGATTTGTCACTTGCTGGTTACTGGGCATGGAGTAAATACTCAATGCCTCTTAGAGGAGCAGTTTATTGTAAGGAGTTCGGATTCTTCTAGTCTTGTACCCAAAGGGAAAGAAAATAAAGAAAACAAGCTTTTATGAAAAGGAGGTCTAATGTGTGTCTGAAACTATTATCTTATTTAATTCACAATGTAAGAGTGTCTTCTAAGCACTTTAAAACTCTTAAGTTAATTCTTATAACAATTTTATGAGAAATGTAGGATTATTAACCCTCTTTACTGATGAAAAAACTAAAGTACAGAGAAGTCAAGCAGCTTGCTCAAGGTCATAAAGCAAGTAAAAAGTAGAAGCAGGGATTTGAACCCAGGTTAGCTTTCTCTGCATTGATGCACTTCACACTACTCTATGCTGCTTCTCACACTGACTTTAAACAGTTGTTCTCCAACAGCGAGCGTCAGTAATGCTCACCATGACAGTGAACATCGCCGTACAGTGAGCATCACCATGACAGGAACTGGGTGGGTCACAGTCTCAGATAAAATTTATGCCTGTTTTTTGGTAATCCAAGGACTTTGTACTTCCATAGTTGCTGCTTATTTTTATTTTAGTATCTTGAATGATTTTATTTATTTATATATTTACTTATTTTTTTTGCATTTTTAAAATTTATTTTTGTGGTAAAATACACATAATATTTACCATTTTAACCATTTTAAGTATACAGTTCAATAGTGTTAAGTATATTTACATTGTTTAGCATCCAGTCTCCAGAACTTTTTCATCTTGTAAAACTGAAACTCTTGTTGAAAAGAAAACCACAGGCCCAAAATGGCATCCCTCGGGTTAAGTCCCCAAGTCAGTGAACGAAGACTTAATACCTAAATACCTAACCTAACTGCAGTCTCAACCCCCTAGGAATGTAGCTTTCAACCAGTCAACAGCCGCCATCCCCGCCCCTCCTCTCCCGCCGTCTTCCTCTTCTTCAATATCTTCTCTCTGCCTTTAGAAACCTTTGTTTTATTTAATTCAGAGGAGCTTCCTTCTACTTGCTAGATCGAATGGTGCCTGATTCATGAATTGTTTAACAGAGCCATTAGATTTTCGCATGAACTCAGCTGTATTTTGTTTTTCAACGCACTATAACCATTAAACAAGTCCCCATTACCCCCTTCCTCTAGACCCTGGCTACTAACATTGAACTTTCTATCTCTGTGAATTTGATTAATCTAGGTATCTCCTATAAATGAATCATATAGTGTTTGCACTTTTGTAACTGGCTTATTCACTTAGCATAATGTCCTCAATATTCATTCATGTTGTAGCATGTGTCAGAATTTCCTTTCTTTGCAAGGCTGAGTATTATTGTATAAAATATGTATATACCATATTTTGTTTATCCATTAATTCATTGACAGATACATGGCTCCTTCCATCTTTTGGCTATTGTGAGTAATGCTGCCATGAATGTGAATATACATGTGAGCTTATTTATCTTAAATATTATTATTCATTTTATTAATTACGTTAGCATGTCCAGTGACTACTTTTTATTTCTACCTTTTAACTTTTCTGTATTTAAAATTTTTCTATAGTCCAAATTGCATTTGTTATAGACACTTTTGTATTCTTTTCAGTAAATATTTTTATTATTATTAGTTTGCCTGTTTCAGCCTGTTCCATTAGCTTAGCTGGGTTTCATGTATAAAATAAGGGAGTTATACCAAGTAAGAGATTTCATAATGTTTTTCATGAATATGAGGTAAGAGCTGTGTGAATATTTGAGTCAGATTTTATTTCTTGAGCATATTTTAAACGTATATTATTTAGCAATGAGAACACTCAAATGTGACCCAAAATAGATTTAACCTAACAAAAATCAATACATTAACCTATGTTGTTTTCTTAGCACATTTATTCATAATTAAGTTATTCATCATGTGTTTATTGGGTTCCAACTTTATGTTAGCCACTGTGCTAGGTGGGTGGTGAACTAGCAGCCCTGCCATGGCCCATACCGTCAAAAGGTTTTCAGTTCACAGGTGAACCACATATAAAAAATAAACAGACAAATAAAATACAGAATTGCCAACTGTGATAAAGTCTGAGGTAAATAATGGGTACAACTAATTAGAATAATGAATAAGAACTTAATTTAACAAGTGGTGGGGCTGGTGGAAAGGGTGGTACGTCCTATGTAAAACTGAGATCTGAAGAATGAGTGAGGTCAATACCAGGTCATGTGGGGTAAAAAGTTGTGCTAAATATTTTCCACTGGCCCCTCCAGAGACACTCTCCACCTTTGGTCACCCTTCTATTTTCTCTGGGAGGCTAATGTGAATGGACTATAATAGGTTCCTCAGTGATCCTCAACTGGAGAATGATTTTGATTTCCAGGGGACATTTCAACAGTGCCCAGAGACAGTTTTGGTTGTCACAGCATTTAATGGATGCTACTAAACATCTTACAATGCACAGGACAGTACTCCCTCCCCCACATGGAATTACGAGTCCAAAATTATGTCAGTAGGGCCACATTAGAGAAGTTCTGTGGAGGGAGGAAAGCAATATTAGGGATTTTATTCCCCTGGCTCATTCCCTGTTAAAATTATCTTCAGTTTGCTTTGTCTGTTGCCTGAAAGGTGACTACCCCTCACAAAATGGACACTTCTACCTGCTGCTCTCCTCATTTCTAGGAGTGCTAAACACTATCCCCCAAGGTTCCTCCAGACTTACACCTTTGTAAACAATCCCTTTGTAAAAAAATATCCACCTCAAATTATCCTTTTCAAATGTACCATCTGTTTCCTGTTGTGACCTTGAGTGATAAGGTATTCCCAGAGGGAATAGACAGCCTGCGTGAGGACTTCAGGAGCTAGGGCCATGGGAGAGAGGTGCTCCTGCCAGAGGCACTGCCTAAGGCAGAAAGGAAGGGACATTAATACCTTGGCTTTTCCTTTATTCTCTCCCTCCTGTAGTGCTTTCCCACTGATTGAACCCAATCAAAAGACAGCTGGAATGAGTGTCTGGAAAATGCAGGCTATAGGAGTCTGTGAAGGACAAGGAATGGATCAATCCAAGGGCAAATACAGCCAGGCCTGCTCAGAGATGGGAGCCATAGAACAAGAACATTTGGGAGGCCAATGCAGTGGTCCAAGAGGAGCCTGATGGTTGGTTGAATTAAAGGTGATGGACTAGGGTGATGGAGTAGAGACAGAGAAGGGAATAAAGATTTTCCCACTGTCTGCATATGCAATACAGGGAACACAAATTTAAAGCTAGAGGATCCAGGTAATAGTGAGTGGAAGTTGTGTGTGTGTGTGTGTGTGTGTGTGTGTGTGTGTAAATCCATCTGAAAAGAACAAACCATCTAAAGCTGTCACAAGTAAGTAATATGACCCAGTATTGCCATATCCTGAGGAATGTCAGGAGAAGCCAGAAATCCTGCTTTTTAAATGAAATCTTTCAATTTTTTTCTTTTTCTTTTTTTTTTAGTTTATTTATTTTGAGAGAGCACAGAGTGAGCCGGGCATGGGGCTTGATGCCACAAACTGTGAGATCATGACTTGAACTGAAATCAAGATTTGGACACTTAACCAAACGAGCACCCAGGCACCCCCAAATCCTTCAATTTTTAAGCTATGGCAACTAATTAAAAAACATACATTATGAACTAAACTGGATTTGACTCCAGGCTCTGGAGTCTAGGGTGTTGGGTTTATAACCTCCAACCTATATAAACTAATTTTACATGAGCTGTAGATTAGAAGTTTCTAGCTCTACTTTGGTCTCCCTCTTTCCTTTTTTAAACTCAGGATCTGTGAACCAGATCCATTAAAAAATGGATTTTCCAACAACAAAAAATAGAGTCAGATTTCATGCTGATAATGACAGGTCTGCCATTGTCATCCATAAGTCAGGGTTGATTCAGTTTATTAAAATAACCACATTGTGCTCATCGATCACTTTTACTGTATAGAAATAGGATGAGTTTGAATCTGCATAATGCATTTATAATTAATTAAACATTGCTGTACAAATTTTATACACTGGGCTCTGTGTGAGACTCTGTTGAGGAAAAGGAGAAAAGATTTCATTAAAAAAATTGAAAACAAGGATCCAGAGGAATGCACTAAACAATTGTGCTTAGAAAACTGATAACCAGAGGCCTGAAGCTCAGGACTAAAATGGTTCGAAAGCCAATTTATCAGTGGCAGTTTTTACCATGATTGGCCTGTTCTATTTGTTAAGACTGGGGCAAAGGCACAGTTTAGGGCTAAATTACTTCCAGCAAAGTCAACAAATAATTGTGACATGGTGTCTCCAGAGATGTGTTGATGCCAGGGAATTCAGACCTACATAAAGGAGTGAGAATTATGAAATTGGAGACTGTAAGCCAACATATAATCGATCTTGACCAAATCACATTTTAATAGAAAATAAAAAGAAACCAAACAACTCCCATCCCTAACAAATGTATCATTCAGGTGCAAAATGATTTTTTACACTCTGGAAGTGCCTGTGGTAGAGTTGTGATGCATACCATTAGAGATTTGGTTTCATTCCCTTCAGATCTTAAAATAGTGATGTGTCTGTTAGGCTGTGTCTTAAGGAGGATTCTTTGGGCTCTAAGATAAACTCCTAATTCCTTAAAATGGGAAATCAGCTATCTGGTTTCTGCTTTTCATCAAGCCTCAACTCTTAGCCACACAAACACTGCCATTCTCATGCCCTTGTGTTCTTGTGCTCCAACCTTACTTAACTACTTTTCATTATTTGAACCCATCAGACTGTTCCATGCTACCCTGCACATGTTTATGTTGCCTCTTCCTTTTGGAGTTATTTTAAGCCTATATTCACCTGTTATTTATTCTATTAAGCTTTTCCTACCTGACAGGTGGAACTGTTTTCTCCTTTGTCGTTTTACAGTTTGTACATTGCCTGTAGCAATTCATGGAACACAATTAAATACTGCCCCAAGCATCTTGAGGACCAGGTCCATGAGAGATTTATGTGTATCTCTTCTGTGCCTAACATAAGGCCTATCCCAGACCTGGGTACAAAAGAAGTGCCAAATAGTTGTTTAGTGACTGAATAATATCTCCTTTCATAGATTTTCAAGGATATCGGAGTAAATGTGTAAGATTGTTGCACTTAGTCATTTACCAAATATTTACCTAGTGTATCTGCCACACATCAGGCATTGTTTGGCTGTTGAAGACACAACAGTAACAAAATGTTGTCCCATCCTCATACATTTTATGGGGAAGACAGAAGATAGACATATAAACATTTAACATATCAGGAAGGCATAACTGCTATAAAGAAAAACATAGCCACTGAATAAGGGATGGAGGTGATGTGGGACACCATGTTAAGCAGGCTTGTCAGAAAGTCCTCTCTAGAGGACTTTCCATGAGTTCCAAATGAAATGAGATACAGATAATGCACATATTAAGAAAGAGAGTTATAGACAGAAGGAACAACGAGTGCAAAAGCCATGAGGTAGAAGCAATATTGACTTTTCCAAGAAACAGCAAAGTCAGTGCTGGCTGGGGGGAGAAAGGAGTGAAGGAGAGAGGGTAAAGAATGAGGTCAGTGAGGGAGCCAGGAATCTGTGAATGAGGGGCCTGGGAGGCCATGATAAGGAATTTGAATTTTATCCTCAGTGTGTTGGAAGCCACTGTGTGTTTTGTGTAAGGAAGAGACAAGATACAATTGATCACGATGGTTTCTCTGGGAAGACTGTAAGTGACAAAGAAGAGAAGCTGTGGGGCTGTACTAATTTTCCAAGGGCAACTGGAGCAAAATACCACAAACTAGGCAGCACAAGCAACAGAAATTTATTGTCTCTCAGTTCTGGAGGCCTGAAATGTGAAACCAAGGTGTTGACAGGACTGATTCCTTCTGAGGGCTGTGAGGGAAGGAGTTGTTCCAGACCTCTCTCCTTGGCTTTAGATGGCTGTCCTTTCCCTGGCCACTTCAAATATCTTTTTTCCATGCATGTCTATCTGTGTCCACACTTCCCCCTTTTGTAAGGACACCATGTCGCTAATGGATTACGGGCCTGCCCTGTATTGGATTTGAAGCTCACTCTACTCCAGTATGACCTCATCTTAACTAATTACATCTGCAAACCACCTAGACTGTCTTTCTGAATAAGGTCACATTCTGAGGTACTGGGAGGTTAGGACTTCAACACATCTTTTTGAGGGAATGCAATTCAATATATGACAGAAACTTTAAAACATGTGCTCCTTACATTGCTTATACTTGATTGTTTTATTTACTGATTCATTTGTTATTCATTCAACAAAAGTGCATTGAATGTTTACCAGCCACTCTTCTAGATATGCTAGATACTTACTAGTATCTCACTAGATCCAAATACCTCTAGTCTTTCAGACTATACAAGGAGAAAAAAGGGAATGATTTCCTTTATTATGGAATATTTTTCTTTATGTTGAGAGATGATTGGATTTTGACTGGGTAGGTCTCAATTTAACTGAGTGTGAATTATATTTCATCAGTGGAGTGGCATAATGCCCAGAATAGAATAAATGTTAAAGACTATTGCACAATGCTTGGCACATTGTAGACACTCCATTTTGTGTTACACTGTTGTGGAAATGAGGGAATTAATTTGTGTTTATATCCCCTGTATTAGAATGATGACAAGTTCACAGCATTTATTACAGAAAATTGTATGAGGTGCACACATAAGAGAGTACTAGTATTATGGACTGAGAGGGTGTTTTCTATTGAACTGTTTTATTTCTTGCAAACTGAATCTGGTTTCTATTGAATTTTTGTATGTTTTGTGAGTTGAACTTCATTTCAGATTTGCCTATCATGAATTTATCACTGGAAGCTATTGTAATTTCCTGGTGTTATTTGTGATAGTGAGTAACCTGGCCTATTTTTGTGTTTAAAGCATTCCTATTTGTGTTATAGATCTTTAGTCAGTGGTCTCTTCATTACCCTAGGCTGATTCCTTCTCTACACTTCTAGAAATTTCCTATAAAATCTATCACTGACTATGCTATATATGTGTATGTGTGTATATGTGTGTGAATGGAAAAACTCACTTCTGTTTTTCTCTTACCACACTCACATCTCACAACACTTCAAGAGTCACTGGTGTAACTTTGTGTGACTCTGACCTGTGTAAACACTGGTGTCACTTCTGATGCCAGATGTGTGGACTTTACCCTCACACAAGCAATTCTTTGACATCAACTTGTAGTTCAATTCAGTCCTGACACTAACTAGAGTTTGCACAGACCTCACAGATTAAGGGCTCAGTCCCACAAGACTTCCCCCACCCCCTTGAGATACCAATAACAAGTCGTATGTTCCCAGGTTACACAACTTCTGTGTAACTTGGCTGCAAATCGGAGGTGTCCATGACCCCCTCCTTGGAGCCTATCACTTGTTAAGACAGCACACAGAACTCAGGGAAACACTTATACTCTCTGATCTTCTTGGGATTTTTATGGAGGCTTCATCACATAGGCATGATTGATCATTAACTTAATCTCCAACCCATTTCCCCTTCCCAGGATATGGAAGATGGAGCTAAATTTCCAACTTTCTAATAACGGCTTGATCTTTCTCATTACCAGCCACCATCCTGAAACCTTCTAGGACCTCATCAAGAGTCTCCTCATTAGAACAAAATATGCTCTCTCCTAAGACCCAGGAAATTCCAAAGGATTTAGGAACTTTGTGCCAGGAATGTGGCAGGGAGCAGGGAGAGAGGCAGAGACCAGTATATATAGTTTCTATTATTTCACAGTGTGCATTTCTAAGATTTTCCCCAATCACTGTAGCTAGAAATAATTTTTCCCCAAACTTCCATTGCTTTATTCTCACTTCTCTACTGAATTAGCAATTTAAAAACCTTGCTTTATGTTTATTCATATTCATGTCTAGTAAAACATTGAGCCCCTTCAATGAGCAGAAGCAATATCTGAACAAGTTTTGTCTTTACCATTACAGTAGATATTCAATGACTATTTGTTGACTGGATAAATACTTGTTTGTATTTGTGCGTGTGTCTACATGCATTCACAATACCATTGAATTTCATTTCTATAGATAATGTCTCCAATAAAAGTATACAGCTGCGTTTGAAGGCCTACTACCAATATCTTTTCTACATTGCCTATAGGAGGTGGGTTTTCAGTTTAGGAATTGTAGCTATTTGAAGAAACTGAAACTTTGTCTTTTAGGTTCACAGTTGGCTTAAAAATCTTTGCTGAAAAAAAGAGCAGTCACATTCTTTATAGAGGAATACCAGTGTTCTATTAGCTACTGCTGTTTCTCAGCAGTTCACAGCCATGCCATGTTTTTAAAAAGCTGTGTTTCACTACATCCTTGAAGGGCTTCTTCTGCCTTCTTATTTGGGGGTTTCACTGCTTCTGCATAAAGGTTGTATTGCCCTGACTGCCAATTCTCCTCATGTACCACAAAGGAAGTGGTAACGATAGGAAATGATCAGTGCTCTGATTGGGAATGTGAGGAAAGACCTTCCTATTGGATGATACTACTTTTATAACTTAAGCTCGTTAGTATACCCCATCCCCCCAACGTCTCAAAAGAGAAACTTCAGTCAGATATGCATGGATTTAAATCCAGATTCATCTAGTTTTTAGCTGTATGATCCTGGACAGATGAGTTAAACTCTCTTTATGTTAATTGTCTTGTCCATAAGGTAGGGATAATAATCTTATGTACCTGATGGGATAGTAGTGAGGATTGTAATAATGTAGCATGAGCCCAAGCACATAGTGGATGATCAACAGATGTTAGTGAGATAATGATAAAAAAAAATGCTGTGTATAGCCAAATTATGGAAAGAGCCTAAATGTCCATCAACTGATGAGTGGATAAAGAAGATGTGGTTTGTATATACAATGGAATACTACTTGGCAATGAGGAAGAATAAAATCATGCCATTTGCAGCAATGTGGGTGGAACTGGAGGGTATTATGCTAAGTGAAATAAGTCACTCAGAGAAAGATATCATATGTTTTCACTCATATGTGGGTCTTGAGAAACTAAACGGAAGACCATGGGGGAAGGGAAGGGGGAAAAATAGTTACAAACAGAGAAGAAGGGAGGCAAACCACAAGAGACTCTTAAATACAGAGAACAAGCTGATGGTGGATGGGGGATGGGTGGGAGAGAGGTGAACATGGGTGATGGGCATTGAGGAGGGCACTTGTTGGGATGAGTACTGGGTGTTGTATGTAAGTCAATTTGACAATAAATTATATGTAAAAAACGCTGTGAGATTAGAGTCGATGTCTGTAAATGTAGCCTAGTGCCTGGTACAGAGTATCCTTTGAATAGATAGCTAAAATAATAATGATGTTTATGGTGATATTGGTGATAATAATAATAGCAATTATTACTTTGTTATTATAAGGTACATATATTAAAAGACTCAGAAAGCCAGAACTGACCTCAGCAGTGGCTCCTGTTATCACTGCCTTATATTTTCATTTGTAATGCAAATGTTCAGTATGCATCTTTTGCCTCCTAAGACAATCTGGTTGAAGATTTTCCATTTATCCCAGTACTTTTCTTCTCCCTTTAGTTAGAGTGTTATCTCTTTACTCTCATTCAAATATGATCTATTTTTACTTCCTTTTAAGTCTGTTCTCCTTAAATCTCAACTGCCCAAATTCTATTCATTGCTCAAGAATCATCTTAAGACTCTCTTCTGTTTTGTTACAGAACTATAATTATCATGTAATGTAGGCCCAATATTTTATGATGAAGAGACCCAAACCTAGGGAGGAGAGTCTGCCCAACATCTATTGGGTAATTAGTCATCATGGAATTAAAACTGAGATTTGCATTTTTGTCGGTCTGTGCTGCTTCTCAACAGATACAGGATTGGAGGTCCATATTTTCAGCATTCAGGCTCATGTTGAGGTCTTCCCTCTCTGAACTAGAGACTTCATTGTTTTTATCCTACATTAGGGACTTCTTTATACATTTTTTTTTCTCAAGTGAGTCAGTCTTGACTTTGCAATAAGCTCATTAGCTTCTTTTTATTTATTATTATTATTTTTTGATGTTTATTTATTTTTGAAAGAGAGAGAGAGAGAGAGACAGAGTGTGAGCTGGGGAGGGGCAGAGGGAGAGAGGGAGACAGAATCTGAAGCAGGCTTCAGTCTCTGAGCTGTCAGCACAGAGCTTGACATGGGGCTAGAACTCACGAACTGTGAGATTATGACCTGAGCCGAAGTCAGACTCTTAACTGACTGAGCCACCCAAGGGCCCCTTGAGCTTCTTTTGAATAGGTCCCGTGTCTTGAGCTTCTTTTCTAAATGTCTAACAGTGCTTTGTACTTGTATGCTGCTCAGTGATTTACTGGTTGATTTTATTTAAATTATAAGAATATCACACAGCTCCAACAGCTGTACTAGTTTTTGCTTGATTTTCTTGATTTGGTTCTCTATTTATGAAATAGTATATCTCTGAATATCTGCTGACCAAGTAACTGAATTTTCTCTGGGAAATTTCCAGGGAGAATTGCTGATGTCTTGAATAGTTTATCAAGTGTAGACTAGCTTAAAGGTAGTTTCTCAAGTGTAGACTAGCTAAATTTAAGGTAGGCTTAAATTCCTTCAAGTTTATTCTTAGTTCCATAGTGCTTCTTCAACACTGCCAAGTACCCTATGATCAACTGCATCTCCCCTTGTGTATATACTTTAAAAACATCGTCAAGCAACAGAAGATGAATGCTTCTGGGGCACTGGACAATGTTTATAGCTTTCAAAATTGTATTAAGAAATGTAAATTTAAGTGTGGGCTACATGTTTCTTATTGCAGATAGACTCAGTTGAATGTTCAATATTTATTATGTGGCTGCCACATGCCAACGGTTGTAGCAGGCACAGTCATATGCATTATGTAATTTGATTCTCATGAAAATTCTGTGAAGTGAATATTATTATGTCTATTATGTCAATGCCTTAATTGGGAAATGGAGAGGCTATGGGATTTGTTCAAGTCACACAGACAGGAAACAGCATAGCTAGGATTTAAAGAAAGTCTGTTGATGAGTCCAGTACCCTTTTCACTACCTATACATATTCCAAATAAGCCTTAAAACTATTTATACATTGTTTAAAAATTAAAAAAAACCTCCTGTACATATACAGGATACATATTAAATTTATGCTATTATCACTGCATATCTTCATGAGTTTAGACAATTTTCAAAATTGGATTTCTATTTCCCTGTCTCCCTCTTGAATATAACATTCCAATGAAGGTTAAATGACATGTTTAAGATACTCTAAGAATTTTTGGGGGTATAATTGGAAAACCCAGCAAGCGTAAGCTGTATATATAAGTTTATGCTAATGGTTATTTGGTTTAACATTTTTTTTAAACATTTATTTATTTTTGAGACAGAGAGAGACAGAGCATGAACAGGGGAGGAGCATAGAGAGAGGGAGACACAGAATCTGAAGCAGGCTCCAGGCCCTGAGCTGTCAACACAGAGCCTGACGCGGGGCTCGAACTCACAGACTGCGAGTTCATGACCTGAGCCGAAGTCAGATGCTTAACTGACCAAGCCACCCAGGCGCCCCTAAAAATAGAAGACCAAATATGCCAAATCCTGTAATGTATTATTAATTCTGATTAATACTCCTTTGATTGTTTTGGGTACCATCACCATTACTTATACTGTTGTTCTATTGCACAAACCCAGAATTCACTAACTAGTGAGTGATTACAAAACCTTCTCCTATCATGTTTAAAGATAGGCCTTCTAATATTGGGAACTTTCATTTAGTAGTGATAGAAGATCTATATTTATTATTATTCACCTTTTATTTTAAATTTTATTAAAAGTTTGGGCTTGTGTTTTGTCTCTTGGCCTGTCTCAGTGACCATCTTTTGAGCACAATGATAGCAAGTCAGAATCAGAGGTAAGAATAGCCCTTTAAGAAATTCTACCACTGAGACAGAAAACATGGATGGACCTTGGGGATATTATGTTAAATGAGACAAGCCAGACAAAGACAAATACTGTAAGGTTGAACTTAGAAGGGAACCCTAAAAAAGTTGAAATCATTGAAACAGAGACTAGAAAAGTGGTTGCCATGTGCTGGGGGATGGGGGTGGTAAGAATAGGAAAAGATTGGTAAAAAGGTACATACATACTTTTGGTTATAAGATAAATGGGCTCCAAGCATCTAATGTGTAACATGCCACCTGTAGTTGTATAGCTAAAATTTTCTGAAAGAGTGGCTCTTGAGTGCTCTTACCTTCCACCCCCCAAAGGAAGGTTAATATGATATGTGAGGTGATGGATGCAGTAATTAACTTAATGAGGAGAATCTATTCACAATATATATGTGTACTAAATCATCACATTGTTCACTTTAAATATCTTACAGTTTTATTTATCAATTATGCTTCATTAAAGCAAAAAAAAAAGAATAGCCTTTTTAATGAAGATACGAGTTGCTGCAAAGTGGTAAGAAGTTGAATTTCTATATATGCTAATTTGGATGTAAATTTAAAAAAATAAAATAAAAAAATAAAAATAAAAATAATAAAAAGTAAAAAAGAAATGAAAAAAAAAGAAGTTGAATTTCTAGACCAAACTCAAATAGAATCCATGGTATCTCGATACTATGGTCATGCTTCTGAGGCACTGCAGTAAAGCAAGGATAAGGCAAATTGGAATTGCTACAGCTGTGTATGGATTGAAGTGTGGATAAACCTGAGGATGTCTGGCAAGAATAACTGTTTCTATATCTCACAAACCAGCTTCTACTGGAATCTAAGAAAAGGCGTTTTTCTATTAGCATAGTTGTTCAAAAGACAAATCCTCTAATTAGATATTTTAAGCTGTTTCTACCTGAGGAAACTGAAACATCTTTCGTATTATTTTTAAGTAGAATTTCTTTCCCCCTTATTATTGTAAACTAAATCTAGACTTTCAAAAAAACCAAAGATCCTGAAAATCTGATATAACCACTATTTTCTTTGCATCAGACATTCTGCATGTACAAAGTGTGTTTAACCACAAAGGGATATAATTTGGCTAGCTATGGATGTTCTTAGTGAAAAAAAATTAATACTTTTATAAGCTTAATAAAAGTTGGTTCGAAGTACATTTTCTGCCACTGACTTCTAACAGTCTTGATCTGTCCATTAGGAAAACCTTTCAGCAGACCAATCTTATCTACTTTCTTTTGATGTGAATACACTTGTTACCTGAATGTAAAATAGACTTCTAAGCAAGAAGAAAATTAAAAGTGAGTGCAAGCATGACATTGTACCTTTGTCAAAACCCATAGAACTGTACAATACAAAGAGTGAACCCTAATATAAACTATAGACTTTAATGGATGATCACATATCATTATTTGGTTCATCATGTAAGAAACTTACCACACTGATACAATATGTTAATAATCTGTGGGGAGGGGAGCAGAGTATATGAGGGTTCTCTGTAATTTTCTACTCAATTTTTCTGTAAACCTAAAACTTCTCTGAAATATAAAGTCTTTTAGTTAAAAAGAAAAGTGATACAAAGTTAGATCCTTCCTTATTCTATGACACTGATCACAAAGTTTACTCTTATTAGGAACCATTAATATTTCATTTTTTATTGAAGTATAATTGACATGCATCACATTCATTTCAGGTGTACAATAAAATATACCTAATATATATTGCACCTAAATATATTGCAAAACCATCACCACAATAAGTCCAGCCAACATTCATCACTATATATAGTTATAGAATTTTTTAGCTATAGTCACCATGCTGCACATTACATCTCCTAGATGGTTATTTTATAATTGGAAAGTTAGGCCTTTTAACTTCCTTCATCCATTTCACCCACTCCCCACACCACCTCTGGCAACCACCATTCTGTTCTCTGGTCCATCCATGCTGTAGCAAATGGCAAGGTTTCATTCTTTTTTATGGCTGATATATATATCTATAAATCTATATAATCTATATATCTATATCTATATATCTATATCTATATCTATATCTATATCTATATCTGTATCTGTATCTATATCTATATCTATATCTATATCTATATCTATATCTATCTATACCACAATTCATTCATCGACTGACAGACACTTAGGTTGTTTTCATATCTTGGCTGTTGTAAACAATATTGCAATGTACATTTGGGTGCAGATCTTTTGTATTTAGTTTTTCACTTTGTTTGGATAAATACCCACAAGGGAATAGCTGGATTATATGAAGAACCTTTAGTATTTTAAGTTCACTCCATAGAAGACTGCCATAGCCATGGTAAGCTGTTGGCCTTGTGTCTCCTATCCAAACAGAATAATAAAAGATATTAATTATAAACTTCATTGGGGAAATTATTTTAAGATATAAATTTTGACTTAATTTTGAGAAATTTAGGGTTTTTTTTAAACTTCATTTTCACAGCACTTTTAATTTAGTAATGTGAAATATAACTTTCCACAAGGGAGATATGGAATGCGGCATCTCTGAAACTTTTAAATTATGAAATAGTTTTGCAAAGGGCTAGTGTTGCCCAAGTGGAAACATCATGAAAAATACATGACTGACTCTGAGAGAAGACATTATTATATATCTTGACATGATAGTGATCTGAATCAACACTGACCCTCTGCATTCCCCTTATATTTATTCACTCACCCAGTTCTACTGATTTATCTTTCACAATTTTGCTTGTGTTTACCAAACCGTATGCATTATGCATTGTGTAATAATCTAATTGTTGAAAGTGTAGCTATGTGACACTCCTCTTTAGCAACATCACTGTTATAACTAATTCTTGACTTCTTTCTTGTATAACTTTTGAGCCTGGGACCTTTACTACTCAGTTGAGGGTTCAAGTCCATTTTAGACTTTGGGATAGGATGATCAACTGTCCTAGTTTGCCTAGGACCAAGGGGTTTCCTGGTATGTGAGACTTAGGAAGTTTCTGGCAAATGGGTATGAGTTGGTAACCCTATTCTAGGACCAATTTTGATAAGAGATCTTAGTGAAGTAGTTTGTTTTACTGCTAAGCCCCCATGAATGGGGGTTCAATTTTCGACTTGGATTCAGAAATTGAATTCTTACTCCGGTTTCCCTGACTTGATTCCTTTGTATTCCTCTATTCCAGAGTCCCTTGCCATTTACTGCTTGGAAAGCTAGTTCATTAGTACCTTCATTTCCTCCAGAATTGTGAGTCCTAACACTGAATGATAGTTCCTACAGCAGAACCTAGGGATGTGCTTCTTGCCAGGCTTCTCTGAGAAATCTGATTTTAAATATCTGAATTCTTATTTCTTGTTTGTTAGGTTAACCTCCATCAATTGTCTGCCTCACTTTGGAGGGTTTGCTAGATCTCTTAAGATCCTATTGACATGGTTCTTGCCTTTTCTTTTGCTGGGTTTGCTCTGGTCTGCAAAATCAAGATTCAAGGTATGGGACCAGATTTGCACATTTAGGAGTTCTTATTGCTTACTCAGCAATTTTCTTCTTGGAAATTGACATTATTATTATTATTTATTATTATTATTATTGCCCCTTTTTTAATTAAAATTTTTTGTTTGTTTGAGAGAGAGAGAGAGAGAGGGAGAGAGAGAGAGAGAGAATGTGGGCAGGGGAGAGGGCCAGAGGGAGAGAGAGAGAGGGAGTCCCAAACTGGTCTCACACCCAGTGCAGAGCCCCATGTGGGGCTTGATCCCATGGCCTTGGGATCCTGATCTGAGCCAAAATCAAGAGTTGGATGCTTAAATGACAGAGCCACCCAGGGGTCCCTATTGTTATTATTTTTAAACAGTAGTTCAATTTACATAGAGCAAAATGCAGTAATCTTAGGAATTACACTTTGAGGAGTCCTGACAAGTGCTTATACCTATGTAACAACTTAAACTTCTAACAAGATACAGAACATTCCATCACCACAGAAATTTCTGTCTTGCCCTCAACAGTCTTCAACTCTGTGGCTCCCACAGGCAATCACAGTTCTGATTTCCATTACCATAGAACAGTTTTGTTTGTTCTAGAACTTTATGTAAATGGATTTATAAAGTAAATGCTCTTTTGACTCATTTTTTTCACTTAACATAATGTTTTTGAGATTCATTGATGTTGCATATTTCAGTAGCTCATTTTGAAAAATGTAATATCCAAAAGATTTTCATTTGTAAGTGAAAAAGATCTCCTTGCTTGGAGAACAAGAAATATTCCTGCAAATCTTCAGTCCTTCCACAGACTAAAAACATGCCATTAAATAAATAAACTTGTATATAAGAAATACTAAATACAACTCCGTGCTTTTGAAAATAAGAAGTTACATTCATTTATTCACTTAAAAGTCTTCTTTCAAAAATTTTTATGATTGATAGTACTGATAGAATTCAGGTCAGACTTCTAGATTAAGTACAGTTTCATTTGAAAGTCCTTTGAAAAGAATTTAAAACAGTTAAAGTTTAAATATTTAATGTTGTAACAGAAGTTACATGTTTTAATATTGGATATCTCAAAACTTAACACTCCTTAACAATGCGTATAACCTTACTGATTACCTACCAAGTGTAGGAAGATATGACAGATTCCTGGAAAAGGGAAATTGCAGAAAGACAATGAATAATAAGGAAGATTAAGTTAGAGTCAAGTTTCAGGTAGGATATATATTCATAAAATTAGAGTAATACAATGTATAGTATGATAAATACCAAACAAAAGGAAGGAGGTACTTTTGTGGTAGTTTATGTGGTGGGTGTATCTATGCATAAGTAGAGTGCTTGCCAAATACAATGATGCCAATAGGTATCTATTCTTTTTCTTTTTCTCTTTTGATTAAAGTTGTATTTTGATGGGGAAGTGAGGCTCTAAAACACATTGTGTTGGATTGAGAAGTTGCAAATAGAAATTTATGTTAGAATCATCTTATTGAGAGCTTTAAGTAAATAGTTTCTATCAATCAGGAATGGGATCTATTGTTGATTTTTAAAAAAGCCAACTTGTATTAAATGATCTAATTTTAGGAAATTAATTTTCTATGATATATAGAATAAACTTAAAATACCATTTTGATCATCTAAATATTACTGAAATGAGTAGGTTGAGAATTAAAGCTCTAAATAGTAAAATCCACTTCCAAATCTACAAACAACGTTGGCATCTATTGTTATTGCTCTTTATAACTTGTGCCATCAAGAATTAACACCTAGTGGAAGAAATTGGTTGGTTTCAGCCTATTCATTGTTGTCATTCTTTTTTATTGCTGAATAGTGTACTATTATATGAATATACGATAATTTACTTATTCATTCTCCTGTTGATATACTTTGAGTTGTTTCCAGTTTTTACCAATTATAAATAAAGCTAGCATACACATTTATGTACAAGTTTTTTTTAATGGAAATATATTCTATTCTCTTGGGTGACTATCTATGAATAGAATTGTTGAGTCATACTGTAGGCATAAGTTTATAATAAAAAAAAAAACACCCTACCAAGCCATTTCCCAAAGTAGTTTTGCCATTTTATACTTGCACCAATAATGTAGGAGAGTTCTGGTTTCTCCATATATTAGCCAATATTTAATGTTTTTAGGCTTTTAACATTTTAGCCATTTTATGGGTCTAACTGGCATTTATTGTAGCTTTAATTTGCATTTCTCTGATGACCAATGACACCGAATGCTTTTTTATGTACTTATCAACCATTTGTAAATCTCCCTTGCCAAGTGCCTATTCAAGACTGCCCATTAAACAAAATTGTTTGTTTGTTTTTTTTATCATTGAGTTGTAGGATATTTTTATATGATCTAGAACTTGTGTATATCAAGAGTATTTTCAAATGTTTATCAAGACAGTTTTCTTCTAGTCTGTGGCTTGTCTCTTTCATTTTCTTAATGGTGACTTGGATAAGAGGAAGCTTTTAATTTTGATCAATTTTTTTTTTCTATTATGATGAGTACTTTCTGTGTCCTAAGAAATCTTTCCCTACTCCAAGATCAGAAAGCTATTTTCCTTCTAAAAGTTTTATTTTATTCTACTAGCTTTATAGATTTTAGCTTTTATGTTTCATTTTTTCCTTCATTGATATCCAGTTATTGAAAATTAACTTTTGATATCAAAACTTAGAATACAATAACTGAAAAGCCTGAATGCTAATTACATTTGCTATAAAGTTGTTTGGCTAATCGATACATATTTTTGCTTGAGACATAGTTTTCTTGTAGGCGGGCCCATTGCCAAGACTAACCAGTTAATAATCAAGTGATTCCTATTGAAGTTGAAATTAGAGTAAAGTGACTTCCAAAATCTTATCTTGTCCAATGGATTAAAAAGACAGAAAACTCATGTATGACTTTCCTTTTCTAAATTCCCTCCTGAATAAAGTAGCAGCAACAACAATGAAAACAAAACCTGATATGGTCCCACAGTTTTATGATATTTCAGTGTCTGCAATTACTACTTAGTTTTTATCTGTTGCCTATTATATCTTTTCTGTTGACATACGGAAGAAGCTCCTTATTCATGTAAGTATGCTAGTTCCAAACATAATGGACAATGGTATAAAACTCAGCATTACTTGGTTTCAGTAGACAGAAACCCACCACAAAGTTGTTTAAGCAAAAAAGGAATTTGGTTAGATAATGTAACTTGAGACGTCCAAGGGCTGAGGCTATTTGGCCAAATGTGAATTGAAAATTATATAAAGAAAATATTTTCAAACGGTTAAAAATTTTGATACTTTTTAAAAATAGTGGAAATAGTTAACTCCCCTCATTCTAAAAACGCACTATTTGTAGATGTTAAAACTGTGTGGAGACTTAAAAATAAAAAAAAACTGTATGGAGACTCTAACAGTCAGAGGCAGGGAAAATTACTTAAATAAAATAGACATATTTGCCACATATAGTAATCATGTAATTGTCGTTGGTTTTCCAGAGAATTATCTGCAATTAAAAAAAGAACCCCTGGTTTGTTAACTCAAATCAACTGTATTTTTTTTTTCTACATTCTAATTGCAATCTAAGAATCAGTTTGTTGAATTGGGTGTAGTGGGCATTTATTTATGATTTTTATAAAAAACAAGGAAACACAGAAGAGTAATAATAGTGCTGTGCAAATGACCTTTGGAATCCAGCTAGGACTCCAATGCTCACTTCTCCTCTGAGATTATTAGCATCCTTGTTTGTTTGGCATTTAGAAAGACTCCAAGTCTCACTTTCTGCTGTTTGCAAAGAGCTGAGCTAGTTGAAAAGCAGAGATTGACCGTATTTCGTATGTTGTTTTGGTCTGCCGGTGTTTGTTCCTCAGCGCTGCTGTGGACACGGCCAGCACTGCTTGGAGCGGATTGTTTCTGTGGGTTGTGCAGCCTGGCTGCTGATGTCGTAGTTCCTGATAGTGGCTACCAAGGAACCCTACTCCTTTCCATTTTGCCTGGTCCTCATTTCACCGGAAAACACAGTGGCTGTAGCCGCACATAGATAGACTTTTTTCCTCTTTCCCTTTCCCCCTCTTACCCCTCCCTAGACCTCTCTGGGCTTTGACGTCATGTGTGCTCCTTTCGGTTGCCATAGCAACCCCATTCCCCAAGCCCTCTGTCCGTCTCCTCTGGTAGGTTCCACAATGGTACAGGCAGCATCGCGCTGCACAATGGTTTCCAGGCAGTGAAAGAGGGTGATTCAGCAAGCCACTCTTCTTTTTTTTTTTTTTTTTTTCAAAAAACCTCCCCTTCTTCTTCTTCTTCTTTTTTTTTTTATGGGGGTGGGTGGTGCTTGTTATATGCTTACCTTTTTCTTTTCTTTTTTCATTTTTACAATTTTCCTTTTTTCTCCTCACCCCTCAATACCTAGGGGCTTGAGTGAGTTTAAGATTGGGTTTTCTTGGAAATCACCTGTCCATCACTAATTTTAAACAATTTCCCCACCTCCAAAGAATCTATTCCTTATTACAATTTGGAATGTGGTTAATGAAAAACAAGTAGGGAGGATTTCTGGGGCAAACACTGCTGGATCAGGATCGTAGTTCTCAAGCACGGAATGGTAGGTGCTCTTTGCTCATTCTGGGTTCTAACCTGTTTTTTGGAGGGTGGGGTGATGCCTATGGATTGCTCCTGGTGGGGCGGGAGAGCAATCATGGGAGAAGTGGGAGAGATGGGGTGGAAAGCAGGTTAATGAAGTGAAGTACCTCTAAGGCAAGAAGCTACCAGCCTTTTCTTGTGTGTGGAGCATCTCTCCCCAGACTTGGGCGTGTGGAAACCTTTCTGTTTGGAGTGAGGGTTGGCAGGGGGTGGGAGGGAGCTTTCTTATTGTGACCAGGGGTTTTTAGACCAATGCAGAGCTACAGAAAGGAAGAGAAGAAAAACAGCCGGGGGGGGGGGGGGGGGGGGGGGGGGGGGAGAGGGGGAAGGAGGGAGAGAGAGAAAAGGAGAGGTGGGGAGAGAGACGGAGAGAGAGAGAACAGCTGTGCTTGTTAGAAGTGCCGACCTCAGTCCTGTATCTGAGAAATGCTCTGGGTTCCATAAAACATCAAAAAATCATGTCTTTAAGTATACATTTATGTTTACTTCCTGAGATGTATAATTTAAATGAATATTTTGGAACATATTTACATATTTTTAGTAGAGAATAGTATTTATATATTTTAGTTGCAAAACTAATGGCATTACTCTTGCAGAGACATTCTAGGCTGAATTTGGGCTGGGAAGAGGAACACAGGACAGGGGTCAGGATAGAGATTAGAGAAAACATTGGCACTGCAGTCGCAAAGGTAAGGGGTTCCTTTAAGAAAGTGATCTCCTATCACAGCAGGCAGCATTTTTTTTTTAATGGCAGGGTTCCCATATTCTGTGCTGGGATACTGTGTCCCCTAGAAATGTCAGAGCTCTTTTGGGAAAAAATCAGCAATGAGCATGGCAATATACTCATCAGAATTTATGTATTTGTGCCTGCAGCAAAAAAAAAAAAAAAAAAAAAAAAACAACGTGATTTATTGGAAAATCTTCAAGTGAATCAAGGTTAGAGATATTTTAAGAAAAACTGTATATGCATTTTTCCCCTGTACATTGAAATCTAGAGGCTGTCTCTGCTTTTACCTCCTAACACATAACTTCCCAGGTACTTCAGTTTAGCTACCGAAAAAGAATGGCTTATCCCATGGCAGTAGGCTCTGAAGGAATCACAAGGTTGTTTACATGGGCTGTCTTTGCTGCAGAGCCCGACAGTGTCTTTACAGCAGCACTGCATGCTTCTGGTGTGTTGATGATAACTTTTATGAACAAACCGGAAAGAAGCAGTCTAAGTCATGGGACAGGCCACAGTTCAGATTGCAGGAAAATAAGTGCACTCAGCATTGCCAGCCCAAGGTCCAATTTCCTCCTTGCATCCCTAGTCTGCTACTTGCCAGACCCAGGAAGATCTCACAGAATGCTGATCACCGTATTAAAAATGGTTGCAGGAATGACCACTTCTCTCAGAGAGGCTTCTGTACATTTTCTACCTTAGGTGAGCATATATGCTGCGAATATAGATAGTGATGCTCATGCATGAGCTCAGAAGCCTCAGACTCTACTTCAGAACCTTTGGATTTTAGGGGCAGGACAGTTTGGATGAGCAGTTTTGCTGCTTTTGGTACGTATTCCTTTTCTGCCTCGATCTCACTCTTAATTGACATGAAGTACCAGGTTAGCTTATTTTCTTACACAGAGCAAACGATTTTCTCTTCCCCACAACGGAACAGCAAATCAGATGACAAAGGTGGCATGACCTTAGATATTAAAGAGTCTTCATGCTTCCTCATTTGCACATCTCTCTCTCCTGTTGTTGCAAAGTATCTTTAATTTGATGGGCTCCTGGCATTACAAAATCTTCGCAGTTTTGGTAAAAAAAATTTTTTTTGATGATGAGGCAGTGAGAAATCATATGTAGAGTGGAGAAATCAGCTGCCTCCAGCTTCCTGCTTGCTTGCCCCAGAACAGCATCTGCTGTTGGGAGGAGTGTGTTTGTCATGCTGGAAGGGGATGTTTATGAACAGATCCCAGAGGGACCGAGTGTGTTTTGCTGTCATTGTCTGGTATGTCTGCAGCTATTAGTATTTAATGGTTTCATAGTACGTGGTCAATGATTTTCAAGGTTAGAATGAACTGAGACTTGGTTGTGGATTCTATAAAATAAATGTACGTTTTTAAATTACAGGAAATTCATAGGATTTCCCTTGTTAGTATATCTTATAAGAATATCATAAGCGAAAGGTATCTGCCTAGCCAAAATAATATGAAAAAGCCTCCCATGTTTAAAGGTAAAGTGTCCCATATTTAAAGGTCTTTTTTTGTTTTGTTGTTGTTGTTGTTGTTTAGTTTTATTGTGGCTTTATGTAAATGAATATATTTCTTTGGATGTAATCTTAGGGAAAAAGTCTTTTAATACTGATGATAAAAAATAAAGACAAACTGGGGTCTTTCTTGTTTGTGAAACATGGGGGCAGATATTCTCTCTTCCTGCTCTAATTGTGACTTCAGGTCACATTTGGAGCTCAAAAGACTTTGCATGAAATTGGTGGGTTCAAATAAAATGATTGCTTACCTGCTTATGAGACTAATGGGTCTCAAAGCAAGTTTTCCTTCGATCAGAATAGGAAGTAAACAAATTGACACTTAAAATTCTTTCTCCATTGTACCTACTATCTCCTCTTGTAGTCTCCTTTAAGCTTTTGGTTGGACGCTGCAACACTTGGGCAAAAAGAACCATAAAGTGTCCAGTAATGACAGAAAGGAATACAATGCTGTATTTGCTGCAGACTCTTTCTTTCTTACCACACATGCATCTCTTACACCTCCTTCTGAGGACCGAAGATTTAGATAAAGTTGGGCCTATGGACTACTGGGGGAATGCTTATTGGAAAGGAGAACAAGACCCATTTATCCTTTTAGTATATTAAATATATTTATTGCATTATATGAGTATGAGATGAGACACTGCTGCTGATTAGAGAAAAGATCATGCTGCACATTGATTATTTCTCTTTGAAAGAGAAAATGTAATTTAGAATTGTAGCTTGGATTTTCAGAAATTTATCTCTCCGTACATATTTTCATGGCAAATTTGTAAGGTTTTGACTAAAGATTTTTCAGTTTGAGTACGTTTTATCCTTATGAGAAAATCAAGGCAAAGGGTGGGGGGGAGTGAAAAATTCATATGTTTTAGGTACTATCCTGCCCTCTCCCCCATGTCTTATTGTGAATCTTGGTAGAAACTCCAAATGGAGAACTCAGGTGATATTAAAAATCCTTAAATAAAAAGAAGCATTTTGGCTTGAAAAGTGCTACAAATTTATACTTATTTTTGGTAAAGAATTTTCTAGGTGAATTGATGCTTTAGATCCATAATAAGCCACTATGGCCTTTCTCACTGTTCTTATCTCTGAGATGTGAAAGCCATAGGTTTATAAAGCTAATGTTCCTAGGAGTGGAAAGTAAAGATTTGAATGGAAAAAGAGATGACTGAAGGTTCCTTAGAAACATTCTTAACCCACAGTTGCTCTGAAATCCCATACAGTGTGCAGGTGTAAGTGAAATTCCCCTACAGGCCAATCAGGAATTTGCAGAGTAACCTGCTCAGTAATAAACAGGATTTTTGCTACATTGTGTGTGTGTGTGTGTGTGTGTGTGTGTGTGTGTGTGTGTGTGTTAGAATGCAGGGAAAAACCCCCACCACCCAGCAGTGATTTAAAGTACTAGAAATTCATCTTAGTGACTTCTCTTCATAGAAGTAAAACTGCTCCTAGTTTCTGGATGTTAACCTGCCTGGGTTCTCCATGTGCTTCCTGAAAATGGGTTTCTTCAAGTAATTGTCCTCTTCTCATACACTGGAAGTAGGATGTGAGCATTGGTAGTGAAGTCAAGCTCTTAGGCCCATTTATTTGGCAAGGTTTCTTCAGTGTCTGTACTTCCTCTGTCATTGCAGTTATCACACTATCTAGTAATTACATATTCCTGTTTCCTGTGTTCTCTACTAAAGTATAATCTCCACCAAGTACTGACTGTGTCTGTTTGGCACATTGTTGGGGCTCAATAAATAGTCCTTGGATGAATGTCTCCTGTGTACAGTGTTCTCTACTAAGTGCAATGGAAGGAAGAGTTTGGAGCCATTTGGGAGCATATAATCATTTAGGGAGATGAGGTTAAATAACAAGGATGGTATATGATCAAGGGCTCCTATTAGTGATTTGACACTAAATATAATAGGAATTCAGAGGAGAAATAAATTCCTGTCCTCTGAAATGGTGGTAGGTGACATTGGAGGTCACACTGGGATGTTCACAGAGTAGGAGAGTGTGGTGTGGAAGGAATTCTTAGTAGTAAGTTGTAAGCACCTGGCCAGGAAAGGGACTCTTAGTTGGGGCAGAGAGAATGGTTTTATTTGGGTATTGTGAGCATACTTTCCAAAGTTCTAGAAATTAAAACTCATGGTTTGATAATGGGTAGAACATTGGAAATTGGTACAATCTTGGAGAATCTGGTCCATTATAATCACAAAAAGTAACAGTAACAGATTGAAGTTACAAACCTATTTTTGTAACTAGATCAGATTAGGAAAAACATACATACAGGTCTGTTTCCAGCTTCAGACCAATTTCAGTTTAGTTTTATTCTATTTCAAATACTTCAGAGGTTTTTGAACTTCTTCTTTTATCGGTAAGCATGTAACCCATTTTTTCCAATGAAATCTTATGTGAAAAGCAGAATATGCAAACATGCAAGGGTGGAACTGTTTCCATAGAAGCTGAGTAGGGTGCCTTGTATCTCAAAACCAAACTGATATAACAAAACCCAAATATCATGTCAGATTTTATGTCAAGATTTTAAAATATCCAGCTACTCTGGTATTGGTAACCCCAAAGTTCTTGTGCTTGTGATAAATTTGAATAGAGTAAACCAGCCTGGGATGTTTTATTCCCTCATCCTGTGTGCCATCACTCATTTTCAACTATCTTTGTCAGTCTTTTGGTTTCCTAATGCAGATGAAATTCCCATTTAAGTGTTCAAATCAAACTCATTCTGTGTTTTTGCTTTGATTTTAGGCTAGCGTGAGGAACACCAAAGGCAGGACCATCTCAGATCTTCATTATGGCAACTCATGCAAGAAGCTGTTGAATTAGAACCATTTCCTATAGATGAGAAACCATACAAGCAGTGGTGAGTTGCAAATTTAAAAATATTCCACAGCAGAAAACATATGATCTTTATAACTCATGTAAATATTGCATGTGATTTAGTGTATGGATCTGAAGAAATACTGCTCCAAATAATGTGAAGTAAAGAAATGAAAATAAACAGGACAGAATGTTTGATTGATGGTGCAGTGCTATTACTGCCACATAGAGTAGCATGAAGTCTTGGGGTACCTGGGTAAATTGTGTCACACCAGGGACAGGAGGGTGCTACTTCCCTGGATGATACCAGTCTGTGTAAGATGGCTGCAGTGAACAATTTCATGTTGCTGAGTTAACAGTCGAGTGACATTATTTTTCAGTGGTTTTTATTATTTGCAACATAATTCCACATTTTACCAATTTACCCTGTAGGTAAAAGAATTGGTTCTCTGTGAAAAGAACCTTTAATGCTCAATACCTTTCAGGAATACACACACACACACACACACACACACACACACACACACACTCACTCTTATGTAAACATATAGGAATATATATAAGAATGTATATAATATATATATATATATTAACATAGCATTTAGATCCTTGCAAATAAGGGGAGAGAAATCATATCACAGTTTTATAAAATGCAATTCATAGACATTTACCCTACAGATCCTTGTGCCTAATACAGCAACATTAAAAGCAGATCCAGTTTTGGGGCACCTGGGTGGCTCAGTCCGTTGAGTGTCCAACTTCAACTGAGGTCATAATCTCGTGGTTTGAGACCTTGAGCCCCATACTGAGCTCGCTGCTGTCAACCCTGTCAGCGCAAAGCCAACTTCAGCTCTTCTGTTCCCCTCTCTCTGCCCATGTCCAGCTTGTGCTTTCCCCAAAATAAATAAATATATTTTAAAAAGTAGATCCAGTTTCTCTGCTAGTTGGAATAATTTTTAAAACTTATTATCTTATAAAAATATCAGCACACACAGGCAGAATATTTTTTATAAAAT
Source organism: Leopardus geoffroyi (assembly GCF_018350155.1). Taxonomy (NCBI): domain Eukaryota; kingdom Metazoa; phylum Chordata; class Mammalia; order Carnivora; family Felidae; genus Leopardus; species Leopardus geoffroyi. The sequence continues at coordinate 134,402,651 of NC_059327.1, forward strand.
ACTTGATGCTTTATAGTCATCAAAGTCAATAATCAATAGACTCCAGCAGAGATGAAGCAGTTATAGTCTGTCAAATAACTTTGAGAAATAGTGTATGACAGCAAGATTCCAAAAAGAAGCTGTTTTGAACTGGTGATCAATATATCTCTTTCGTTTGCTTAGTGGCTTATGTAACTCTGGGTAGGTAGGCTTTCTTGTGAATTAATGCCTAAGCTATAACTATAGAAGACTGATGAAATTAACCCTGTACTTTTTTCACATCATGATTTTCATTACAGTCTGCCTACAGTGATATCGAGAAAGTAGATATAATAGCCATCGCTATGCTGTGCTTAATCACCATGTACTAAATGAGTGTTTGTTATAAAGGAGAATAGTATGTAATTGCCAATAATGAACCATCTAGGGTCTAAAGGAAGGGCAACTTTATATGGTTGAACTTAATGCTTTGCATTATGTGTCACTCCCAGTGATGTAGAAAACATATATTGCCCCGTCTTAAACATTTACTCATTAAGCAAACATTTATTGAGAATCTGTGATGTAGACATTATCCTTGACTCTTGGGATAGATGAAAGAGGTAGTACCTGCCTTAAAGAAGCTTTCAGTCTAAAGAGGGTGGTGCTTATGCTAAAATGTGCCATTAATTGGGGGGAGATAATGTTCAAAGAGTGTGGTACTTGCACACTGGGCGGTTAAATGGGTAGGCATGCGGTGCTAAAGGAAGTGCAGCAGAGGAGACTCTAATACAGATGGGCTGGGAATTTGTCATGGCTTCCTGAAGGGAGTGATATTTTAGCTGAATGTTAAGGACAATGAGAAATAATCAGTGGAAGGGAACAGTGGGAATACTTTTCAAGGGCCCAAAGGTTTAACAGAGTATGATTTTTTGGGAGCACTCTGTGCCATTTACTGTGCTAGGGCATAAATGGGGGTGTAGAAATGAAACTGAAGAGGGGTACAGGAGACATATCATGAAGGATCTCTTAAATAAAGCTAAAAACTTTGGACTTTATGCCAATATGAAGAGCTTTTAAAATATTCTAAGTAGGAGAATGACACGATCAGGTTTGTTTTTTAATTGTGAAATATATCATAGACATAGAAACGTGCATAAAACAAATATAGTTTAAGGAATAATTATAAAGCAAACCTCATATAACCACCATTCATATTAAGGAATAGACTCTTAGTAAGTACCTATGTGTTCCTTTAAGATCACATGCTTTTTCTTCTCCACTAAAGGTGACCACTAACCACTATTTTGCCTCTTATCACATTTGTTCCTTGTTCCTTTGCTTTTCTTTGTAGGTTTTCCATCTTACAGTCATAGTATATATATATATACATATATATATATGTATGTATATATATTCTTAATCAACTGATTTTGCTGAACATTTTAAGATTCTTCTACATTAATGTATGTAGTTTATTCATTTAATTATGTAGTATTCTACTCCATGAATATACCAAATTTACTTATCCATTTTACTGTTGGTGAATATTTGGATTGTTTCTGTATTACTTATGCTAATTTATGTGCATAACCTTTATTTATATATATAAATAAATATATTTATGCAAATATATTCATTAAATATATTTATTATGAATAATATATTTGTAATAAAGTTATTAGTTATATATAGTTATATATATAGTTACTCATAGATTCTAGTATACATGTGTAAAATCTTCTTCAGGAAAGGAACTACTGAATTTGGGGGTATGTGCTTATGATATTCTTATAAGATATACTAACAAGGGAAATCCTATGAATTTCCTGTAATTTAAAAACATACATTTTCCAAATAATGCTAGAATATTGTCCCCAATCGGTTATATCAGTTTACACTCCCATCAGCAAGGGAAGTTCTCTATTCTCACCAACATTTGATTTATAAGTTCTTAAGTTTCACTAATCAGGTGGGTACATAATTGTACTCATGAAAGTATTAATTGGCTTTTTGCTGATTACTGATGAGGAAGAACATCTTTTCATTTTTTATTGGTCATTTGATTTTCTTTTGTGAAGTACCTACTCAAGTGTTTATGAGATTTGTCTTTCAAAATAATAACTAGCATTTATTGAGTTCTTACTGTGTAATTGCTTGTGCTAAGCACTTTGCAGGCATTTAATCTTCATATCATCCTTATGATTTACAGATAAGGGAACTCAGGTTTAGAGATGTTAAATAACTTGCTAACAGTCATACAGCTAAGAAACAGTGGATTTAGCATTTGGGGGCTTTCTGACCCCAGAGTTCTTCAATTTCTTGGATAGCATTTGGAAGAAGATTAGACTGAGTCAGAGAGAACACCTAATGTGGTCTATTGAAGGAATCCAGTTAAAAAATCATAGGAACATAAACCAAAGAATCACCAGTAGAATGTAAGTACAAAGCAACTGGACTCAGTACTGAATGTTGTGGGTAAAGAAGAGGCAGAATATATAAAGTCTTGTTACTTGTTGGTTAGGTATAGTCAACATTAGTCATACAGTGTATATTTATATTCCAGGTGTTGTGATTAGGTGTAAAGAATTATGATTCCGTGTTTCAATAAGAGATGAATTTAGTTCTGGGTACCTGGGTGGCTCAGCCAGTTAAGTGTTCGACTCTTGATTTCAGCTCAGGACATGATCTCATGGTTCCCTAGATCAAGCCCTGTGTGGAGCTCTGTGCTCTGCCTCTGCTTCTCTCTCTACCCCTCCCCTGCTCTCTCTCTCAAAATAAGTAAATATTAAAAAAAAAAAATGAATTTAGTTCATGGGACCATCAAATTTAGGGTAGAGAGACCACAGTGTTCATTCAACTCTTTGCTGTCTTAAAATGTGGAACCTGGTGCAAAAAGAGCTTAAGTGGCTTGTTCAAGATCACATGTTGTGAAGTGTCAGATAAAGACTAGATATCAGGCTGGCAAAGAATGCAAAGGAGTAACAACTTGCCTGATTTTTAAATTACTTGAAAATGCAATCAAGTTACTTTATCTGCTAAACATTTAAAAAATTGTTTTTAACTTTTATCTATTTTTGAGAGACACAGAATGCAAGCAGTACAGAGGCAGACAGAGAGGGAGACAAAGAATCTGAAGCAGGCTCCAGGCTCTGAGCTGTCATCACAGGGCCTGACACAGGGCTTGAACCCATGAACTGTGAGATCATGACCTGAGCTGAAGTCGGACGCTTAACTGACTCAGCCAACAGGAGCCCCTGCTAAACGTTTTTGTTTTTGTTTTTGTTTGTTTTTTAAGTCAGTTGCCTCATCATCGTTGTTAGCTGGTTTATTTAATGTAGTCTAGAATTCTATTTGCCTGCCCATGATTCTACCAATGGAGCCACCAGATCCGATTTGCTATTGTTACCATGTAACTGCTCTGCTTACCTTTGATATGCTCCATTGGCTATGTAATAAGTTCACTTTTCCTTAACATATACCATACTCCCATTCACCCCCATTTTAGTAACTGGTGATCTTTCGAATTGCCTGGGGACACTAATGTGCTTCATTCTCATCACACACACTCAAATGTTTCTTACCTCTGTGATTTACTTCATACTGTCTATTCTGCCTATATTCATCCCACCCAATCTTTACTTAGTCATTAGCCAACTTTTAAGGCATTTGCAATTGAAAGAATGTTCTGGGGACCAGCAGCGTGAGCATCATGGGCATCATCTGGGGCTTGGTAGAAAAGCCGTATCTCACGTCCCATCCAGACACCCTGGCTCAGAATCTTTCAAACAAGATTCTCACATGATTTCAAGTCTTGGAAGTACTGCTGAGACTCACTCTAGACTTCTCAGGTGTTACCAGAAACCTTCCCTGACTCCTTCCATTGGGAATGCCTTCCTGGTGTTCTCAAAGTAGCCTAGGTATATCTATCTCATTGTATTACATAAATAGTAGCATGTTTTACTATTTATGTGTCTGTGTCTGTGCCTTAGCTTGTGAGTAATTTGACCCAGATCTAATTATCTTTTGGTTTTCCATGCCTAGCACAGTGCCTAATACTTGGTAATACTGAACAAATGTTTGTTGAATGATTGTTTGATGAAAGAAAGAAAACAGAGCAGGAGATAGATACATAGAAAGATAGGAACAGAAGTAGGAAAGAGAATTATAAGGAGAAAAGGCATAAAGCCAAAGGAACTTCATAGAGAAAAAGGTAGACTAAAAAAATGTTTTTAATATCTCTGGATACAATCTGGAAAGCCGCCTGACAGTCTACAATCTTATGTAAGTAGATTATGTGATAAATGTGAATATTGTTGGCCAAATCCCTCAGAAGCAAAGATTACCTTAATTTTTTATATAATTACAGTATAGTTTTATTGTTGTTGTTTTTGTTAAGTAAATTTTGCTAAAATTTGTTTTACTTTCCTAAACAAAGTATTCTACTTAACTAATCAGAGATTGTTCAGAGTACTGTGGAAAGTGGATAGAGGGTGCAGGTTTGTTTGAAGCTGTATAGAAGACAGAAATAAGAGGCCAGTGAGTGGAGAATAGGCACCATACATAAAAGACCTTTCTGATGGTTAGAATTATTTGTAAGTCCATGCTTTTAGAAGAATAGTGAATTTTCCAGCACTGCATTTAACCATCTTCATGTTTGACCAAATACTACAAACATGTTAGAGATGATACTACTTGATGTGAGAGATTGAACTCAGTGACTTCTAAGGTCTAGAGTTCTTGTGAATTATGAGTCTATAATTGTTCAGAGTAGTGCTGGAAGGATGAGGGTTATAATACATGATTATAATAGTGGATAACATTTATTGAGTGATTACTTGTGCCACTCACCGTGCAAAGCATTTTGCATGCACTAATTCATTTAATCCTCACAGGAATCCTACTGAGCATTTCCATTTTATAAATGATGAAACTGAAGCATGGGAGATTTAGTAACTTGCCCTAGATCATGCAGCTAGTGTTGGTAGAGCCCAGGGAGTCTAACTGGGGAGCACTTCCTTTTTTATCACTGTGTTGAATCCTTCTCAATATTAAAGATGAAAGTTGGACTCAGTGGAGCTTTAAAACATTGATGTGGTTTAAATTCCAAGTAAGTGTGCTAACAGGAATTCTAAGAAATGATAACATAATCAAAGTAAAAAGAGATAGAAATGAGTGTAACGGGTTTGTGGAACCAAATGCCTTACATATGAGATGAATTAAGAGGATATTCAGAAATTTGTCATTATGGTGCCATTTTGTCTTGTTTTTCAATGGCTACAAGCTACCAAGATGGGAAACCAAGATGGGAAAAGTCCTCAGGAGTATAGTTCACCCTAGTAAAAACAGCATAACTAGCCCTCATATTGTATAAAAATTTAAAGGCTTTTCACCAATTGGTGAAACCTCAGGCTGTATCTCCTGGGAAGATGGATTTGGGACTGTCACTGTTTGAGAGGTCCCAAGTAATTTGATGTCCTACTAGGAAAATAATAAGGTGGTTTTTATAAGTTGGCATTTTACTGGAGTTTATTTGAAGAGTGAGTTAGCTTAAATTTTAGCATGTCTCAGATTCTTCGTAGATAGTTCTGTGTATTCCAATAACCACTATTAGAGGAACTACTATTAAAATGAAAGTATGAGATCTTAATGAAAATTTGGTTAACACAAAAAATGTTTTCAGGGGCACCTGGGTGGCTCAGTCAGTTAGGTGTCTGACTTTGGCTCAGGTCATGATCTTGTGGTTTGTGAGTTCGAGCCCCATGTTGGTCTCTGTGCTAACAGCTTGGAGCTTGGAGCCTGCTTCGGATTCTGTGTCTCCTCCTCTCTCTGCCCCTTCCCTGCTCACACTCTGTCTCTCTCAATAATAAATAAATGTTAAAAAAATTTTAAGAAAATAAAAACAAAAACAAAAAACGTGTTCAGATTAGGGCCTGTTGGAAAATTTAGTCCATAGTGTAGCAGCATTCATTACATGTGATAATCTATTATTTATAGTGCAGATATCAGAAATTATACATGCTGGATATTTCACAGTTTTCTTTCTGGTTGTACTTTTGGAAATTCTAGGTGGTTTGTTTGTTCTTTAAATCCTTAAGGCCCACTTGTTTTTTTGGTCCCCTAAAGCCCACTTTTAAGCACCTTTAAATTTGAGAGTGGATGACTTTGATGATATTGTCTTTAGAAAATCATTTATAAGTCTTAAGAATCAAAATAATTCTTTTTTTGAAATTTAATTTAATAAGATTTAAAGATATTCTACTCCCTTACTCCCCTCTAAAAGATTGAATAAAACATGTTAGGCAAAACCTGTGTGAAATAGTGGGTAGGAAACAAGTTAAACTATTTTTTGTCTTTTATGAGTTTCAGCCAAATACATCACGTCATATGTCTGTTGACTGTCCTCTTGCCAACCAGGGTCCAGGTCAGCAACGTGGACTGTCACAGGCAATCATATCTGTTATGTTTCACTTCTTTTTAGTCTTGGTCCTGAGTACAGATGTCTGGCTCTGTGTTATAATTTAAGGAGCCAAAACACCCTCTAGTTTTCTGCTTCTGAACCTGATATAATATGTGAAATTCTCACTTACTTCTTTGGTTGAAGACTGTTTCTATTAAAATAGAAATGTTGTGAGGTAAATTGTTCGTTCCTTTTAAGTAAAGCATGAGATGATACTCAAAAGGCCAGGACCAAGTGGACTACCTTGGTGAGGGTCACCTTGGCCAATGAAGGTACTTCATGAGAAGGGAAAGCAGCTTCATGGACAGCTGGAAGGGAAGAATAGGCCAGATGGAGGCTTACAAGAGTCTTGAAGACAGACTTACCAATGCTCAATTTTGCTTTACCTGACCCCCTTTAGTTATCTTTAGCTTCATATCGTCACTCTAAATCAAAAGATAAGATATTTGAGTTATAGGAAGTCACTTCTAATTATTAAGACTTCATTATCCATGAGGGAGATAGTTTATGCACAGGCAACCAAACTGACTGCATCTACTTTCCAGATTTGTATCATTCTTTATATTAAAATTATCTGCTGCTATTAAAGGGCTAGTGTATACAAATGTTTGCTCATTGATTTACCTATGAGAGGGATCTATTAAAATTTGCCTTTAAAAATCATGGTTTCCAAGCTGTACTGGGATTTGCCAACATATCAGGTGAAACTATTGGCATCTTGATTACCTAAGCTATCATATCAATACAACAGATTTACATGAGGGTTAACAGATATTTTCAATGGACAGATTACTGTGGTAGAATCTTTGAAGAATGAATAAGATACAATTATTTCCTCCTTCCCTTCCTCCCTTTGTTCCTTTTCCTTCCTTCATTCCTTCCTTTGATGCTCCCTTCCTTCCTTCCTTTCTTCCTCCTTCCCTTCCTCCCTTCCTTCCTTCCTTCCTTCCCTCCTTCCCTCCTTCTCCCTCAAATATTTACTGGCTCTCTCCTCTATGCTAGGTGCAGCAGCAATAAAGATAAATTCTATTTAGTCCCTGCCCTTAAGCAGCTCATTACCAAATCTGGGGCCTTGGGATGGGGAGCGAAAGGGAAAACACTTGTAAATAGATGAATCTCACACATAGGATAGTTGCTTTAATACATCCTGAGTTCAGGGAATAGTACAATTACAAAGTCAACTACTCTATTGGGATTCTGCAGAAAGACATGAGTACCAGTGTTCTAAGCAGCAGTTCTCAGACTTTGTGGTCTCATGATCCTTTTACGCTCTTAAAAATGGTTAACCATGAGCTTTTGTTTATGTGGGTTATATCCATTGGTATAAACCATATTAGAAATTAAGATATAAATTTAAAATATTTATGTAATTCATTTATTAATTAGCAACAGTAAACCCATTACATGTTAACATAAAGTATATATCTTTTTATGAAAATTATTTTTTACAAAGCAGAAATAGTAGTTACAAAGTGGCATTGTTTTATATTTTTGCATATCTGTTTTATGATTAGTTTAAAAGAAGATGGCTGAATTCTCTTATATACTTACAGCTTCAATCTGATGTTATATAACACATCATGCAGCCTCTTGAAGACTCTACTGTACATCTGAGAGTAAATGTGAGTGAAGGCAGCAAAATATATCTTATAATTATTTGGAATTAGTTTTGACCTTAGGGATCTCCCCCTCTGCCTAAAGGAGGTCTTGGAGATCCTCAAGGGTTCTTGTGTACTATACTTTGAGAACCACTTCTAAAAAGTATCTGTTGTGTGTAATGAATTAATATCTCTTTTATGCATCTAGAATGCTACTAATTGTGTACCAGCCTTAGAAAAACAGAAAATAGTATGCTTAGTTATTCAGAGGAGGAACTCTAGATGAGAAAGACTATAAGACTGTAACCTCGATGAAGGCAGAGAGATCAATTTATCTTTTTTACTCACTAGCTGTCACAGGGCCTGACACATAGTTGACTTTCTGGAAATTTCAATGATAAAACATTCTGCTAAGACTGCTATGTACTTTCATAAGTCACTATAAATCTGGGCAGAATATGGTGAGTGCCACAAATGTTAAATGCGTGTTGTGGAGTTGGAGGGAGTAGGTATTTTCAACTGAGGTATTAGAAGGGATTCATGGGGGAGAGGGCATTGGAGTGGAGTTGTAAAGATAATTTGGTAGTCAGTGTTGGAGTTGGAAAGGTTATTTCTAGTAGGAGAAACAGAATAAGCATGGATAAGAGTGGATTTGGGGTTCAGAAGTTTAGGTTGTGACTTAGGGATGGAGAACATGGCAGTCAGAGATATGGTAGAGAAAATAGATTGGAGCCAGACTGAGGGAGATTGTGAATGATCTATGAAGGAGTTTGGGTCTGTTTCTATAGACAATGAAGAGCAATTCTGTTTTCCGAGCAGGCTTACGAAAATGATCTTAGCAGCAATGTTGAGAGTGGTTTGGAGAGGAGAGAGAATGGAGGCAGGATGAGCACTTACAGGAAAGAAGGAAATGATAATCCAGTTTGAAGAAGACAGTAAGAACCGACCAGTGGAAAGGGATCTAGTATATAGGAAGGCTTCCAGGTTTCAGGTAATTTGGAGTAAGAAGTTGTAAAAGAGGTAGTGTTTCAGTCAGTAAGGAAGGAAAATCCTGGATTATTTATGAGTTCATTATAAGTCCAGTCACAGTATTAATAAGCAGTTTCACACAGGTCCTTGGGCTTTGGTTTTTCCATTTGTAAAATGTAGAAATGGATTGCTTGCCTATTTGTGTCACAAGAGTCCCTGTAAGGATGTAAGGATAAATGAGCTGTTTTGACAGAAAAGCGCTGTTAATCTAAGCCATCAATAATAAAAATGAGAATGTTTGCCAGGTGCTTTTGCTCCTATGCTGAAGGCTGCTATGTAAATATGAAATACTGCCTGGAACTATTGTCACTGTTAATAATAGTAAAGTCATTACCACAAAATGCCTACGTAGCAAACTTGTTCTCTGTCAATTCTAAAGTGAGAAGATGAAGCCAGGCATGAAGTCCATTCTATTTTGTTTGTTATGAATTTTGCGTGTTGTAAACTATTTTCCTGGTTAGTAGAAAGTCATTTTAATAGTATTCAGATTTCATTGTATCTCATTATTTTCATCACTCTATTCTGGTCAGGTTTTCCATCACTATCAGGGGCCTCATTATCCTGACTTTTGCATTCTATGCAAATGGAAGTGGGACTACATTTGATGTGTCAGTACTTGCATCTGTGCTCTTGTTAATTGTGGCTCCTTCCATTAAGTTAACACATAGCTATATGGTATGCTCCAGAGATAGAATGCTTGGGTTCAAACCCAAATTCTATTACTTCATATGAAATCCTGGCTAAATCACATGGTCTCTTAAGATTCAGTTTCTTTACCTGTAAAATGGTACTAATAATGGTGCTAATCTCATATGGCTATTGTGAAAGTAATGAATGCAAAGCACATAGCCTTAAGTGCTCAGTAACTGCATGGTGTTGTTTTGTTTTTGACCAAATTTATTACCATTGTCATCAACATATCGGTTTTTTTTTTTCTAATCAGGATCTTTTTCCATACTTTTTAAATTCATTATTTGTCTTCCAATAATTAATTTGTGACCACACAATTAATCATCCACCTTTTCTTTACCTAGAATAACATTTTGAAGAATTCCCCAAATTTTAAATTTTACTAATTTTACTAATTATATATATATATCTATATCTGTATCTATATCTTATCTCCCTCCTGGGCTTTGTTTTACCCAGCAAATCAAGTATTTAGTTCTGCTGTGAATATAAGGGATCCAATGACTTGTTCTAACCATCTGACTGGTATTATTTCCCATGGCACACTGCTATCCTCCCACACAATGTTTCTGTAGACAGAATTCTCTTGCCATCTTCCTTTTTTACTCAAGTATTTTGTTCAATCTGTTCTCAAGATCTCTAACAGTCTGTTTCTGTCCTTGATATTGATCATGCCTCTAAAGGCACCTTCCCATATTAGCTCGGATCCATTGAGATCTGTTTGGAACATACATCACGCCCCCAGATGTATAGTGCGTGGTTGGGGCCACCACCAAACCTGTGCTCTGCTCACCAAACCAAGGATCATTTTTTAATTTACGTAAGTACTTGAATATTCACCACCATTTCTCTCTACATTGTCTCTAACTTCTATGGGACAGGAACCAAATGAAGACAGTGGTCTTGCTTCCTATCAAAAGTTGATTCGTATTTGTTAACAGTCAATCTATTCAAACTGTAGTGGGCGGAATGAAAATGACTATTGAAAATAGCTGCTATCAGAGGAGGAAAAATGATTGAGTAGAAAGGCAAATCAGAATAAATTAGCATTTAGTCAGTTTTATCTTTTACTATTCCAGTATTGAGTATTTGTTTAGAAATTGTAGAAATTGTTTAATTTAGATGAATATACCAGGAGGGAGTTTCCTTTTTGAAAATTGTGATACATACTCTGGTATTAGGTCACTGAAATTTCAGTTTAGCACCTTGACTTTACCTATCTTTCAGAATAATGGGGTACACTTACTTTAGCCATCTGTTAGTTGTGTGATATTGGCCATGTTACCTAATGCCTGGTTTCTGTTTTCTTATCTGTAAAATGGGAACAACACGATCATCTGTCTCAAAATGTAGTTCTGAGAATTTAAATTAATTTTCACAAGAGATATAAGATGTAAGAGATAGGAAGTTATTAGAACAATGCCTGGCACAGAACAAAATTTCAGTACCTATTAGCAAATATTATTACCCACCTGAAACAGCATGATGGTTGAAAGCTTAATTCTGTATCACTTACTACTTGGGTAATTTTGGACTCTTTTTATAACCTCTCTGAGCCTCTGTTTCATTTTTAATTTGGACAATGATGATATCTACTTCACAGGGTTTATGTGAGGAATAAATGGAAATCACTTAGTGTATAACTTTCATTGGCTATTAGCTATTATTTTTTTAATCCTTATGACACATGCATTATCTAGTAATTATGATAATAAATATTTACAGAGGACTTACTCTGAGCCAGGCAGTATCCCAAGTATATTACATGTATTATCTCATTTATTCTTCACAATACTCACAATGAAGTAGGTACTATTATTATACCCATTTTACAGATGAGGCAAATTGAGGCATAGAGAGGTTAAGAACATGTTCAAGCTCTTATAGTTAGTAGGTGGTAGAGCACAATCTGTGCATTTATGCATTGAACTTTATTGCCTCTTATGAAGATAAAACAGTTGAATGAAATGTCTGGAGAATAAAATTAGACTCTCAGGCTAATGATTGAGGTTGTTACTGTGTCTTACCCTCTTGTAAACCCTGGATCTATTCATATGGTGACATCAACCTGGTTAAAAAAGAGATTAGTAAGTAGCACTAAAGAAGAAAACAATGTGAAGCAGTGTTTTGAGAGGGGAACCTGATGTCTCTGTCGTTGTGTCTGGAAGTGAAGTCTCTGATCCTTCTTGCCCAAGGTAATATCTTACTGTCGTGGGGATGCTATAAGAGCAAGGTTTACATGAAGACTAGTTTTATTCAGCCTCAACTTCTTCCCTTTTTCTGGCTGCTTGCCTCAGTCACTGCATGACTCCGAGGCCCCAAACAATTGCACATATTTGTTATTTCTTTATTTTTAGTTTTTGAAATCTTATTTTGGTGGGATTTATACTCCGTATGTCCCTGGTGATAGTTGAGATGATGTTGTCCTGTACTGCAGCTCCCCTGTTACACCCTGTGTGATAGGATGGTAGAATAGTCCCCGATGGTAGGGTGGGGGCACTGAAGGACTTCCTCCCGCAAGCCACACAGATTGGGATTCACATTTCCAATCTGACATTGGGCAATTAATTAATGCTTTTAAGACTTAGTTTCTTTTTATAGGGGCACCTGGGTGGCTCAGTCGCTTGAGCAGTAGACTCTTGATTTTGGCTCAGGTTGTGATCCCAGGCTCATGGGATGGAACCCCGTGTTGAGCTCTGCACTGAGCTTGGAGCCTGCTTAAGACACACAGTTTCTCTCCCTCTCCCTCTCCCTCTCCCTCACCCTCTCCCTCTCCAACTCCCTCTCCCTCTCCCTCTCCCCCCCCTCCCCCTCCCCCCCCCCCCCCCCCCCGCTCGGACTTTCTCTTTCTCTCTAAAATATAAATGAATAAATAAATAAATAGACTTAGTTTCTTTTTATAAAATGGGCAAGTAGTACATACTCCATAGTTTTTGAGCTAATTAAATATAAAAGATTTTAATACAGTGTTTGGCTAGAGCAGAGAGTTCAGTTTTGTTATTGTTATAACACTAAAATCTTTAAAAAAATATTGATTTACTTTAGATCATTATCAAACAGTTTTGTTATTGAAATAACAAAAGAAACTTAGTGGCTATTATAGCAAATACCAGGGGTACTTTTCAATAAAATAAAATTAATTTCATTTTCATTCTTATTAGCCTGTGACCTCTACTAGGATTGGAAAGAGTGAACTATGGAAAAGGCAGAGGGCTGGGAAATGCAAGAAAAAAATGAGTCTACAAAATAGTACTCTGGTCTTTATATAAGTGAGATAATGCATATGGACATGCTTTTCACATTCTCATTTTCCCTGCAAATATAACATTAAAAAAATAATTTCCATGCGCATCCTGAGAAGAAAAAAAAAGTATGGAATTAGTCAAGGAAAGCAAGGAGAAGAGGAAATATTGCATTATTTGTTAAAGCATGGATTGGATTGGAGGAAATTAGAATCTGAGCAATTGGACTGTTGGAAAAAGGCAAATAGATATTGGAAACACATATGTGATAAGGGTAAAATGACCAGCCTGATAGTGTTGGAATATTTGGGCATATCAGTGGGGACCTGAGGGCCAGGGAAAGGATTCCAGATGATATCCAATCGGCTCAGCCCATCCCCAGCATCAGGGCTTGGATCCCAGATACTGATTCACAGGGTGACACAGAATTAAAGAGCAAGATTTTCTAGTGTAGACTAGCAGTGGTGAATTAATTGGCAGCTCTCGATCTAGGCACTGGTACAATGACTATCTGCTGTAGTCTTTCTCTGTCCCTGGGTTGCAAGCTTGGTCTAGATTATCTGTTCATGTTGGGTGCAGATGTCCACTACCTTAAGGACCCAGGGTTCTTGTCACTTTCCATTTTCCCATTCTCTCTCTGGTGTGAGGCAGTTTCTTCCTTATGACTCTAAAACACAAAGAGGCTTACTACACACCTTCTTCTGGATGTCCACTGATGTAAGGGTGGATAGAGACCTTGAGAAGTGTCTGAGGAGTCCATCTGAGGTGATTCAGATATGATTTGCCTTTGTTAGGTGATCAAAGTGACTGCCAGCCTAGTGCAGAAACTGTTTCTAAATTTAATCTATGACAAGACTTCTAGCTACTTGGAATTTACCATGTGGGAATAAAGGTAATCGGGATGTACTGTCAGTTACCACACTGATTTCAAGGATATTTGATTTCATTTATTCATTCAATAAATATTTATTGGGGGTGCCTGGGTGGCGCAGTCGGTTAAGCGTCCGACTTCAGCCAGGTCACGATCTCGCGGTCCGTGAGTTCAAGCCCCGCGTCAGGCTCTGGGCTGATGGCTCAGAGCCTGGAGCCTGTTTCTGATTCTGTGTCTCCCTCTCTCTCTGCCCCTCCCCCGTTCATGCTCTGTCTCTCTCTGTCCCAAAGATGAATAAATGTTGAAAAAAAAATTAAAAAAATAAATAAATAAATATTTATTGAATACTACTATGTGTCAGGTCCTGTTTTAGCTGTGGGTTACTATAATGAATATAATAGATAAAAAAAAATCATTCCTGACTTCAAGAGCTCTTTCTGGTTGCAAGAGACAGACAATAAGTCAGATGAATAAATAAAATATGTTGTAAATTAGATGGTGGAATGGTCAGGAGAATATTAAAGCAGGGGAGTGGATTAGGAAGTATGGTGTAGGTTACAATTTTTGCTGTGGTAACCAGGGAAGGCCTCCCTGGAAAGCCATCAAGCAAAGACCTTGTTTGATATGTCCTCACAGCCTGGTGTTCCTCTCTTTTTGTAATTCCATTTTTGTCCCTTCCAAGCTGTATACTTCATAAAAGTGAAAAGCACTTCCTGGATAAATGCTCTAAGTTTTATCTTCTTGGATAAGACCCTCTATGTAAGGGTCCATCAGTACCCCTAATTGCTTGGTAGAACCTCTAAACAGGTCTCAAGAATCACTTACAGAAGAAAGTAGGTTTGTCAATCTTAAGTTTTGCTTAAGACAAATTCCCAAAGAGTTTTGCTTAGGACAAATTTTGCTTAAGACAAATTCTCAAAGAGTTAAGATGGTTTAGCTTTCCCTAAATAAATCTATCTCTAATTAAAAAAAATTTTTTTAATGTTTATTTATTTTTGAAGGAGAGAGAGACAGAGTGTGAGTGGGGGAGAGGCAGAGAGAGAGGGAGACACAGAATCTGAAGCAGGCTCCAGGCTCTGAGCTGTCAGCCCAGAGCCCGACACGGGGCTCGAACTCACAGACCGTGAGATCATGACCTGAGCTGAAGTCAGATGCTTAACCGACTGAGCCACCCAGGTGCCCCAATATATCTCTAATTTAAAAGAAAACAATTTAAAACTTCTTATATTATTTCTCTCTTCCATAAAATTGATTCTTCCTTTACTTAGACACTATCTGCTATTAATTTACAAAACTAACATCAGATTCTGGTTGTTTTTTAAAGGTTATTATATGACATTTCCATGTTCTTTCATTTGTTATTTGATCTTATACTGATTTCAACACAAGTTACACTTTTCTTTTAATGTTAGAAAAGTTTTTGATTTTAGCTTAATTTATCTTGACTTGTTTCTAATTCAGGGTGGCATCTCTGCCCCCTTCCACTCATATATACTATATATGAGTAATTTATCACATGATCCATTGCACAGAGTGAGAAATAGAAGGAGAGGGTGAGAAAGAAAATAAGGAGATAAAAGCAAAAAAGCTTTAAAAAACCCACTTATCTTTATTTATTTTATGTATTTATTTACTTTTTTAAAGATTAAAAAAATTTTTTTCAGTAATCTCTACACCCAATGTGAGGCTCAAACTTACAACCCGAGATCAAAAGTCACATGTTCCACTGACTGATCCTGCTAGATGCCCCAAATCAACTTATTTTTAGCCTGTCATTTATATCTGTAGCACATTATCTGGTTGTCCTTTATTATGTTACATTTTAAGGCAGGATTATTATGGATTTTTAATTTTTGAAAATAGTTTTTCACATAGTTTTTATATACCAATGTTTTGTACATATTTGGTATAAATGGCATTCACTTATACCTTCTGAGGGCTTTGTGGCCTTTTATTTATTTTATTTTATTTTTAAAAAATTTTTAATTTGATTTGATTTCATTTATTCATTCAATAAATATTTATTGAATACTACTATGTGTCAGGTCCTGTTTTAGCTGTGGGGTTACTATAATAAATATAATAGATAATTTATTTATTTTTGAAAGACAGAGAGAGACAGAGCATAAGCAGGAGAGGGGCAGAGAGAGAGAGAGAGAGAGAGAGAGAGGGAGGGAGACACAGAATCTGAAGCAGGCTCCAGGTTCTGAGCTGTCAGCACAGAGCCTGATACAGGGCTTGAACTCATGGACCATGAGATTATGACCGGAGCTGAAGTTGGACGCTTAACCCACCAAGCCACCCAGGTGCCCTGGGCTTTGTGGCCTTTTAATTTTTTTTTTTTTTAATTTTTTTTGTTTTCAACGTTTATTTATTTTTTTGGGACAGAGAGAGACAGAGCATGAACGGGGGAGGGGCAGAGAGAGAGGGAGACACAGAATCGGAAACAGGCTCCAGGCTCTGAGCCATCAGCCCAGAGCCTGACGCGGGGCTCGAACTCCCGGACCGCGAGATCATGACTTGGCTGAAGTCGGACGCTTAAACAAATGCGCCACCCAGGCGCCCCTGTGGCCTTTTAATTTGAACACAGTTCAACACCTAGCACAGTGTAACACATACAACAAATTATTTATATCTGTTGATTAAATAAAAAAAATATATCAAGAGTTATCCTAGACATTTTATGAATTATCTTTCAATTCATCAAGCTATGGAGATGACATTGAAGGTATAGAGTATAGAGATGGGTGTTGACAGTCAAGGCACTCAGAGAATTTAACAGGTAAGTGCAGGTAAGAAATTAGGCTTTCTCCTTTTCTACTTTCTTCCCTCCTACTTCATCCTGTTGACCTTGATGATATTCTTCTTTCTCTATGGATATATATATATATATATATATATATATATATATTCATATAAATATATAGAGAAATATATATATACTCCATATATGTGTGGAGAAATGTATATATACTCCATATATATATGGAGTGTGTGTGTATATATATATATATATATATATATATGGAGAATATATATGTAATATACATGTAATATAAATATATAAATATAAATAAATATATAAATATAATATAAATATACATATTTATACACACACACACACAGAATCTATCTATCTATCTATGCCTATTGTTCTAGACAATGATCTCAGAAAATGTCTTAGCCTCATAGGATTATAGCTTGGTAAGGGAAGCACATTTTCCTTCATAGCATGTATCACAGTTTTTTGTAATAATAAAATTTGTATGGTGACTTCAAATATTTGAGCAAAATATGATATTATTATCAACTGGGCTATAGTATTTTTTGTGAACATATGACAAGGCTACTGAACATAGTTTAGATGACAGGGAAAACCTTTTTTGAGTAAAAATAGGTAGGAATTAGCCAGATGGAGGAGGGAGGTTGGTGGAGTGGGAGAAACTTCCAGACTTAGGAGACAGCATTTGTGTCGGTGTCGAGGTGACAGAGATTTGAAAGTTATGTGAGAGAAAGAAGGATAGTAAATGATGCTTAAGAAGTAGGCAGGGGCCAGTTACATTATGAAGAGTTTTGTATGCCATATTCATTATGGTATGGAAGAGTTTGTTTATTTATTTATTTATTTATTTGAGAGAGGGGGAGGGAGAGAGAGAGAAGGAGAGAGAGGGAATCTTAAGCAGGGTCCACACTCCACACAGAGCCTGACATAGGGCTTGATCCCACAACCCTGGGATCATGACCTGAGATGAAATCAAGAGTTGTATGCTCAACCAACTGAGCCATCCATGTGTCCCATGATATGGAAGTGTTTTAAACAAAGGGTTGGAGACCTGATCAGATTTGAGTTGTAGGAGAATGCTGTCTTTGCTGTGTGAAAAGTGTTTAGAGAAGGCTACTAATGAAGGTGAAGAGAAAGAGAGGCTGTTGCCAGCGTCCAGGAGAGATATAGAGGTGGACTGGACTAGCTCTGCAGAGTTAGAAGAGAAGGGGATGTGTTTGAGGGATATTTAGGCAGTAAGTAGAATCTGTAGCATTTGGAAGATGAGGGGAATGAGAGAGTCAGGCACGATTCCTGAAGCTGGCTTATGTGGGTGGTGGCTGCAATTTTACAGGAAAAGAACACTGGAGGAGGAATAGGCTTGGGAAGGAAGATGAATTCAGCTGTGGTCTTGTGGAACTTGAGGTACCCAGTAGGCAGTTGCATGTTGTGTTTAAAGTTTAAGAGATAGGTGTGGGCTGGAGATTATGTTTAGGCCTCATCGACAAGCAGGACACCATAGCTTGGGAGAAGAGAGAATCTAGGGAAAAGCCTTGGTGAATACTGACAGAGAAGTAGGAGGATAGTAGTAATAAAAATGACAAAAGCTAAAATGTATATGACACTTACTGCATGCCCAGCCCTGTTTTATGTGCTTTTACACATTTTAAATCAATTTAACCCTCTCAAGAGGTGCTACTGTTATCCTTGATTTTACAGAGTAAAAATATATGAGCCCCAGAGAGGTTAAGTGGTTTACAGAGCATCACACAGCCAGTATATGGCAGAACTGATTTAAATCTAGGCAGTCTGGCTTCAGAATTTGTGGGTTCTTTCTCCACACTCTTCTGAAAACTATGGGCATGTGCTGTCTAGAAATTCTGGCAAGGGGGTGAGTAACCAGCAGTGTTGCTGCCTAGAGGCCAAAATCAGGGCCGAAAGTTTCTCATTAGGTTTAATGACATTTGCCATTAATGAGAACTTGTTTGCTATTTGTGGTAGTCCAACAAGACAGGTCTCAGTAAGTTGAGGGCCTATGGGAAGATTGAGGAAATGAAGATAACAAGAGTAGATGATGCCATCCAGCAGTTTGGCTGCAAAGGTGAAGAGAGAAAAAGTTGGGGATCTTAGATGACGGACGTGGGATAAGAAAAAAGTCATGGATATGACTAGATATGGAGGTAGAGCAGAGAGGGATTCTTCATGACAGCAACGAATTTGAAAACCATTGTTTGTTTGTTTTGGAGAAGGCAGATATGGCCTAAATAATTCATAAAATAATCCTTGTTGATGACCTGTAGAATTTTTTGCTTTCTTGAAATTGCTGCAGCTATACAGTGATTAGTTGACTACCAATACCCACTAGTCAATAACATTAAATTGGGATGCTATTACATCCCAATTGGGATGCTTGGGAACAAATACATTAGAAATTTTAACCGGACACAAATGGAGTGCTCTCACCCAGGACAAATGGCAACCATCTTTTAGTACATTTCATTCCATTTGCTCACTTCTTTCCATTTATTTCTCTAAAATTACAGATGGCAAAGATTGCCTTGGGGAAGTTTCCCTAAAATTACTTTTCCTTGTAACTTCAAATCAGGTTTAATTTCAACCCAAGGCTTTTGTTTAGAAGGTCAGCTGACTACCATCCCTGCTATAACCTTCAGATTATTAAAGTGCCTTTCTGAAATATTTTGTGGAAAGTTACAGGCTGAACTGGCCTATTTCTCTGTGGGAATTTAGGGCACAGAAAAAATGTCACAAATGCCACACTGGAACTATGCTGTGTCAAACCATGAGCAGTACCTTCATACAAGGGTGGACTGGGATGTTTTCTAAAATTCTATGTAATTTGTTGGGTGAAGTTCTTTCCTTTTTCCATTATAGAGAGCTGAGATTACTGAGAATACTTTTTTAAAAACCTGAATCTGGGGGCTCCTGGGTGGCTCAGTTGATTAAGCGTTAACTTTGGCTCAGGTCATGATCTCGCAGTTCGTTTGTTTGAGCCCCTCGTTGGGCTCTGTGCTGAAAGCTCAGAGCCTGGACCCTGTTTGGTATTCTGTGTCTCCCTCTCTCTCTGCCCCTCCCTCTCTTTCTGTCTCTCTCTCTCTCTCAAAAACAAAAACATTAAAAAACAAAAACAAAAAAACCCTGAATCTGAAAGGTGTTCCACAAGTTTTTTCCTTTCCTATCTGAAATCCACAGCATGGGATTGATGAGTTTGTGACTTGTTTTTAGAATAATTAAAAAATCTCCCTGATGAGAATGATTTATAAAATGATACATTTAAGCATAAAGTTGAATATAATGTAAAGTTTTACTTAGAATAAAGTTTATTTAAAGTCTTATTAACTTTATTTAAACATAAAATGTATTTCAATGTAAACTTTTATTATTTTAATACCTTAATTTTCTTATACTTCTAGTTTATGTCTTTTGAAACATCCATAGTGTATTTGCATATTGTTTGGAGAAAAAAATACCATGTGTGCCATAAGTAGAACTTTGCTATTTGGGCTAAACATTCATTTTTAGGAAAAAAATGTTAAGGTTATCAATTAGTCACTTAAGAGTCCTATTTCCACATTACTAAAGGAAAAGAAAAAAGGAAACAAGGTTAATAGCAGAAAGATATAGTTAATGATTAAGTGAATTTTAGTTACAACCCAACAAAAGTATAAGCTAAACCAGTTAAAGAATAATTTTGGTACTTTTTCCCCCCTAAACAGACCTTGTAGATAATTATACTTGCTGAATCATTTGTCATTTTATACATTTCCCCACATGAACTATCAACCATATTTCATGAGGTTCATTTCATGATTGATTTGTTGCTCTTAATAAAAAATGTCTGAGCCTTCCCCTATTAAAAGAATTCAGTGACTATTTGCTTGAGGAAATTCTCAGTACCTGTTCTCTGTTGAATGAAAAAGAGGGCAATGAAGCCAGTTGAGAACATTTTTCTTTTCACTTTAGTGACCAATTGTGAGGGTGAATGAACACCTATGCTCTCATTCTGTACCACTTAGTGTGCTTTTCTGAGAATGATAAACAGAGGTGTTTTTTTTTTTTCCCCCAGTCTGGCTTGTTCTGAGACTATATTCTTGAACTTACAAGCTAATATAAGGGTGAAGAGGGGACTCTGCAATCATATTCAGACTTGAACACGTCTATACATCTTGTTCAAGACATTGCCTATTCAAAGGAAATCACCAAGTCTGCCCTATATTCTCTGTTTTACCTGTGTGCTACTAGGTGAGGGAGTAAATATCCCTTTCCTGTTATGGCTGCTGCTTGCCTTCTATAAAATTCTCTACTTCTTTGGAAAAGTCTGTTTTCTGGCTCACACTTTAGTGAGAGCCTGAGAATCCTATAGAATGTCTTTGCTTTTAAGAACTTCCCTGGTGGTTTAAGTCAACGTTGAGAGAGGAAGGTATTGTTCTTATTGTCTTCACATCTCCCTTTCTAGCTTTCTCATAAAGCTACATTTCTCACAAATCATATCTCAGGTGTTTAAAACATACAAAATGACCTACACTCTATCTCTGAGTTTATAGATTTAGTATAGGTCATTTGCAAAATTGATATGTTGTTTGTCAATATTTATGTTTTGTTTTTAGCCAATTTTTTTCAAACTATTATTCATTCAACAAGTATCTATTATCTATTACATCCTAGACATTGTGTATTAATTCTAGGATGAACATGAATAGGGCATGGTTTCTACATGCAATCTCTTTGTATCCCAAAGGAACACCATCAACTATATTTAACAAATTTAATTAGCTTAAGATTTTGACAATCAATTCAAAATACTAACCCATCATTTGATTATATCAAATTAACATATAGAAATGAAAGCAAACTCCTTAGCCGTGATCCCCCTATAGCCTTTCTTAGTCTGCACCAGAACCACCTCGAGGTGTGGAAGAGCAGAAAGGGAAAAATAATGACAAAGATGAAATTTATCTTGAAAGCCTGCTATTTGCATATGCTTTTGTTTCATTCATGGGTAGTTTGTAAATCCTACTAAGTTGAGGAGTTCATAAAGCTAGCAAGTTCCTGAGCTTCTCATCAACTTTCATTTGAACACAAAGAAACTAAAAATAAGTGCCACATTGTTACTGTATTAATTCTAATAGAAAAACACTGATTATTCTGAACAACAAACACAGTACACCTCTATGTGAATTCTCATACATGTAGATGCTCATTTTAAGGGATAGGGGCACATATATATGCATACTTGTACAAAACATGTACACATATATTCCTATGAGTTCTCTCTGATGACTCACAATAACTGAACTTCTCTCAACTAGGGTTGCAAAACTCTGCTAAATTAAAGGTGTGGAGAATAGATGGCTCTGTCTCATTCCTTATTCAAGTAAGATTTAATTGTTTTACTTCTTTGCTTATTATATTTATAACTTTGAGTATAACAGAAGTTGATAATAATGGAAGACACTCTTAAATTGTGATGGGTTTTCCTAAAAGGGTGCTTGCTTTTCCTTCCTTCCTTCCTTCCTTCCTTCCTTCCTTCCTTCCTTCCTTCCTTTTCATTTTGGGAAGATAGAAATGAGGTGACCTGTAGAGACCAGAGCATGATGTTATTTAACAAAACGGGGGGAAGAAAAGGCACATATGTGACTCAGAATTTCTGCATAGGGGTATGGCAGATGGCACAGTGGAGAACCAGCTGATAGGAACAGGCAGAGAGGAGAGAAAAAGTCATAGTGTTGTAAGCCCAAGTTGGAATATCTTATTGTTGCTAGCCTGGGCTAAGCTCAGGACCTTGTCCTTGCCCACAGTAACACGCTGTGGATAGTAAAAGGCATCTTCCTCTTTATAATCAGTAATGATTTCCTATTTAAATAAAATTATAACATAACAATGCAATTTAGTGTCTAGGTTAAATGTGACTTTAAAATCTCTATAATAGTAATAATATAAAAAAAGATACCAGTGAATTAAAAGCTTATGTGCATTTATCCAGCTAATTAAGATATGTTTAAATAACTATCAAGATTTTGGAAATAATAATATTTAAAATGTACAGTGCTATACTATTAATTAAGCATATGTAAGATACTGAGACCATGTTGTTTTTCAAAGAACTGTATTTAATGAAGAATGAAACTGGCAAATATTTAAACATTTGCAAAAGAAAGTAGTGCTCTAATTCATTGAGAGAAAAGTATCCGATTCTACAAGATAGAATTCCATGAGGTTTTACTGGTTAAAACAGCATTTTGGCTCTGACAGAAGAAAAAAAAATCATAGTTTTTAAACCTCAGGGTAAGGTAATCTGGGCTAAAAAAAAAAAAAAAAAAAAAGAAAAATCCAAGGTATTCTGTATTTGGTAAACTTTACTTGGAGTATTCAAGGTTTCCAATATTTGTAAAATTTGATGAAGATTTTGAGTTTAAATCAGACGGACTACAGACTATATGAAATTTAAAAGTCCTCATATTTTACATGTACTCCTACCACACAGTTATAAAAAGGTTCTTAAAGTAGATTTAAGAATGCTAAAAGTAATATAACAACGAACAGGTGGCTAAGTACATACACAGTATAGACATAAAGTCAAGTAAGCATGTATATTTCCTGTGCTACTAGGCATATTTATACACTTGTTAGCATGGACAGTTTTTTTGCATTTTTTGTTAGCAGTTTGTCTCCATATTGAATGTGGTTGACTTTTAGTTCTGTTGTTTGTTATTGTTTAATTTGTTTTCCAATAGTAAAAAGAGCTATACATTGGTACGTCAGCTTTTCAGCTGAAGTTTTTCAGCTATTTTATCTTAAAAATGTAGTATAAACTGACCATGGATGACTCCAGGGGCATATTACTCCAAAGGTCATTTGGGCTGTTCTCCAGTGGTCTGTAAGTCACCCGTCTTTTTCAACATCCAGGGAGAATTGCAAGAAAAAAGGAGAAGCTATGGTGAGCCATCATGCCCTTAAATCTCTTCCAGACCACTCTTGCCCTGGCTCAGACCCTCACCATCTTTTGGTTAAGCCACTACAGTTCCCTCCCTCCTGGTCTCTGCCTCAGCTCTCTCTCCCGACTTGAATTCATGAGACACACTGATGGCAGAGTGAATTTTTAAAATTGATTGGACATGTCTCCTCCCTGCCTACATGCATCCAGGGGTTCTCTCCTAGAGTCCAAATTTCTTCCCATAGTAGCCAAGTCACATTGTAGTCTTGCCAGACTTATTTCTTTTCCTCTGAATCTCAGACTGGTTATTTCTGAACAAGCCAAATCCTTCCACACATTTCCTTCTGACTAGAATATTCTGTGCCTCTTAATTCCAGTCAGGGTAAATGATATTCATTTTGCAGTGTCACTCCATGAGTGACTCCATGAGGCCTTTCTGGACATTTTCATATACAGCAGAAGTAATGCTCCTTTTTTTTTTTTTTTTTTTTTTTGGTCTCCAGAACTCTTATGACAGAGAAATCCTCAAGGGTGGGGTTATTTTCTTCTTACTGGTCCTCTGGTATTCTGTCTGAACCTACTAGGTTCTCAGTAAATAATGGTTGACAAATGATTAAATTCCGCTTAGGGTTTTTTCTTTATAAATTTATTATGTAATCTTCTATTTGCATATGATTTATCTACTTGATACTGGTTAAATATGTATTAGTAATCTAAGTCATTGTATCATTAAGGAAACAAAGTGAAAACAACTAAGGTGCAACAGCCTACTAAATTATATTTTACTTAAAAATATTTTATATTCTAACAAAAATGTTCTAATGTAAATTTTATTTAAAAATTCAGATATAGTCAAATCTTTCCAAAATGTATTTGATTCCTAGATCTAAGTACATGTATTTTGCATAATAAACATTCAAAAACACTTAGGACCATGTGTTCATGTTTGAGAAATATCTAATGTCACACTCACTATAAGATTGCTTAGTAATATTACTTGTTGATGGTGCTAATTCAATAAATGAAATATGAGAGGCAGAGAGGCAGTGTAGTATGGTGGTCAAGCCAACTGACTTTAGAACCAAACTCTCTGGATTTAAATATTGGATTTAATTATTACTTGGATAATTTTAAGAATTTACTGTGCCTCACTTTCTTTTTCTTTTCTTTTCTTTTTTTTTCTTTTCATGTATATTTTTGAAAGAGAGAGAGAGAAAGAAAGTATGAGTGGAGGCACCAAGAGAGGGGGACACAGGATCCAAAGTGGGCTCTGTGCTGACAACAGAGAGCCCAACGTGGGGTTCGAACCCATGAACCATGAGATCATGAACTGAGCTGAAGTTGGATGCTTAACCCACTGACTGAGACACCTAGGCACCTCTCTTTTTCTTTTCTTTTAAATTTTTTTCTTTAAAAATATTTTTTAATGCTTTTTTATTTTGAGCGAGAGAGAGACAGACAGAGTATGAGCAGGGGAGGGGCAGAGAGAGAGGGAGACACAAAATCCAAAGCAGGCTCCAAGCTCTGAGCCATTAGCACAGAGCCAGATGTGGGGCCTGAACTCACAAGCTGTGAGATCATGACCTGAGCCAAAGTCTGATGCTCAACTCACTGAGCCACCCAGGCACCCCTCCCTTTTTCTTTTAAATGGAGATAATAGTGGTAGCCTTCCTCATGAGATTGTTTTGTGAATTAAATGAGTTATTTCACATAGAAGTGGGCACTCTGTAAGGTCAATGTTAGCCGCTATTATTATTATTATTATTAAAAAATTACTTTGCTTTCTTCCTCCATGCTCTGTGAAACCTCATTTATTCAATTATTGGTGTAGTGTTCTTTATCCTTTGTAGGAATATTTAACAGTTCAAATTGCAACTTTGGTTGGAAGCTCAGAGGTATACAGAAGAAGGCTGAATTAAAATTATGATGGGGGAGAGGAGGAAATTAGAATTAAATGAACTTGCTATTTCTTTTGTATAAAAATATGTGTCCAAAACAGTATACAGTTTAGAAGTCAATATGCACAAGTGTCACAGCCAAAGTATGAGGTCTTGTGCAGAAAATAAACTAAAAAATAATCGTAAAATAGACAAGTCTTTCTATGAAGAGCAAATTTTGTAAAGACTGTGTGTGTGTGTAAAGATAATATGTCTTAGAGGGTGCTCAGATTTCTAAGTAGGTGGAAGCCATTCATAGACAAGAGTTCCTGAAAAGGGGACTGACAAAGAAGTGGGGGAAAACAAGTTGATTAATGATGCTCTTTATGATAGAATTTTTGCAATAGATTTTATGGAGAGTGAGAGGTTTTTTTTTTTTTTTAATAATTTGGATTTACTTCAGGAATACAAGATTTGTTTAACATTTGAAAGTGAATCAATCAATCAATCAATATAATTACAGCAACCAAATAAGGAGGAAAAGAATGTTGGGGAATGTGAGTTTTTTTTATGTTTCTATCCATAATAATTAATTTGATTATTTGAGCAAAATGAACAGAAGATAATTCCTCAGAGGAAGGAGAGATGAGTCTGAATAAATGACACTATTAATACCTTCCCAGCTCTAATCATACACTGCCTAAATGTTGCCCTCTAGTAACTGTCAGAAGTTGAGTCCATAAACTAAATATTATGAAGGTGATATAGTGTAAAGGATCTGAAAACAGACTATCGCTTAGATTCAAATCTTCATGCTGCCATTTATAAGTTTATGACTTGGGCATT
This sequence comes from Leopardus geoffroyi, assembly GCF_018350155.1. Lineage (NCBI taxonomy): Eukaryota > Metazoa > Chordata > Mammalia > Carnivora > Felidae > Leopardus > Leopardus geoffroyi. The sequence continues at coordinate 134,428,935 of NC_059327.1, forward strand.
TTTGACTACATTAAGTCTGTTTTCTATGTAAAATGGGGATAATAGTAGTACATAAGAGATAGTGTTGTGTGGACTGAGGTAATAAATGTATAGGTCTAATGTGTAGCACACAATAAGCAGTCGATAAATATTGGTTATCATCTTTGTATCTTGTCAATTCTGCCATTAAACTAACCTCTGTAAAGTCTAATAGAATGTCTAATGTCTTTTCTCAGATTCTGGTGCTGTTTCTCTAAAATCTTTTAGGAACTTTCCACATAAAACAAAAAGAAGTACAATATTTTCAAGTTTACCATTTAGAATTTCAATCCTTTTCAAGTTTACCATTTAGAATTGATATCACTCCTGCAGTAAGTGGTATCAAGTGATGGATTTTTTAGAAAGGAGGTTATTTCTCTTTAGATTAAGATAGGCGTTATTTTCATGCAGACTTTTTCCAAGTGTATTTTCTTTGATCATTCAAGACTCTTAATTATCCCCAAATCAACTTCAGTTTGTACGTAATAAATAATATAGTATTGAATGTTAATAGTAATAATTTTTGATAATTCTATTATTATATAGCACCTTGTGGCCAGCCCCTGATGCCACAGTGACTATGGCAAAGAACTCTATCGTTAGTAGACTTCTTTCCAAATTATGTTATCTTCTCTTTGGAACTTTCAGATTTTGTTTAGACTGTTGTAGGAGAGGTTGTGATTGTAAAATTTGGTAGGTCTGGCTTAAACTCTGATTCTAACACTTGCTTGTTGTATGATCTTGGACAAGTTAGTCCTCTAGGAAGCTCAACACAATTTGGTGAGGTATAAACGCGATTACATATATAAAACACTTGGCCCAATGTCTGGCACAGAGTTGGAAAACACTATTTCTAATTTATTTCAGATATTTAAGTTGCCGAAAATACCCTGATTTTATTATGGAAATGAAATGTGAGAACACCTTGAGAGGTTTAGAGATTACACAGATCTTGCTCCTGAGGGATCATAAAGAAGAGAGCAGAGAGAAAGTTTACTTTTTATTACCAGCATTTTCTCTCCAGCATGTGTGGTGAATCTCCTACGATGATAAATGCTACTTTTCAAAATAAAAAAAAAAAATTTTTTCCTATGAAATCTGGAGAGTAATATTTTTCTCTTTCCTGGCCTGAATATTGCCAAATTGGAATGACCTTGGTGAACATGTAAGCTACCATTATTGACTTTAAATCGTCCATCAAAGAGAAACAGGGCTTTTCTGGGTCCAAGGGTGGGTCAGTAATAAGATGCTGTGATAGCATAGGGGATAATTTTTATCTGATGCAAACCCTCTGAAATAGACAGCAGCTATTGCTACCAACAGAACTAAGTAGGTAGTCATATGAACAAGTGTGGACTTGCACTTGAATTCTGCCAAGGCAGTGCCTCCCAGTTACTGACTCTTTTTCCTTTTTAACTTAAGTAGAAGGCTCTTAGACTTCTGTATAGGCAACATTCAGGTTGGTTTGTCTCCTCCCAGCCAATTAACTTATGTTAGAATTCATAACTTCACGTCTCCTTTTTTGTGCTGCCTTATTCTCTGAGTTCTATAAATAGAATCTCTGCAGAATGTGTGCTAGAATTCTCTGCAGAATGTGACTAGATTATGTTCTAAAATATTTCACATGTAAGGGATGCAGTCTCCTAAGAAGTGAGAAGGTGATGTAGAAAAGAAATTTCAAGGACAAACTTTTCAGTTCTGTAAACAAAATTGTCAGAAGCTGTTCTTTATGTGTTTTCTCCTGATTCAAAACATGTTATAGTGCTGTTTAAATATATGCATTAATTTAGGGCTATAGTTTAGCTAATATAGATCAAGGCAGATGATATTATGAAATTATGAACACTTGATTTACAGTGGCACTTAAAATTTATCTGATAATTCTTTACAGATCTCCATTTTGAACGGAGACACATTACAAATGAAAGCAGTGCATACCTGTCTTCGGGTTACAAACAGGTTTGCAATTCATTTAGGATGTTTAGTGAATCTACCCATATAGATTCCTTATTATCCAAAGCTAAGTCACTGATGCCATTCTTTCTGTCAATAAATGTAGATATTTTACTTGATTTGTTATTAGACTATTTGGGAACCTGGAAGAGATACAAACATCACTCCTGAAAATGTGAACCAAGTTAAGTCATTGCAGGCTCTCAATTAAGGTTTGGAAATATAATAGACTGTCGTTGGAATTACCTTCTAACAAGCAAGGTGTACAAGGAATTTTACCTATTTGGTCCAATCATTTCTTAACTATGGGTGAGGAGATCTATTTTCAGATTAAAGACTGTATTAATTAGAACAACATAAAATATCTAGTCTGCCACTTGCATTTTATAGATGTAAAAACCACAGAGTTGACAGGTTAACTGATTTGTCCAAGGTCATGCTGCCACTTGATAACAAAGCTATACTCCATGCCTCCCCAAACCACTGTTGCTCTTTAGATTTGACTGCTCATTACTTTCAGAGATTTCCTCTACTAGATAAATTTTCAAAAAAATTTGAGTCTGCAGTAGAGACTGAGAAGGGCTCGGGTGTAGGTAATATATTTTGGAGGTCATTCCACAGGACAGGAGTGAGGGAGAGGGAGGATAAAATAGGTGACAGAGTCTCTGCCATGAGCAGCTGGGGCTCATCTGGTCAAGACCTCCTGATAGGCAAACGTGAGGCATCTCAGGGATGTCTGCTTAAGGACCCGAGACAGCAGCATTTGGGTGCAGTGGCTGCTGTCCCTTGTTGGTGGAAGGTTGCCCCTGAGGTCATTAATTCCTCCAGCACTTTCAGGCTGAGGTTGCTTAGAGGCCCAGCAGCCTTTCTTGGATTTAGAGAAAAAAGAGTTATGGTGCTTACTTGAGCTAGGATGCTGCCAAACTAAGTTGAGTCTGAGCTTATTTGGAGCTGTCCACTGAAGCTGTGGTTGAAAAATCAAAGATGAGTAGAGGGAGTCTGGTATAGGGCACCAGAGGGGTCTGCTACAGCTGGGTTGGAGTTTCTTATAATACTGTGTTGTTGCAGTGCTTCAGATTTTTACCATGGAATGCCTTAGAACTTTCTTTCCTCTAGGACAGAGTATTAATTCTGGCTATTTTACATGAATTTCCTAAAATGGAGAACTCATCTATGTGTGCCTTTATTCTTGCCAGGAGGAGGAGTGTGTCAAGTCTCAGAACCCAGAAATTATTTTTCAACATTTCTTTGCATGATTCCAATTCTGTTCTTTCTCACTTCTGCTCTTGCCCTGCTTCTTCCTTTTACCTTTCTCAATTAATTTGCCCTGGCTGCTTCTCACTCATCTCTACCCACCATGCCTCATATCTTAAACTTACTTTCATTTGCCTTTCTGTTGCCTTGTTCTCCTCTCCCAGGCCCAATCTCAGTTGTCTTCCTCTAACAAGAAATTTCCCATTCTCTGGTTCAATTGAAGTAATGTATTGAAATACATCTAGTATTTTAATATCTTGAAACTTTGAATTGAAGAGTGAGTGTTGATTATCCCTTCTGCTATTTGACTTCTGAGACACCCTGTAACTCACTGGTCCAATAAATGTAGACATTCCCACTTTCCACATCTACTTAGAAGGAAGTTTTAGAGATAGTCCAGGCTGTCTTACTTCAGTTTTCAGGTGAAGAAGTGATATACAGAGAGGTTAAATAACCTGCTCAGATCCCACAACTAATAATGTTTTTCCTTCCCATTTATACTGCCTGATTATTTAGCTTTTCAAATGGGTCTTCTTATGGATTACTGAAGCTTTAAATTCTACAGATCATTTGAGATGCATGGGGCAAGATGACCTAATTTATAAATTTTTCCCTGATTTTTTTTTTGTGTGTATGTGTTTTAGTGGGTTTCTCCATGCACCCCAAGTAACAATAGTCTTTGAAAAAAAATGCAATAAACACATTAGCTCATGTGATTTCTTTTAGAATCTTGTTTATTCTATAGTAGTTACTGATATTTCAGATCCTTCATAAAATCAACCCTGAATAGATTAAAGGTTGTATTGGGTTGAATAGTGTATCCCCAATATTCATGTCTACCTATAAGCTGTGGATGCTACTTTATTTGGAAGTAGTGTCTTTGCAGATGTAATCAAATTAAGATGAGATTATACTGGGTTAGGGTGGTCCCTAAATCCATTATGACTGTTCTTATAAGAAGAAGAAAAATTTGTACACAAAGACACACGCAAAGGAGAAGTCCATGGAAAGACAGGGACAGAGATTGAAGTGATGCATAAGTCAAAGAATGCCAAAGATTGCCAGCAATCATCTGAAGCTAGAGGAGACACAGGAGGATCCTGCCCTAGAGCCTTAAGAGACAGAATGGTCTTGCCAACACCTTGATTTATGACTTGTAGCCTCCAGAACTCTGAGAGAATAAATTTCTGTTGTTTTAAGGAAGCTTTTGGTTCTTTATGGCAGCCCTAGGAAACTAATACAGATGCTAAGATAGTGTAGCAAATAATTTTCAAAATTATTTATGGTATCCATATCCATCCTGGGAGAGCTATGAGGGCAATCAGTCAATACTATTACTTGAGTACTTAGCAACTGCTCAGAATACTTTAGAATGCTAAGAGTGTACAAAGGAAGAAGACAGAGTTTTAACTCTCAAGGAATTTATCATTGATTTGTGGAGATAAAACAAACACTACAAACCAGAAAGCATAATTAATAGATAATACCATACTGACTAGAAGTGCTATATGATTTCAAAGAAAGACTGCTTTATTGTAGGCTTCAAAGGAAGCCTTCTTAGAAAAAGAGCATTTGGGTTTGGGCTAGCATGGTGCCAGGACCTGTAAAGGAGAGCACAGGAGTGGGTGATGGCTGTCTTCTGGGGAGAGGGAAGAACATAAACAAAAGCACAAATGTGGGAAGGAGCCTCATAGACATGAAGGCTGACCTCAATGGAGTGGAGGTGAGATAACTGGGATCAGGGGAGAGACTAAGAAGAAGAGTGAGACAGCCCAGATTTGTAGCAGTGCTCCAGAAAACTTGTGATGACACATGGTTTTGGAACACAATATAGCAATAACTACAGCCGGTTGTTGCCGTGGTAGAAATGCCCACCTGATGCTTCAGATTTTATCATTTTATACGAGTAAGTAAAACTCTGGATTTTTTAAGTTACTGATTACTATTTAAAATGTTTAAACAATATATAACCTTGCTAAACACGGATTCAGTCAAATAGAAGCCAGTTTTCAAGCTCTGATCTAGGGGGTTCCATGGTATAATGGTGAGCACTCTGGACTCTGAATCCAGTAATCTGAGTCCAAGCTCTGATTTAATACAGTGTGAGACCCAACAGGATCTATATCTTGCTCAAAGTCGTCATAAAACTGTGTGTTACTGGCAACGTCAAAACAGGATTTTTCCCTCCAGGAAGAGTGTCCACCACTACCACACAGCATCCTGCATCATTTGATAAAGCTGTATTCCAAAACCATGTGTCATCACAAGTTTTCTGGAGCACTGCTATAAATCTGGGCTGTCTCATTCTTCTTACTTACTTACTTACTTACTTAAGTACTCTGTCTCCTCTCTACTCCTCCCCCACTTGCTCACACACACACACACTCTCTCTCTCTCTCTCCCTCTCAAAATAAATAAATAAACATTTAAAAACAGAAACAAGTGTTGATGAGGATATGGAGTAATGCATTCATGCATTCTTGGTGGGAATGCAAACTGCCGCAGCCACCATGGAAAACAGTGTGGAGGTTCATCAAAAAGTTAAAAATAGAACTACCCTGCAATCCAGTAATCACACTACTGGGTATTTACCCTCAAAATACAGAAAGACTAATTCAAAGGGATACATGCATTCCTATGTTTGTTTATAGCAGCATTGTTTGCCATAGCTAAATTATGGAAGCAGCTTGTGTCCATCAATAGATAAATGGATAAAGAAGATGTGGTATATATATTACTTCTTTCTGTTGCCTCATTGTTGTGGCTAGGACTTCCAGTGCCACGTTGAATAAAAATGGTGAGCATGGACATCCTTGTCTGTTCCTGACTTTAGGGGGAAAGCTCTCAGTTTTTCCCCATTGCATATGATATACAGTAGGGGTTTTCATATGAGGCTTTCTTATATTGAGGTATGTTCCCTCTAAATCTATTTTGTTGAGGGATTTTATCATGAGTGGATGTTGTACTTTGTGAAATGTTTTCACTGCATCTATTGGAATGACCATATGGTTCTTATCCTTTCCGTTATTGATATGATATATCATGCTGATTGATTCGTAATTATTGAACCACCCTCACATCCCAGGTATACATCCCACTTAATTGTTGTGAATGATTTTTAAATAAATTGTTGGATTCTCTTTGCTAGTATTTTGTTGAGGATTTTTGCATCTGTGTTCATCAGAGATATTGACTTATAGTTCTCTTTTTTTGTGTATATTTACCTGGTTTTGGTATTATGGGAATACTGGCCTCATAGAATGAATTTGGAAGTTTTTCTTCCTCTTCTATTTTTTGGAATAGTTTGAGAAGAATAGCTATTAACTCTTCTTTGAATGTTTGATAGAGTTAACCTGTGAAGATTTCTGGTCCTGGAATTCTGTTTGTTGGGAGTTTTTTGAATCTTGATTCAATTTTGTTGCTCGTAATTGGTCTGTTCAAATTTTCTATTTCTTTTTTGCTTCATTTTTTTTTTTTAATTTTTTTTTTCAACGTTTATTTATTTTTGGGACAGAGAGAGACAGAGCATGAACGGGGGAGGGGCAGAGAGAGAGGGAGACACAGAATCGGAAACAGGCTCCAGGTTCTGAGCCATCAGCTCAGAGCCTGACAGCGGGGCTCGAACTCACAGACCGCGAGATCGTGACCTGGCTGAAGTCGGACGCTTAACCGACCGCGCCACCCAGGCGCCCCACTTTTTTGCTTCATTTTTGATAGCTTATGTGTTTCTAGGAATTTATCATTTCTTTTGGATTGTTTAATTTGTTGGCATAGAATTTTCTATAATATTTTCTTACAATTGTTTGTATTTTTGTGGTGTCAGTTGTTATTTCTGCTCTTTCATTTGTGATTTTGTTTATTTGAGTCCTCTCTCTCGCTGTTTCTCTCTCTGTCTCTCTCTCTCTTTTTTTTTTTTTTTTTTTGATGAGCCTAGCTAGAGGTTTATCAGCCGTTTCAAAGAACCAGCTCCTGGTTTCATTGATCTTTTTTTTTTTTTTAATTTATATATCAATTTTCCTGCTGTAATCTTTATTATTTCCTTCCTTTTGCTGGTGTTGGGTTTTGTTTGTTTGTTTGTTTGCTTTCTAGCTCCTTTAGGTGCAAGGTTAGGTTGTTTATTTGCAATTTTCCTTGCTTCTTGAGGTCAGTCTGTATTGCTGTAAACTTCCCCTATCTTAGAACCTCTTTTGCTGCATCCCAAAGATTTTGGAACATTGTGTTTTCATTTTCATTTGTTTCCATGTAATTTCTTGGTTGACCCATTCATTATTTAGTAGCGTGTTATTTAGCCTCCAGGTATTTGTGCTCTTTCCAGATTTTTTCTTGTGGTTCCTTTCTAGTTTAGAGTATTTTGGTCAGAAAAGATGCATGGGATGATTTCAGTCTTTTTGAATTTGTTAAGGCTTGTTTTGTGTCCTAATATGTGATCTTATCTGGAGAATGTTGCATATGCATTTGAAAAGAAGGTGTGTTCTCCTGTTTTAGGATGGAATGTTCTGAATATATTTGTTAAATACGTCTGGTCTAGTGTGTTTTTCAAAGGCATTGTTTCCTTGATGTTCTGTTTAGATGATTTGTCCATTGATGTATGGGTGGTGTTAAAGTCCCCTACTGTTATCGTATTACTACAGATTAGTTTCTTTATGTTTGTTATTAACTGTTTTATGTATTTGGGTGCTTTCATGTTGGGTGCATAAATATTTTCAGTTGTTGTATCTTCTTGCTTGATTGTCCCCTTTATTATTATATAGTGTCCTTCTTTGTGTCTTGTTACACTCTTTCTTTCAAAGTCTGTTTTGTTCAATATAAGTATTGCCACCCAAGCTTGCTTTTCACATCTATTTGAATGATAAATATTTCTCCATGCCCTCACTTTCAATCTGCAGGTGTCTGTAGGTATGAAGTAAGTCTCTTGTAGGAAGCATGTAGTTGGGTCTTGTTATTTTATGCATTCTGATACCCTAAGTCTTTTAAATGGAGCATTTAGTTATTGACATAAAAAATAATTATTGATAGATATATATTTATTGCCATTTTGTTACTTGTTTTGTGGTTGGTTTTGTAGTTTTTCTCTGATCCTTTCTTGCTCTCTTTCATGGTTTGCTGGTTTTCTTTAGTAATGCACTTGTATTCCTTTCTCTTTTTTCCTTGCATATCTATTACTGGTTTTTGATTTGTGATTACCATTTTGCCATTAGGTTTATATATAACCTCTTCTGCATATAGCAGTATATGAAGTTGATGATTGCTTAAGTTGGAACCCATTCTTTATTTATTTCCCACCACCTTTGAGGTATGTGGTGCCATATTTTACATCCTTCTATTTTGTGAATCCCTTGACTGATTTTTACTTATTTTTCAGACTCTCATTTATGGTCTTTCCTTTCCACTCAAAGAGTCCCCTTTAATATTTCTTGTAGGGCTGGTTTAGTGGTTATAAACTCCTTTAGTTTTTGTTTGTCTGGGAATCTCTTTATCTTTCCTTCTATTCTGAAAGATAGCATTATTGGATAGAATATTCTTGGCTGCAGAATGTTCCCTTCCAGGATTTTGAATGTATTATGCCACTTCTTTCTGGCCTGCAAGGTTTCTGTTGAAAAATCTGCTGATAGCCTTATGGGGTTTCTCCTTGTATGTAACTGTCCTCTTTTTTCTCACTGCTTTTAACATTTATTCTTTATCACTACTTTCTGACATTTTAATTACTATGTGTCTTGGTATGCACCTCCTTAGGTTGATTTTGTTGGGGGATCTCTGTGCCTCCTGATCTGGATATCTGTTTCCTTCCCCAGATTAGGGAAGTTTTCAACTATTATTTCTTTAAATAAATTTTCTGTCCCCTTTTCTCTCTCTTATTCTTCTTCTGGGATCTCTATAATGCAAATGTTCTTATACTCCATGGAGTCACTGAGTTCCTTAAGTCTGTTCTTGCTTTGCATAATTTTTTTTTCTTCTCTCATTTGCTCCATGTGATTAATTTTCATTACTTTGTCTTCCAGGTCAATAATTCGTTCCTCCAGCCTGCTATTTATTCAATCAAATGTACTTTTTAATTTTATTTATTGTGTTCTTCATTTCTGATTAGTTCTTTTTTATTTCTTTGCTAAGGGTCTAACTGATGTTCTCCACTTTTTTATCATGTCTAGTGACTATCTTTATGATTATTACTTTAAATTCTCTGTCAGGCATATTATGTATATCTGTTTTGCTTAGATCTCTTGCTGTGCTTTTGTTCTGTTCTTTTATTTGGGACATATTCCTTTATTTCCTCATTTTGTCTAACTCCCTGTGTCTGTTTCTCTGTGTTAGGAAAGTAAGCTGTTTCCTGCTCTTGAAGGTAATGGCCTCATGAAGAAGAGGCATTCTAGTGCCCTGCAGTGCAGTGTCCCCTGTTCCACAAGGTCTGGTGCTTCAGGAATGTCCTTTATATATGTTGTGTGTGCTCTGCTATTGTGTCATGGCCCCTTTTTCCTCAAAGCTATATAAAGATATTTATCCAGTGTAATTTATAACTACAAAAATTAGAAGCAGTTCATCTAGGAAGTTAATAGCCTCATATATCTACCGTATTACATGAGGAAGAAATTCTGAACTATGTCATCCATCTCTGCTAAATGGTCCATCTCTGCAAAAGTTGGCATCATTTGATGAGGAAATGTTGTTACATTTTTTAACGTTGCATTTGTTCTCCACAAGAAAAAAATTTGTTATTCTTAGTGGCAGTGTTGGGGATGAAAGTCCTTAAAGTATCAGCAAGAATTATCTTAAGTTGTCCCATAATGTAAAATCAGTGCTATTTAAAAAATAGTCATGGTGAAAAAATTAAGAATCATAGAAAAGGTAGAGATTCACCTTGGATTATCTATAAAACTAATGAAGAATAGGAAGAGCCTAGGATTTCCTATTTATAATTTTCATCCACTTGGTAATATTTTATCTTTTAGACTTCTTTATGAATGTTGAGTCATTTTTGTTGACTTTAATATAGTTATACTATTAAAGCAATATAAATGTGCTATACTTGTTAGCATGTTAGCAGAGATGTTTGTTTTTAAGGACAAATATGTACAGTCCTCATGATTGTGTGTGTGTGTTTAACTTAAAACTGTGTAATCATATAATGCCTGGGAATTTGGCTTCCTCATACTTTGTGTTTTGGAGCCTGTTCCTGACCTTGAGCTCTCACAGGAAACCTATATAACAGCCCATCTTAGAACTAATATTCTGACCTTTGCCACAGTAGGAGATATGGAGTAAATAATTAAAGGTGCCTTCATGGAAAGCATTCCACAGCAGGAAAAGCATAAATAATCTTCCTCGAGAAGAAAAACCACTATATCACACAGTGAGAAATGAGGGAAAAAAAATAACTTAGAGCAAGCTATCATAAATAGCACCTCAAGGAAGTAAATGATATTTTAGAAACAGGACTCATACTTAGGAAAGTGAAAACAGTTCAATGGATTTCCAGGCTGCCAGCAATTTTAGAGTCAACTTCTCCCTTGACATTATATATTGATATTTTTATAAATACTGGTAGCATATTTATGTTGCTTGTAAGGAAGTTACTAATGGAAGAGCCAATATACTATGCACATTGATCAGAAAGCTTCACCAAGCCACCAAGTCACTTGGTCATAGATTATCTGGTATATAAATGGATGATCCATATTTAAGAATTCTCTCTGCTTTAGAAAAAATAGAAATGGTAGGTATGAATTTGCTGAGCATATTCCTGATACACTTTAACAGTTCAAAGGAGAGTGCTGCAGCACCTAATCCTTAGGCTTGCTAATGGTCTGGCACAAATCATTTCTAGTTCAGGTCACATTTATAAATTAGTTACTATGTGCTTGTCACTGCTCTAATTTCTTCACATGTCTTAACTCTTTGAGTCTTCTTAACACTTCAGTGCGGGAGGTCCTATCATTACTCCTATTTTATGATATGGTCACTGAGAAAGAGTGAAGTTAATAACTTGTTTAAGGTCACATACTTGGAAAGTGGCAGTGCTGTAATTAGAACCAAGACCAGTTTTAACACTACAAATGATTTCTAGGTTATGGCAAGGAAAGGAAAAGTCCCACTGGTTGATTTTATGTTTATATCAGTATTGCTAAAAGCATTTCCTGTATGCACTTGTTTTGCAGGCTGTTGAATGCAGGTAGTTGAAGACAGTGTGGCCCTTGGTCTTTTCTTAGCATAAACCCCCTTCCCTTATTACACTGATGCAATATATGTGCATAGAGGTGTCAAGAGATCTGTGTGACGGAGTTAATCTGCTTTTTGTGTACCTTACCAGGATTTGCCTGTGGCAATGGTGGAGATGTTGGCATTGAATAGCACCAATGAGGAATGTGGGACTACATTTGAGCTCAATTATTTTTCATTTTATTTATAGAGTATGAAGTAGAGTTTGTAAGTAAGGAAACAAGTTACAAAATAAATAACAAAAACTAAAATCCCAGTGCCAAAAATAATATTTTCTCTATAGGGCTTTGAATTTGAAAGGATTCTTTTGTTTCCACTTTAATGTGACAATTGTAGGTTTTTTTTTTCAATTTTATCAATAGTACACATTGCAATGTGTGAAGTTTTTAATTTATTGTTGAACTCACATGACGACGACGACGACGACGACGACGACGATGATGATAAGATAGTAGTAGTACTTAAATAGCACCTGACTATGTGCCAGGCACTGTTTGAAGGACTTTACATGTGTTACCTAATTCATAACCATATTGAATACATTTAGTATTATGAAATGAAGTCCACTGAATAATATTTAAATATCAGAAGAGGTATCTTTAATAACTCAGTTAAATGTCAATTATGTTAACAAAATTAGCAGAAAAAGTAGATAGTTTTTCTTTTTTTTTTTTTTTTAATTTTTTTTTTTTCAACGTTTATTTATTTTTGGGACAGAGAGAGACACAGCATGAACGGGGGAAGGGCAGAGAGAGAGGGAGACACAGAATTGGAAACAGGCTCCAGGCTCTGAGCCATCAGCCCAGAGCCCGACGCGGGGCTCGAACTCACGGACCGCGAGATCGTGACCTGGCTGAAGTCGGACGCTTAACCGACTGCGCCACCCAGGCGCCCCTAGTTTTTCATTTTTTTAAGTGATATGCTTTCTTTCCAATCCCAGATAGCTTTGAAAATCTCCTTTCTCCTTGGTCAGCAGAGCAAGTGCCTTATTCCCCTCATCTATTCTAAGCTAAAATCCTGATGCTTCATCAGGTTTGTGATATTATTTTTCAATAGATGCACCTAAATAGGCTATTTATAACTTAACTAAGTCATGCCATGAGACACATCCTTATTTGCAAAATGGGGAATGACCTACAGGAATTCTTGTAAGAATAGATGCATAAAGGCATTACATAATTATGTCCTCTTACAATTTATTTTCTTATTTTTCTATAATCTTCGAGTCAAGACAGCAATTCAACAAAGAAAGAAGACTACTCTCATTTTAAGCTCTATGCAGAAACATTGGATAATAATGTCATATGTCTCATCTTCTTGGAAAAAAATGCAATGATGAAATCAATTTAGTTTTGGCATTAGATACGAAACTCATTCTTCTCTCCTCCCTCCATCCCTGGAGGCTTAAGGTATTAAAAAGATGTCTAAAGATCACAAATAGATGAGCCTCAGAGCCTATTCTCTATTTTCAAAAACCTGCTTAACTTCCAATCTGAAATTCATTATGTGCAACAATCATTTTCTTTCCCCCAAATCAATTCATTTGTTTTTTGTACTTTCCTATTAATGTTAATGATATGATTATTTCCCTAATAATGGGCTAGGGCCAGAATCTGAGTCATTTTTGATAGGTCTTTCTTAATCATTATATTTACCTGTTGGTACATTTTATAGATTCCATCTAGAAAATGACTCTTGCCTCTATGATTCCATGGTTAGAGCTCTAGTTCAGAACTCATAGTATTCATTGCTTCTTGGCTTGACTGGGGTAATGGCTACTTACTGGTGTCTCACTTCTCTTCTCTAATCCATATAATGCAAGACTCAGACTACTACTTAAAAATCTTTAATTATTTCCTCTTGCCTCAGAATTAACTGCAAACTTCTCAGCTTGGAATTCAAGCATCATGGCACCATGCTAGCATTCCTATTTTACTTTACCTATTTGCCTAACAAGATTGTGTTCTAACCACACTAAGCTTTTCACCATGTCTTGAACATGAATCGCATGTTTCCATTTCCTGTCTTTGCACTTTTTAAAGCTATAACCTCACTTTCAATCTTTACCTTTTGAAATCCTATTTACTAGTGTATGTCTATGCTTATTATTACCAACTCTTTCTCATTATCCCAACCTAAACCACTCCCTTCTATGGATATCCATAGCCCTCTATACTTCTCTTAAAGTTCCTTGTATTATAATCAATGTTTCATTTTCTAACACTTTTCCAACTCTCTAGTCCCCACATTCATGCACCTGTGTATGAGTTCCTTGTAAAAAGCATTAGGACAGTTGAATGGAATTGAGGTTTTATCACCCTCAGTAGCTCTCAGTTACATATGAGAAAGGCTCAAAGATCTTCCCTTAGCATATTAAAAACATAGTCTGAAACCTTGTGCAATGAGAATGCATGAACTCCTATCACAAGGTAGACTATTTAAGGATGTGCTTATTTTCTAATTAATGGGACTGAAAGGGCCTTTTCTGGATATTTAGCTTGATTTATACCATTGTAAGTCAGCTGCTGAAGTTTTCCCCTAATAGGTGACACTAGTTATGCTTCATTTTCTCTTTTGGACCTCCCTGTGATATCAGTTTGTGATACATGGTTTACAACTGGAATGACTGCATAGACTTAGAAGGTCATTAAACCCAGGCTGAATTATGTAGACTCTAAGCTTACTTTAACCACATGTAATTATCTAGAATTGGAAGTTAAGTTTATTTCCCCTCACAAAGGCTACATGTATACATGGGGACACATAGAAAGTGATTATTACTGCAGAGTTAGCTCATGGCCTTCGTGGCCAGATTCAATGGGTAAAGGCTATCTTAGAAAATGTTAGAGTTAAATCTTTTCATTAATTGTTGAACTTTTCCTAAGAGTAAACAGCAAACCCATGCCACAACTTGTCTTTGATTCTCCCCCTAAGGAAATTAATTTATCTTGAAATATTAAAAGAGAAAATTCCAATCTTTTATATTTCATATTTTGTTTTCCTTAGTGATTTTGGGCATATTATATGATATTTACAGTTTAAATACAATTTGTAATGTTTATTATTTATTTTTGAGAGAGAAAGAGAGAGTGGGAGAGGGAGACACAGAATCCGAAGCAGGTGTCAGGCTCCAAACTGTCAGCACAGAGCCTGCTGCAGGGCTCAAACTCACAAGCCTTGAGATCATGACCTGAGCCAAAGTCAGATGCTTAACCAACTGAGCCACCCAGGCGCCCCAGTATATACAGTTTTAAGAGCAAATATAATAGTGTCTTTGGGATTCTTAAATTGATGCAACTAGGTTGCTTATGGCCTGATTCGAAAGTAGTTTCGAGTGAATGCATTAATTCAGTGGTTCTCAAAGTGTGATTTGCTCATCTCTGAAGTCCCTGAGATCCTTGCAGAAAATATGCAGGACCAAGAACCTTTTTGTAATAATGCTAAGATACTGTTTGTCCTGTTTTACATTCATTCTTCCAAGAATGTGCAGTAAAGTTTTTCAGAGGCTACATGATACATTTCACAACAGATTGAATGCAGACACAAATATGAGAATCCAGCTGTCCTCTTTTAAGCCAGACATTAACTATATTTTTAAAAAAAATTTACTCTTTTAAAAAAAAATTTTTGTTAATGTTTATTTTTGAGACAAAAAGAGACAGAGCATGAATGGGGGAGGGTCAGAGAGAGAGGGAGACACAGAATCTGAAGCAGGCTCTAGGCTCTGAGCTGTCAGCACAGAGCTGGACATGGGGCTCAAACTCACAGACTGCCAGATCATGACCTGAGCCGAAGTCCAATGCTTAACCAACTGAGCCACCCAGGTGCCCGTCTTGTCACTCTTTTGTTTTTGAAAATATAGTTATTTTTAATTTTTAGCTTAAATTTCTAAGATGGTAAATTTGATAGATAAGACAATCATAAACAATCTCTTTAGAGTCCTAAATTATTTTTAAGAGTCTCTAAAGTTGATAAAGTTTGATAAATGCTGCATTAGAGAATATAAAATAAAGTCCTGATAGTATCAGATTATCTAGGTTTTTTTTTTTAGCGTGATAATTGCATTGTTTTAAGTTGTGATGATATTTGGCATGAAAATTGATTCTATTTCCTTGATTTTTTAAAAACAATGAGAATTTAGCAGAGATTCCTGCTGGTCTTAAAAAGAAAATGATTGTGACAGTTTTGAGTTTATTTCAATTTTTCTTGAAACTTGTAATAAACAACGATATCTATCTAAAATCTATTTTCTTGCTTTACCATCAAATTCAGAATTACCTTTTCTCTGATTCTTAATAATTTTAATAATTTTACTTCTAGTATGTGACTATTAAATAGTTACTGTAAATGATTTTATGTTTTTAAATAATGGAAATATAAGTTTTCCCAGGGGAATAATATTGTAACAATCCAGTGATAATTGTTTGAGTTTTCCAGAGTCTACATGATTTGTTTCTAAGTTAACATTTATAGATAGAAGTATGGATAGAAATAGAAACATTTTTAAAGTTTAGAAAATCAACAGGGAGAAATTAAATATTTGATTAATAAATTGTTCAAGCCATAAATGTATAAGATATAGATTTGAATAAATTAAGAATTAAGAGTAAGGGAACAGTAAACATCTTTTAGTTTCACACTTTAAGGTTAGAACCCATCTTTCAATGGGTTCCAGTGTTTTTGGACAAAGTCTAAACTCTTGCAGAGCATATGAGATCCTTTAGAATTTGACCCCTAACCCCCATTCCAGTTAATCTTAACTTTTTTCTGTGACTCCACTGACATCTCTCTCCTCCCATAACCTCATCTTTAGTCATATCTAAGTACTTACTTTTCCATAGCTCTTCGTTTTTAATGTTATGTTCCCCCAAATCTGGAAAGCCTCTTTATTCTGTCAGGAAAAGTTGTTTAAGACTTAGAAATTGAGTAAAGGGAATACTGGGTATTATCTAGAGGATCCCATGGGATTGTTACTTCTATAGGGGTATGCAGAGTTGATTGATTTTCTATTGACTAGACTATTCACAGCTTTGTAGTGGTAGAAGTTAAGTTGTAGAAAACTGAAAGCATTGCAAATGATTCTTATCCATAGCAATATAAATGATTCCTGTTCATAGCAATGCAAATGAATTTTGTCCAGTAGAGGCTATAACTCTCTGTAAGTCAAATAAAGTATTTGACCCATGTTCATTTTATATATATATGAGAGTAATTTTTTTTAGCTTTTTGAAAATTCCATTTTAGCATCTGCCTTTCTCAATGACCCTATAACTCCTGTTTACTCTTTAAGATAAGGTGGAAAAACCACTTTCTCAATGGGAACTTTTCTATTTCCTTAATCAAAATTAGCTTTTTACCTCATAATGCTCTCATTGCACTCATTTTTTAATGTTTATTTTGAGAGAGCGAGAAAGCACATGAATGGGGGGGGGGGCAGAGAGAAAGGTAGAGAGAGAAAGAATCCCAAGCAGGATGCACACTGTCAGAGTGAAGCCCAACATGGGGCTGGAATCCTCAAACCATGAGATCATGACCTGAGCCAAAATCAAGAGTCCATCGCTTAACTGACTGAGCCACCCAGGCACCTCATCCCATTGCATTTTTAATATATTTCTACTATAGTTCTTACTAAATTGTAGTATATCTGTGTATATTTCTGTTTTTTTTCCACCACTAGATTAGCTCTTTAAAAGCAAAAACACCATGTTTTATTCATCTTTGTGTTATCCACTCTGCCAAGTGTGTAGCACATGACGTGGAGACATTTGCTTGGTAAATGTTTATTGATGAATGCAAGTAGAAATCACAGAAGAGGATGATGGGCATGTCTTCATATTTGTTGATGAGGGGGAATTGGCTACTCAGACCAAAAGAGAAAATAACTTTTTACTTGTACACTTTATGGGAAAACATAATTTAGCATGAAATTGAAAAAAGTTGAAAGAAGAAACTTAATGAAGCCAGAATGACTTAGAAGAGATGGGGAGTAAGCATGCTGAGACTCAGAGGCTTGTACTATGGATTTTTCCTGAACTGCCGTAGTCAAGACATTTTTTTTCCTGTCATACTTCATACATCTCGGTTGGGGATAATAATTATTATAATTATTAAGACAGAGGAATTCCCATAAAGGGATGTTTAAGTCAAAAATGGGCAGGAGGCAGCCTTACTCAGCTCATTTGGCTGTGAGTGAGGATGAAAGATGTGAAAAAATATAGGACTTTTTTTACAACTTGAAATTTGCAGCTGTGGCTTACAAAAAAATTTAAAAGTGGCTTGACTCCTTACTCTGAATTTGGAAGGGTCTTTTACTTAGCACTATCTTCACATCCTCACTGTTTTAATTTTTATTTTATTTCTGTATTTTTAGGAACTAGTTTCTGGCAAAATAAGCAATCATGGGAATGAAGGGATGGACTAGTTTTGTCTGGCAAGTATTTTGCACGATTAAATTTAATCATGTTTGGATGCCCTAAGGTTCAGATATTTTTAGAAACGTTTGGATATTTTTTCTGAAACAAAGAGTGATTTATAGTATTTACTCTGTAAATAGGTCACTTACAAACAGTGGACTTAACAATCAGCAGTAAATTCTGAATTTATGTCCTAGCAGGTGAGAGAACCGAAACTATTTACTAACACAGCGCAGAGCTGTTCCCATGGCAACAGAGGCCAGTTACTGTCAGCCCGGAGTTGCTTTGACGGTTGACTTCAGCAGTGAACTCTGTGTGATGCTGCCAAATGTCTGGCTTCTGTTTCCTGTTCCAAGCAATTGTTTCTTATTCTGAATACTAATGACTAGTCTACAAAGGCTGTGGTTCAGTTCCACTGAAGATGGGCCTGGGAATCATATGTGGAAAAGTAGTGAGCATTTTGCCCGTAGTGAATTAAAAACTGTACATAATTGGATTGTACATTTCCCAACTAGCCATGTCAGTAGTTTATTAATAATGTTACCTTGCTATTATTAGGCAGATGGGCCAAAATGAGAAAAGACAGCACATCCATCATCATTGAGTCAAACACTGTTTTAGGAAGGCTTGCTGACTTTGGCTGGCTAGCACCATCGTGTAAATCCAAATGATTGTGCACATGTATGCCAGGAGAAAAATAAATTTGCAACTGAGTGCCTTTTTGCTGTTTAAAATGTTCATATATTGATTGCTCTGAAATGAAGGAAAAGCAGCTGCCTGAAATGCCAGTGAAATGGCTGAGACATTGAAAATGAAAGGGAGAAAAAAGCTAAGCATTTTGCTCTTTAAAAATGAAGAGTCCTCTGATTTTGAAATTCTAGTTATATGGTGGTTATCGCTGTAGAGAATTGGGACCCTCTTTGCCTAGGCCACACCCTCTCCCACGAATCTGGAGACCAGGCTCGTTATAATTCTGTTTCTTTCTAGAGCATAAGTTCCTTGAGGGTAGAATGTTTTTATCACTGCATTCCTGATAGCCAGCACATGGCCTGACATGCACCAAGTGCTCAATAACTGTCTACTGAATTGAGTGAAAATCAATGAATTCTCTTCAAGAAGTTTCTGGTAGTGAAGCCCATCAAATTTCCTAAAAGGAGCTATTAGACAATTATCTTCATTAAAATGCATCATAGCCCAGGACCATAAATCCTCACTACTAAGTGTCTGATGTGGAGCTTTGTCTGGCAGTTACTTAAAGCTGTGGCCACTCCAAGTGTAGTTCCCAGTAGATACCACTCGAAGGTAGCTCTTCTTATCAGCATGTTTTTTTTCTTTTTTTCCCAGCTAGTGGATCCGATTTTTCATAGCTGTTGGTGGCACCATTTGCCATTTCTGACTCTTAGATTGGGTAGCATCGTAGTCCAAGTTCCCAGTGTTTGTTTTAGGCAAGCACTTCGGATGTTGGTCTTCTCCTTGTGCCAAGCCTTGTCTCTTGTTCTCACCTGGGGGCAATACTGTCTGCACCCTACTCCCCAGAAGCATTTGGCGATATCGAGAGTCATCTGGGTTGTTACAATCTGGCAGGGAGTGGGGTGGAATGGAGGGTGCTACTGGTGTCTAGTAAGCAGAGGCCAGGGATGCTGCTTAATGTCCTACAATGCACAGGGCAGCCTTAAAACAAAGACTTGTTTGGCACAAAATGTCAGTAGTGCCAAGGTGGAGAAATCCTGCCCTGGTGCTTCAAGCTCTTTCATGAAGCTTTTTCGAAACTATGCAGAATTACCTATGCCCTTCTTATCTCCCTTTCTACCCAACACCCCCCCCCCCCGCCCCGCCTCAGGAAAAAAAAAAAAAAAAAAAAAGGCTTAGCTCGTTTTCTTATACGTTTAAAATTTTCTTTCTTTACCTCAAGATGTTGCCAGACTCTCACTCTATGCTACCAGTGTCTGAACAGGTACATAGTTATCTTTGCTGGTAGCCCCAAATTCCAGAGCACAGAAAGGCAAATATGCAAAATGAATTCCAGGAATAATCAATCCTGAATATCCCATCAGTTTTAAGAGAGACATATAAAGAAAGCTTTACCAGGGCTCCTGGGTGGCTCAGTCGGTTAAGCATCCAACTTTGGCTCAGGTCATGATCTCATGTTTTTGAGTTCGAGCCCTGTGTCAGGCTCTGTGCTGACAGCTCAGAGCCTGGAACCTGCTTCGGATTCTGTGTCTCATTCTGTCTCTGCCCCTCCCTCACTTGTGCTCTGTCTCTCTTTGTCTCTCAAAAATAAATAAATGTAAAAAAAAAAACAACTTAAAAAAAGAAAGCTCTACAAATATACCCACGTGGAGTTTTGAAGCTGTTCTATAAAGAATAAATATTTTGTATTGTTCTAAACCTTCTTTCAGGAATCATAAATTTGGTATTTGTGTATTATATCAAATATTGGAAAGCAAAAGTAATTCAACAATCTTAGTATCATTCCTAGGATGTGCATGTTTCTATCTTTGAAAATCCCAAGTTGATCTGAATATTTTTAATAAGGAAATAATTATTTTATTATTATTACTATTATTATTATTATTATTATTATTATATCTGAGAGAGAGCATAAGCAAGGGAGGAGCAGAGGGAAAGCGAGAGAGAATCTTAAGCAGGCTCCACACCCAGGGCCAGCCCAATGGCCATGATGCTCAACTAACTGAGTCATGCAGGTGCCCCAGAACTGATTATTTTTATTCATGAATAGGGGGCTCAAATTTTGATTTCTAACATGAAAAATTTAGATAGTTGTATGGCACTGGATAGACCTTTTCAAAACTTTAAGAAGGAAATATTGTCAGTTGTTTAATGATTTCAGTGACACAGAAAGGAGGGAAGCATTTCATCTTTTAAGTTCTTTACAAATATTAACTAATTAATCCTCATAACCCTATTACAATAAGAACTGTATTTTTATGTCTCTTGGAAAATTTGAAAACTGTTTACCATACAATATTCCAGTTTAGCAAATTCATGAACAGTGATTAAGGGTAGAGTTTCTGTTCTCAAATATTATAATTAAATCCCTTTCTCGGATGCTTTCTTTGTAAATAGCATAGCATAGTAATTTTTAGTCTTTGCCTTACGAGACAAGTCTTGATAGTTTAGGAGAAAGGAAATCTAGATAATAAATTTAAAAAGTACTGAGTTAAATTAATGTTAATATTACATTAATTATTGGGGTGCCTGGGTGGCTCGGTTGGTTAAGCGTCCGACTTCGGCTCAGGTCATGATCTCACGGTCCGTGAGTTCGAGCCCCGCGTCAGGCTCTGTGCTGACAGCTCAGAGCCTGGAGCCTGTTTCAGATTCTGTGTCTCCCTCTCTCTGACCCTCCCCTGTTCATGCTCTGTCTCTCTCTGTCTCAAAAATAAATAAACGTTAAAAAAAAATTAAAAAAAATATTACATTAATTATTATATATGTTCCCCAAACCAAGTCTGTTATCTCTTTTCCTTTTAGTTTTTACTTAAAATACCTTTAAAAGTTTCCTTTTATGAATAGTCACATATCTAAAGTTATAAAGTGAAGAAAATATTATTATTACTACTTTTATTCTGAAATACCAATTTCCTTATTTTAGTCCAATTCCCATTTATTGCACCACTAAACTGATTAAAATAATAGACATATAACCAGAAGGTCATATCTCAAAAGTATTCACATAATTCGTAGGCCCTTATAAATACTAATTTAAAGGATAAATTAGTACCAACTATTAATATTGGCTTCACAGGGACAAAAACAGAATAATCTCTTTATACTTTTTCTCTCATTTCCTCAAATTCATTTCATTTAAAAAAAATATTTATTTATTTATTTTGAGAGAGAGAGAGAGAGAGCAAAATAGAGGGAGGGGCAGAGAGAGAGGGAGAGACAGAATCCCAAGCAGGCTTTGTCCTGTTAGTGCGGAGCCCAACACAAGGTTCAATCTCATGAACCACGAGATCGTGACCTGAGTTGAGATCAAGAGCTGGACACTTAACCAAATGAGCCACCCAGATGCCCCCAAAATAATAAAACTTAAATGAATATTAAATTAATATTATAGATGGTGTGGTTTCACTAAAAAATAACACCCTGATGTTAAGTTTTAAGATAGAAATATTTTTTTTTATGTTTCATTTGTTTACTTGATTCTGAGTATGATGCACCATCATTTGAGTCGTCGTTATAGTTAGTGGTTCCTTTTTCCTCTTTTAGAAACATATTAATTTTAAATGTTTGATGACCCAAAATGTAATAGTGCACCACAAAACATAATGCTAAAAAGCTAAGAATACTATTTATTTTTTATTTTTATTTTTTTTTTTAATTTTCTTTTAACGTTTATTTATTTTTGAGACAGAGAGAGACAGAGCATGAAAGGGGGAGGGTCAGAGAGAGGGAGACACAGAATCTGAAACAGGCTCCAGGCTCTGAGCTGTCAGCACAGAGCCCGACGCGGGGCTCGAACTCACGGACCGCAAGATCATGACCTGAGCCGAAGTCGGCCGCTTAACCGACTGAGCCACCCAGGCGCCCCTAAGAATACTATTTAATAAAATACTACTTTCCACTACATATTCTTACTGTTACTAAACTATCACAAGTTGATACATACAAAGAAGGCATCTGTGCAGACTATTAGCCCATAACAAATATGGTGACCTAGACCAGGTTCTTTTGTGTTCAATGTGTACTATATTTCTGTTGGTGCTTGGATGCCTCCAGTATTTCCTCCCTTCTCTCTATCTCTTTTTTCTTTTGGGCTATTATGAAACTTGAGTTGGTACTGCAAACAGTGATGTCATTTAGCCCTTTGTTGACTTCAATTAGTCATTTTTACATAAGTTCAAGTTTCTTATTCACTCTGGCTAATTAAAGAACAGTATGTTAAACAATGGAATACTACGTGGCAATGAGAAAGAATGAAATATGGCCTTTTGTAGCAACGTGGATGGAACTGGAGAGTGTGATGCTAAGTGAAATAAGCCATACAGAGAAAGACAGATACCATATGGTTTCACTCTTATGTGGATCCTGAGAAACTTAAGAGAAACCCATGGGGGAGGGGAAGGAAAAAAGAAAAAAAGAGGTTAGAGTGGGAGAGAGCCAAAGCATAGGAGACTGTTAAAAACTGAGAACAAACTGAGGGTTGATGGGGGGTGGGAGAGAGGGGAGGGTGGGTGATGGGTATTGAGGAGGGCACCTTTTGGGATGAGCACTGGGTGTTGTATGGAAACCAATTTGACAATAAATTTCATATATTGAAAAAAAAAAAAGAACAGTATGTTAACACCTGTTACTTTTTTGTGGTGTAAAATCAAAGTCTCAATTTATTAAATTATGAGAACAAAAGCCTTATCCTATAAATGTTGCTTTCACTTACAAAGTACGTTGATAATATAGAAGTTTTGTCAGAAAGTTTTTTAACTGGTAAAAAAATTTAATATGGATATAATGATGTCTGATTACTTTAGCATGACTTTAGAAACAAACCTAACACATTCATTCAACAAGTATTTATTGAAAGCCCATCCTGTGCCAGGGACTTGGGATACAACTTGTACAAGAAAGAAACAGCAGTTTACAGAAGGCAGAGATGCTTATAACACTTCAAAAGTTAAACACCGTACTTTAGTCAGTGGTTCTTAAAGCCCGACCAGTAAGCATCAGTATCACTTAAGAATTTGTTAGGAATTCAATTTTTCGGGGCACTTGGGTGGCTCAATTGGTTGAGCATCTGACTTCTGCACAGGTCATGATCTCATGTTGCTGAGTTCGAGCCTCTCATACTGTCAGCATGGAGCCTGCTTGGGATGGCCGTCCCGCTCTCTCTCTGCTCCTCCCCTGCTCTTGCTCTCCCTCAATCAAAAATAAATAAACATTAAAAAAATAAATAAAAAGATTCTCTCTCTCTGCTCCTATCCTGCTCATGCATGCTCTCTTTCTTTCTTAAAAAAAAGAAATGCAATTTCTCAGGCCCCACTCCTGGCCTAGGCATCAGAACCTCTGAGAGCAGGGCCCAGCAGTGTGTTTAAACAAATCCGTGGGGCGGGGGGGGGGGGGGGGGGGGGGGCGGTTCTGATGCTCCATGAAGTGTGATAGCCACTGCTTTTGCAGGCTGACAGGTTGATCTCTTCCAATACTAAGAATATAAGAAGGCCAGTTTTCTTAAGGCAGAGGTCCTATGAATAGAATTTATAAAAAACGTTTTAAGAAAATTTTTAAAAATGCACACTCAGGGTCATCGAATGACTGAGATACAAGAAATTCTCATCATCATATTCTATTATTAAAGGAAAAAATGATAGTAGAAACTTATTAAAAATTTTAACTTGGTGAGAATTTGACTCTGCTTTTCTTCTTAGAGCAGATTAGATCCCTTGTCTCATCCAAGTCTGTGGTAGGAGATTTCTTGTACCATTTAAATAGCTTATAGGCAAAAGAAATTATATTTGCATTCTATTTCTGTGTTTACCAGTCAGTACTGCTTTGTAATTTTTCTCATTTTTAAATCTCATCTAGTGGGGAAATTCCTATTTGGTTCTGCTTGGTGTCATTCTATCAGAGGGATAAAGCTTTTTCCACCCTCACAAAACATGTCCATCTGTCTGATCAGGACTAAAGATCTAGCGCAGGGCTGCCCAGAGTTGGCTCTTCTCACTTCCTTGGTGCTACTAGAGATGGGGGTCCTGTTCCTCCTTCCATTTCTGAGGCCTCAGCTCAGCCCTTCCTTCTCTTTTAGTTAGCCACTGCTGCACTCTCTCCTCTCCTCTCCTCTCCACAAATCCAGTCCTAGCTAATCTTCAATCGCAGGAAAAGAGAGTTTGGATTGCAACCAAATCTTTCTGTTTTGCATTTCTGCTAGATTCTTTAAGCCTTTGTTTCAGTCACTGTGCTGAGCAGGGGAAAGAAAAAAAAAATAGACTTTAGGTTATTAATAAGAGAAGAAAAGAGGAGAGCAATGCTGAGAATATACATTTGCTAATATGAAGGTGTATATCGATGCCAGAAGATATAATACTGAAAGATGTTATATTGCACTTTTATGAAACCATGTTTTCTATTTCCTTCATGTTGTAGTAGACAATCAATACACATGGGAGCCAGAGTTATTTTTCTAAAATATTCACTTGATAAATAATCTTTGTGCACTAGTATGTGCCAGGAATTGTTGCAGGTGTTTGGGAGATAGCAGTGAACACGGGGAGAAAAACCTCTGCCCTCATGAAGATTAGAGTATAGTGAGGAAAACTGACAAAAATCAAAATACATACATAAAATGTAGAGCAAGTTAGATGGTGAAAAATTCTGTGAGAAAAATAAAGCAGAGAAAGAAGTGAAGGAGTAGAGAGGAGTAGGCAGGTTTGAGTGAGGTGGCCAGGGAGGGCCTTACTGAAAAGGGGAACAGAGACCTGGGGAGGTGAGGGAGCTAGTCAAACAGATACGTGGGGAGTGTGCTCCAGGCAGAGGGAGCAGCCAGTGCAAAGGCCCTGAGGCCAAGGGCTAGGGGGAAAAGTGGTAGGTAAAATCCCATGGACCTCATGAGTCTGTGGTTTTTGACTTTTCATTCTTTGCAATTTCTCATTTCAGATACTGCATTTTTCATAATCAGAAGTTCTATTTGGGCCTTTTTTTTTAATATCTTTCACCCCTTTCTCTCTCTCTCTCTCTCTCTCTCTCTCTCTATATATATATATATATATATATATATATATATATATATCTTCTCTAAATACTTGAGCACATTTATAAAATTCATAAAATCTACTTTAAGTTTCTTGTCTGCTAATTGCAACCTTTCTGCCATTCCTGAGTCTGTTTCTATTGACTGATATTTTTTCCTGCTTAGAGTCATATTTTTTTCTGCTGCATTGCATAACTTGTAACTTTTTATTAAATTTAGGATATTTTGAACATTTTGTTTAATTATGTAGACGTGAAAGCCAAGGGGATAGGAGTGCTGGGCTTTGTCGTAGTGTATAATTAAGTTACTTTGGATCACGCTGACCTTTCCAAATCTTGCTTTGATGTTTTATTTTGGTGGGTCCTCTGCAGCCTTCAGCTGCACTGCTCAGGTGGCACTCTTCTCAGGACAAGTTCTATGGATTACTCATTTTTTCCACTATGGCCAGTGAGAAGACAAACTATTCCCAGCCTGGCTTGAGCTCTGAGAATTCCTTCAGGAAGTTCTTTCCATAGCCATGTGGGGTGTTACCCCAGATGTGTGCTGATCAATACTCAGTAGAGCCTCAGAGGGCTTTCTCTTCAGGTTTCAGGAACTTTTTCTCTCTCCTTTGTGGTCCTCTGCCCCAGGGATTCTAGTTCGCTCAGCCTCCTTCAACTCATCTCCTCACCTGCTTCAGACTATGAGACTTCGAGTTTTCTCAGGCTTCTCCTTCCCTGTGGCTTTAAAGCTGCCTCCAGGCAATAATTTGGAGAATATGTAAAGATCACTCCTTTTTTTGTTTTGTTTTTGTTTTTGTTTTTGGTCTCAAGGTCACAGTCTTGCTCTGGCTGTTGTTCAGTGTCAGATATATATCTTTCTCTTTCTCCTCCCCCTCCCTCCTCCTTTTTAATAGCAGGACATAATTCTCTTGGCTGTTAGTCCCTCATGGGGAGAAGCAAAAGTCCTAGTATAACTTCTGATTGCCAATTGCCAAACATGTGCACTAATTAAATACTCTTAGAACCTAACGTGTTTATATTTATATGTGAACTCTGGCCCACACTTAAAGCCTATGTACAACTGAAGCATAAATTCTGGCCATGTGTTTTGATTGGGTATATCCAAGTAATCCTAAAGGCAAGGATTTATGTGCAGAGTAGGTCATTTGGGAGATGATCGCAGGAACACGAGTGGAAGAGTGGGAAAAGTGAGAGAGGGAAGGGAAATAACAGTAAATGGTGGCAGGGGCCTGGGTGGCTCACTCGGTTAAGCTGTGACTCTGATTGATGTCGGCTCAGGTCATGATCTCACAGTTCATGGGTTTGAGCCCTGCATCAGGCTCTGTGCTGACAGCTCAGAGCCTGGAGCCTGTTTCAGATTCTGTGTCTCCCTCTCTCTTTGCCCCTACCCTGCTCACACTTTGTCTCTCTCTGTCTCAAAAATAAATAAACATAAAAAACAATTAAAAAAAAAACAACACAAAATGGTGTGTTGTCCACTCACTCACCAGATATACCAAAGGGCTCAATCCTGCAGAGAAACTCAGGGAGGTAGAATAAATTTAGCTTACCTCAGAGCTATCACAAGTGAGGCAGCTTGGGTATATATCTCTCCACTCCTCATCCATCATTTATTGAGAGCTGCTTCTGTGGGTGTTGACTCTGCACTTCTGAGTTTGTCCTGCATGCAGGTTGAGCACATTCCCCGTGGCCAGATAAAGCCCTCAGGCAGAGAACTTCAGGTGTTCATGGTAAGCAGGCTTCATAATGCAGAGGGCAAGGCCAGGGGGATGTAAGCAGAGTCCTAGTAATGTTACTAGCACCAGACAGAAGATGTGAGTTAAACTCACTCTAAAGCAGAAATACTATGTGCTCTTCTTTCAACCCGGCATGTGAAATAGATCTGACCTAGTAGATATAGGCTTATATCAATCTTCTCTTCCTTTTATAATAGAGAGTTTTTTAAAGGTTTTATTTCTCAAAAGTACAGTGAACACCTAACTCACAAGGGATGGATAATTCTGTATATTTGATATTTCCTTATACCTGAATGTTTGACCTTCTAGGTAATGACATTTGACACATTAATTTTTTTTTAAGTAGAAATATACACTTTTTATTGCCTTCTAAAATATAAGACATGAAATAGATTTTAGATTTTGTTGATGACTCAGTAATTTCATTTAACGTAGTGTACTGAAACCATAGACACAGTTGCATTTGTAGATACGGACAGAAGGAAATTTAGGATCGATGAGCACCTTGGTAATGGCTTTCTTGACAAAACATTTCATGCTTAGTTTTATGCACGTGTACCTTTCTCATGAAAGAAAAGGTATAGCATGACAGCCTAAGCAGGGTAACAACAGTGAGTTATACAAAAATAGTTATGAGATCACTGACCACCACAGCCTTCTCTAAAGCCATTTTATTGCCACTCCCACCCCCCAAATCATTTCTTTGCTGAAGCTGTTCCCACCCTTTGACTTGTCAGACTGTTCAAAAACAATTATGTCACAAACTGTGTCACAAACACAGTTGATCCCAGGAATCTCCTAATTCACTTTACTCAAATGCTTTTTCCTCTCATATGTTATTGACAGAATGAAATGAAGATTATTCTTCAACATTTTATGATTTTGTGCTAGAGATGTGGAGAGAAGGATTTTCCTAAGTCATTGAGGTTGATATCATCTTATACTTTCTTGGACATCACTTAGTTGCACACATTTCTGCCTTTTCCTCTTAACTTTTTGTTAGAAAAATAGTCTTTTAAAAAAGAATTCTAGGTTTAATACTTAGAGATCAAAAATTTTGCAAGATTCCTGATTAATTGGTGAACTTCACTATAAATACTCTTCAGAATCAGCAACACTGTAAAATCTGAGAAAACAGTATCTTTCTCCATAGGCTCAATTAGTGAAATAATACCATGGTTCAGGAAGGTTCATGAAAAAGTTTGATGACTCTTTTTTAATTACAGAGAACAGAGGGGAAGTGGACGGGGGTGGGGGGGGTGGGGGGGGTGGGCGGTGGGGGTTGAAATAGGTGAAGGGGGATTAAGAGTACACTTAGCTTAATGAGCACCGAGTAATAAACAGACTTGTTGAATCGTTATATTGTAACCTGAAACTAATGTAACACTATATGTTAACTATATTAGAATTAAAGAAAGAAAAAAGAAAAAAATCTGATATAATGACTGTCTTTCCCAAGGGAAACATGATTGCCTGAAGTTTTCTTTCACTATATGTGCAAAAAATGTGTACAATGGTTAAGAAAGAAGTTGTATGACTACCCATATATTTACTTACATTTCACTGCCAAATATATAATTTCATAAGAATTTGTAGCATTAGCTCTTGCAAAATGAATTTGTTTTTCCTTCTCATGAGTTAGCCTAAGGACATTTAGTTCCTTGGTGTCCTTTTAGTTTGGAAGTTGGCAAGTACCAGTCACAATATAAAATCATCTAGAATGATAGCTGGTACTTAGAAATGAATTATCTGAAAAAACTAAAAATTTAGGCTGAAATGTTATGATTTATATATTTTTAATCCCAGCATCTAGCCTTCCAGTGATCTGTTTCCATTTGAAATGCCAAAACTAAATGCATTTCTTTAAAAAACAAAATTGTATATAGCTCTGTTGACTGCCTTTGCTCAAATAAAACCTTGCAGGGGCGCCTGGGTGGCTCAGTCAGTTAAGCGTCCGACTTCGGCTCAGGTCATGATCTCACGGTCCGTGGGTTCGAGCCCCGTGTCGGGCTCTGTGCTGACAGCTCAGAGCCTGGAGCCTGCTTCGGATTCTGTGTCTCCCTCTCTCTCTGACCCTCCCCCATTCATGTTCTATCTCTCTCTGTCTCAAAAATAAATAAACATTAAAAAAAAATTAAAAAAAACAAAACCTTGTACTTTTTCTGTAACCACTGGAGCAGTGACGGGGTGTGCTTGGATTTCACACCATAGAGCCACTCCAGTGTAGGCCAGTGTGACACGACTACCTAGAATTGGCTGGATTCTGAAAGGGAAGAGGTTGTGTTTGTTTTGCTTATTATATCCCCAGTGCCTAATATGGTGCTGAGATGTCAATGAATACTCAGTGAACAAATGACTTAAATCCCGTTTTTTTTTTTTTTTTTTTTTCTGATGCATTCCCTGTCAAGCACAGGTGAAGTCTGGCCCCAGTTCTCTACCTCTCTGGGCCCGGACTTCACTTTGATGAGGCTTCTAGTGGCCTCACCTATGTTTGCACTTACCATGTTGTGCTGTGGTTTTCCCATTTATGGAGTTTTCATTCACTACCAGGCTGAGTGTTCCTTGGGAGTGGTCACCCTGACTTATATATTCTTGCATCATCAAAATCTACACAACGGTTTACATAATCTTTGGCCGACCTTTAGCAAGCTAGTTTTTTAATATTTTTAAGAAACATGCAAGTATCTCTTCCTTTTACACATTTACTTTTCACTAGAGGAAGATGAGTCTATGTCCAAAGTTAAGCTTTGATTAAAAACAACAACAACAAAAAAATGCCAACTTTGTAAAGCTCCTAAATCTGATATAGTGGTTGGTGGATTTGTTCATTCGTTCATTAGTATTAATTGAGTCCTAAGTGCCAACTGGATGGCAGGCAGTTTCTAGGTGCTGACAAAACAGCAATGAACAAAACACACTTAAATCCCTGTCTTTATGCATTTATTCTAATGAGTGAAATAGACAATGGAAAGCATGTAGTCTACTACATAGTGATAAAGTGTGAAGGAGAAGAAAGAACGCTGGGAAAGGGGATACAGGTAACCGGAGAAGTGTATGGACATTTTTGGTAGGGCGGCCATTGCCAGCATCACCAAGAAGGTAACTTTGAGTTAAGACCTGAAGAAAGAGAGATTGTCAGCTATGTGAACAACTGGAATAGCATTTCAGGGAGAAGAAGCAGCATGTTAAATCCACTGGTCAATTCTTAGTTCTCATGTGACTTATCCTCCTTCACAGGTCTCGATGCAGCAGATCACCCTGCTACATGGTTTCCTCTTGTCTGACTGATGGCTCTTTTGATGGTTTCTCTGGCTCATGGTTTTGAAATGATGGAGTACTTGATAGCTGAATCATCATAATTCTTTTCTTCCCTTTCTATTTCCTATACTAGTTCATCCAATCCTGTGGCTAAATACACATAAATATGCCCAAATTTGTATTACCAACCCTGACTTCTTTGAACACTCTATCTAGATCTGCAAACATAAGTGACAACTCATCTACACTCATCCCAAATTTATTATGTTCAAAATAAAACTTCTGATATTCAGCCCCACTCTCAATTATACTATAATTTTTAACAGTGAAAAGCATGCAATTTTTCACATTACAGAAAATGCAGAATTTAAAGACATTAAGACAACAAATGCAGAGTTTAGAATCTTAGATTTTGTACAGTTTGACATTGGGGACCTTCTAGTCCAATGTCTTATTTTACATTTGCTGAGGCTGAGGGCCTGAGCGTGAGAGGTGATGAAACCAGCTAGAGCTGGGACACCTGGACTGCAGTCCACTTCTTCCTTCAACACGCCAGTCTTCCATACCTAACTCTGCTTCCTCAATCTGGGCGATCATGTCTGCAGTGGTAGCCTCAGAAACTGTACATATCCTACCTCTTCATTCTATTGTGTTTTTTCATATTATATTTTCTTTCCCAAATGTTTAGAAGCCTAAGTGGTTCAATTCAGTGAGTTCAATTTTTATCACAAGAATATGAACAATGCAGATGCGTTAGATCTGATTTTTAGACAAATTCCAAGGTACAGCTTAATTCTAGATATCACCAACATTATTGAAAACCATCCTTAACTTGAATCATTTCTGTTGTGATTATTTCTGATATGACCAAATGTGACATCGCCCTTTAAAAAAAGTCACCCTTAAAAAAAAAGATTTAATTAGATTTGTGTGTTAGTGTACAATTTATGGATTAATGGGAGTCGTTTCAACAATGTAAGCATTTAAACAATGAAAATTGCGTTATGCCTAGAATATTTAAGGGCAATAAAAATCCTTTGACCCTCTTGACACCTGCTGCTTAGAAATGCAGAATAAACCCTTACTTACAACTCTCCTAAAAGGGTGGCAGATAGGATGACATCCTATTTGGTGATGAATATTCCTTTTTATTTTTTTTGTAAGATTTAACAAAATTTTATTATAGTATTACCAGAAATGTAGTGATTGTAAAGCTATCCCATTCATGGTTTTCTTCTTTTTTAATTTAATTTTATTTTTTTAATTTTAACTCCAGTTAATACACAGGGTTATATTAGTTTCAGGTGTGCAATATAGTAATTAAACACTTCCACAGACAAGATGAATATCCTTAAGAGTACCATACAGAGAAGGGCAAGAACATATTTAGATTGCATGTAGGGTTTATATGGCCCATTTTTGTAACAAAACAAACACAACAAGAAGCAAAAACCAAAATGTTTTTGGATGAGA
This sequence comes from Leopardus geoffroyi, assembly GCF_018350155.1. Lineage (NCBI taxonomy): Eukaryota > Metazoa > Chordata > Mammalia > Carnivora > Felidae > Leopardus > Leopardus geoffroyi. The sequence goes on from NC_059327.1 coordinate 134,460,955, forward strand.
CATTTTTGATAGAAATAGTTTAAAATTAATCGGTACTTAGAAAATTAAAAACTAGAATCACCTTTAATACATTTGCAGTGTTTCTAGTTGGCTATGACAACAGAGGTAACACTTCAAAAAAGTTTTTGTTGATTGATTGTAAAGGGGGAATACTGGATTTATTGGTCTATAATCTTAGAAAATGGATTTTGCTATTTTAAGCTTTTCTTGATGATCTGTCCTTGCCCAGCTGGTAAAGTGCTCCTCCTTTGTCCCCCTGTAACAAGAGCAAATCCTTCTATTTTCTTCATTGAATTCAAGTGGTGTGTTTACACCCTGGCCTTTCCTGAAAGCAACTGAAGTTCCCTGAAGGCAGATAGGATTCTCTATTTCTGTTAATAGCACATTCTACCAAACAGGCTCTAACGCGCTCTCTATCCATCAATTTCCAAATCCTGTTGGTTCAGCCTTTAAATTTCTCTTTCCTTAATCTTTACTGACACTGAGAAGTCTCATCAACAAACCAACAGGGTTGCTCTGCCTAAGGCTACTCTTAGGTGGAGAACTGGAAGTGGAGCAGGCTGTAGAGATGATGACCTTCCTCCCCACCCATCCCTCCTGTTCCTGAGGAATCCCATACCACCCTGCTTCAGCACCGCCTTGAGATTAAGAGCAACAACCTTGGAGCCAGGCTGCCTGGATTTGAATCTCTACTCTGCCATATACTAGCCCTGCCACTTAACAGCTGTGTGACCTTGGGCAAGTTTTTTTCACTTCTCTCTGCCCCAGTTTCCTCATCTTTAAAATGGGGATGATATTAGAACCTACCTCATTTAGCTGCTATGAGGATGAAATTAAGTGAGTTAATATATATAAAGTGCTTAGAACAGTGCCTGACACAGAGTAAGCACTTCAAGTGTTAGTTGCTGTAGTTACTATTTATTGCTAGTCAGTAAAACTGCCCCTTTAGGTAGTGATGGGAGAGAGGAACAACGGAATCTCTATGGGAATAAAGTGGTAAGAACAAAGCCCTTGTTGAGAGCCAGTGCTCTAGGCTAGAAAACCAATGTTGTCCCAAGCACTGGACAAGCCACCTTTAGATACAAAAGGTGAAAGTAATCCAGTTATCCTTACTGCTGTATAGAGCAAGGGATGCAAACTGACAACTGACAACTGACAGTGATTTGGTTTATTAACCCATACAGTTCTTTAAAAGTAGATATAATGATACAAATATTAAGCTTCTCTGAAATTCATGAATGAAAGTAACACTGAACTTATATAACTGCTTTCTTCAAGTACATAAATCTCCAAGTTTTAAGTAAGGAACTGGAAAGGAATCTCAGAAGTGCTTTTAGAAGATGCAAATTTTGCCTGAAGAATATCCTTTAGAAGAAGATAACATGATTTTGGTTAAAAATAGCCTCTCACTGACTTCCTCTAATTCATTCATTCCTACCTTCAAGCTTAAATATCTACAGACACAGAGGGAAACACACAAAGTCTTATTAGGAATAAAAACAAGTACCAGCAATTTATTTTTGCTAGATTTCAAGGGACTTTCCATTGCATGACCGTGGAAACTAGACTGAGAAAGGCAACAGGTAGCTTGCATGGCATGAAACAAAGAAAAGAAAACCTTATTTTCTGAAAGTAGGTATGAAGACCTTTTGTTTCTTTGTTACTTCATACCCTTGGCAGAAATAAAGATCTACCAACTCAAAACCTGGTTTGTAATCCTCCTACTGTATATATACTACATTTTTAGGCAGTCAAATGTTGTTATATGTCTGTTACCAATACATTGTTTTCTGTATCACATAGAGGCTGACTCCATGTAAAGGCTGAATCACTGAGGAAAATAGCAACATTGATACAGATGGTGAATATTAATAATGATATTCACTGAGGTCCTGCTATGACCAGCCTTTCTGAGGTAATGAATGGGCTGAGCACACACAGTTCTGCTAAGGAAGAGAAGAGACAGCTGAGCAAAGTCGCTAAGAGGTAGTCTTTCCAGATTGAAGTTCTTTCTCTACCACAAGTTGGGGTTACCTTCGGCGAATTACTTAATTCTTCTAAACCTCTATTTCTTCATTAGTAAAGTGGAGATAACCATGATAGTATGTTCTTAGTATGGTTTTTATAAGGACTAAGTGAGTTTTACATGTAAAAAATGGTACATAAAACTATGCCATACAGTAAGTGCTTAATAAGTGATAGCTATTTTTATCATTATCATTATTATTATTTTTATTATTAAATGGGTAAAAAGAAAGGGGAGGAGAATTCATGGTCAAATAATTGGGGAGATTCTAATTAATTGGAATTGTTTATTGTATGTTTCCTCATAGCATTTAATATGCTTACCTAGATTGTAAAACTTCAAGTGGGGAATTCTCAGATTTATTTGACCATAAAACCTCCTGGCTTTTTTTTTTTTTTTTCTTTTTTTCTCATTGACTATAAATAATGTCTTGTGGGACTTTGGTGTTCTACAGATCAGAGTCTAGGAAATGTTCTTTATTTCACACACAGTGTACAGGATAATAGAAAAACAGATGTGATGCCCTGCACTGCAAACTACTAACCATCAAATAAAGTGCTTTCAGCTTTACAAAACATCATGAATATACTTCTTTCTCCATTGTACAAAACTATGTATCTAGGCACTCACGCCTTATGGTCACTCAATCTTGTCAATGTCATCATTGAAAGTTTTTTGACATTTTCATAGAATGTAAAAAATGAGTTAAAATTGACATAGCTCCAGCCTTTGGGAAGATTTATTTTACCATATTGTAATTCCTTCCAAGGGTTTTGTAGTTCATTGCCTATTGTGTCATAGGAACACTATTCTCTTGTGTGCTGTCATTACATTTCTCTAGTGCTCCTTACCCTGGTATTGAAGTAATACTGAATTAACATTAAAAAAAAAAAAAAAACATTCAGAAGTTCTGTTTAATCCCCCTCCCCAACCTGACCCACCGCCAGCACTTCTCGTAGATTATATTAATTAGTTTTTGGCTTACTTAGTGTTTCTCTGTCTGATGGCATATCCTACATGGCTTTCCACATCTGGGCTTGGCATTATTCAGAGAGAAGTTAACTAGCTTCTCTAGGAATTATTTCCACTATATCCCATTACTATAAGCTGAGCTGGAGAAATATAATTGGAAATAAAATCTCCTGGATCCCAGTGAATCTTTTCCATATAGAAAAGAATGAAAGAGTTTTATTATTGTATAAAGATTAATCAGATTGAGATGCACATCACATGCAATCTGCTGAGGAGATTGCAATGAGAGAAAAAAATCTCACCTTTTATTACCGTGAGGTAGGCAGATACAATTCATTGCATTCATGCTAATTGTCAACTGAAAGAAAAGGAATAAAATTTCTTGTATCTTATTTCTTAATTAAAGTATAATTGACATCTAACAATATATTGGTTTTAGGTGTACAACGTAATGATTTATTTGTATACATTGTGAATAAATGATCACCAGAACAAGTCTAGTTATGTCTGGCACCATATAGAGTTACAATTTTTTTTTTTTCTTATGATGAGAACTTTCAAGATCTGCTCTCTTAGGAACTTTGAAATATGCAATACGATATTATAGACTATAGTCGCCATGCTGTACGTTACATCCCCATAACATTTATTGTATAACTGGAAGTTGTACCTCGACTCCTTGTATCTCCCCTCCCCTCCCCGACTCCTTGTATCTTGATGACAAGCAGGAAGTAACATCATGAAGCCAAGCACCTAGGTTTAAATTCCCAGAGGCAGGGAAAGGAGAGCCATCCACCCTCCTATAAGTTCACACTTCAAAGAAATCTCTCTGAAGCCTCCAAGAAATGCATTCCTGGAATGCAGAACTGGTTTGATTCTTATCAATCTTTTAAAAAGATTTATACACATATCAAAAAGACCGAGAAAGCATTTAGAATGTCAAGTTTTGTAAGGTAAATGCTAAGGGGAGGGGGAGGAGTACTCTTCCCTTTTGGCGTTAGGGAAAAGTTAAGTGTTTTTTTAGATGTATATTAACCTCACAATTTTCCATTTTTGTTTCTATTTTATAGTTGCACTATAGTTTTTTAATTATCCCCATTTCTGTTTCTCCTCTTTCTGAGCAGTTTGCAGTTGTGTAAATATCCAGCAAGTCCATAGTAAAATATAAAATCAAGCAGTTACCAGAATTATAATAGGATGAATTTCAAAAACTAAAACAAGGCTCACCTTGAGGGAATATCTTTAAATATATCACATTAATGGTATTATTCTTCATTAGAATTCTTGATTTTTGATTAGCAGCGCATAATATCCTCATTGTATATTACATTCACAAACTCTAGTGCAGATTTTTTGCTTGTGCTTTCAATTAGCTCTTTGAGTATTATTTTGTAGTTTCTTATGAAATCTTATCCAACCCAAGCCCGTAATCTAATAATCTAAATTTTTAATTAGGAGCTTTTCTTATAAGGCCCAATGAATTTCTCCTGAGTTCTCATCAATCATATAAGTAGCATTGCATTTACATGGTAATCTAGGGCCTTCAGTAATCATTCCATCTTCCCGAATAATTTTTCCAACATGCAAAACACAAAGATACCCGTGGCTGTTCTCTAATATCAAAGTCTTATTATGAGGCACCCATTGAAGGATATAGATTGAACTTTAAGTATTTAAGGTACAATGAGTGGTCTTGAGAACAAAACCAAATTGTGCCATTTTTTGCATCAGTCTGATCAATAGTTGAATCGTCCATTAAATCTCCATGAATAATGGGCCTCCACCTTTGTTTACTCTTTATTCTGGGCCCAGAGAGAACTTGCATGATGAGCAATATTCATGACATGGCTGAACCACTGTGAGCCCTTCCTCAAGGAGCCTACATTCCAATAGGATTTCCTTTCCCTTTAACTTTATCTCAGACACCAAGTAGAGACATTTCATTCCTTTTCAGTCAAAGTGTAATCTGAGGACAATGCCTTCAGAAGCAAGGTATCCCGGATACCTCTTCTCACAGACTTTAGAAATCAGGTCATCGGATACAGCATCAGGGAACACACACATGTTTGTGGTGGCTGCAGATGAAAGAAAGCCAACATTCATAAACTTTAGCAGCAAGGCAATTTGTTGGAAGGGCATACGATGGCTCATAGAGCAGCAGGAGCCCTGGAGTTAGTGGGGCATGGGGAAGATGGCTAGCAAGAAAGAGGTAGGCGGCTGAAAGCATAACCTAATTTCCATCTGGGGAGAATTTGGCTGGAGTGCTGGAGCTGGGAACTTTTTGCTTTCTTGGTTCTGCTAATGCCGCGCCTTCACACAATATACTTTCAGAAGTCCAAATTTCAGTCACAAGTGTCTGATCAACTATAGCCACCCTCCAGTAACATCAACTTCATTACAGCAGGAGATGAAAAGGAGAGAGTGATCCCACTTTGCTTTCTAGAGTGGGAGATGTTAGTCTGCCTACAAACTATTTTTGTACTTCTGTCAAATGGTGCTCACTTTATGCATATGCTATTCTAAGTGCTTTGCATATATTAATTCATTTATTCTTATAGCAACTCAATGTGGGAGACATTATTTTGTCCATGTGTACCATACACTAACTGGGCACCAGAAGTTAATTTATTTAATTTAAGTTTTAAATTTGATTTTTATTTTTTGGATTTAATTGCTCCAATCGCACAGTAAATGGAAGGGAGAGAATCTGAAGCTAGGCACTCAGGTTGCAGAATGTGTGCCCTTCCTAGTATTGCTCAGCCTTACCAAAGACAAGTGTTTAGAGGTTTAATATAAAGAAAAGGAAAAAAAGAAAGAAAAAGAGAACATGACAAATCAAATCAACATAACAACAAATCAGCAATCAAATGTTTGATTTGTTTGGTGATAAGATATATAATTTCTATTTTTCTCTATCTTTTATGTATTATAAATTCATGTTTTTTAAATGTGTACTTTTGATGTAATGTTAGATTTATAGGAGATTTGCAAAGACAGTACAGTTTCCATATATAGTCTTTTCTCAGTTTCCTTAAGGTTTACACTTCACATAACCAAAGAAGAATGAACAAAACAAAAATATTAACAGTGATCCATCACTATTAGACTTTAATCAATTTCCCCAGCTTTTCTACTAATGTCCTTTTTCTGTTCCAAGGTCCAGTCCAGTATCCTACATAGCATTTACTTACCATGTATGTCTCTCCCTCCAAATTGTGCCAGTTCCATTGTCTTTGTCTCTTGTGACTTTGATACTTTGAATGAATAATGGTCAAGTATTTTGTAGAACATTCTTCAATTTGAGCTTGTTTGGTGTTTTCTTATGATTAAATTAAGGTTATGAATTTGGAGGAAGAATGCTTTTTTTAGTGCATTCTGTCAGGGAGTTAGATAATATCAATATGTCATATTACTAGGATTTTAACATTGATCACTTGGTTAAGGTGGTTCTGTATTATTTTTTAATCATAATTTTCTTTACTTACAAAAATACTGCTAACATTTCTAATATTTAGTAGACTTTATTTTTTATCGCAGGTTTTGTTATATTGCAAAATCTCCAACTCATATGGGTTCCTAGAACCCACATGACTCACTCTTACTCTTCAGGGACCAATTTCTTGTGATTTAGAATGTAATCTGTTCTTAAACCACACATAACTAAATGCTCCATCTGATGTGTAATAAGCTAAGTGAAAGATGAGCAGTCCACTATGTCCATATTTTGGAGGAAACTCTATAGCCAACAGCAATCCTAATTCTGATACAAAATGTAGTACCACACTTGGAAGTTAGTGAATTATAGTCAATTCTATTTAATGAGTACCCAGGCCATTTCTTTTGCTGTTCTTGAAAGCCACATTTGTTAGTAAGGCCTTCAGGCCAATTTGCCTATTAGCTTAGGTTTTATGATACTATGCACAGCTCATTGAAAACAATTCTCCATACATAAAATTGTACATCTGTCTTTTGATATGTGTAAAACCTGCTAAAATCGTGATGCAGACAAATTATTGTTAAAGAGAACCATTTTGCAGTTGTCCCTGTGAAAGCCCCTGATCTTTTGTAATTTGTATGTTTTGCTTATAATTGAACTACATATTTTAAAACCATCATTTTATACTTTCCTATTTCATGTATATACAATAAACATATTTAATGTAATTTGTTATTATTATTTAAATTATTTTTTCCTTATACTAGAGAGCCAATCTGTAAACTGTTAATTTTTTGCAGCTTTAAGAGCAATATTACATGTTGTTTGTGTGTGTTTGTTTCCTCTGCAGAATAAATCAGTCTGCTCTAGATCTCCAACAGACAGTGAAAAATTTTAATGTTTGGTAAGCCATTTGTTAAAATTAAATTTAAATAGGTGATAATGAAGGTGTGGATAAGGATAGAAAAAAAATAAAATTGCATACTCATGGTTAAGTCAGTGTTACAGTTCTAGCAATGCTCTTATATTTATCAACTCGAAACATGGTGATACTGATTATTTAGTACCCCATTCTTGTGCACTTGGCTTTTGCAAAAAGAACTTAGCATTTTAAAAAGTTACCCTCTGAGTAGCCATCTAGTCACATAATCATTAGTTTTTATCTCAATGCTTAGGCACTTTAAAGAGCATCTTAGTAACCTCAGTATTAGATTTAAGTTTGTTATATGATTGCCTTAAAACAATTTTATTAGTTTCTCACTGCTAATATATAGTATGGAACCCTAGAACCCTGTCTTTTGATCTTAACATTAATATATGAGAAATCATAAAAATAAAAAAAAAACCAGTTTACTTTCCAGAATATACTACAAATGATATGTCTACAAACCAGTTTTTCCTTTTTTTTGTTTTCTTTTTTGTTTGTTTTCAGGTGAGTGTGGGGAAATGGGAGAAACCATTCAACACCAGGGAGTAAGACACAAAATTAAATATTTCTATAGACCCTCTTAGGTTCCTGGACAGATTAAAGAGCGCTTACTCACAGAGAGCACACATTAGTGCTTTGCTGGAGCTGGCACGCACCAGTTTGCAGGAACCAGTTGTTAAATTCTAAGGAGTTTTGTCACCCAGTTGTTAAACATAGCCATTATTAAAATCAAATTGTATAAACTCACAATTAAATACTATTAAAAGAGGTAATGAAAACTCGAGACTCATCATTTCCTAATTTTTGAATTATGCTCTAGCATTTTTACTATGTTATTTCCCAATTCTGTGTCCAGAGATTTCATGTTGTAGCCTGATAAGCTTATGATTCACATTATGAGTATGTGTTTTCTTAAAGAAAATAAAACTAAATACGGTGGGAGACCGTGTGATTTAAAATCACTGTTCTCCTGTTACTACTGACTACCTGTCAGTCACACATACTACCCTCCTGCTCACCTCAGGGTCTCTGAGTTTGCTGCTGTATTCCCTCTGCTTGGGACCCTTCCCCTCCACTGCACATTTGGATATCTATTTTTTCCCATCAGAGTTTATAGGTCATTCTTTTGGAAAAACCATACCTGATTACCCGATCTAAAATAGCCCACCCTGTCCTGCCTATCCTCTGACATGACACATTTGCCGTTTATTCACACGGTCTTCATTTTCCTTGAAGCACTCACTACTCATTGAAAGCATATGGTTTATTTGTTCATATGTTTACTGCCTTTCTCTCTTACTATACTATAAACTCCCCAAGGTGAGGAAGCTTCTATTATCTTTGTATTTCTGATTTTTCAATGCCTAAAAGAGGGCCAGACACACAGTAGATGGCCAGTGTATTTTTGTTTATAAAGTGATTTAATATTTGAATAGACCATAGCAGTGAATGTCATCTAACTTAAAATAGGACTTGAGAGATAATTCAAGTAATATTCAGATATGGGATAAAATGAAGTTAGACTACTACCACTTGACAAAAAGAGGCTCTGAAATACTGACATAAGCAATTGCAAAGAAAACACTTCTTTTGGTGGGCGTTGTCATTTATACACATAAAAAGATATTGAACTTTTGCCAAATTTCTTGAGGGGCAATTTGGGAGTAGGTTATGTCAAAATTCTACTTAGAGATGGGATTTGTACATTACATTAATTATTCTGTACTCATCTGTGGAAAAATCCTTCTCAAGCAACATAATTTACATGAATGAGGGAGAAGGTTTTATTTTAAGGAACAGCAGCATATTCAGATTTTTTTGTGGCAGTCTTCCAGCTACAGAAGCTAGCTGTCAAGAACTACTTTCTTTCCCAGAAGACTTTTGTAAGGGGGAAGCTGAGGCTGCAATTCTATTCCAAGCCAAACTTTGTACAATATGAGCAAATAAAATGCAAAAGAACATTTTTGGTGACTTTGATGAGGGTAGCTATTTCTAATATTGAAGAGCCTAGTCAAGTTTATTGCTGCTTTTTTAAAAAGTGTGATCTGGGGATGGATAGATTATCTGTAATACATACAGTACTGAAATGTATGGTTCATAAACTGAGGAGTAAAAGGTAACAAGGATATTGCTTAAAAGGACTAAAGTAGGGTTTGGCAAATCTTTGGGGAAAGAATTTATTTGTTATTTCTTTCATGTATTCCACAGGTAGTTTTTAAGCACTAATTATGTGTCAGGCATTGTTTTAGATGCTAGGAGTACATGAAAGAAATACTTGCTATCCTTAAACAGTCTAATGGAATAAAAACAGGTAAACAGGTTATTGCAACACAGTGTGATAAGTGGTAGGATGAAAATGTTCAAGGCTTTCTAAGAGCAAATGAAAGAGACAACTAGCCCAGGTGTATGATGTTTGAGAAACTAATCACATGATCATGATTCACCTTGTGGGTTACAAAGTCTCTGACTGATATGCCAAGACTTAATTGAAAACAATGACATACTAACAAATGTTTTAAAACTAGCTCTTCAGAGGAACAAAACCCCCATGTTTGTGGTGTTTGCTCATTTCTGTGTTATAAATATTTCCACTTTGTTGATTTTAAAGCTACCAGTAGGATGTCACTGAATGTGAAGACAAGAAAGGATGGACATTGTTCTAAATCTTTTCTGAGCTGGTATGGGCAGGTTTTCTAGTGAGGTGATAGAAGCATCTCTCTGGTTGAAGAGGACAGAATGGAGGCACAGAGACTAGTTAGAGGCTACTTTATTAAACCAGGAAAGAGATGATATGATCTAAGTCATGTTAATGAAACTTGAGCAATTTGGAAAGGTATTTAATGGGTAAAGAAGCTTTTATAGTAGTGGTTAAGAGTTAAGACCATGGACTCAGAGTCAGACTTTGAATCCAAATCCTGGTGCCACTTAACTAGCACTGTGATGCTGGGCCAGCTTTAAGCCTCTCTGGGTTTCAGCGTCTGATTTATAAACTGGTGATTATGTTATCACTCTTATGCGGATCCTGAGGAACTTAACAGAAGACCATGGGGGAGAGGAAGGAAAGAAAAAAGTTAGAGAGGGAGGGAGCCAAACCATAAGAGACTCTTAAAAACTGAGAATAAACTGAGGGTTGATGAGGGGTGGGAGGGAGGGGAAAGTGGGTGATGGGCATTGTGGAGGGCACCTGTTGGGGTTAGCACTGGGTGTTGTATGGAAACCAATTTGACAATAAATTTCATGTTTAAAAAAAACTGGTGATTATGATAATACCAATTAAGGTTGTTAAGGGGCATAAAGTAGTCAATACACATAAAATGTTTCAACCAGTAAATGTTATCTTTAACAATACAGAGGAGATGTTGGTGGTTAATGATTAGTGTGATGGTGTGATGGTAAGCAAGGAAGGAGGAAGAGGAGTCAAGATTGACTTGTGGCTTTCTAGTCTGTTTGAGCAGGTGGCTAGAGGTGTAATTTTCATAATCATCCCAGTGGATTAGTAAGGATGAAACCAGAATTGGGTGTGTGAATAGGAGGTAAGAAGTACAGACAGAGCGCATATTAGGGGTTTCCAAACCTGGATGCATTTAAGATCTTTGGGGGGCTTAAAAAATACAGATTCTATCCCATGCTAGGCTTGCTGACTCAAATTCTCCAAGGATAAAACAAAGGTATCTGAATTTTTAGAATGTGCCCAAGGTGATTCTGATGAGGTCAGTTCCCAGGAAAGCATGTCTGTACTTTTTAGAGGAATTTTCAAAGAATTTAAGTTTATGAAGGGGGTAATAGGAGGATATGTCGGGAAGACCTTGAAGAATGGAAACATAAGGATCTGCATATGTGTAAATTTTGATGGGAAGGAGACGGCAGACATGGTATATTTGAAGTTACAAAAGAAGGAGAATAAGTGACAGAGGAAGCCTCCTGGAAAATGAAATAAATGCAGGTTCAGGATGATAGGAAGATGAATAGGTCCTCCAATAACCAAAGGGAATAAGAAGGGTATAGATCCAGGTGTATGTGTGTATGTGTGTGTGTGTATATATATATATATATATATATATATATATATATATACACACATATATAGTGCCTTACGGTTAGGGTTAAGTTATGATTTGTAGAAATAATTTGAAAATTTTCTACTTACTGGTTTGATGGTGACTGCTAAATTATCCTCTGGTACTAATTTTCTTTTTATCTCATTGGTAATAGAACATCCCTTGCAATGACCTGCCTTGCAGCTAATGTGATTATGTGACTATGTTTGGGCCAATGGGATATGAATGGGATGATGTGTATATCTTTTAGTAAAGATACAGTAAGTGGTTTACCCTGGGATTACCCTTTCTCCTTCTACCTGACTGGGAAATGACTAAAATGGCATTCAGTCTTGGATGCAGAGATGAAAACCACATGTTTTCATCATGTGAGGGCATGAGCCAAACTTCCCACTTGGGATCCAGGCTATCCTCCTGAGTAGTGCCTAGACTGTTTGCCTATCTGCCTTTGCATGCTATGCCATAAGAAAATGGGCATTTATCTTATTTAATTTTTGGATTTTAGAGTCTCTGTTATAGCAATTTAGGACTGTACCCTAACTGGTACAGACAGATTCTGCATTCTCTGTGAGTGAGGAGATGAAATTATTTTCTAAGAATTAAGAGTTGGTGGGAAAGGGCATAAGGTTTGAAAGGAACAAAATTAGTTTGAAATCGCTAGTAAGTTGGGAATAAGATTATAGAGATAGGTATGAGGAAAACATAGAAACATTGCTTGGTAATCGTGAGGAATAGAAAACCACTGATCATGGAAAAAGGAAACATGATATAAATATGAATTAACAAAATAACAAAATAGGGAAAGTGCTAACAGTTTTAATGTAGGCCATACAATTTCTAACAGAAATGCTCACATTTCTCAGACTTATTCTTAAAAACCATTCAGTGATAGTAAAGATAGAACGTACATTTTCACTGTTACTTATTGAAAAGCTATACATATATAGCTTACAGGCTTGCTTGACTTTGAAGTCAAATATACTAGCTGCATTTAATCACCAGATCAAAGATGAATAAAGTGCTAGGATCATCGACATTAAGTAAGGTGGAAATGCTTTACCCTTATCATGGGAGCTTCCTGAAGAAGATGGCTTTTTAATGAAAACTCAAAATTCATATATCTTTATACCTTGAAAACTAGAGCCCATATTATTGATTATGCATTTCTACTATCGTACATCTTTTCGAGAGATAGTAAAATCATATTTGACTTTAAGATCTTTTAGGCCTGGACAGATGTAGCGCTATAGTCTTTCATACAGTGGTGAAATTTTTATGGCATTTAATGTTCTTTGGGTCTTCCACACTTGATAAAATGTGATTTTAAGTGTGATGTTTCCAGTTTGGACCATGTAGAATAAAATGTTTGGAATCACTCAATAGAAGTAGACTATATAATTTCCTTATCATAGATTTCACTTTCATTTTACCAGAAAGATTATGTGTATTATTTTAAGTTGTGACCTTCTTTATATTCTAGCAATGGAACACTAGTGACCCTATGTTTTGCACAAAATTAGCTAGAATCTTGTTCCCTAAGTAGTTAAGGGGGTAAAGGTTTTTATATCTCTGCTTATCAGGCAGTGAAATTAGAAGTGATTCTTTAAGAATCCACCATGATCATGGGGTGTCTGGGTGGCTCAGTCAGTTGAGCGACTGACTTCAGCTCAGGTCATGATTTCACCGTTTGTGAGTTCGAGCCCCACGTCAGCTCTGTGCTGACAGCTCAGAGCCTGGAGCCTGCTTTGGATTCTGTGTCTCCCACTCTCTCTGCCCCTCCCCTACTCATGCTCTATCTCTCTCTCAGAAATAAATAAACATTAAAAAAAATTAAAAAAAAAAAGAATCCACCATGATCAGAATTGTCTATATATTCTGTGAAAAAAAACTGGTGCATGTTCACCCAGTGACCACACAAAATTACAATCATAGGTTTAATTTTCTTTGTTCTAATCTAGATTCCTTGTTTTGGTAAAGTGGGGAAAGTTTATAATGCCAGCAGTTTGGAAGATGGATAAGGTATATTTGTACATGTAAAGCCTTAGAGAAGCTAGAAGTTCACTCGGAAAATGTTTTATTTGGGAGACAAAGCCCTAAGCCAAATTCCTTATTATCCTCAATTTAATTGAGAAAAATTGCTTAACCTCAGCCTTTCTGTTGAGTTTGATTGAAGGATAAGTACTAGCTGGAGGTGCACTGCAGTGCTGGATACCTTAAATTATCTTGAGACTGCTGAAGAGGGGTTGTATGTATGTAACAGGAGCAGGAACTGTGTGAGGGGACACACTCTTCTCTGTTCTCTTGCCTACTATGCAGATGAACAGAATCTTTAGAGGCTGAACAATAGATGCACACAATGCATGAAGATACTGCCTTGACAGAAAAAGAGAATAGCAAGGGATAAAAAGGAAGTTGGAAAGGAAAGAGAAAGTCTCATCAAGAGACAGACAAAAGGAAAGTCAGGGAAGAGAGTTGAAAGTGAGAGTGGGAAAATCAGAAAATCAATAGGAATGAGGAAAACAAAATAAGATTTTAAAGAAATGGGTTATAAATTAGATTTCATGCAATATTTTTCAAGAGGTACACCTAGGAGTTGGAATTACTTTTAATTACCTCTGGTTGCTGCATTTTGTTTCCTTGAATACAACACTTTGCAGCAAATATTTGAGTTTTATGTAAAAATCACAAAAATTATAAATTAGCTCTATAGATTTTGAAATACTTTGGATTACCACTGTGTGAAAATCAGATATGATGAAGACAAAAACTTTTATATAATATTAATATCTGATTGCTAGAAGAGTCAGACTTGGTGACTCTGGGTAATAAGTCAAATTCTCTGGACATCATAAACACAGCTACAAAATTGTATTGGTTTCTCCTAAAATATTTTACTGACCTCATCACTGTGAACCAGTTTATATCTATGCTATGAAAGTACAAATGATACATATTTACTATCTTCCCTTGGTTTGTTTTATTGACAGGACTTTAGAAAAGGATGAAATGCAAATTGTCGTTTTGAGAATTTTTTGGATTTTGCTAATAGGTGCAGCTTGTATCTTGGCTTTATTAACTGCTCAGAACAATTGCCTTTATTTTAGGCCCTGGACAAGATAAAATTCTGCATCACACAGCTTTTATTTTCCTTATATTATAGTGGAGCTTGTGGTTTCCCTAAAGCAAGAATAGTGGTGTGGACCCCATATTAAATAGAATTTGTAGTTTTCAAAACATTTAAATAGAATAATGAGATTCCATAATTAGATATATTCAAGTGTTAGTTTCACTTGGTTATTTTATTTTGTAGAATTTTAAAAAGCCCTGCAAAATAACATTGTGATATATTTATTATAAAGAGGGCTGCTGGGATACCTGAGTGGCTCAGTCAGTTGAGCATCCTACTTCAGCTCAGGTCATGATCTCACCGTTCCTGAGTTCAAGCCCCACATCAGGCTCTGTGCTGACAGTTCAGAGCCTGGAGCCTGTTTTGGATTCTGTGTCTCCCTCTCTGTCTCTGCCCCTCCCCTGCTTGTGCTTTGTCTGTCTGTCTGACTCTCCCTTTGTCAAAAATAAACATTAAAAAAAAAAAAAAAAAAAAAGAGGGCTGCATAGACCCTCTGTCCAGGAGGGCAACTGCACAATTTGCAGATGGCTGCTAAAGTAAGAATCAAATCATTTGCCAAAGTTAGTGCATTTCGTAAGAGAAGCAGATAATGCAGTTTGCTCCATATGCATGTTTGGCCCCAGGATGTGTGAGACCTCCTAAGCTTGAGCCATCTAGCAAATATCCTCAGAAAATGTGGAATTGAGTCAGAAGCAAATGGCAGAAGTGGTTTGCCTTCCCCAGACCTATGAACATTTTAGCCCACTTCTGTTCAGACTATTCTTGTATAGACGTGAGCTACATTAAAAACAGCCTCTACAATAATAAAATAAAAGTGGCAAAATGTAAAAGAAATCATTTTAAATATTGTGTTTTTATGTTTCTCATCCAAAATCTTTGACTTAAAACTTCATAATTAATATAAATATGTGGAAAAAATAAACTTCAAGCTCTAGTTCACACTACAAAGAAATTAATTTAGGATAGATTAGAGACTTAAAAGTATAAGCTAAATCCATAAAACTTCAGGAAAAAAATAAAAAAAATGTATCTTACACTTTAGAGTATGCAACATTTCTTAGGAACCAGAAACTATTAATTATAAAATTTAAAAAATATGGTAAAAATAAGAGGATAAATTCTGCCTATTCAAAAACAGTGCTTGGAAGATGGAAAGGTAAACCATGTGCTGGGATTAAATATTTGCAATATAGATTCTAACAAAGGACTAGTTCTCAGAAACATACAACATACAATATAGTGATTCAGTTTCTTTGTATGTTACCCTATGCTGTGCTCACCAGAAGTGTCATCTGTTGCCATACAACGCTATTACTATACCATTGATTATATTCCCTGTGCTGTGCTTTTTTTTTCTCATAACTAATTCTTTCCATAACTGGAAGCCTGTACCTCCCACTCCCCTTCACCCATTTTGCTCATCCCCCTACTTCCTTCCCTCTGGCAACCATCAGTTTGTTCTCTGTGTTTATAGGTCTCATTCTGCTTTTTGTTTATTTGTTTATTCACTTGTTTTGTTTTTTTAGATTCAATTCCATATGAATAAAATCATATGGCATTTGTCTTTCTCAGTCTGACTTCCTTCACTCAGCATAATACCCTGTAGTTCCCTCCATGTTGTCGCAAATGGCAAGATCTCATCCTTTTTTATGGCTGCATAGTATTTGTGGGTGTGTGTGAGTGTGTGTGTGTATGTGTACTGCATCTTCCTTTCCATTTGACTATCAACGGACACTTGAGTTGCTTCCATACTTCCATATCTTGGCCATTTTAAATAATGCTGCAATAAACATAGGGGTGTGTATCTCTTTTCAAATTGATGTTTTTGTTTTCTTTGGGTAAATATCCAGTAGTGGAATTATTGGATCATACATTATTTCTTCTTCTTTTTTTTTTTTTAAGTGTGAGTAGGGGGTGGGGGTAGGAGGGAAGTGAGAGAGAGAGAGAGAGAGAGAGAGCATCTTAAGCAGACTCCATGCCCCATGCAGAACTGGACATGGAGATAGATCTCATGCCCCTGAGATTGTGACCTGAGATGAAATCAAGACTGAACCACCCAGGCACCCTGAGTATATGGTATTTCTACTTTTTATTTTTTGAGGAAACTCCATACTGTTTTCCACAGTGGCTGAACCAATTTACATTCCCACTAACCATATACAAGGGTTTCTTTTTCTCCACATCCTTGCCAACACTTGTTATTTCTTGTCTTCTTTTATTCTAGCCATTCTGACAGGTGTAAGGTGATATCTCATTGTGGTCTTGACTTGCATTTCCCTGATGATTATTGATATTGAGCATCTTCTCATGTATCTGTTGGCATCTCTATGTCCTTGCAAAAATGTCTATTCAGGTCTACTGCCCACTTATTAAGGGCTTGTTTATTTGTTTGTTGATGTTGAGTTGTGTGAGTTCTTTGCATATTTTGAATATTAACCTCTTATTGGTTATAACATTTGGAAGTACCTTAACCCATTAAGCAGGTTACCTTTTTGTTTCATCGATGATTTACTTTGCTGTGCAAAAGCTTTTTATTTTGATGTAGCCCCAACAGTTTATTTTTAATTTTGTTTTCCTTGCCTTAGGAGACATATCTAGAAAAATATTTCCATGGCCAGTGTGAGAAAATTTACTGCATGTGCTCTCTTCTAGGATTTTTATGATTTCAGGCCTCACGTTTAAGTCTTTAGTCCACTTTATTTTTGTATATAGTGTTAGAAAGTGGTCCGGTTTCATTCTTTTGCATGTAGCTATCCAGTTTTCTCAGCCCCATTTATTCAAGAGACTGCCTTTTCCCCATTGTATATTCTTGCCTCCTTTGTCATAGATTAATTGACCATATATGTATAGGTTTGTTTCTGGACTCTATTCTGTTCTAGTGATCTGTCTACTTTTTTTGCCACTGCCATACTGTTTTGATTACTACAGCTTTGTGCTATATCTTGAAATCTGGGGGCGCCTGGGTGGCACAGTCGGTTAGGCATCCGACTTCAGCCAGGTCACGATCTCGCGGTCCGTGAGTTCGAGCCCCGCATCAGGCTCTGGGCTGATGGCTCAGAGCCTGGAGCCTGTTTCCGATTCTGTGTCTCCCTCTCTCTCTGCCCCTCCCCCGTTCATGCTCTGTCTCTCTCTGTCCCAAAAATGAATAAACGTTGAAAAAAAAAATTAAAAAAAAAAAAAAAGAAATCTGGAATTGTGATACCTCTGGCTTTGTTCTTCTTTCTCAAGATTGCTTTGGTTATTTTGGGTCTTTTGTGGTTCCATAGAAATTTTAATATAATTTGTTATAGTTCTGTGAAAAACACTGTTGGTATTTTGGTAAGGATTGTATCAAATCTATAGATTGCTTTGGTTTTCAGAATATACGTTTGAAAATTCCTATGAATCAATAATAAAATGACAAATAAGCCAGTTGAAAAAAATTGGGCAAAATATTTGAACAAACATTTGACAAAAGAAGACATTGGAAGGGCCAAAAAGCACTTGAAAGGTAACAACATCAGGGAAATCCAAATTAAAACCACAATATAATACCATGTTATACCCACAAGAATGTCCACAATTAAAAAGCTGACTGTACCAAATGATGATATATGAAGGAACTAGACCTTTCACCTATTGCCAAAGAGGACAAAATGGTACCACTGCTTGAGAAAGTAGTTTGGTAGTTACTTAAAAAGTTAACATATACTTACCTATGACCTAGTAATTCCACTCCTAGATCTTTATTTACTCAAGAAAAATGAGAAGTGTATTTCCACAAAAGACTTGTACTTGAATGTTCATAGCAGCTGTATTTATTCACAATTGCTCCCACCGGAAACAACCCCAAAGTTTCAACAACAGGTGAACAAATAAACTAATTGTGGTAATTCATTCAGAGAAATACTACCCACTAATAGAAAAGAATCAATTATTGATGCATGGCACAACATACATGAATCTGAAAAACATCATTCTTAGAAAAATCAGCCAGGCACACAAAATTATACGTTGCATGACTCCATTTTATAAAGTGCAAGGACAGGCAAAACTAATCTACAGTGATAGAATTCAATCCTGCTTGCTTATGGGGTAGGACGATGATCTAGGAGTGACACAAGGAACTTTCTGGGATGAGGGACATATTCTATGTTTTTGTTAGCTAGTGGTTGCAAGGTGTATTTATGTATCAGAAATCCTCAGATTATACACTTAAGGTTTTTGCATTTCACTATCCATTGATTTTATCTCAATTAAAATTTTAACTCTTAATTATTATAGTATATCCTAAATGGTACAGGAAGTGGCTCAAAGGAGTTAAATATAAATAACAGCTTTATCTTAAAAGCAAAAGTAAACAAAAGACATTTGATTTATCTTCTACTGTTTTAGAATATAAACTTTGGGACTTCTTAGTACTGGCTTATCCCTCTGAATTTCATGTGTTTTACACCTATCTGGATTCTAGAAATTTTAAATTAATTTTAATATTCTTCTGCACACACAATTCTAGTTATACTACACTATGACAATATTCTGCCTTCCTAAACTTTTGATAACAACTATAAAATTTACAATGGTAATCTCCACATTTCACTATTACATTCACTCTGACTTTCCTTTACTCTTTTCTCTTTCAGACAAAGTAAGTAAAAATTAGCTCCTAAGAATATACTAAAATGTTGAATGTCTGAAGTCAAATTAATCTCTTATTTTCATGTGTCAGAATGCTGAGCAAATTTTGAACATAAGAGTTCAGATCTTTAGTTGGAATTAGAAATGTTAGAATTTTGCATTCAATTCCCATGCCCAAATGGATGTCATAATAAACTGATTCATGTAATACTTTAAAAATATTTTGTATGTTTTTTAAAAAAATTAAGGTGTTTTAAATTAATACCTGCTTTTTTTCTTATTTGAAATTGTAGACTCTCTTATAGATTGATGTCATATCTTCAAAATACTTTTCATAGTCTTTGAATTATAATATACACTTATTCAGAAAATAGTCTCAGGATAACATATCTTACTTTAAAAAGTAAATGACTTTAAAATTTTTTAAATTTAGGCCAGTTTACCATAGAAATGTGTTTTAATCAGAATTTTCTTATTAAACATTTTCACTACTATTATACAAGAACCTTGAATATTATATGGCCCTAAGGATTGATGACAAATACTGAATTTAGTGTCATGGCAACTTGTATTAGGATGAGATTTAATTACTTTTGTATTTTCTGTATTTTGTTACCTAGGAATTTATTGTTAATCCAACCATGTCTGGGTTTGACTGAGCAGGTAGGAGCAAGGGATATAGTATTTGAAGGGGAAGTTCTTTCCAAATGGGAGTAGACAAAGGGAGGAAAAAAATATGAATTAATAAATGAAGTTGGCTGCATAGAAGTGAGAGAGTAGATACAGAGATGTGGGGCCTTAGATTACTAAGACAAGATGTACAGACTCAATATGCTCATAGGCACTCAAGCACTTTCTGAATTGAATTATTAAGACCTAGGAATTTAGAGGAAGAACCAAAGGAGTGTAGTGAGGTAGTCATGGTGATAAAAAGGGAAGATTTTAGCTGATGCAATTTAAATTAACTGTAAGAAGAGATTTGAAGCAGTGAGGCTGGCAAAAAGAAATTTGAATTTGTTAAAATGACAAGAACCAAATACATTAAGGTGTTCAGGCATATGTTATAATGACAGAGCAATGTACTCAGTCTGTAGCCTAATAGCTTACTCTAATAGACTGGTGGGTTCTAATAATTTATGTAGTTTATGTTTAGGAGGTTTAGAGAGGAACACAGAGAACATCACATTACATTGCAGTAGTTTGTTTACTTTTTATCTCATAGCATAGGAATTACTTTCACCTTTGTATAGCCTTCATAGTTTGAACAGAGAAAAGTGCATTCCAGGCATTTAATAAATGTGAGTAAACATTATGAAGTCAGTAATCAAATCATTACTGTATATGTAACACTGTGTACTATGCACTAGTCTACACACTGGGCACATGATGGAGAACAACATGGAAGTATTCATGCCCCTCAAAGGTATTGCATTCTACTGGGGGTAAGAGAATGGGCGAGACAATTATATGTAGTTCATTCATCTGTTTATTCATTCACATGCTGGTAAGTTCTAGAAAGCATTTAATATATGGTAAATGGGAAGGATGGATCAGTAACCAGCTAGAATTGTCAGTGAAGATCTCTGGGAGGATATGATACTTTAATTAAGACCTGGATGGTGAGCTGGAGGCAGCCATATGAAGACCTGGGAAAAGAGTATTTTTAGAAAGAAGGAATTTCAAAAGCAAATAAGCAAAGGTAATGATCTTTGCATGTTCAAGATAAAGAAAGAAGGATACTCAGACTAGAGTACAGTAAATAGTAGAGGCTGGAGAGACATGAGACCTGAGAGGCAGCCAGATGCCATTAATGCAGAGCCTGTGGGCTGTGGTAAGGAATTTAGATTTTATTCTAGTTGTAGTGAGAGCCAGGGAGATAGGGTAATGATGAGCTCTGATTTATGCTTTAGATTTATCACTTTGGCTGCTATGTGATGTCAAGAATGTGGGCAAAGGGCAACTAGGATGCTATTGCAATAGTTCAAGTGAAAGATCCTGAAGGTTTGGAATAGAGCTGAGGCCACAAAGATGGTGAGAAAGTGGCCTGGTTTGGGATCTAATTTGTAGTGGAGTGGGCATGACTTCTGAAGAATTGTATGTGGAATATGAGAGGAAGACACACGACCAAAAAGGACACATAGGTTTTCTACTTGGGAAGTTGGGGGGATTGTGGAGATATTTAGAGAGATGGAAAAAATTTGGTGAAGGGAGTAATGTGTGTGTGTGTGTGTGTGTGTGTGTGTGTGTGTGTATGCGGATAGTTTTTTTTTTTTTTTGAGCATGTTGTTTCAATGAATGAATTTGATAAATATTTCTTGAGCATACCCTATGTTCCAGCCTCTGTTCTACATGCTGGGAAAACAGAAAAAAAGAAATAGAAACTCATCTTCAAGGAACTGACATTGTAATTGAGATAGACAAATAGCAAATAAGTAAATATACACTCCAGTTTGTTAGGTGCTGCTAATATCTGTGGATAAATATAAAAACAAAGGGAACGTGAATGCTGCAGATGGAGTTTGGCTTGCTATTTTTAAAGTATAGTAATGGAGGGCCATTTTATAAGTTGACATTTGACCAGAGGTTTTAAGAAAGTGAGGGTACTAGACATGTGGATATCTAGGAAAAGGAGTTTCAGGCAGAAGGAACATAAGTATTTCTTTCTTGTTCCTTTGCCTGCCATGAAGCAGGTGTGTGTTGGTCTTATTAGAGAATCACTAAAGAGACAAGTGTGGAATGAATTTGGGATGGGAAGAATGGTAGCAGATGATGCCAGGAGAGGCAGGACACCAAACGACATAGGGTGTTGTGGACCATTGTAAGGAATTTTTCTTTTACTCTGAGGAGCCAGTGGTGGGTTTTGAACAGAGGAATTCAGGGGCACCTGGGTGGCTTAGTCAGTTAAGCATCTGACTTGATTTTGGCTCAGGTCATGATCTCATGTTTCATGAGTTCGAGCCCTGCAAGGGGCTCTGTGCTGACAGTGTGGAACCTACTTGGGATTCTCTCTCTCTTATTCTGTCTCTTCCCCTCCCCTACTCATGCTCTGGCTCTCTCTCTTTCAAAATAAATAAATAAACTTAAAAAAAAGAAACTTGGTAGAGGAATTCATATTAAAAAAAAAAAAAGACATTTATTCAATTGTTGTGTTGTATGTAGTCCCCAGAGAGGCAAGAACTGATACAGAGAGACTAGTTAGGAGGAGGCTGTTTTGATGATTTAACTTGGAAATATTAGTGTTTTAGATCAAGATGGTATTATGAGGATGATAATAGGTGATTGAGTTCTGGATATATAATGAAAGCAGTGCAGATAGAATTTACTCACAGATTGGATTTGGGGTATTAAAGTAAGAGGATGATCAATTATGGCTGAAAGATTTTGGAAGGATAGAATTGGTATTTATAGAAATGGGGGAAGACCTCAGGATAGATAGTTTTTTTAGGACGAAAACAAGTATTCAGTTCTGGGCATTTTAATTATGAGACACCTATTAGACATATAAGTGGTGATGTGGAGTGTGTACACACACACACACACACACACACACACACACACACACTCAGGGCTTCAGTGGAGAAATCCTAACTATAGATACAAATTTGGGAGTGGTCAGAATTAGATGATATTCAAGGAGACAAAAAGAGATAACTTAGGGAAGGAAAGGAGGAGTGAAAAGATCTAAGGACTGAGCACTTCAACATTTGGAGGTCAGTAGATCATGAGACTTAAGAGGGAGAGACCAGCTCAACAGAGAATTCAGAGACTAAAACCTTCTTTCAAAAAGGAGAGAATGGTTAACTGTGTCAAATGATACCAAGAGGTCAAGCATGTTTGGGGTCTGAAATTTTATCATTGGATTTCACAACATGAAAGTCATTAAAATTGGACAAGATCTGTTTCAGTGGGTGCTAAGGGCAAAAGCCTAACTAGAATGGATTCAAGAGAAAAGGAGAAAAAGGGATTTGAAAACAACAAATATAGACTTTAAAGGCGTTTGCTGTGAAAGGATACAGAGAAATGGGATGATAGCTCAAGTGGGACATGGGTTCAACAGAAGCTTTTGTTCTCTTTTTTAGGATGAGTGATGTAGACAGACATTTGTATGCTGGTGAAAATAATTTAGCAGAATGTGAGAACTTGCTATAAGAAAGACTGAGAAAATGAGAGTTATTAGAGCAAGTGCACAAGAGGAAGGTTTGGTTGGCAACGATCTGAGCAGCAACACTGCTTGCATTATTGTGGACCGAATGGCAGAAAGAGTAAGAGTTGGTGATGGAGAAATGACAAATAAAATATCTTGAATTATGAGGTAAGGTTATTAGGTTATAGTGGAGCAGAAAGGGTTCTTGAAGATTTCAGGGCAGCAAGAAGAGGGAATGAAACAGTCATTTGGGATCATGGGAATTTCTTTCTTTCTTTTTTTTAATGTTTATTTATTTATTTTGAGAGAGAGAGAGAGAGAGAGAGGCAGAGGGAAAGAGAGAGGGAGAGAGAAAATCGTAAGCAGGCTCTGTGCTGTCAGTGCAGAGCCCAACATGGGGCTCAATATCACAAACCATGAGATTGTGACCTGAGGAGAAATCAAGAGTTGGACAGTTGACTGACTGAGCCTCAAGTGCCTCAAGGGAATTAAATTTCTGAGGGAAGAACCATGGCACTGTTGAGAAATGTCGACTCAAATTTGAAGTGAGTTAGGATTTCATTATTTTAGGATTTTCTCCAGTAGTGTTCATTTACTCAGGTTCTGGCAAGAATAATTGGGTAGTTTTTTTAAGCAAGGGCCAGGGTTACTCCATGCAGATATGATGAAGGAAGAGCTTACCCCATTTTAGTAAATAGCAAATCCATCATTCCATAACTTTGGAGCCATGGTTGATACCTCTCTCTCTCTCTCTCTCTCTCTCTCTCTCTCTCTCCCCCTTTTTTATTCCAAATCTAATCTGTCAGAGAGCAATTACAGTGCTGGACCATGTTTGAGATGCTGAATAAGGAGGGAAACAAGATTATTTGGAGTCGGGGGTTGGAAATGAAAAGTGGTAGGGAGGAATGGATTGGAGATCCCTAGTGAGGATGGTAAAGTACTGGTATGGATTACTGGATGAGTGATTTGGATGGAAAGCAGGTACAGTTGAAATTGAGATTTCAAGGTGCTGCAATTATCCATGATGGTTAAAACTTGAGAGTAGAACCATGTGAAATTGGAGAAAAAGTCTTCAGAGTTAAGGTGGTCACGAAACTGAGAGGCCAGCATATGTGTTGGGAAATGTTGAAGGAAGGATGATAGGATAGGATAGTAGAAGAGAACAAAGACAATAAGTTAGGTGGTAAGGTCATTAACAAATAAGAGAGTCACTAGGTGGTGGATTCATGGAATAAAAAGTAATGAATGGCAAACTAATGAAACAAGCTTCAAATGATTAAGTATTTGAAAGGTAAAGATTTAGGATTTGAAAGATAAACTCTTTGGAGAAGGCTTTGGAGAGGAACAAACTAACTTTACTTGAAATCTCTGAGAAATATGGAGTATAAAACAAACTACAGCTACCACTTGAGAGCAATGTAAGGGCAAGTCAGATGTCAGTTATAACAAGAAGGTAAATAACTTGAGGACACAGGTGATGGAGTTTGCTGATGAAAGACTTCAAATACCAGAGGGCAAGATGGAAGGGTACAAGAGAGAGGGAACAGATTAGGGCATGTCCAGAGCAGTATGGGGGTCAACCTCCCTGAAAGAATGGGTAATTTGACAAGCTAGAACTTGGGAGAATGATGGAGGGGAATGGTAAGGTTAAAGGCATGATGAGATTAGTCCTGCAAGCCTCAAAGCCAAGTATTTGAAGACGTTCAAGTGGACGACTCTTCCTTAAGTGTAGGAGGTAGCTCATGAGACTATTCAGAGAATTAAGATGTTGGGATGGCTTGAGATATTGGGAAAAAGGAAAAGGATACAATGGGAATAATTAAATTTATGTGGCTTTTGATTCAGAGACTTTCTTAGAAGTTTTCTTTTGTCTACTTATCTAAAAATTGAAGGAGGGCAATTTGATTTTTGCAGAAGCAAATTAAAGCATTTGTGGGAAAATCTATGCTAAAATAATAACTTCTGTGAGCTTTTTCATTCAGGACACTTATTTTGTAGATATTAATCATTTCCAAATGATTGCATACATTTACATTTGAATCACATACCTGTTAATTTGTTTCATCTACTTACTCAGCATAGAAGCTTGGGCTGAAGACCAAAATGATCTGAATAGCTTGGCTCCTCAAATAAACCTGAACTCTGATATAAAAGAAAATACGGTACACAAAGACATACCCATACCATCAAAGGTGGATTTGATCAGGGTTGAAATAAAAAGGCTTATCATTTTGAGAGAATGCATACTATCTTTTACATTGTTGTATTTTTCATATTTTGCACTGTCTAGGCCTGATTATATAGATGCAGATTTAGTAATCAATTCAGAGTTCAAGAGGATTAAGTGAATTTCAGAGTTGCAAACAGAATGAAGCTTCTCAAAATCCTGGTTCATTTAAGATTCACCAAGATATTATTAATACACATTCATCAACCAGGGATCAAATATATAAACCTTTTCTTTGTTATTTTTTTACATGATTTGAATGGATATTAATATGATCTGTGCCAATTGACTTGGGATGGTAGAAAAAGTAGGAAATGTCTATTTGGTTTAGAAGATGCCACTTAACCTCTGTTTCCAGGCGTCTCCGACATCATCAGCCTGTGAGTACAAATGGGACCAGATTATAACAGTCAGATGTCCATCTTAGTGCTAGTTACTATTCTAACCATTTGCATGTATGAATCCTTGAAACCTCACATCAATACTGTGAAGTAAAGATTATTATTATCTCCATTTTATAGATGGGGAAACTGAACCACTGATCATTAAATAACTTGCCCAAGATCAAACAGCTGTAGGTTAGCATCTGAGCCCAAGGACTGACTCTAGACCCCCAAATCTTATTAATGTGTTGTGTGTTATTTCACACACCACAGGAGCTCCAGCTCTTTACCAGCTGAAAATGGACCTCATCTTCCATTTACCAGATATTCCTCTTCTTTCCCTTAGTGTTTTTTTTTTTATTTTTTTTTAATGGTTATTTATTTTTGAGAGAGAGAGACACACAGAGTGTGAGCAGGGGAGGGGCAGAGAGAGAGGGAGACACAGAATCCAAAGCAGACTCCAGGCTCCAAGCTGTCAGCACAGAGCCCAATGAGGGGCTCTAACCCACTACGGGATCACGACCTGAGCTGAAGTCAGACACTCAACCCACCAAGCCACCCAGGCGCCCCTCCCTTGGTGTTTCTTATACCTAGCAAACATTTGAGGGAAGTTCCAAAAAGTTTTTCATATGTTCTCTTGAACTAATCTGCCAACCCAGTTTACAGTATTTCTGCCAATTGTTCCTTTCTTGGTTCCACCATCCCCTTATCTATATCTCTGCTTATGAAGCAGCCTTGCTGTCTGATGTGAAAATGTTGAAGTCTCTGTTAAAGGTGCTGTCCCTTGCTGTTTGGAAAGCTATCAGTCCCCAAGATTAGAGCAGGTCTGAAGGTCAGATGCAGAAGTGGATAGTGAACCTTGCCCCAGCTCTGGTTATCACCTCAATACTGTAATAGAATTGCTTCTGGACAGTATTCCAAAAAATACCATTGAAAATAGTTTCTGCAGCTTCCGTCTCTAATGCATCTGTCTTTGTGCTCCACATATCTTAAGGGGTTGAATGAGAACAGAAACATTTTCTTGTTCTTCTCAGTGCCTATGTGCCAGAAACAAAACAAAATGAGATGAAAAACCTAACTGGGTTCCTTTCTGTCACCAAAGCCAATGCATCTCAAGTTATATTACAGGATACTCAAGGGGGTCATCCATGTGTTCCATAGTGTGGCAGGCTGCCTTTGTGTTTAATAAGGGTTTGAATTCACGTATCTCACAACAGATTTTTTTAAGGCTGTTGGATGAAGGAATGCTTCTGAACAGGTTCAGAATCTCTATATAAACTTCATGCCATCAAAAAACAAGAAAGGACACATATTTTAGCAAAAAGAGGCATATTAAGGAATTTTATTAGAATCTTGAAGAGCTAGGTCGCAGGGCCTTAGGCATAAATACTAATTAGATGATGTTTGTCTTGAGAGTCACCAGCCTCCTCCTTTTCAACCTTTCAGTTATCCTTGCTGTAACTCTGTATCAAAATCAGGAAAAAAACAAGAAGCAAATATAGCTATCAATTTAACTTTAATAACTTTTTACATTTTAAACTTCTAATGATAGATGATAGATTTCTTTATTACCAAAGGGGTTTCAGATATCACTGACAGGGACTGGAAAGAAGGGCAAGAAGATTTAAAAAGTCCTTTCTGACAGCCTTAACATCACAAATCACAACCTCTCAGCTATTCTGCCTTTAAAGCTATTCAGTTAGTAGCACTATTTAAAGATTTTTTCTAATACATACTGAGAAAGGAAACAGAAGTATCTTGTCTCTTCTTGTTCTTGTGTGGTGTGAAACTCATTTGCCTAGGAAAGTTTTTACTTTGTCAATGTTTGCACTTTAAAAGACCATATTCTTAATTTGGACTGGTAACTGTGCCAAATATCTTGGCAGTTTTACAAAAAGATAGCTTTAATGTTAAAGGAAAATCATATACATTGAAGGCTGTCATAATATGTTGCACTGATAGGGGAAAGATGGAATTAATATGACATTTTCTTGTTAACTTCAAATTTCAAAATCAAAAAACATTTTTGATGTTTTTACAAGCAAGAAATAAAAGTCTTGAACACATAACTTTTTTGCTCTTTATATCTGCAGCAACTAGAAATAATAATATATTTACTTTTATGTTTAACAACAATCATAATTGTGATTATTTGGTTTTGTGAGTTAATATGAGAAAATTAGACAATGGAAGATTTCTATAGCTACATAGAATTAAAATTTCCCAATATACCTGAATGGACCTTTGAAAATGATCCCTTAGTTGGTGTGCTTCATAATAGCTCTTGGGTATTAACTATGTTATCAATAATAATATAATATACAACATTTTTTTTCTAGCACACATTATATGCTAAACATCAACATACGTCATCTTTAGTGTTTATTATAACCTTGTATGATAGATCTTGTTCTTCCTAATTTTCAAAAGAAATGGAAGCTCCAGTAGTTTTATTGACTTGCTCAGGCATCAGCAAAATACTAGAATTGAAGGTCAAATGCTCATCTATCCAGAACCTAAAGCCTTTGCTCTTCAACTATATCCTGCTACATCTCCAAAATAAAAAATAATCCCTGACTATTCATCATATCGATATGTAAGTGGTACTGTCTATATGGGCATGGGTAATTATTTTGGACAGGGAAATATAGAATGGTCATGAGGGAAAGAGTAAATAAAAATCAAAAAAACAAATGTTAGAAGTAATTCCACCTGGATTATACGAAGTTTGGAAAAATAGGAGCACTAAAGGTGGATCATGGCTGGTGGCTGAAACAAGTAGAAACATTAGGAGAAGGAAAACATATTACAATAGAATTGAAAAGTAGTAGAAGCAAAGGTCTTCAGCCAAAGTCTGCAAGAAACAGCAAACTCATATTTGGCAATTTGAGGAGCATTTAATAAAGGGGTTAATTTAAATATTGGACAGGGTATAGAGAAATAACAAAGGATAGTGTGATCTCTAGGGTAAGTAACAATAGGAAGCTATTACAACCCATAATTCTGAAGGTGTGAGGGGACAGTAGTTCTTAAAATTTGAAGATGACAGATAGTGTGGAGAGAGCCATAATACAATAATTATGACATTTACAGCTACCTCACTGACCCCACAAGGAAGGTGCTCAAGGAACAAATATCCCCAACTGCCTTCCTCACCCTCCCTCTAATATTTTATGGTGCCCTTTTGTGGCTCAACAGGAAGCTGGAAGTCTGCTAATGAGTTCTATGTTGGTTAGCCTCTGAACACGGAGAAGATTGGAGAAAGTTGGAGAGGAGAACTGGAGATGCAAATGAAAGTTACTCAGTGCAAGATGTCAGGCAGAGAATCAATAGCTTGATTCAAAATCAAGGAGAGGGCAGAGCTGGGGCAACCAGAAAGCTGGGTTAGAATCAAATGAGACTTAAGAACTGAGGCTGCAGCTTCCTTCACTCACTGTACTGGTGAGAGCCATTCATTCATCCATCCAACCATCCAGCCATCCATCCATTCATCCATCCATCCATCCATCCAACAAAACATTATTTAATTCTGTATACCAGGCATATATTTCTACAGCATATGGTTGTTGTACTAAGTACAGTACACAGTATGAGCTCAGTCATGAGATATATTAGAAAGGCAACCAGAAACATTTTCCTGGTGTGTTTATTAATTATTTATGCACTATTCTATTATCTATTATCACTCTCAACTCTGAAGGCAGAGCCCGAGAGTCTTTTCAGGTTCTACTAAATAATCAAACTCACAAGATTACCATAATTCACATGTGTTATCAAATCACTTAAAAGGACATGGGGCAGGAACCCCAGTTGGCTATCAGGTATTGCTATTCCATGGAACTAGCCCTCACAGCAGTCCATGCTGATGTTTGTATGGCAGTCCAAGGGCTATGCTTTTTCATTCCACAGGAGACATCTCAAGTTTGAAAGAATGATTATCAGATGGAGCAGATATGAAAGATACCCTGGCTTAAAGGCCTTAGATACCATGGGAGCCAATATATACTTTAACAATCCAGAGGCAAAGTTTCTATAAAAGGCATGACCAGTTATGAGCCTAAAACTATGGTATCCCCATGAAGTATTTATCATTAATAGTTTTTACCATTTCAGATGCAATTAACCAAGCAGAAATTATTTTTACCATAAGCAATGCTACCTAGTAATGTAGCTGACATACCTCCTTTATGAGGTTGCCAAGGGAACTGACCTGGAAAATGAGTTGAATGCCAATTCTAAGAGAGAAAGGGAAAGATTTTGTGAACCCCTTACCCACACATATTATGCTTCTAAATAGTATTTGTTGGATCAAATAGAACCAGAGAAAGGCAAGAAAATGTCATGGGACAGTTCAAGTCCCTACCTGAGCTAGGGTTTGACACCTTAAAAGAGAAATTCAGCTCTTGTTACAAAAAAGAAAGCCCACATTCATTTTGTAACAACAAATGATTTTAAATAGTCAATGAGCCAACAGGGTATTCTAAAGACATGGTCCATAAAAATGTGATGAATTGTTGAAACTATTATTATACGAAGAACAATGAGCTAGATCTAATTCTGTATTCAGGTAGCTCTTGGAATTAGCTGATATCTTAATATTTAGTTTGCAGTGCACAAAAACATTAATAATGGTGTATTTTTCTGTCATGAAAAAATGTATTAGAATGGCCAATGACCAGTATATATATATATATATATATATACTGGTCAGACAAGCAGTCTGGGTTTGAAACATGACTGCTAATTACAATCTGTGATCTTGAGTAAATTAGTTCTACATTCTTCAGTTCCTTCCTCTGGAAACTGAGGAACATGGTGGTGCCTCTTTTGTAGGGTTATTTTGATTGCAAAATGCAAAACTATTAGAAGAGTGAATGGCAGTTAGTAAGTGTTCAGTCTGTGCACATAATTATTAACTTTTTTTGAAACCAAACAATAATAAGTAGAAGTAAAATTTGAATCCAGGTTTTCATTTTTCATTGTTCTTTTCAGCATTCCACACTGTATGTGCAATATTTATTTAAAATTTATTTAGAATAGTGCATGTTTTGCCCATGACACAGTTTCTCTGACATCTGGAGATAGTACTGCTTACTTATAATTGTATGGTTTATCTCTGAATCATGATCATTTGGTTAAGTTTATTAGATAATGCCTCCTGGTTGATAGTTTTCATTTGTAGATACAAATAATGTGGAGGGTAATGGTTTTTAATTTTTATCTCTATGTATTTGTAACAGAAAATTCAGTATAATAGGTCATTAATTACCTAATGATTATTCAAAGTTATAGAAAAAATGCCACTGAATGTGAGAGCAAAGCCTTTCTTGATCTACCCATAAATATCTCAACTTTCACACTACTAGAACTGTAAATCTCGTGATGTGTTTTGAGTGCTTCCTGGTTACATAACATACACATTTATTTTTCACATCCACAGTAACATTCACCTCCATCAGGAGGTTTTAGGTAAAATATTGTACTTAACTTAGAAAAGGTACTTTATGGAAGGTGTATAAATATAGATCCAGTTCATAACCATGTGAGTGAATAGCCCTAGTAGGTTGGAGGACAAGATGATTGGAAGAGAGTTTGAAGTATAGATGTTTAGGAAGAAGTTAGATATATGGGTCTGGAATTCAGAAGAGAGACTTAAACTGGAAATAGAGATATTTAGTAGCTAACATGAAGGAGATAGTGACAGTGGCTGAGATCTCTCAGGGAGAATACCAAAAAGTATGAAAACATGGGGAACACTAAAAGCTAACGGAAGTATAGAGGAGATTGCAAAGGAAATGGAGAAAAAAACCCGCAAGAGTCAAGAGAAAAACCCAAGAGAGACTGTTGTCCTGGAAGTCAAGAGATCCATTCCTTTAGCAAGGATCTTTTGAGCTATTACTTTGTGTGAGATGTTGAGATAAACCAGAGAACATAACAGATAAACTTAGTTGCTACTGGGGAGAAACAGACAAAAAATATAATAAATAAGTGAATTTCATATTTTGTTAAAAGATGATAAATACAATAAAATGTAATAAAGCAGTGTGAGAAACTGTATGCAAGAGTCAGTGTTGCAATTTAAAACCGGGTAGTATGGTTAGGTAGATAAGAAGATGGCATATGAGCAAAGACTTGGAAGACGTAAAGGGAGGGAGAGATCATTTTCAAAAAGGATGTTTCAGAAGGGTTAGGTAGGATACTGATTGAAAACTTTCCATTTGATTTTTTAATTTTGAAGTCAGTGTTGATATGGACACAAGCTGATTTGGTGGCAGTGGAGGACATAGAAGGCAGATTGCATTTGGTAGATGACTAAATGCAAGGTGAGGAGTGAAAGGCAACAAACATGGACCTCTGTGTGTACTAGTAGAATTATGAAGACAAAAGAAAACACAATATGGTGTCCAGAGAAATAGATAAATATTTTGTTTAATAAAGATTTTGTTAAATTTTTATTATTAGATATGAGAGATTTGAACATAACTATAGACAGAGAGGAGGGATGCCAGCATAGAAGTTAAAGACCCAATTGGGCAAGAGGATGCTAACTAACAGGAGGAGGTACTTGAGGTTATGGGAAGTCAGAGAGAGGAGAGAGAATGGGATATAAATGGAGAAAGAGCTCTTCTACTGGCACAAAAATGAATAAGAAAATATTGAGTTGCTTAAAAATAAATTAGCATGGGAGGAGGAAAATGATGACTTTTATTTTCTCTATGAAGTAAGGAATTAAAGTTTTTTGTTAAAAATGATAAAGTAGGTAATAAAAGTAGAGGGTCTGGGATGATGTCATCTAACTACTGTGACACAAAGAACAAGGACATTATGAGTATGGCAGAACAACTTTGAGGTCCAGTTGAAGCTGGAAATTCATGAAGTTTTCATACCATTCATCTTCATGATTATGCATCCTGTCTTTTTGCATGCATTCTGTCTTCTCTCTAGTAGGCCTTATCAATCTAGGCATAGACGAGGAATGAATAGACAGCTGAATCAATCCAGGCCTGAAGTTTTGCCTGGTATGTGTGATGAATTGACTGTGAGGATGGGAGTTAAGGGGTTTGGTAAGAGTGTACTCGAAATGATACTTATATTAGTCATAGAAAAGAGACAGAATAAATACGAGTGGGCTGATGAATTGGAACCAAACAGAGAGATTAAAAGGTAGAGGAGAAGATGGAGTGTGTATGAAGGAACTGGAGATATGAGGGGATGTGATTCAATGAATCTGACACTGGAGTTTAATATTTAAAAAATGAGGCAGTTCTGGGTTAGATAAAGCTTAAGATGTGGATGCCTGAGGTAAAGTGGAGGTGGGTAATAAATGGAACTGAGGAGAGGGAATGATGAAGCAAGGCTGTTGGACTGGTAAACCACATGGGTATTGAACTCACCAAGCAAGATACCAGGGATTAAGAGGAGACTGTGATCCAAGTATGAAGTCATTGCTGAATCAGTGGAAGACTCATGAGGAAGAAAAGAGGGAGGCAATTAGAGGGATCACATGAGTCCAAAGGAAGGTTTCATAATGTTTTAGATATTCTGTGAGACCCAAGAAGAGCTCCTAGGAAATTCACTCTCAGTGGATATGGTATATAGATTCAATATTTGTCATTTTTAATAAAAATTAAGATTTTATTTATTTAATTTTGCCTTTTTAAAAATTTTTTGACATTTATTTATTTTTGAGAGACCAAGCATGAGTGGGGAAGGGTCAGAGAGAGAGAGAGAGGGAGACACAGAATCCGAATCAGGCTCCAGGTGCTGAGCTGTCAGCACAGCCCAAGGTGGGGCTCAAACTCACAGACTGTGAGATCATGACCTGAGCTGAAGTCGGACGCTCAACGGACTGAGCCACCCAGGTGCCCAGTTAATTTTATTTTTGAGAGAGAGACAGAGTGCAAACAGGAGAGGGGTGGAGAGAGAGGAAGGCACAGGATCTGAAGCAGGCTCCAAGCTCTGAGCTGTCAGCACAGAGCCTGATGTGGATTTTTGGTCAAACCCATGAACCGTAAGATTAGGACCTGAGCTGAAGTCAGACACTCAACTGACTGATCCACCCAGCCGCCGATAGTTTATTATATTTATCAATTTATCACAACCCAACCCTACTAAAATGGATTTCTTAATTAACTAGGTATTGCTTCTTTCAACTCTACTTTTTGGATAAATAAGCATAAGCAAATAAGTTATTATTAGGGATTAGTAAAAATGCCAATTTCTTAGTCATGCAGAATATAGGATATATTCATGTTAGTATGCTGTATTTTCTACAATTACTTCCTTAAAAGCATACAATGAGAAATTACATTTGTAATAAAGGCAAAGGAGTGCTCCATCACCTGTTATAAAAGACCTAGTGCCAACCATTAAAAATGGAACTAGTGTTAAAAGTTTCAGATACTCAATGACATATTTGAAACTAAGTGTGATTTTAATTTACCTGTGGTGTGACTGTTTGCTCAGAAAAAAATCTGGGTACTAATTAAACAAATTGAATACTTGTGTTTTTGCTTTTGTTTTTGTTTTTGCAATATACAGGGTTTTAACCTATTTCTATGAAAGTTTGAAAGGATTTTTCTCTAATTTTAATGGAATTCTGAGTTCTCAGAATCAGCAAAACAGAAGCATAATGTTGGTAATTTTGGCCAATTTCAAAGCAGGAGCATTTTAAAGAATGGAAACTTTTATAACATGACTTTATAGCTATAATTTTCTCATTGTAACTAAGTAAGTTTTTGACTGTGGGTAATTAAAATAAATAGGCTGATTTTAGTTAAATGTATATTTCTACTCTTCTCTGGAGAGGATGTACAAACTACTGACATTTCATGCACTGTGGTAAAAGTATTGGTTCTGTCTGTCTTTAAACATGAGATCAGTTGATTGTAGAGACAAAAGCCATTGATATTTTTTTTATACAAAATATGTTGAAAAACATTTGAGGGAAGAATGGGGAAAATATCTTGGGTTTAGTGTGTATGCCATACATGAAGTTCATAAATATAGACAGTTTTCTCCATTGCCTACAAATGCTTAATTCAGTAATACTGTACCTGTCTGATGCCTTTCTCTCCTTCCTTTCCGTTTGTCTTCTCTATTCTCTTTGCATTTTCTGGCACCTTTTCATTGAATAATTATATATTAAGTGCTAACTACATGCCAGGTATTGTTTGATGCTGTAAATTCATAGCAGAAATATGTTCTCCATGCTTAACCTAAATTTCATTGAGGAGAAAATTAAGACAAAGAGATATCTAAAATAAGACAAATGCAATTTCTGAACCCCATAGCGCTGGATTATCCAAGAGGCATATTTTAGTTTATGTTTGAGGGCTTAGCAAAAACAGAGGCAACCTCCTCCCCCCTCATTTCTTCATGCAGAAAAAGAAAATTTGGTTTTGGCAAACTTTTCTAGAGTTTATAATCAGAAAACATGAGAGATATTCTTGATTTTTAAAATATTCGGTATTGATGTAAATTTGTCATTCAAGATAAGATTATAGTTTGAATTAGGTATATAGCGGAGGTCTCCAAAGTCCTCTGCCTAGCACTGCATGACAGCAGACGGGAAATGTATCAGGAGAGCATGTATGCATTGAGAAAGAAAGGGAGCTAGCTATTCCACTTGAGAATATCTCCTTCTGCCTCAGCATTCTATTTTATTTTATTTTTTTCATTTGCTGCAGTTTTGTTTTTTAAGTTTATTTATTTATTTTGAGGGAGACAGAGAAAGTGTGCCAGTGGGGCAGGGGCAGAGAGAGACAGAGACAGAGGGTCCAAAGTGGGCCTGTGCTGACAGCAGTGAGCCTGATGCGGAGCTCAGACCCACAAACCATGAGATCATGACCTGCGTTGAAGTCCAACACTTAACTGACTGAGTCACCTACGTGTCCCAGCACCCTATTCTAAAAGGTCATGTGCATTGAGGAAGAAATCAGCAAAAGAGAGAGATTGTCACGGACAATCAATATCATTCATTGACACCAGGACATACATTTAAAATTTTCTGTACATTAAAAAAGCAGGTGTATTTGTTTTGGAGCCCACAGTGAGTTGCTATCAGTAAACTGGAGAATAGCAATAATCCTAAGAAAAATTGAATCAGAAGGGATTCTCCATTTCCTTACTCTTCACAAACCCCATTTTCTAGCCTACCCAGGCCTCCACTTTGGTCTTTTTTTTTAATATAAAAATGAGAATCCCTTTATCGTTTTTCTTCAGAAAATAGTAATCTAAGAATATGTTACTGATTAAGCAGACTGGTCACTTTGTTGATATTACTAATAAGTCATTTGCAAAGGAACTGCATTTGATGGTTAGTTTATCTTCTATTAAAAAATAAACATGAGGGGCGCCTGGGTGGCGCAGTCGGTTAAGCGTCCGACTTCAGCCAGGTCACGATCTCGCGGTCCGTGAGTTCGAGCCCCGCGTCGGGCTCTGGGCTGATGGCTCAGAGCCTGGAGCCTGTTTCCGATTCTGTGTCTCCCTCTCTCTCTGCCCCTCCCCCGTTCATGCTCTGTCTCTCTCTGTCCCAAAAATAAATAAACGTTGAAAAAAAAAAAATAAACATGATCATGATAAGTCTGTAGGTACTTTTTGAGAATATTTATTAGAACATGCTCTATTTACTTTAAGTCTTTTAAAAAAGGTATTTGGTTGACATTGAGAATGTACACTGCCATCTTTCCTCAATGGCTTGAAGAATGTGGAAGCAACTATCTGTTGTAATGGGACATTCCTTCACTTCTATGGGTTGCTCCCTGAAGTTTTATTTCAGTGAGAAAATTATTGGCCAGTTGGTTCAAAACAACACTTTAACTGCATGATTGAGCTTACTTCTTCCCAGCTATGATTTCAACAGTTACAGCATTGGTCACAGAGGAAAAATAATAGTTTTCTCCTACAGTCAATCTGTCATGTCCCCTGGCTGTGTTGTGGCTCATGGCCGTTGGTGAAATTAATCAGCTTGGCTCTTTGAGAACACGTTTCCTTGACACCAGTACATTGTTAAGGCCCCAGGAAGCATTGTCCATTTACAGCAATGGCTAAGTTTCCAGAAATTGCGTGATTTACACAATTACAGCAATGGCAATGGTTAAGTTTCCAGAAATTGTGTGATTTACTTTCTCCTTCTTTGGTACTTTCTGTAGTCCACAGGGAAGCCATTTAAAGACAGGGAATTCTAGATGACCCCTCATGGAATTTAGACATAATTTAAATTTTCAGAGATAACTTGATTTTTTACTTCAAAGTTGCATAAGTGTTGTCTCTTTCTAATTTTTTTTCATTCCATACTCTTTAGACTTTTAGTCAATATTAATAACAGAAGCATAGTTCAATGGGAATGAGAGCTATTTTTATGATATACTTAAATGGAGGCTATTAGAATCTCCTTCTGTTAATGTTGTTTGGATTAGAATAGAGCTTGTCTATCTGGGATGTTTTAAGACCTCTGATGTGGGTACTTAAAATGACCGCATGTACAGTACAAGGATCACTTTAAAATCAGCTACTCACCTCTGTAGTTAGTGGAGAGAAATGCTTACTTCAAAACTCTCTGTAGGCTAGACAAACAGATTTATCTAATTAATGGTCGCAGTTCTTTGCATGTACTAAACTGCCTGCAGAAGTTTGTAAAGATGAGCATTCCTGTGAATGTAGCTGAACACTTTACTATAGAAAGAACTTACAAGGTTTGCCTGCTTTTGAACAAAGACAAATTTATAAGAAATAGTCATAGATATTACTTCTAGATGCCTTGTATTTGTGGCCTTGTGACCAGCCTCACCTCATGTGATTTCCCTCCTTTTAGACATGAAGCTTTTTGTAGTATACTTAACATCTTTATTTAACATTCTTATGATGGTTCAATCATGTGTAGGCTACACAATCAGGAATGAGTTTGTTAAGGCATCATTATGTATTCATGAGGTTTTTCTGATCTGTTCCCTCAGGTTTAAGTATCTTGACTTCAGCTGTCATGAAAGTGCCCACCTGGCATAGAAATCAGTCTTTAAAATATTTGAAAAGAGAGAGGCGCCTGGATGACTCAGCCCGTTGAGCATCTGACTCTTGATTTCGGCTCAGGTCGTGATCTCACGGTGGTGAGATGCAGCCCTACATCGCGAGGGATGTCAGTATAGAGCTTGCTTCTATAGAAGCAAGAGAGCTTGATTCTCTCCTTCCTTCTCTCTCTGCCCCTCCCCTGCTTGCATTCACTGTCTTTCTCTCTCTCTCAAAATAAATAAATAAGCATCAAAATATTTGAAAAGACTGTTTAATATGTGATTCAAGGCAAAAAGATTTGTTA
Organism: Leopardus geoffroyi; assembly: GCF_018350155.1. Taxonomy (NCBI): domain Eukaryota; kingdom Metazoa; phylum Chordata; class Mammalia; order Carnivora; family Felidae; genus Leopardus; species Leopardus geoffroyi. The sequence goes on from NC_059327.1 coordinate 134,499,186, forward strand.
GCAATGGTCAAACCCACTATATGGACCAAAAAACTATGTCCTAGTCTGCAACCTGCATATGCAGGCAGCCCCAGTCCTGATGGACTCCCCAAGTCCTTTCCAACCCTTCTTCTCTCTGCTTTCTTATTCCACTCACAATGGAGCCTGGAAAAGTTTCTTAAAAATTCTCTTTCTAGCCTCTTTTGCTGGAAGGGTGGTCATGTGACATGGTTCTACCTAAGTGGAAGTCTGCCGACACAGTGTATGAGAAAATTTCATTAAGTAAACAGGGGCCAATTTGGTGGACACTAGTCCATTCCTACTTCTTTTAGCAACTAATGAGGATGTGATATCTGGAGTTACAGCAACCATTTTGTGATGCTGAAGTACCCTGCACAGGAGAATCACAGAGACACTGGCCTTAAATAATCAAGCCACTAAAGCAATACCAAAATCTGCCCACCTTTAGGTGTTTTTTGAAGTGAAAAAAATAAACTTCTATTTACTGTTTTGTTACATGTATCTGAAAGCGTTATATATATATTGCACGCTTTCAGATACATATATATCTGATATATATATATCTGATATATATATATCAGATATATATATATATATCTGGTTTTAAACATCAGTTTCTCTTCATTAGGGTGTTGATAGAAGCTGGAGGTTGAAATGAGGAAGAGAATTTTCTTGGACCTATTTGGATTTCTTATCCTATGTTATTTTGACTTGCTAATTCCGATTTGTTTCACATCTGTTAACTTCTACTCTTGAAAACAATTTCAGAGCAATTTAAGGCTTTCTGAGTTTATTGAGAATATGGATTCCCAATAGTATCTTTATAGATAGCACTTCTGTCTTCTCACCATCACAATGCTGATATGTATGCTTTGCTCTTCTTTGAAATATTTAATAAGATTGCCAATTCAGCTGCTCTTTGTTTCCAGAAACAATGGCATCACTGCTCTTTGGGGGTTTCCAGTCTGCTTCTCTGTTACCTTTCATGATGGGGGTAAAGCTTTCTGGTTGACCCTGCATTATTAGGAGATCTTGTATCTTAATCCTCAATTTAGATGAGCAGGAAGAATTGCTCAGTGGAATCTGATCTGAGAAAGTTTCTTCCTTTATGGAGTCATGAGCTCTATGAAACTTCTTCTGTGTTATCATCAACATTTTTTTTCAGGCTGTGGCCATTTTAGATTTGATCGTTTAGTCATTTCCTGTTCATTTAGTGCTAGGCTGCATTTTCATAAAATTCCCAGTCCTTATAACGTGCATATAGTAGGTGCTCAAAAAGGTATATTGTTTAAATGTTAAATGACAAATTGAGACTTAAAAAAACTTTATTGAGTTTTCTTACATTCTCTTAACTGGGTTAGAACATAGTTTGTATCTAGTTTGAAGTTGTGACTTGGCTTTACAGGAAGAAGTTAATAAATTAACATTTTTATTTAAATAACCAATAAATTTCCAATAATACTTCAAAACTAACTGTGAAAGGGAAGGTTAGAAAAATTAGTAAAGCAATGAGGGATTTGAGAGATCATAACTGGAAATTATGATTGTTAAGAAAGTAATTGCAGGATTTCACAAATATCAGGGTTGCACAAACACCATAATGGTGATTAAACGCATCACTTGAGATTTTGCCTCTGGTGTTAGATGGAGAACTAGAAAAGCCAAAGATACATAACTTTGGCCTTTATTTAACTCTGTAAACCCAACAGAGGATAATGGTGGCTGAAGTGAGGAAAAGTGTTAAGGTACTTCAGGTATGAGAACAAAAGACCAGATGGACTTGTGAGACTGACCAGGCCTGAATTCTTAGAGCTTGTCTCTTTTCTTACTTCTTTGAAGCACATCATCATTGGAGCTACCCACCATTCTAACATTTCCAACACTCTTGTAGTTATATGATACTGATCATGATTTTCCCCACTGCCTAGAATGCCCCTTCTCTACTGTAAAACTCCGAGTCATATCTCAAGATCCAAATAAAATGTTACCTCCTTTGTAAAGTATTCATAAAGTCCTCCAAGACATCATAGAGATTCCATTGTCTATGCCCTCAGAGCACCTACATCACACACATGTGTGCATGTGCATGCACACACACAAACACACACACAGTGTTTATAAATTATAGCATCGTTGCATGTTATGGTAATTTGTTGTCTTTCTTCCTTCCAAGACATTAATTTTGTGATGGTAGGGGCTGTGACTAATTTATCTCACAAAACCAGAGCCTCACAATGCCTGAGACAGAGTAAGTGCTCAATAATTAATTGTCAAATGAATGAATGTCCTGGAAAAGAAATGACTCAGTGGTAAGATTCAATGGGAATTAACATAAATGTAAATCCTGCAATTACAACAGGTCTTGGGATCAGGGCAGAAGGAGAATACAGGTTAGATTAAACAATAATTGTTTTTTTTTTAATTTATTTCTGAGAGAGAGACAGACACAGAGGGGTGGGAGGGGCAGAGAGAGAGAGGGTGACACAGAATCTGAAGCAGGCTCCAGGCTCTGAGCTGTCAGCACAGAGCCAGATGCAGGGCTTGAACTCAATAACCACAAGATCATGACCTGAACTGAAGTAGGGCGTTCAACCGAATGAGCCACCCAGGCGACCGTGAACAATGATTTTTAACAATTTAGAATTTGTAAATAAGGTGCTTAATTATACCATTATTTGTCAGGATGTCTTCAGGTATAAGAAAGAGACCCCCTGATTCAAATTGGTTTAAAGAACTAAGGAACTTGTTATCCAAATAGAAAAAAGTACAGAGACAGAGCAGGCTGAGAGTGTAATAGAATGGGGGGCATCAGCTTCCCATCTTCATCATTCTTTTGGCTTTTCTTTCCTCTTTTGTTTGGACTTTGATCCCCAGACTGGGTTCCTTCATGATTAGCAGGTGATGATTGGCAGTATATACATCCTTGTTTTGGGGTAGACCTTCCTTTCTACCATGAAGTAAATATTCTTTCTTTTAGTCTGATTGGTCCAACTTAGGTTGTGCACTCTCCTGTGTCCTTGTGCTTGTCAGGGAATGCCATATAGTGATGGTAAGGTGGTTGGGATGATTGTCATTGCCTCCCTTGAAGGAGGCCCTCTCGAAGTTGTAGGGAATTAACTTCCCCCAACCAAACAGGCTGAGTATAGGAGGATATAATGGTTAAGAGCACAAATATTCTCACTGCTTGTGTTCAAATCCCATCTCTTCTGTTTACCCGCTCTGTGGATTTAGACAACCTAACTAACTTAGTCTCCTCATTTGTAGTGGGGGTGGTTAATAGTGCATTATAAATGCTGTGAAGTTTGAGTTATTAGACATAAACTACTAAGAACACAAGGCAAACACTACTGAAGTGTCAGCTCTTACTTCTTGATTATTTAACCACAACTGATGTTGTTTTAGAAAGGCTATAGCAGAGAATAAATTCTTTTTTAAAAATTTTTTTAAATGTTTATTTATTTTTGAGAGAAAGAGAGACGTAGTGTGAGCAGGGCAGGGTCAGAGAGAGAGGAAGACACAGAATCTGAAGCAGGCTCTAGGCTCTGAACCATCAGCACAGAGCCCAGTGCAGGGCTTGAACTCACGAATCGTGAGATCTTGACCTGAGCCAAAGTTGGTTGCTTAACCGACTGAGCCACCCAGGCGCCCCAAGACTAAATTCTATATAAGCAAGCAATAATGTTCTTTATGTAAGTTTTTGTTTTCTTTAAAAATTTGACCTTTAGGATTATCCAGTTTATTTTTGAATGTCTATCAGTATATAATGATGGGTCTCAAATTTAAATGGAAGGGTCTCAATGAAGGGTCTCAATGAATTTAAATGAATGGGTCTCAAATTTAAGTGGAAAAGTATGCAATCACTGTCTATTAAACATGTCTGGAAAGTAAGAAAGAATATTAGTCTGTGTATTCCAAGAGTGTACATTTTGCAAATCCGGTGGTCATATAAACCAATTGTAGACAAAATAACTAAAAATAATTTAGAATAATATATTTTTTAGGGTTTAATTATATTCTTAAACACCATCCACTTTACGCTTTCATTGAAAATAAGAAATCTAGGGGCGCCTGGGTGGCTCAGTCGGTTAAGCGTCCGACTTCAGCTAGGGTCACGATCTCGCGGTCCGTGGGTTCGAGCCCCGCGTCGGGCTCTGGGCTGATGATGGCCCAGAGCCTGGAGCCTGCTTCCGATTCTGTGTCTCCCTCTCTCTCTGACCCTCCCCCATTCATGCTCTGCCTCTCTCTGTCTCAAAAATAAATAAACGTTCAAAAAAAAAAAATTAAAAAAAAAAAAAAAAAAGAAAATAAGAAATCTAGACCACAAGGAATTAAGTGAACTTGCCAAAGATTATATAGTTTATGGCAAGATTGGTTTTAGAGTCAAGGGTTTTAAATTTCACTCACAAACTATTTTACTGACTTGTATAACATCCTTCTTGAGTGCTAGACCCATGTACCTAAATAATTAAACATAGAAGTATGTTCTCCTTACTAAGAATTAGCACTGGTGTTAGTGTATAGAACCAGGTAAACAGTTGGATTCAGCACATCAGTGTCTTCAAAGCAACTTGAATATAAGCTGTATATAGAGCTCTTATAATTAGTATTATGACACATACACAGGCCTAAAAGAGACAAGCAATACAGGCTACTGGATATAATTTATTTGAGTCATATTTTTCAGGAAATTGGTTGCAAATGCTAGCTTGAATTTTTAGATATATGTAATGACTCAGAATGTCAAGTAGCTATCCTAGAGAAAGCTATGTTAATATTTATAAAGAGGAGGGAAAATGCCCTAGACCTAGACCACATATTGGTTAAAATTCCTGAATATTAGTTCTATAAAGTGTTACATAGAGAATATTGTCAGTGTTCAAGGATTGGGGAGTAATCTACTAAATTTCACGGTATAATTTCAAAAAGAAAGTTTCTCAGGCTCAAAGAGATCATGTGAAGCAATTCAAAATAATAATAATAAAAAAAAGACAGGGATGCTTGATAAGAAACTCAGCTCTTTGATTATCCCTCCTAAAGCTGCCTTTTAAATTGGTGGCTCACATTTTATTGCCTTACCAACATGTCTTCCAGGAATCACAAAACACATATCCACACTTTGTGTGGTACTTTATAGTCCCTCTCTGATATTCACAGGAAGCATCATAAGCCATTTTACAATTCCTACAGGACCCTGTTTTTATTAGAGTTGCTTCTCATCTGGCAGTTCACTTATTCATGCTGAAGGAGGCTATTAAGAACTATTGTGAGTTGAAACACTAAAACTGCCCTTCATTTGATGCATAATTAAATAGAGGCATAAGATCAAGACCAAGTAAGTGTTGATGAGTAGTAATATATTTTAAAATCTATTTTAGAAATCGCAGGCATCTCAAATGCAAGAAACTTTACCTTTCATATACTCCCCATTGCATAGATTGGCACAGTTCAGTGCATTCTTTGGTTTTGTGTTATCTTTCATTAAAAATGATTTTACATGAATGTGTTATAATTTCACAAATTATTAAGAAGCACAAAATGGTTGGCTTTGTTTCTCTAAGTGTTTTTTTAAAAGTGCCTAAACATTTTGCTTCTTCTCTTTTTCATACAGACTTTCTCCCTAGCTTAATGCTACTTTAGTTGTAACCTAAGAGCTATAAAAACATCTAGAAAAGTGTGTATCTGTATAGCACAGTGGATGTGCTAATGTCAGCCTTCACTATGTGACTCTTTAAAAAAAAAAAGAAAACAAAAAATGTTTTTTTATTTCGAGAGGGTGTGCAAGTGGGACAGGGGCAGAGATAGAATCTGAAGCAGGCTCCACTATTAGCTCAGGGTCCAAATCAGGGCTTGATCTCATGACCCTGAGATCATGCCCTGAACTGAAATCAATGCTTAACTGACTGAGCCACCCAGGCACCCCACTTATGGGTCTTCTAAACCATTGCTTCTGTTTGGGCATCTTTCCTGCACTGTGGCATTAATCATGAAACGTATATTTGTTGAGCTGCTACTATGTTGTTTCACATGTAGCAGTGAATCAAAAGTCAACATTCCCTGCCATTGCAGAATTCATATTCTATGGGTCAGGAAGGAGGTTGGGGGTGTAGGAGAGGACAGGTAATAAACAAACAAACAAACGAAAAAACAAACAAACAAAATACATTTCACGTTTACAGAGAACAGTGTTGTGGACTGAAGAAAGCAGGAAACGAGGGTTCACAGTACTGGGATTGGCAGATGGTAGCAATTTTAACTAGGGTGGTCAGGGAAGACCTTACTGGGAATGTGATGTGTGAGTTAAGAGCTGAAGCCGGCCAGGGCAGAAGATACATGGGTATTGGGGAGAAGAGAGTTTTAGGCAAAGGGAAGAGCATGAGCAAAGGCCCTGAGGTGAGAGTGAGCCTGAGGTCTCTGAGGAGCTACCATGCCAGTGTGGCTGGAATGGAATTAGTGAGGTAAGTAGAAAGCAAGTTTAGAGCTGTTGATGGTGCTAGATTGAGTAACCTAAAAGACCACTTTCAGGACTTTTGATCTCACTCTGAATGAAATTGGAGCCATTTGGAGTTTGCCCAGTAAAGACGTATGCTCTAATATTTTAGCAATGTTCCTCTGGTGGCTGTGTGTAGAATAAGCCAGTATATATGATCATGGACTAAGTATCTCCACAATTAAGGTTTCCAAGCACCTCAAACTCAGCACTATATCTGTCAACTTCACCCTGTAGTCCCCTCCTTCTTCTGAAGTCCCAATTTCAGTTAATGGCACCACCATTTAAATTAAAAAAATAATATGATTTATCAGTCTGGAAAATAATCTGGAAAATGACTATAGCATCAAGGTAGAGAAGGGATACCTGGTGTAGTATTTATTTTATTTTATTTTATTTTATTTTATTTTATTTTATTTTATTTTATTTATGTATTTTATTTATTTATTTTCCCTTGACTCTTCTCTCTTCTTCTAATATGTTGCTGCATGGCTTTTAGAAAATGTGTTCAAGTTCTGCCTACTTTATCAAGTATATAAGATGGCTGAAATTTTTCCTTACAAGGAGATTTATGTCTAAGATTGTAATTTTCCCTGAATTTAGTAGATAGTATTTCTGTTATTATAATCTTTGAGAATTAGAAAGTTAACTCTGGGATCTTTACATAAAAAATCCATATTATTAGGGAAACTGATCGTGGTGATTTGGAAATGGTGAATGGGAAAAGTTGATTCATTGTTTAGTTGAGTGGAAAAGAAAACAAATTCTCTTTGTTAATACATTTGTCAGAATATCAGCCATTTATTTTTATATGTGTTTATTATCGAAGAATTAGTCTAGATGTTCATTGATTAGATAAAAGCACCTAGGTATAATAAAGGAAATTAAAGTGAAAACCAGATATTTAATAAGTTTAAAACAGAAACTGTTCATATTTTATAAGTAACATTATAATATATATCAAATTCAATTCAGAATTTTCAATCTATTCTGAATTTTGAAATATATTTTTGTAAGAGTATTGTTGCTTATACTCAAAAGATGAGAGCAAATAAAACTACTTATTGAACCTACATATTAGAATCTTTACATTCATTAATTTTATTTTTATTTTTAATAGAGAGAGAGAAAGATGAATGAGTGTGAGTGGGGGAGTGGGGCAGAGAGGGAGAGAGAGATTCTTAAACAGGCTCCACCCTCAGTGCAGAACCTAATGTGAGGCTCAATCCCACAACTCTGGGATCATGACCTGAGCCAAAATCAGGAGTTGGATGCTCAACTGACTACGCTGGTGCCCCTAGAATGTCATTCATTTCTTCTCCTTATCACTACAATAGAGATGTTATTTTTCCTAAGGAAATGGAAACACAGATCAAGTTTAAGGTCACATGGCTAGTACATTATGGAGTCTGCATTTGAGCCAGATACTATGACTCTAAAGTTTCATTTTCTTTGCATCAAACCTGGCAGCCTCACTCTGATACATATTATGGTTGAGAAGACAATCATTTTACATATTCTTTTTGGTTTTAAAGGGAAACCCTTGGCTAATAATCCTGTATTTTTCTTTTCCTTTCACTCCAAGTCACATTTAAAAGTAGTATTAGGTGAGAATGCATAATTTAAAAGGAAGGCACACACTTTGGGAGACATAATATAATATTCTGGGGTTCCAAGCATCTCTTTTTATTCCAGCCATTAAGATGGATGGGTTAAGAAAGTCAGGTCAAAATGAAATGGAGAAAAATCTGTTTTTGCTCTGGAAGGAGCCTGTTGCAGATAGGTGCTAAACCGAATGGATTAGACACAACTCTTCCCAGTCCACTGTACAAGATAGTAACTTTTCACTTCTTTTCAGACTCAGAGGGAAAGGATTAGCTTGAAAACTCACCACCAAAATGACTGGGACATACCCAATCAGCCAAATCTTTGTGGAAGTCCCTCAGAAAATTTATATTTTTTCACTAGGCTGTTTTAAAACTAGTTTTCTCCACCCTATAACTTGCAATTATTCCTGTAACTAAGTCTTACATAACCATCACTTATTCTGACTTCACTGAGAACTTAGATTATGTATAAGGATGTCTGAATAACCCAAATTATTCAAATGTATGTTTTTGTTCATTGGGTCTTTATGTTTCATTCTTCGTCCATATTTGTCTATCAGTTACTCAAAAACAGGAGTCTTTCTGTACTTTCTGTGTACAGAAAGCTCAGAAGATTGGAACATAAGCCTCGCTCTTCTATTTCTGATATTTGACTGTAGGAAGACATTTATCCTCTTTGGGTCTCAGTTTCCTATCTTTAAAGTGAAAATAATAACTGCTTCACCTATTTACTACCAAGGGGCTTGCATTATGTGAAAACTCTTGGAACACCAAGAAAGTCTTTGAGGCTTCTAGACCTGAACAGTCTCATCTTCAGATCAGCATGGCCTGGCATGCAGCCTTTACTCCAGTAAATATAGAACATACAGTCATTTTCATGCTTTTCTTCATGTTCTTTCCTTGGACTCTAAAGTTTTATTCCAAGAAAAGCATAGGAAAGTAAAAGAAATTAAATAGAAGAGGAGGAGAAAGCAAATATATATTACGTTTCTCCTTTGTCATTCCTGATATATATTTTTATGGACCTAGAAAATTGGGACAGTGGTTTAGTTGAGCTAGATGACTGAATTTAATTTAAAGATACATACATTAAAAAATAGATTCTGTTACATATCTTTGCAAAAATAATGTCCCAGGGAAATGATTGCAATCCCCTAGATGATTTTTTGCCTTAGTGGGTATATCTATTTAGAATCTAAACAAATCTAACTGGTAATTTTGCTTATGTTTGTAGCATAGTCCAGGGGTCAGCAAACTACGGGGTTAACAATTTTGGTCCACCAACTGTTTTTGTAAATAAAGTTTTATTGAAACACAACCCATGCTCATCAGTTTATTTATGGGAGAGTTAATATTCTGACAGAAACTATATGGCCTTCAAAGCCTAAAATATTTGCTTGGTTGTCCTTTACAGACATTTGTTGTTCCTGTTAAAAATGAACCAATTTTTGTTTCTCTGTAATGTAAGGACACTTAGTTCATATATTTCCTAATGCCTGAGGTTCTAAGAACAGGCCTAGCTTCGTGGGCACTTGATTTAATACCCTACTATTGCCATCTTGAAAGAATAATTGTTGAAAAAGAGGCTATGCATTTTCATTTGGCATAGGGTTCCTCAGATTATGTAGCTGGTCCTAAGAACACATTTTTTTGCAACATTTAAAGATCAAGAGTTTCTTCAATTCAAATGTGAGGGAAAAATGAATTAGTATTCCTATAATTATGCTTCTACATAAAATCCCAGATTTAGCAAATGAAAATACAGGATACCCTGTGAAATGTGAATTTCAAATAAAGAACAAATAACTATTCAGTATAAGTATGTCCCAAATATTGCCTGTGTTTTGTCTGGTAACTTTACTTCTACACATTTGATAACAAGCTCTTTAGGGGTAATAATAATGTATGCATCATAAATATATACATCATAATCATAAAACATGCTATAGAAATCATTTTTAAACCAGGATAATTCATTAGACTATTAAAAATATGCCTCCTTGCATTTTGACTTTCTTATTAGCATCTTGGGTGAAGATTCTAAACCTTATCAATTCATATTTTTCTGATGAAATTTTAAATGGAACTAAAATTTTAATATTCCCTCAGTGTACCTTTTCTAGTTATCCCAGTTGTAGATTTTTAGACAACTTTTCCCAGGGCTGTTAAATTGCCATTCCTATCTGAGCAGATAAAAAAGGTGATTAATAAAACAGAAAGTAGATTAAGTATTTAAAAGTACAGAGATTTTATAATTGAAAATGAAGCAATAAGTGATAAAAATGTTGACCAGATGTTATTCAATATTTTGGGATTAAAATGAAGTAGTAATATTTTGCTGAAATTTTATTTGCATAAAAATAAAGGTGAATAAATCAAGGGTGGTTTTAAAGAAATAACTTATAAATTAGTGCTATTGTAAGGAAATTAGCAAGATGAATTTGTGTAAGTACAATTTTCTTAGAACAGGGCTAACATTAATTTTCATATATTTGAGTATTAGGCAAGTGAGTGATATAATCAATAATTTCAGTAGTCTTCATGGTTCCTCATTTACATGCAAGCAGAATATTCAAAATATATTTATGAGATTAAATTAGTAGCGATAGTTCATTTTCTTATAAAATTTTTTTAAGTTTATTTATTTTGAGAGAGAGAGAGAGAGAGCATAAGTGGGGTAGGGACAAAGAGAGAGGGGAGAAAGAGAATCCCAAGCAGGCTCTGCATTGTCAGCACACAGCCTGATGTGGGGCTTGAACTCACGAACTGTGAGATCATGACCTGAGCCAAAACCAAGAGTCAGAACCTTAGCCAACTGAGCCACCCAGGTGACGCATAATAGTCTATTTTAAAAATTAGTAGCAAACAGTAGGTTATGTGGATATATATAGGGACCTTGCATTCTCTTTGAACATTTCTTTGGAAAATAATATGCCAAATCTCTATGTGTAATGTGCTATTTTCTTAAAGTGGTACAATTTAAATTATCATATGAATTCATGTACTGACAATTCACATGCTTAATCTCCCATTTCAAAATGAAATTAATAACCCTCAAAAAGAAACAGAATACTCAATGGGAACTACATTTATAATCAATTAAACTGTATGAATTTAATTTTTTAATAATCACTTAAAGATCAAAACTAGGAAATATTTTTTCCAAACCATGAATGATGATTTTCAGTTCTGACAAGTCAAAATTATTCTATTAACATGCCATTTTAATTTTAATCTGAAAAGTATTTTATGCATGTGATTTTTCATAAAATAAAATCTGAAATAGCTGCAATAAGATTTCCTATATATTCTATATTTTTAAATTATGCACACAATTAAAAGCTAGTTGTTTTTCTGCATTTTTAGTGGACCATTAAAAAGGTCAATAATTTCCTTCATAACAATTTATCCTACTATAAAATGGATAGATGGATAGTTTTTATATTCAGAGATAGATGCTGGAGAAAAGGAGAGCCTCGATTTTTATGGTTTTTTAAAGTTATCTCTATGTAATCAAAGCTTGATAAACATTGACCATGTAATATTAATAGGATTTCTTTTTTCAGGTGTTGGCATAATGTAGATTCATCTTGATACCCCCTCCCCCCATATTACTGCCATATGGTCTTTTCATTTTCTTTCTAAGTTTTTATTTTGATTCCAGGTAGTTAACATACAGTGTAATATTAGTTTCAGGTGTACAATTTAGTGATTCAATACTTACATATAACACCCAGTGCTCATCACAATAAATGTCCTCCTTAATCCATCACCGAATTAACCCATCCCCCCACCCATCTTCCCTCTGGTAACCATCAGTTTGTTCTCTGTTGTTAAGAGTGTGTTTCTTGGTTTGCTTCTCTCTTTTGCCCCCCTATGATTGTTTGTTTTGTTTTTATTTTAATTCTTTTTCAGAAAACTTTTTGCAACTTGTTTTATTCACAATGCCAACTTTTAAAAGGTTATTAAACTAAAGGTAACTAAAAATAAGCTAGGCAGAAATTGCTTTAGAGAGATTTCTAAGATTTAGAAATATTTAGAGATGGAAATCCCAAAATGCCATCTCTCTTATAGAGAACGTATAGGGGCGCCTGGGTGGCGCAGTCGGTTAAGCGTCCGACTTCAGCCAGGTCACGATCTCGCGCTCTGTGAGTTCGAGCCCCGCATCAGGCTCTGGGCTGATGGCTCAGAGCCTGGAGCCTGTTTCCGATTCTGTGTCTCCCTCTCTCTCTGCCCCTCCCCCGTTCATGCTCTGTCTCTCTCTGTCCCAAAAATAAATAAACGTTGAGAACGTATACGTCAGTTATTCAGAGCAAAGAAAAAAGAAACTTTTGATCATACCAGAAGAAACTCAGCCATAAGTTTGGAATCTGTACTCAAACTCCACATGCGAGGAGGACAACATTCTGGTAAAACAACTGATTTGCTGCTGTATTTGTCTACTGTTTGTCTAATGTTAACAGACATTTAATAGAGCAGTGCAACTACTATTTGGAACAATCCTTACAGTGGTACAGTGTCAGGCATAACGTTTCACTTCTCTTCACACCACTGGTTCTTTTGTGTACCTGGGCTTCTTATTCTTCAGTAAAGTCATTTTTGATACTAGAGGTCTTGGGAATCTTCTCAGGAGTTTTCCTCTTAATCATTTTGGCAACAGTCTTGCATGTAACATCAAGCAAACCTTTGCTGTGTAAGCAGTTCACAGCCAGAATAAGTTCAAAAAGTATTCCTTGGTCAACTTTTAGGAATTCCTGGTCCCAAACAGGGATATCATCTCTTCACTTTTCTTTGTTGTCATCCTCAGGAGGAGGGGGGTTATCCTTGTGGTGGGTGCACCACTGAATGGCCTTTTAAAATATTGCTGTGTTAACATTTGGTAGAGGAACTGGGTCATCCTTCCCTTCATCATTCCCAAATCTTCCAATATGGTCTTGATAGTCACAGACTGCTTGGCAGTTTCAACATCAACTTCAAATATCTCTCCATCAGAACTCTACAACTTAATTGAAGGCATGGTGCTTGGTCTCAAAGAGACTGTGGGCCAGGGGCTGATAAAAGCAGAGCAGCCTCAGATACAAGAAGAGAAAGGCAGAGAATAAGGCCAGTACCTGTTTTGTTTCTTAAATTCCACATATGAGTGAAATAATATGGTATTTGTCTTTCTCTGACTGACTCATTATACTCTGGCTCCATCCATGTCATTGCAAATGGCAAAATTTCATTCTTTTTTATGGCTAAGTAATATTCCATTGTGTAATAGATATACACACATCTTCTCTATCCATTCATCAATCAGTAGACACTTGGGTTGTTTCCATAATTTGGCTATTGTAGATAATGCTGCTCCAAACACGGGGTGCATGTATCCCTTTGAATTAGTTTTTTTTTTATATTCTTTGGGTAAATAGTAGTGCAGTTGCTGGATAGATAGTTCTATTTTTAACTTTGTGAGGAGTGTCCATACTGTTGTCTATCAGTTTACATTCCCACTAACAGTGCAAGAGGGTTCCCCTTTCTCCACATCCCCATCACCACCTGTTGTTTCTTATGTTGTTGATATTACCCATTTTGACAGGTTTGAGGTGATATCTCACTGTAGTTACGGTTTGCATTTTCCTAATGATAAGTGATGTAGAGCATCTTATCATGTGTCTGTTGGCTGTCTGTATGTCTTCTTTTGAAAAATGTCTACTCATGTCTTCTGTGCATTTTTAGTTGGACTATTTGGTATTTGGGTGTTGGGTTTTATAAATTCTTTATATATTTTGTAAACTAACCCTTTATTGGATATATCATTTGCAAATGTCTTTTCCCATTTTGTAGATTCCTTTTTAGTTTTGTTGATTATTTCTTTTGCTGCACATAGGGTTATTTTGATGTAGTCTCTATAGTTTATTTTTGATTTTGTTTCCCTTGCATCACATGATATATCTAGGAAAAGTTGCTATGGCTGATGTCAAGATACCTGTGTTCTTCTCCAGGATTTTTATGGTTTCAGTCCCACATTTAGGTTTTTAATCTATTTTTAATTTATTTTTGTGTATGGTGTAAGAAAGTGGTTCAGTTTGCATGTAGCTGACCAGTTTTCTCAACCCCATTTCTTTTTTTTTTTTTAATTTTTTTTTTTTTCAACGTTTATTTACTTTTGGGACAGAGAGAGACAGAGCATGAACGGGGGAGGGGCAGAGAGAGAGGGAGACACAGAATCGGAAACAGGCTCCAGGCTCCGAGCCATCAGCCCAGAGCCCGACGCGGGGCTCCAACTCCCGGACCGCGAGATCGTGACCTGGCTGAAGTCGGACGCTTAACCGACTGCGCCACCCAGGCGCCCCTCTCAACACCATTTCTTGACAAGACTGTCCCCCCCTCCCGCGCCCCACTGGATACTCTGTCCTGCTTTGTCAATGATTAATTGACCATATAATTGTGGGTTCATTTCTGGATTTTCTATGCTGTTCTGTTGATCAGTGTGTATATTTTTGTGACAGTATGACACTGTTTTGATCACGACAGCTTAGTAATATAACTTAAATCCAGAATAGTGATGCCTCCAGATTTGCTTTTCTTTCTCATGACTGCTTTGTCTATTTGGGGTCTTTTGTGGTTCCACGCAAATTTTAGGATTGTTTTTTCTAGCTCTGTGAAAAATGCTGTTGTAGGGATTTTTGATAGGGATTGCGTTAAATCTGTAGATTGCTATGGGAAGCGTAGACATTTTAACAATATTTTTTCTTTCAATCCATAATGGAATGTCTTTACATTTCTTTGTGGTCGTCTTTAATTTCTTTCATCCATGTTATATAGTTTTCAGAGTACAGGTCTTTCACCTCTTCAGTTAGGTTTATTCCTAGGTATTATTTTTTGGGTGCAATTGTAAATGGGTTGATTCATTAATTTCTCATTCTGCTGCTTCATTATTGATGTATAGACATGCAACAGATTTGTGCCCATTGATTTTGTATTCTGCAACTTCACTGAATTAGCATATCATTTCTAGCAGTTTTTGGTCTAGTCTTTAGGGTTTTTTATATATAGTATCATGTCATCTGCAAATAGTGAAAATTTTACTTCTTCCTTGCTGAATTGAATGCCTTTTTCTTTTTGTTGTCTGATTGCTGTGGCTAGGACTTTCAGTACCATGTTGAATAAAAGTGGTGAGAGTGGACATCTCTGTCTTATTCCTGACCATAAAGAAAAAGGTCTCAGTTTTTCCCTATTTAGGATATATTAGCTGTGGGTTTTTCATATATGACCTTTGTTAGGTTGAGGTATATTCCCTCTAACTCTACTTTTTTGAGGGTTCTTATTTATCATGAATGGACAATGTACTTTGCCAAATGCTTTTTCTGCATCTATTGAAAGGATTGTATAGTTTTTATCCTGTCTTTTATTAATGTGATTTATCAGGTTGATTGATTTGCAAATATTGAACCACCTTTACAATTCAGGAATAAATCCCACTTGATTGCGTGAATGATTTTTTAAATGTATTGTTGGATTCAGTTTGTTAATATTTTATTGAGAATTTTGCATCCATGTTCATCAGGGATATTAATCTGTAGTTCTCTTTTTTAGTGGTGTCTTCATCTGGTTTTAGTATCAGAGTAATGCTACCCTCATAGAATGAATTTGGAAGTTTTCCTTCATTTTCTATTTTTTGGAATTTGAGAGGAGTACGTATTAACTCTTATTTAAGTATTTGGTAGGATCAGCCTGTGAAGCCCTCTGGACTTGGAGTTTTGCTTGTTTGTTGTTCTTTGATTACTGATTCAGTTTCTTTGCTGGTTATTGAACTGTACAAGTTTTCTATTTCTTCCTGTTTCAGTTTTGGTAATTTATATGCTCCTAGGAATTTATCCATTTCTTCTAATGCCAATTTATTGACGTATATAGTTTTTATAATATTCTGTTATGATTGCTGTATTTCTGTGGTGTTGGTTGGTATGTCTCCTCTCTCATTTGTAATTTTATTTACTTGGTTCATTTCTCTTTTCTTTCTCCTCTAGTGAGAGGTTTATCAATTTTATAGATTTTTTTCAAAGAACAAGTTCCTGGTTTCATTGATTTGTTTTATTTTTTGTTTGTTTGTTTGTTTTGTTTTTAGTTTTACATCATTTATTCCTGCTCAAATCTTTATTTTTTCCTTCCTTGTGCTGACTTTAGGCTTCATTTCCTGTTCTTTTTCTAGCTCTTTTAAGTGTAAGTTTAGGTTGTTTATTTGAGATTTTTCTTGCTTCTTGAGGTAAGCCTGTATTGCTATATACTTTCTTCATAGGACCACTTTTGCTTGCATACCAAAGATTTTTTACTGTTGTATTTTCTTTTTCCTTTGTTTCCATGTGCTTTTTAAAAAAATTTCTTCTTTGATTTTTTAGTTGACCATTCATTGTTAAGTAGCATGCTGTTTAGCCTCCATGTATTTGTGCTTTTTCCAGGTTTTTTCTTGTGGTTGACTTCTAGTTTCAAAGTGTTGTGATCATAAAAGATGCATTGTATGACTTCGGTCTTTTTGTATTTATTGAGGCCTCTTTTGTGGCCTAATATGTGATCTATTTTGGAGACTGTTCGCTGTACACTTGAAAAGAATGTGTATTCTGCTTTTTAAGATGGAATGTTCTGAATATATCTGTTAAGCCCGTCTGGTCTAGTGTTGTCATTCAAAGCCATTGTTTCCTTGTTTACCTTCTGTTTAGATGGTCTATTGATATAAGTGGGATGGTTAAGTTCCCTACTATTGTTGTGTTATTATCCATTAGTTCCTTTATGTTTGTTATTAAGTTTTATATATATATAAGTTTATATAAATTATATATAAGTTTATATAAATATAGAAGTTTTATATATTTGAGTGTTTCATGCTGGGTGCATAAATATTTATAATTGTTATGTCTTCTTATTTTATTGTCCCCTTTGTTATTATAGTGTACTTCTTTGTCTCTTGTCAGTCTTTGTTTTAAAGTCTGTTTTGTTCAATAGAAGTATTATGACTCCAGCTTTATTTTGACATCTACTTGCATGGGAAATGTTTCTCTATCCCTTCACTTTCAATCTGCAGGTGTCTTTAAGTCTAAAATGAGTCTCTTATTGGCAAATATTGATGGGTTGTTTTTTTTTAAATTCATTCTGGTACTCTGTGTCTTGATTGGAGTGTTTAGTCCATTTACATTCAAAGTAATTATTGATAAATGTGTATTTATTGCCATTTTATTACTGGTTTGTGTTTTGTTTTTATTTTCTGGAGATTTTCTCTACTCCTTTCTTGTCTTTCTCTCATATTTTGCTAATTTTCTTTAGTGATATATTTGGATTTCTTTCTCTTTATTCTTTGCATGTTTATTAGTGGTTTTTGATATATGGTTATCTTCTGCATATAGCAATCTATGTCAAGTTGATTGTCATTTAAGTTTGAACCCATTCTTTTCTCCTCTTCTCCCCACATTTTAGGTATATATAATTATTTTTTATATCATTTTTTTGGTGTGAGTTCCTTGACTTATTTTTACAGAAATAATAATTTTTACTGCTTTTATGTTAACTGCCTTTATATTGCCACTTTTGGTCTCTCCTTACCACTCAAAGAGTCCCTTTTACTGTTTCTTGCAGGGCTGGTTTAGTGTCATGACCTCCTTTATCTGGGAACCTCTCTCTCCTTCTATTCTAAATGATAGCCTTGCTGGATAGAGTATTCTTGGCTGCAGATTTTTTCCATTCAGCATTTTGAATATATGCCACTCCCTCTGGCTTGCCAAGTTTCTGTTGAAAAATCTCCAGCTAGCCTTATGCATGTTCCCTCATAAGTTAAGGACATCTTTTGTCTTGCTACTTTTCTTTTAAGATTTTTTTTCTTTGTCACTATATTTGCAAATTTAATTACAATATGTCTTGGTGTGAGCCTGCTTTTGTTGATTTTGATGGGAGTGCCTCTTGGATCTGGATGTCTTTTTCCTTCCTCAGATTAGGGAGGTTTTTCAGCTATTATTTTTTCGAATAAATATTCTGCCTTCTTTTGTCTGACACTTCTTCTTCTGGGATTCCTATAATATGAATGTTATTATGTTTGATGGAATTTCTTAAGTTTATTTTTGTTTCTTCTTTCCTTCTTTGGTTGAGCTTCACTTTTTTCCATTACTTTATCCTTTAGGTCATGAATTTGTTCCTCTGATTCTTCCAGCCTTGTGTTCATTGCATCAACATGTTTCTAATCTTGTTTATTGTACTTTCATCTTTCATTCTTTTTTAAATTTAAATTTCAGTTCGTTAACATACAGTGCACTATTGGTTTCAGGAGTAGAATTCAGTGATCATCACTTACATACAACACCCAGTGCTCATCACAAGTGCCCTCCTTAATACCCATCACCCATCTGGCCCATCTCCCACCTCCCTCCCTCCATCAACCCTCAGTTTGTTTTCTATTATTAAGAGTCTTTTGTGGTTGGATTTATTCTTTGTTAACTCTTTTATCTCTGAGGTAAGTGTCTCACTGATGTCTTCTATTCATTTCTCAAGTCCAGTGAATATCCTTATGATTGTTGCTTTAAATTCTCCATCAAGCATGTTACTTATATCTTATATCTGTTTCACCTAGATCTCTGGCCATGGCTTTATCTTTCTCTTTCATTTGGGTTAAATTCCTATATCTTCACATTTGTCTAAGATTCTGCTTCGTTCTCTGTGTTAGAAAGCTAATTATATCTCCTGCTCCTAAAAGTAATGGCCTTATGAAGAAGAGGTTATGTAGTGCCCATAACATGGCACTTCAGGAAGTGTCTCTGGTGTGTGCTGCGTGCACTCTACTATTGTGTTTTGGCTGCTCTATTCTCTAGGCCAGTTGTCTGCAGAGACTCTTCTTGCCTGCTGTGAGCAGTGTCTGGTCCCTGGCCTGAATTTGGTGGGTTTTAATTAGATGTGCTCTGGTCTGCTTGTGAAATAAGACCTGTCACCACCTCCATCAAAACTGAGGCTCTGCAAAACTCTCCTGTCAGGAGACATGGTGTGGGCAGGGGTTTGTGCTGTCTTCTGGGGGAGGGGTCTATCCACTGGGACTGAGGCAAGTGTGACTGAGAGGGGCAGTTCCATCAGAGCACAGGGTGGTAGGACCTAGTGTATGCAAGTTAGGCAGCCAGTGTCCCACTGTGCTCTTCCCACAAGTGGTTCTGTGTTTATGCTGAGGGATTTTATATTTTGTTTGTTTGTTTTCCCTGTATAATAATGCCATTCTTTGAGAATCTCTGAATAATTTTAGTTTGGCTGTACATAATCCCCAAGGCTGGTCTAAATGTCTTTTGGGATGGATTCTACCTTGTAACTGATTTTGCTGACAGATGAGAAAATATTCTAGAGACCTGAGAATAGTAGTATTATCTATATGTCTTTTTTCAAATAATTGTAATATTCGAAGTATATATAATTGTAATATTCGAATATTTTACATTTTTTGCCACTCCCAGGAGAACAAATATGTGGGGGTAACTATGAGAATGCCCCCTTTTCATTTCTGGTTCATTAGGGGTTTTATGTTTTCATGACTCACAAGACAAACTGTGACATTCACAATACATTATTATTAGATATAAAACTTTAAAAAAAAAAAATCAAGGAAAACAGTTCACCAAAGCCATTGAAAACATGCTTCCAAGTGAAGCCAGGTAAATTGGATTTACAATGCTTTGGGAATGTATATTTCTCATGTGCAAAACTTAATAATTTGAAATGATATTGGTAAATATTTAGGGACAGCCATATCAGACTCTTAAGAAATTCATTCTCACTATGGAAATGGTCTTCAGTCATACTTGTAACAGAGAACACAGAATTCTTCAGCATATTGTCCTAACATAGAATAGAAAATTAAGTTCCAAGCACATCTGTCATTTCATATTTTCTGAAACTATCTTTGAAACTCTTGAGGAGAAGTTAAAGTGATGGCTTCCTCCTAGATTCTTACATAGTTGGGTAGCTCATTCAGAAACTGATTGAAATAATACACAATTCACAGTGTTGAATTAAAATCTTAGAGGAAAATATATTTAAGGTTTGATATTCTTTACTATACTAGCTTGTGTCCTATAAAAGAATTTCAAAATAATCTTAAAACTCTGGATAATGTACTATAATTATGACTATTAAACAATGATCTTTTAACCTGTCACTAATAATATGCTGTTTTTCTTCTATTTTTTAAAACTAATTACATTTCTTTCATTATATTTGCATACAATAATTCCAAAATGCACTATGATCTTGAAACATAACTGTCCACTAAAAGTCTGGTAAAGTGGAAAGTGGAAAGAAAATAAGTATTGGATATTTAGACACCCAGGTGATAAAAAAGAAGCTTGTTTCTTATTTATTATGTGAATTCCTCACACACTTAGATTCCATTTTTTTATAAAGTCATGCCTGCCAAGCTCACCTCAATGAGAATCACGTATATGAGCACATGCTGAGAGCTAGATTTTTAACTTTTAAGAAATGAAATTCCATATTTAATTAGCGTGATACATGTACCATTTGCATTACCCTGTATGCTGTCATAATTAAAAGGCTTCTCTTGATGTACTCTCAGAGAAGTCTATTGATAGAAGCTTCTGTTTCCACTTTCTCTTTTGAAATGCATATGCATATGTGTTAAGATATCTTATCACTGTCTATACTTATAACTATATATTTATTGGGTTATATATCCAGGGATACATTTACAGAGAATATATAGGAGAGAAACCTAACAATAAATCTTGTATCAGTGGGCACCAAGAATACAGTGTCATCTGGAAATATTTCCTATGAAATGTGACCAGGTAAATAATATGTGTTAATATATATTTTTAAAGTTTATTTTTTAGAGAGATAGAGCACAAGAAGGGGAGGGACAAAGAGAGAGGGGGAGAGGGAGAGAGACAGACAGAGAGATAGAGAATGGATCCAAGCAGTCTCCACGCTGTCAGCGCAGAACCTGATGTGGGGCTCGAACCCACAAACTGCGAGATCATGACCTGAGCTGAAATCAAGAGTCAGACATTTAACTGACTGAGTCACCCAGGCGCTCCTATGTGTTAATATTTTATTAGTAATTATTAAGTGTAAGAATTTTAAAATAGGAATAAATGATATATTAACTCTCTTTTTACTTCCTTATAAAATATGACAACTGTGTCAGGGTTCCAAAGACCACTGCCAAATTTTGAGATTCATAGGAGAACTCACAGGACTCAGAATATAGTTCCACATACAGCTAGGATTTACTAAAGTGAAAGGATGCGGGGTGCCTGAGTCGCTCAGTTAGTTAAAGTCTGACTTTGGCTCAGGACATGATCTCATGGTTCATGAGTTCAAGGCTCTCATTGGGCTCTGTGCTGACAGCTCAGAGCCTGGAGCCTGCTTTAGATTCTGTCAGTCTGTCTGTCTGTCTGTCTCTGCCCCTCCCCTGCTTGCACTCTCTCTCAAAAATAAACATTAAAAAAAAAATTTAAGGTGAAAGGATGCAAAGTACAATTAGCAAAAGGAAAAAAAAAAACATACAGGGTGACGTCTGAAGGAAACCATGCTCAAGCTTCCAAGAGTCCTCTCCCAGTAGAGTATCACAGGACATGTGTAATTTCTCCAGCAACAAATTGTGGCAATATGGCTACCAGGGAAGCTCAGTTGGGACTCAGGGCCTAAGATACTTATTGGGGGCTAGTCATGTTGTCTCCTTTGTCTGGCACATACCAAAATTTGAGAGTCTCATAAGGTAAGCAGGTGTTCAGCATAAACCACATTGCTTGCACATACAGTTTTGACATTCTAATCAATTCTGGCAATGGCAGAAGCATCCCTCCAATCCAAGTTTCCATACTTTAGTCAATGGCTGTAATTTCAAGCAGGCCTTTTGAAGGATAGCAGTCTCAGGCCTGCTATTAACTTTTTTACTACACAGAAACCAAATATATTAAACTATTTAGATTCTTGTTTGGGTATTAAAACTTTTTTCCCCCTAGGGTATTAATGTGCTTTAGTAGTTGAATTTATACACTAATTGGGACACGTTAACTTCAAAGTTTCTTTAGGCCAACCAAACATCTGGTGTCTATAAGTTTTAGATTACTGTGAAGTAAATGAGGATTGATTTTCATTGCAATAGAGAAATTGTATTTAAGATGTTATTCCTATAAATGGTGAATCTCATTCATTTTTGGTAATTTTTATTTAACTTCTATTTCAAAGGTAAGGTTCTCTTACTTTATATCTCAAACTTGGAAGAAAACACAAACTGAGGTATATATAGTCCTATGCAGTGACTATGTTCTCTTAAATTTCAGAGATAGGGGCGCCTGGGTGGCTCAGTCGGTTAAGCGGCCGACTTCGGCTCAGGTCGTGATTTCACGGTCCCTGAGTTCAAGCCCTGTGTCGGGCTCTATGCTGACAGCTCATAGCCTGGCGCCTGTTTCAGATTCTGTGTCTCCCTCTCTCTGACCCTCCCCCGTTCATGCTCTGTCTCTCTCTGTCTCAAAAATAAATAAACGTTAAAAAAATTTCGGAGATAAAGAAAGGGAAGAAATACATATGTTCATGATTTAAATTAATAGGGCTGATTTTGGGTTATTGATATTTGATTTTCAACTACTCTGTCTTCTTCAAATCATTCTTTATATTTACCCAGACTGATTATTTTAATGTTTTTAATGTTTATTTATTTATTTATTTATTTATTTATTTATTTATTGAGAGAGACAGAGCACAGTTGGAGGAGTGTCAGAGAGAGAGGGAGAACACAGGATCCAAAGCAAGCTACAGGCTCTGAGCTGTCAGCACATAGCCTGACATGGGGCTCAAACTCAAGAACCACAATATCATGACTTGAGCCAAAGTCGGAGGCTTAAGCGATTGAGTGACCCAGGCATTCCCAGACTGATCATTTTCATGCACAAGTCTGATAATATGATGCTTATTCTGAACCCCTTCATCCATAATGCTTGCTCTGACTTTCAGTCACTCACATTTCTCTATGTTCCCTCCAACAGTGTTTTTGCCAATGTTAGTCCTTCTGTCTGACATTCTCTACACTTCTTTTTTTTATCTATCTACTTCTACTCATTCTTCAGCTTTCAGCCCATATATCACTTCCTTAATATTTTTAACTGACCAGGATTGATCCTATTATAATAGATGGGCCAGGATAGAATCATATACTTTCTTTCTCCGGAAGTTGTCACAGTTGAAAATTGACATTTCTTGAAATGATATTGATTAATCTTTGTTCTTACCATTAGACTGAAAACCCCACTATATCCTCAATGTGTAGCAGAATTTCAGGCCTGTTGTATATCAATAAATGTTTATTACATGAAAACTTTGGGCTGTTTTCATTTGTTCATACCCTTGGGTCATCAGAATCGAGGTAGAGATCTAACTCTCTTACATATGGAATTTTGGATATATATATAAGGCAACTAAGCTATAGCTAAAACAAGACCTAAAAAAAAAACTGGCATATTTAAGTCATTAATGTGGAGGAGTGTTATGCTCACTTTGCAGAGGAAGAATGGACCCCTACTCAAAATTTATTTCAGATGCTGAGACTATGTCATTCTGCACCAAACGTGTATGAAAAGACTTATTACTCACATAGTGAGGCTTTCTGGGGAGAGCAGGGCATGTTCCTAAGCAGATCCACACAAAAGACCACCCAATGAGACAATATGTTACACAGGATCTCAGTCTTTCTCCTAAGCACTCTGAATGAAGAAAGGGCCGATTCCTGGGTGAAACATACATCCCGAGCCTAGCATCAGTGGTGGTATATGTTGGAATCAAGACACATGTTTTAATCTGAGATACACAGATAGGTCTTGGCCAAGACACATGATCCAGGGCCACTTTAAGGAAGGCCCCAATCCCATACTCTAGTCCCTAGATGTCAAATAGTGAAATGTCCTGCATAGGTCAGTTAAATCCTAACAGAAGCTCAGTAGAACTCAGCAAATGTAGCACAAAGTAGCATAGCTCAAAGCACAAGCTAGTTAGTAGGCAGCAGCTCAAAGTGCATGCTCTTCAGCAGGCAGAAGAGTCCATTAGCAAGCCAAAGCAAGAGTATAAAGACCCCCAGCAATGGCAATTATCATCTAGACATGCATGCTTTGCCAATTGTTATGGTCACCTTGCAGAGGAGAGATGGGTCTCCCACCCAAAATTTGCTTTAGATTTTGAGAATAATGATACTATACATGCACCAAGACTGTGAAAAGTCTAATTACTCATATAATGAGACTTTCTGGGGGGAGAGCAGACATGTTCCTAAGCAGGGTCAAAAATGGGTTTGAGAAAACAGGGAAAGGAGACTGAGTTGGGATTTTACTGTGATTAGGGGTGGGGTTGAGATGAGGGTTTCTGTGTGCAGTGCTCAGGACTTGACTGGTTTGAACTTCCTGATGTCACCAAAAAAGGGAGCATCTGAGCTTTCTTAACAACTTGCCCAGACAGAAGTGGGGGAGGTGATGGGAAAAGAGGAGAGCTGGAAAGTTGTCAGCTATCAAACATCAAGAATGAAATTAGACTCTATATAACATGAGGGTAGTAAATCTGCATGTACATTTCTGAGTAGCCTATTTTGCTGTTTGAAGTATGTCTGTTGATAGGAAATGTTGGGTATATTATTTTTATGTAAATAATCCTATTATATGTGTTAAAAACCATGCCCAAGATAACCTTTCCTGCTCTCTTATTCTCAAATTATATAATATGATATAAAGGTTTACTATAATACTGATTTACTAAGTCAATTATTGGCATTGCATGCTTTAATTACTATTCTATGAGTCTAGTTCAGCATCATGAATTCCATTTGAATTTTATTGTGTTGTCATACAGAATTCATGTAGGAAGTCAGTCAACTAGAATGGGCAGGGGTGGGGTTTCTGGATGGCTCAGTTGGTTAAGCATTCTACTCTTTATTTCGGCTCAGATTGTGATCTTCTGGTTTGTGAGATCGAGCCCTGTGTCGGGCTCTGTGCTAGGCACGGAACCTGCTTAAGAGTCTCTCTCTTCCTCTCCTTCTGCTCTCTCCCACTTGTGTGCATGCATGTGTGTGCACACACTCTTTCCCTAAAAAAAAAAAAAAATAATTAAAAAAATATATAAAAGAAAAAATAATGAGCATGAGCAAATAAACTTCTTATTTGGACAGTCATTACAATTTATGACTTCTCTGTGGCCACAATATGTAAATATTTATTTAAAAGATCAAATGTAAAGCTCAACCAGTAGGCCGATTTAATAAGAGTTCTCATAAGAGTGGCCTCTTTTTCAGTTATGTGGGTTGAGGTTGGTCAGTTCTGGCCTCGCAGTTTTTTTTTTTTTTTCAACGTTAATTTATTTTGGGGACAGAGAGAGACAGAGCATGAACGGGGGAGGTGCAGAGAGAGAGGGAGACACAGAATCGGAAACAGGCTCCAGGCTCTGAGCCATCAGCCCAGAGCCTGACGCGGGGCTCGAACTCACGGACCGCGAGATCGTGACCTGGCTGAAGTCGGACGCTTAACCGACTGCGCCACCCAGGCGCCCCGAGGCCTTGCAGTTTTAAGTTGTGCTTTGGCATCATTCTCGTAGAAGTTGCCTAATGGCATGAATCTTTCACTATACAACACTTAATTTATTTTTAAAATGGTCTGATATGAATAGAATGTAAATTAAATGTGGTAAAGCATTCTTTTTTTGTTTCGCTCATTGCTATATCCTCACAATGTCTGAACAATGTAATACTAGCTACTGAATAAATACTTGTAATTGGGTTCTTTGACAAGTACTTTTTGCCTCTTTGATATTAAAAATAGCTAATTATAATTTTGTTAAGTTATAAGCCTAATTTCAATTTCAGAATTTTGGTGTTCCTCAGAGTACCATGTTGTTTGTTTAAATTTAAATATATTAAGACAAGTAATTAGAAACAGCAATCCACTGGAAACTTTAGAAGGAATAACACATAAAGCGATTTGTTAAGCTTATGCAAGTACACAAATTAATTATGTTTATTTGGTACATTTGATTTTAATTATATAGAAATCTCACATGAGCCCAATAGCAGGTTGTATATTATAGTTAGTTTTCAAGGGAACTAGATATGTAAGATTCTTATTTTAGATTCTCTTTTTCAAGGAACTACATCATCTTCTTATAGTTTCTCTTAGTTTCCTTTTTTTAAAAAAATATTACTGAAAATACTGTGAGTGAATAAGAATAAGAAGTATGGATTCAGATTGCCAGGGTTGGACTTTGGGCAAGTTACTCACCCCTCTGTAACTCAATTTCCTTATCTATAAAATGTGGTTAACAGGAGTAGTATCCATCTCATAAGATTATTGTGAAGATTAAATGAGATAATGCATGTAAAGCATTTAGCATAGTTCTGGGCACATAAGTGTTCAATAAATTTTAATGTTTATTAAATTTTAGTGATGACTTAAATGTATCATTGTAGTAACATGTGGCTCAATTTTCACTTTCATAGCCTCATTTTGAAACACACCTTATTCCTTCATATAATTTATAGTCTCTTAATTTTCTAATTTAAATTCCCAAGAAAAGCCAGATCAACTAGGTTAGCATAGTCTAATCAGTTGTGAAGGGGTTAAGTGTGGCTCAAAAGATACAAAGCATGGCTTAGATGGTAGGGGCTGTGGACCTATGGACCAACATCTCTAATTTAGTAACACATATGCACTTATACATACATACAAATACCCATGTGTGTGCACTGCTCATTTTCAGATGAGATTGGGTGTGTTCAGGGTGGTATGGCTGTAGAACTGTGGTTTTCAAATAATTGCCTATATCTATAGTCAAATAACATGAAATATCAATTAAGCTATTTCATTAATGGAAATTATCTTATGATTAGTCAATGATGTGAAATTTATTTATACAATTGGTTTGCTTAAAAAGTGTGTTTGCTTATGTGTTTTTCCCCACATTTGGGAATACTTAATCCATTTGATTTTTAAAGTATTTCAAAGTTGAAATAATATTTATGCTAGTAGAGGTTATTTGAAATTTAGTTGGAACTATATTTTATTTTCCAAAGCAAATTCGTTGACATACAGATTTTAACAAACAGAAAGCAAAATTGAAAAGTGATTAAATGTGGTTTAAAATAAAGAGGCTGGGAATATGTTAGATATGCTTTGGCAACTCAGGCTAATGTTGTCTTTGACTATTGGTTCTGTGATAAAATGCATTTCTAGGGCAATTTTACTTTTTTGCACTTTGCAGCTGAAAATTTCCACATATTTGTAACTTAGTCTAATAGCTCTTAGCAAGGAGGACTATCTATTTTGAATTTAAAATCTTCTCAGGGGAGGTAAAGAATATTCTCTCCTATACTTTTCTAGGTTTATCCACCTAAATAACATAATATTGATTTTAATTATCTAGTCCAGATATCTACATGTGAAAACATACCTAGAAGTTTTCTTTAACTCAGAATGTTATGAAGAGGATGACAGAATTCATTGAAAACATCAAGCCAATTTCTCTAATGAGATCAATACATAATTGAATAATGAGAGAGTAATGGGTTCCAGTATTAATTTCCAGTTTTTCCCCATTAAGGAACTAGTGCTAATCTTTAGCAATTTACTGGGGGAAAGTTTCGGTATTGGTTCTAAGTGGAACTTCTCCAGGTACCTTGTGGTTTTTGTTTAATCTCTACTCTGCAAAGATCTATTTTTTGCCTTTGTTAGGTTAAGCAGAAAGGGATTCCACAAAAGGGTTCACAGATATTTCTGGATGGCTGGAAGACCAGTCCAGAACCAAGGGTTAAGGCATAGGTAAGAGCCTAAAAAATGGAATGATTCTGCACTCTGATGCTTCTAGACACCTGCTACCGCTGCCTACTCCCATTATTCATTGCTACCAAGCAGTTCTCTGGCTGACCTAGCACTATGAATTACTTCAATGTCTCCCTAGCTTCCCTGGTCTGTGACTAGTTTCTTAGACTTTCCTTGCCCTCAGTGCTTGATATTTTTGAGGCACCCTGGTCAAGTTCTGTTGTTGTTGTTGTTGTTATTGTTTTCAGAAGTCTTTTGATTTGGGTTTGTCCACTGCTTCTTTTATGGTTAGACAGGGTTTGCAGGTTTTTTTTTTTTTGGAGGATACCACAAAGTTAAGTGCCATTTTCATCATATCATATAAAGGGTTCATGAATTCAACATGACTTATCATTGATAATTTAGCCTTGATCACCTCTTTGAGGTAGTATTGGCCAGGTTTCTCCACTCTAATATCATTTTTCCCCCCTTCTATACTCTGGATATAAATCACTAAGGAAGTTCACCCTGGGGAATCAGGAGGTGAGATAGTAAGGTAGAAATTAAGTTTCTCCTCCTGGAGGGGGTGGATATCAACATAAATTATTTGGAAAACTTCTATAGAGAGACTTGTCTCTTCTCCCCCATTAATTTATTTACTTAATAATTAATTTATGTCAATTATGGACTCATGTGTATTTATTTTCTATTTTGGAATAGAATTCAATACTACATTTTTATATTGTTGCTTAAATGGTTCCACATTTGGCCATTGGTGACTCTTTCAGATTGGCTCTGTGCCCCTTTGGCATGCCTTCACAGTATTTTCAGTTATGATGTCTCTTCAACTTCTCAGGTATCTAAGATATTGCACCTGTTGATGCACTGCATTTCAGGCCATCACTTGTCAAAGTTACAGCAGTTGTTCCACTAGTGCATACTAGGCCTTATTCCTAGTGATGGGATCATCCTTACCAGACAGGTTATCCAGATCCAAATTCCATCTTAAAGTGGGCTTCCCAGAACTATTGCTGGTATCAACTTTTCTAGGATGGATTTCCTGGGCAACATATTCTGAGCTAGAGTGATGCTTTGGAGAGTGTTTTTAGAAAAACACCTGTAAGGAGGTAGGAACAGCAGCATGGGCAGAAGGTGAAGCCAAACTACAATTCATTTCCCATGGGGAGCTGTGAAGTTGGGAGTGACCCTACAGAGATGCCTTCAATTAAGACAAGTGTGTTAGGGGCTTGGGGGCTGTACCGCACACTCACTGGGAAAGGGGGATAACTTTGGGTAGAGAAGCTCCCTTTAGCAGTGGGCCATTCCTGGGAAGAGACTCCGCTGTGTGCGGTCAGCAGACAAAACTCCCAGCAGCTGGAGAAATGAGTGGCTCAGTCCTGAAGGGGGAATCCAGCATTGTGACAAAGAAGCCACTGTAAATGAGAAATGTGCCTGTTTTATTATCTATAAATATGTTTGGTCACTATAATTTCTATACTGTCTTGTTTACTGTAAAAGATATACTAGCAGAGTAGCCATCCAATATGGCTTTTTCCTCCTACATTTTGAACTGTTCCTGTCAAACCACTGACCTGTAAAAGCCAGTGACATGCTGAATGGCATTTTCTCAACACAATTTCTCAGGATTTACACCTTCATACTCTTCCTGTTTAGTTTGATCCTAACCTGTAAATGCTTTCTGGATCCGACCTGGATTTTTTACATTTCTGTACTTTTCCTTGGAGTTTAAATCCTGACTGTCAAAGCTGATTGACATTTCCCAATTCCTTTCTACTCAGTGGGCTCTGTCCCAGCTGGGATAGCTGAAGTCAGCTTTCAATTCAAGGAAAGGGAGAGCTTCCAAAACATGTTCATTGGAGAGGAGAGTGATACAAAACATAAAAATGTTCATCTTTGGCGATATTCAATTTGTTCCTTCAAAAGTTCCCTATGTTGTGAGATAATTAAGACACAACTGAGTCTACTGAACATTTTTAAAGGTTATAGAGGGCCTAGAGATTAGGACAGAAATTAATAAACAAATAGAGATGTTTGCCCTGATCCAAATGCTAAAATTCTAGATACGAATGCCATTACAAATATATTAGGCTGAGTATATCACTAGAAGAAACCAAAAACATTGTGTTTGTTGTTAAGAAATACTCATACAATTTGAACTAGCTTTTCCAACTTTAAATGCAAGTGGAGTTCTATATATATGTGTGTATATACATATATATATATATATATATATATATATCCTTCTAAATACCAACCAGTTAATTATACAATAAATATATGTAAAGGGGGAAAACAAAATATTTCTTTTGCTTTTAAGGAAAACTCTTGACATCATTGCCCTTCTTCCCTACCTGTGGCCTGTCTACTTATCAAAATGTAAAGGTTCTGGGGTGCCTGGGTGGCTCAGTTGGCTAAGCGTCCAACTCTTGATTCTGGCTCAGGTCATGATCTCACAGTTCATGAATTTGAGGCCACAATAGGCTCTGTGCTGGCAGCATGGAGCCTGCTTGGGATTTTCTCTCTCCCTCTCCCTCTGCCCTTCCCCTGCTCTCATGCACTCACATTCTCTCCCCTCTCTCAAAATAAATAAATAAACATTTTTTAAAAATGTAAAGGCTCTGTTACCATTGTTGAAAAAAGATGGACATGATTCATGATTCTTAAATTCTTTTGAAATCATATTACTCCTGGCACCCCAGGAAATGTTCTTTTAAAATATCCATTGCACTGGGGTGCCTGGGTGGTTCAGTCAGTTGAGTGTCTGACTTAAACTGAGATCATGATCTTGTGGTTAGTGGGTTTGAGCCCCATGTCAAGCTCTGTGCTGATGGCCCCTGGAGCCTGCTTCAGATTCTATGTTTCTCTCTCTCTCTCTGCCCCTTCCCCACTTGCACTTGTCTCTGTCTCTCTCAAAAATAAATAAACATTAAAAAAGGTTTCAAAATATTATCTGTTGCACTAAGGCTAAAAGAATAAGAGAATGTTTGATTTTATGTGAATTTATGGCCTGCTTTTTTCTGCTTGAAGCATTGGGTTGTGCTATGAGTTTGTATTGGCAATATCCCAAATACCCTCTTTTTATTTCTTCATTCTGTGAAGTTTTGACTAAATTAAAAACAAACAAAACTTTATGCTGCTAAATGAGATGAGTATCTGTTTGCATTTGTGTTTTCTGAAGTTTGTACTTTAGAATTTAGAGTTGACTGTGCAAGATAGATGTATGCTAATTATACCTGCAGAAGGGGCTAGTCAGATAAATCTTTCCCCCATGGTGGAAGGAAACCATGAGGGAGGCCATGAGAAAGGCTCTAGATAGCAGTAGAAAGAGGGAAGTGGAGGGGACAGAGAGATGTATAGATAGAAAGGAAGGGCAACAGACCTTGCATTTGGGTCTTTGGGTGGTGGTAAATATGTCCCTACAAAAAGAGCTGGCTTGAAACCATGGAAAAAGCTGCTTCCATTTTCATCCTCTTTTTTACTTATCTCTACTTCAGAGTTTATGGTTAAT
This sequence comes from Leopardus geoffroyi, assembly GCF_018350155.1. Lineage (NCBI taxonomy): Eukaryota > Metazoa > Chordata > Mammalia > Carnivora > Felidae > Leopardus > Leopardus geoffroyi. Next base: position 134,530,593 of record NC_059327.1, read on the forward strand.
TATTTTTAGAAATCATTTCCCTCTTGCCCTCTTCACTCCAATTTAGTTGCTAAGTGACTGGAAGATAGAGTGACCTCTGAATTTATTCTTCTCATTATGTTGTTAGATTTTTCCACATCACTTAAGGGACCAAGTTGTTTGTGTAAGTTCAGCACCTCTCCAGGATTCAAGTTGACATTTCACCTAATGAATAGCCTCTATTGGCCTGGTTATTGTGGGGATACATAATTAAAGCAATAATGCTACTTGTTTAGTGGAATTAAGATTTCATTTTGCCTTTTGAGTTAATTGCCCAAAGGTTTCTTTCTTTTTTTTCTTGCTTAAGGCATATTATTATGTCCGTCTGTGTTAAAATAAATATATTTTTAAAAGTCAATCCTTAGAAAAATTTAAAAGTTACTTTAATGGTAAATTTTTAACTTTGAGGATTTAAAAATAAACCCATGTATATGCAAATATTTTAATTTTATGGAAATTCCATAAAGGCACTGATTTTCACCTTCTATTTTTGAATTCTTCAGTATTGTACATGACTGTCCAGTATAGCTACCTGACATACAGTGGATACTAAATACATGGATATTTTTCATTTAGTCCAGGTGATGGGAATTTGAATTTTCTTTTTGAAATAAGGTTAATATTAAAAATGTTTTTACATATTATAGGGAATTCTGACCAAACCCAAATGCTTTAGTGTGTATCACTATTGCTGTTTTTACTTTTTGGGACTTGTAGTCTCTATGTATTTATCCTCTGTGATGTGAAATGTTATCTATCTATCTATCTATCTATCTATCACATTGTATATATAAGAAACATACATTTGGTACTTATTATGTAAAAGGCACTATATGCTTTACAAATATCATCTTATTAATGTAGAATCGGTGAGGAAAACAATGTCATCTTTCCTTTCTGGCTCCTATTTAGAGAAGATCATGTGTAATTCATATACAAACACATACAAACCTAGAAATTATTACAGATGTGTGGAGCATGAGGATGTTAGAAGCTGAGTATTGTGTGAGTAGAATTATAGGTGTGGTGGTGGTAGGTACATAGGTTTCATGAAGTAACCGAAGAGCTGAGTTTTATACCTCTTGATATTTGAATAGCAAAATGTCTTGAGGAATGTTGAAGAAAAAGATGTAACTAGGCAAAGGTAGTGGTTTATATACTTCACCTGGATAAAATGCTTTTTGTGATTGATAATGAGATCTAAACTGGTGGTGCCTGTTAAAACTGTTAGAACCAATTTAAGCAATAATTTTCCAAATGAAAAGGATGATGAAAAAATCCTTTTTCTCTGTGTTAATGTAATTCTGTACAGGATATTTTAGAAAATTAAGTGAAATACTTGTGTTTAGGTTTGGGCCCCAGATACATGAATTTTAGGTAGAATTAGAAAACAATTCCTGAGAGGCCATTTCTAATATGTTTAAAATGTTTGCTGGTCAGTGTTTTTAGAAATTTAATCTGTGTTTACTACATAACATTTATCACATTTGAATTTGAGTCCTTATTGCCTCACTGATGATGTATGAGTTTGGAAGATTTCCTAACCATTTATTATTAGGTCTTAAGTTTCTTATCTATGAAAAGAAGTTGCTTAGATATTTGTTATGTTTTCTTTCAGTTAAAAAAGAAACTGAAGGAAGCTTTACATCTGTTATTTTACTATACACTGTAGTAGTATTTTTAATTAAAAAGATGCAGTCTTCACTGTAAAACTGAAAAATATATAAAAGCATGAAAATTAAATATGTGCACATTTCTATCTCTATAAGACTATACTCATATCTATTTTTTAAAAAAGATTGGGGTCATATTGTAACCCATTTTTGTTGTATTTTTCCACTTGACAATGTATTGTGAACATTTATACATATTGTAATTTATAAATGGCTAAATGGAATTATGCTATATGCTTTTAACGTGCTTTTATTAATCTATTTTTATTGAACATTTAGTTTTTCAATTATTTTACTGTGAATGTGCTATGGTGAACATTCTTATAGATTAATCTTTGTACAGATACTTGATTATATCTTTGCCATAAGTACTTAGATATGGAATTATTTAAATTTAAAATACACTTGTTGGGATGAGCACTGGGTGTTGTATGGAAACCAATTTGACAATAAATTACATTAAAAAATTTAAATGCATTTTAAAGCAATCGAATACCTTATTGTCAAGTTGCCCCCACAGTTTGTATCTATTTTAATTTGCAACATATAGCAATTCATTTAACGAATATTTATTTAGTGCTATTTTACATTGACATGAATAAAGTAGGATATTGAAATAGAGGTCTGGGAGGAAGATGGCAGGTTAGGTCTGTTTTGCATTGAATGTTAATCATCAAAACTTCAAGAATTTGAGAGGTAAAATAATATCTTATTTTTTATTTCTTTGCTGTTAAGCAGAAAACCTTTTTTTTTTTTTTTTTTTTTAAGTTACTTTGAGGGTGGTTTTGTATTGGGACTATTTTATTGTGCTTCCTTGCTTGGCTTCTGAGTCCCTATTTGATGAACGAGGGGGGGTGACCTCTAATGTTTGTTACTTGTCCTCCAACTGGTTGCAAATTATAGGATGTTTTTGCCATCAAAATTAGAATTTTTCTCATCAAAATTAGAGAACTTTACTTTCTATTGTATGTTGGTAGTAAACTGATCTTTTGTTTAATGTTTGTTTATATGTTTTATTGTTCTCATCATGTTGGTTCTGTTTTGTATTTTTTTCTTTCTTATGGTTCCATTGTGTGTTTTATTATTTTTTTTTAAGTTTATTTATTTTTGAGAAAGAGAGACAGAGACAGAGTACGAATGGGGGGAGGGGCAAAGACAGAGGGAGACACAGAATCCGAAGCCTGTCTCCAGGCTCTGAGCTGTCAGTACAGAGCCTGACGTGCAGCTGGAACTCAGGAACCATGAGCTCATGACCTGAGCCAAATTAACTGAGCCATCCAGGAGCCCTCTATTTTGTGTTTTAAAGTGACATTCTAAGGTACCATTTTTCTTAGTTTAATACTTATATACGCATTAGCCTTCCTTCAGTCCAGTTGTTTGTTATGGGGATTCTGACTCTTATCTCTAGTTGCTTTTAGGATTTTATTACTGTGTTGGCTGCTCTTCGTACTCTTTTTAGGCATGGATTTATTCTTATCTATCCTGCTAAGGACTTCAGTATGTTTTACAACTATATAGGAGAATTAACTGTCATTATCACTTCAAATATTGCCCCTTGCACATTTGATTTGCTTTGTTCCTTCTGAAACTTGTTTTATTTATTTTGGACCTTGTTATTCTATTGCCTGTATCTCTCAATCTTTTATATTTTCCATCTCTTTATTAGTATGTGATAAATGCTTATGAATCTTTTTCTACTTCATTAACTCGATTATTTCTATTCAGCCTATTAACCTATTAGGCTTTTAATTTAAAAGCTACTTTTCGGGGCGCCTGGGTGGCGCAGTCGGTTAAGCGTCCGACTTCAGCCAGGTCACGATCTCGCGGTCCGAGAGTTCGAGCCCCGCGTCAGGCTCTGGGCTGATGGCTCGGAGCCTGGAGCCTGTTTCCGATTCTGTGTCTCCCTCTCTCTCTGCCCCTCCCCCGTTCATGCTCTGTCTCTCTCTGTCCCAAAAATAAATAAATGTTGAAAAAAAAAAAATTAAAAAAAAAAAAAAAAAAAAAGCTACTTTTCCCACAATGTCTATTTAGTTCATTTTCAGATCTACCAATTTTTCTTCTTATAGTAGTGATAACTTATTTCTTATGACATTTGTTCCTTTTTATTTTTTTTACTTACGTAGATTTCTAAATTATTTATTTTTCTTTTCAAATTTTATTTAAGTTCTTGTTACTTAACATACAGTGAAATATTGGTTTTAGAAGTAGAATTCAGTGATTCATCACTTACATACAACACCCAGTGCTGTTCATAACAAGAGCCCTCCTTAATATCTATCACCCATCTAGCCCATCCCTCACCCACCTCCCTCCCTCAACCCTCAGTTCATTCCTTGTTATTAAGAATCTCTTATGGTTTTTTTCCATCTCCCCATCCCCCATATGTTTATCTGTTTTGTTTTGTTTATTAAATTCCACATAGGAGTGGAATCATAGTATTTGTCTTTCTCGGTCTGATTTATCTCGCTTAGCATAATACATTCTAGTTCCAGCCACATTGTTGCAAATGGCAAAATTTCATTCTTTTTGGTGTCAGAGTAATATTACATTGTGTGTGTGTGTGTGTGTGTGTGTGTGTGTGTGTGTGTATACACACATACCACATCTTCTTTATCCTTTCATCAGTCAATGGACATTAAGGTTCTCTCCATAGTTTGGCTATTGTTGATAATGCTGCTATAAACACTGGGTTGTACCCATTCCAATCTGTATTTTTGTATGCTTTGGGTAAATACCTAGTAGTGCAATTGATGGGTCATAGGGTAGTTTTATTTTTAATTTCTTGAGGAACCTCCATATTCCAGAGTGGTTGCACCAGTTGGCATTCCCACCAGAAGTACAAAAGGTTCCCCATTCTCTGTGTCTTCACCAACACCTGTTGTTTCTTGTGTTGTTAACTTTAGCCATTCTGACAGATGTGAGGTGGTATCCTATCATGGTTTTGATTTGTATTTCCCTGATGATAAGTGATGTTGTGCACCTTTCATGTGTCTGTTAACCATCTGGATGTTTTCTTTGGAAAAGTGGCTATTCATATCTTCTGCCCATTTCTTAACTGGATTATTTGTTTTTTGGGTGTTGAGTTTGATAAGTTCTTTATAGATTTTGGATACTAACCCTTTATTAGATATGTCATTTGCAAATATCTTCTCCCATTCCATAGTTTGCCTTTAGTTTTGTTGATTGTTTCCTTCACTGTGCAGGTTTTTATCTTGATGAAGCCCCATTAGTTCATTTTTGCCTTTGTTTCCCTTGTTTCTGGTGATGTGTCTTGTAAGAATTTCCTGTGACCAAGGTTAAAGAGATTGCTGCTACTATTCTCTAGGATTTTGATGAAACCATTTAGATATCACATTTAGGTCTTTCATCCATTTTGTATTTATTTTTGTGTATGGTATAAGACAGTCCAGTTTAATTCTTTCATATGCTGCTGTCCAGTTTTCCCGACACCATTTGTTGAAGAGACCATCTTTTTTCCACTGGATATTCTTTCCTGTTTTGTCGAAGATTAGTTGACCATATAGTTGTGGGTACATTTCTGGGTTTTCTATTATGTTCCATTGACCTATATGTCTGTTTTTGTGTGAGTACCAAACTCTCTTGCAGTCTACAGCTTTGTAATATAGCTTGAAATCTGGAATCGTGATGCTTCCAGTTTTGCTTTTCTTTTTCAGGATTGCTTTGGCTATTTGGGGTCTTTTGTGGTTTCATACACATTTTTTTAGGATTGTTTGTTCTAGCTCTGTGAAAAATGCTGGTGGTATTTTGATGGGGATTGCATTAAATGTGTATTCCTTTGGATAGTTTAGACGTTTAAACAGTGTTTGTTCTTCCAATCCATGAACATGAATGCTTTTCCATTTCTTTGTGTCCTCTTAAAGTTCTCTAGCTTTCAGAGTACAGATCTTTTACCTCTTTGGTTAGGTTTATTCCTAAGTATCTAATTGTCTTAAGTGCAATTGCAAATGGGATCAATTCCTTGATTCCTTTTTCTGCTGCTTCATTATCAGTGTATAGAAATGCAACGGGTTTCTGTATATTGATTTTATATCCTATGATTTGCTGAATTCATATATTAGTTCTAGCAATTTCTTGGTGGTGTCTTTTGGGTTTTCTACATAGAGTATCATGTCATCTGCAAATAGTGCAAGTTTTGCTTCTTCCTTGCTGATTTGGATGCCTTTTATTTTATTTTTTGTTGTTGTTGTCATTGTCTAATTGCTGAGGCTAAGACTTCCAGTACTATGTTAAATAGTAATGGTGAGAAGTGGACATCTTTGTCTTATTCCTGACTTATTCCTGACACTATAGGGGAAAGGCTGTTTTTCCCTATTGAAGATGATATTAGCTGTGGGTCTTTCATATGTAGCCTTTATGATATTGAGATATGTTCCATCTATCCCTACTTTGTTGAGGGTTTTTATCAAGTGGATGCTATATTTTCTCAAATGTGTTTTCTGCATCTATTGGGAGAATCATATGGTTCTTATCCTTTATTTTATTAATGTGGCTTACCACATTGATTGATTTGCAAATACTGAACCAGCCCTGCAGTCCAGGAATAAATCCCACTTGATCATGGTGATAAATTCTTTTAATGTATTGTTGGATTCAATTTGCTAGTATCTTGTTGAGAATTTTTGCATCCATGTTCATAAGGGATATTGGTCTGTAATTCTCCTTTTTAGTGGTGTCTTTATCTGGTTTTAGAACCAAGGTAATGCTAACTTCGTAGAATGGTTTGGAAGTTTCCCTTTCATTTCTATTTTTTGGAACAGTTTGAGAGAAATTGATATTAACTCTTCTTTAAATGTCTGGTAGAATTCCCCTGGGAAGCCGTCTGGCCCTGGATTCTTGTTTGTTGGGAGATTTTTGATTACTGTTTCAATTTCTTTGCTGGTTATGCACCTATTGAAATTTTCTATTTCTTCCTGTTTCAGTTTTGGCAGTTTGCATATTTCTAGGAATTTATACATTCTTCCAGATTGTCCAGTTTGTTGGCATATAATTTTTCATAATATTCTCTTATAATTTTTTGTATTTCTGGGGTATTGGTTGTGATAGCTCCCCTTTCATTTGTGATTTTATGTATTTGGGTCCTTTCTCTTTCCTTTTTGGTAAGTCTGGCTAGGGATTTATCATTTTTTATTAATTTTTTTGAAGAACCAACTCTTAGTTTCATTGATCTGTTCTACTGTGTGTTTTGTTATTGTTGTTGCTGTTATTTCTGTATCATGTATTTATGCTCTAGTCTTTATTATCTCTACTTTTTTTTTTCCTTTGCTACTTCCAGGATTCTTTACTTGTGTGTGTATTTTGTGAATTTGACTATGATATACCTTGGCAATGGATGGCTTTTGTTGACTTTAATGGGAGTTGTTCTTTGATTTTGATGTCTGTGTCCTCCCTCAGATTAGGAAAGTTTTCAGCTATAATTTGCTCAAATAAATCTTCTGCCCCTTTTTCTCTCTCTTCATCTTCTGGGACTTCTATGATATGAATGTTATTCAGTTTTAATAAGTCACTGAATTCCCTAAGTCTACCTTTGTGATTCATTACCTTTGTTTCCCTCTTATTTTCAGCTTCATTATTTCCCATAATTTTCTTCTACATCAGTAATTTGTTCCTCTTCTTCATCCATCCTTACTGTTATGGCATCCATTGGGCTTGCATCTCAGTTATAGCATTTTAAATTTCAGCCTGACTAGATTTTAGCTCTTTTATCTCTGCAGTAAGAGATTCTCCAGAGTCTTCTATGCTTTTTCAAGCCCTGTTAGAATCCTCTTAATTGTTTTAAATTGTAGTTCAGACATCTTACTTATTTCTGTATTAATGAAATCTCTTACTGACATTTCTTCCTGTTCTTTCTTTTGAGATGAATTCCTCTGACTTGTCATTTTGGAGAAAAAAATAATAAAATAAAATTAAAATTAAAAGATTTAAAAAAATAATAAAGCTAGATCTTAGGTATGTTTTGGTCTGGTTATTAAGAGAAGCTTGATAGAAAAAAGAAAAAGAAAAAAATAAAAGAAATTAAAAGTTGAAAATTAAAAAATAAAAAATTTGCTCTTTCTGTACCCAAGAAAAATAAACCACACAAACCAAAACAAACCCCAAAAGAAGCTAGGTCACATTTCCCCTAGAGCTGAAGCTTTACACACTTTATGATCCATAGACTTAGTGCTTGGGAGGGGCTGTGCTTGTTCTCTGTGGAAGGGGCCTGTGGCTCTGATTCTCAGGCCAACTTGCCCTAGTAGAAATGTGTTTGGAGGGCAGAGGGGTGTGTGGCTTGGTGTAACAGCTCTGTTCTCCACTTGTTGGCGCTGTTTACCTCACTGGGGTAGATCAGTGCTTGTTGGATAGGAGTAAAAATGGTTTCACCCTCCTCTCTACTCTCCAGAGTGGGAAGTTGGTTATGTCAGAGATGCGCAGTCACCCTTTCTGTGTCCAAGTCTTCCGGCAGATCCCCCCTTTCACCCTGTCTGTGTGAACTGTCTGCCCTCCTGGGTTTTATCTCAGACAAAGCCGTGTTTGAAAACCCCACACTTCAGAGGCTCCCTGGGTTTCTACCTGTGCTGATCCTCTGAGGGAGGATCTTGCTGCCCTGTAGCCTGAGCTTGTCCCAGGAAACAGTTGAGTGATTGCGTGGTGGCAGCAGCTCAGAGTTTATGGTAAATTGCAACACACAGCTGGCACCACCGTTTGCTGCCCTCAGCTGGCATCTTTGTTCCTATACTAGTGAATGGGACAGCTCAGTAGCCTTGGCCAGGTCTTTTGCCAATGGAGAGACCCTATCACCTCTATTGAAAGCACTCCAAGGATCCCAGGGGATCCTCAGAACATGCAGCCCACTCCCATGGCTCTGTCCTGCTTCTTCACTGGAATGCTGTCAGGCACTGAGCTCTGAAACTTCAAACTTTGCTGTTTATAAAAAAAACTGGTGGTATTGAAACCCTTTCTTTTTTCCCTGCCAGTGGTTTTGGGGAAGTGTTTTCTTGTGCTGTCCCCTGTGTGTTTTCACTATTTGTTTTTCTTTACTCTTAGCTTACCGCTCTCTGTGATCAGGGATCCTTCCCCACTGCAGCACCTGAAGCTCTTTTCTCCCACAAATCAACTCTTCGCAGTTCCTACTTTCCATGGGTTGTTGTTTTTCTTTTTGTAGATGTGCAACTTTGCTTTTTAAGACTTCCAATCAATTTCTTGGGTGTTCAGAGTGATTGGATATTTAACTTGCTGTTTGAGGGAGGAGGCAAGCCTAGGGTTACCCTACTTCTCTACCATCTTAACCCTCCTCCTTTGTTCCTTATTCTGACTCTTTAATTATTTCACTCATTCCTACTTATGGTCTTTCTAATTGTTTTGATCATATAAAGTTCTTATGGTGGTAATACTTTTTTTTATAGTATCTGATGATTCTCACTTGAGGTATTTGCTTTCCTTGTGATATATCTGGAGATTTGTGATTTATCTTTTTTAGTGTCTTCTTTCATTTCCGGTACCTGGTAACTTCCAGTTGTGTACTACTCAATGTTTAATCACCAATTCTCTGAAGAAAGCTTGGTTTGTAGAATATACCAGTTTCTATAGTCTAAATGTTCCCACAAAAAACAATTTTAAACCCCACTGAAGTAGCGTCATCAGGCATGGAGTTGGGAAAAGATGTGCCCAATCAGCTTTTGCTAGCTGATTGTAGGAGCCAACTTCATAACACCACTGGCAATTTTCCTTTTTTAATGTAAATCCAAAACTACTTTTTGTTACAGTTTACCCAACTAATCTAGAGTTTTGTGATGTGAGAGTTTCCATGTTAGCTAACCCTACCAGGTTTCTAGGACCAGAAGCAGTGTTATATGTTCAATATTAAGAAACTTAAAAATGTTTGTATTGTAATTCTTGAATTGGTGAATTTTGCTGTTTTTACATTTCTTATTTTATATGTCCTCTCTCTTAATAATCCTTCCTATTTCTTATGTATTTGTTGCTTTCTCATCTCTTATATTCTGGTCTCTATTGCTTTACTCCTGCTAAATAAGTTTATCAAAGGATTTCTTTGGAAGCAATTATCTTGTTATATGAACAATATTTTAAGAGATATTTAGCTTTTAGATATAGACAAGCATAGATTACTTGGAAAGGAATAAAGACAAGCATAGATTACTTGGAAAGAAATAATATATATTAAATTTAAGTATAATTTATGAAAAAGTATTTTGTGTACTTATATACTTATGATTAGAGTCATTGGATTATTTTTGCCTTTATACTGAAGCTAATGATGTGCTTCTACATGTTTGTATTGAGAGTGCTCTAAATCAGAGGTTGGCAACCTTTTATTTTTTCTCTTTCTTTCTTTCTTTCTTCTTTCTTTCTTTCTTTCTTTCTTTCTTTCTTTCTTTCTTCTTCTCTCTCTCTCTTTTTTTTTTTTTTTTGGAGGTAAGTTCTGTGCCCAATGTGGGGCTTGAACTCATGTCCCCAAGACCAAGTGCCATATGCTGTACCGGCTGAGCCAGCCGGGTGCTCCTGGCAACTTTTTCTATAAAGTGTCAGATAGTAAATATTTTAGCCTTTGCAGGTCATATAGTTTCTATCATAGTTACTCAAATCTACTATTGTAGTGTAAAAGCAGCCATAGACACTATGTAAACTAATGAATGAATGTGTTTCAATAAAATTGTATTTACAAAAACGTGGTGATTTGAATTTGGTCCATGGGCCACAGTTTGCTGATTTCTGCTCTAAATGGTAGTCCCTGAGAAAAAAATTATAGTCCATGGACCAAAAGATTTAATAATATCTTAAAGTAAGCAAATGCACAGTTCTTAATAGAACATTAAATTTAATTTTTTTCTGTCAGCACTAAAAAGATAATTACTTGTTTCATGGTATATTTACTTTTCATTAGTTTCTTTATAGGTACTTTTCAAAAATGTTAATTTTTTTAATTTTTAATTTTTTTAAAGTAGACTCCACACCCAGCGTGGAGCCGAACACAGGCTTGAACTCATGACCCTGAGATCAACACCTGAGCTGAGATCAAGAGTTAGATGCTTAACCGACTGAGCCACCCATGTGCCCCAATATGTATGTTTTTTATACATAGTTGGGAGAATTCTTTAGGGAATAGAAGAGACAGAGTATTTTTTTGTTCTTGTAATTAACAATGACTCTGTATTCTCATATTGTACATATACTTACAGGCTGTTAAGAGAGTCATATTTTAATAAGTCATATGTAATAAATCAAAAACTATTTACAGTATTTACAGATAATGAATTTGTTGTATATCAGTTAAACTTGGAAAGTGCTGGATCTCAAAACATATTGTGTAATTAATTGCTCATTTAGTTTACTCTTGCATGTATTACATTTAGTGACAAACCATGGGAGCCTGGAGCTGCCCAGAACAATTTGATTTTTTTGCATCTGTAAAACTTCTTAAACCTCCTGTGGTTTGTTGGCACATCTCACATACAAACAAATTTAAGTATTGATCTAAGCTATTAAAACACATCATAGTTACATTCTTTATAGTAGCTGTTGTGCACCAGTTCGATCTAATAAATTAAGTATATCTCATTCATACACCTTGGTCTACTGCTTTGTTCAGAGTAGTCATTAACTCATATAGCCATGTAACGAAGAGAAACTCAGTATACTACATAGCAAGGAGTGCACATATGGGACTTTTCCCACAAGAACAACCAGTAATTGAAAGCACTAAACTCCCCAAATTAGCATCTCCTCCCTTTTCAAGCTACTCATGGGTCCTATACTGCACCAAGCTATTGTCATTAATTATACTTTAGACTAATATCGAGATAATGCCCTGGCCATTTATGTTGTTTCTATGCAGTGGTGCCAAATGCTTTCTGCCATGTTATTAGGGAATATGATTACCAGACTAGTTTTCTGTAAATCACTGAGAATATCATACTGAACATTCTTTTTCTTGTAATGTCCCTTTGTGGAACAAGGAGTTTCTGCAGTGACTTAGTGACTTAGTCATGGTGCTACATTTAGAATCTTTATAATGCAACCAGGAAAGGTCAGGATGCTTACTTTCCATAGAAAGATTATTCACTCATTAAAAATTAAAATACATTGTTCATTTTAGGTGGCGGGCTGGATATTATTATTTCCCACATGCCCAATTCAGCAGTACAGAACTAAAAACAGCCTTGCTGGGTAGCATTTTGAGGTCATCTGTGTTGGACTCTCATACTCCCACCACTACAAACTCCTCATTCCTAATTTATTAGCACCAAATTTGTTGAAAACTTATAGATCTGAATATGCAGAGATAATAAAATACTTAGATTTGTACTAGAGAAGGAAGGAAGCTTTTTTAATTTGAGTCTGCTTTTATTCAATAAACATTTACTCAACATTAGCTCTATACTGAGAATAGTGTTGGGCCCTGGGGTTGTGAACATGAATAAAACATGGTCACTTTACCTGAGAAGGACATAATGTAGTATGTATGGAATAGACATATGAAAAAACAGTTACAATATTATAAGATATTCATAATAAAAGTGTGAACAAAGTGCTGTGAGAAGACTGAAGGAAAAACTGAAGAGGGGCTGGGAGAACATTTTCCCATTCAATGCCAGAAATGAACATTTGGAAAATGGGAATAAAATAAAAATACCTTTTATAATAATATCAAAAACATAAATGCTTAACAATAAACTTAAAGAAGCATGTGAAAGAACTACGTAGAGAAAATATGTGAGCAAATATACAATACTTTTCTTTGTAATCTAAATTTCCTTAAAATAGAATTGCTTATTTAAGGCAAAAATAATAGCCATGTGTTATGGGGCTTATAAAACATGTATAAGTAAAATATATGACAACAATAGTTCAGAGGACTAGAGGGGAAAATTGAAGTATACTAGTGTAAGTTTTTTAAACTATATGTAAAGTAGAATCATATTATTTGAAGTTAGATGACTAAAAATTAAAAATGCAAACTCTAGAACAACCACTAAAAAATACATATAAATAATAAGCTACTGGGTAAAATAAAATGGAAAACAAAAATATACCCAGTTCTTCCAAAAAAGTCTGAAAAAGAGGAAAAAATGGAATAAAGAATACAAGGGTAAAATATGAAACAAAGAGTACAGTGGTAGGCTTGATCTCAGCAATATTCATATTTACTTTAAATTTAAGCGGACTATATACATGTCTTAAAAGACAGAGATCATTAACATCTCCTCCCTTCTATTCAACTTTGTGCTTGAACAATTAGGCAAGAAAAACAGATTGGAAAGGAAAAAGGAAAAACTATTTTCATCTGCAGACAACTTTTCTATGTGTAAGAAAAATCCTAAACAAACTAAAAATATTTACTGGATTTAATAAATGAATTTAACAGTGTGGTAGAATGCAAGTTCACTTACAAAAATTAACATTATTTTAAGAAATAAGCATTTGGGAAATGGAAATTAAAAATATGCCATTTACATTAGTATCAAAAATGTAAATGCTAAAGAATACACTTAAAGAAAAACATACAAGATCTATACACTGCGAACTCTGAAACATTCCTGAGGTAAATTAGAGAGAATTAAAAGAAATGGGCAGATACACCATGATTATGGATAAACTATACCCAATATTGTTAAGATATCTTTCTTCCCAATGTGAGCTATAGCGCTACTACATTCTCAACCAAATTGCAGAAAGTTTTTAAATAATGTTTTGAAATGTCAGGCTGATTTTAAAATTCATATGGAAATGCAAAGACCCAGAAGAGTCTCACAAATAAAAAGAAGAAAAAAATTTGGAGGACTTACCTAATTTGAAGACTTATTATAAAGCTGCAATATTCAAGACAGAATGATAATGGGGTCAAATAGATAGTAGGTCAATGGAACCAAAAAAAGTTCCTGAAATAGATCCACATTTGTACAGTCAGTTGATTTTTTGACGAAGGCAGTGAGGTAACTCAGTATAGAAAGGAAGTTATTATGACTGAGGATACTTGAACAAGTGGCTATTTATAAGGAGAAAAATGAACTTCAATATATACCTCAGTATATAATCACACCACAGATTATGGGGCGCCTGGGTGGCTCGGTTGAGCGTCCGACTTCAGCTCAGGTCATGATCTCAGGGTCTCTGAGTTCGAGCCCTGCGTCGGGCTCTGTGCTGACAGCTCAGAGCCTGGAGACTGTTTCAGATTCTCTCTCCCTCTCCCTCTCTCAGATTCTCTCTCCCTCTCTCTCTGACCCTCCCCCGTTCATGCTCTGTCTCTTTCTGTCTCAAAAATAAATAAACGTTAAAAAAAATCACACTATAGATTAAAATTAATTACAGGTGGATTATATTCCTAAAAGTAAAATTAACAATGCAAAGCTTCAAGAAGAAAATGTGGAAGAATATCTTTGTGAACTTGGTGTGGATCACGCCCTTGATAAACTCAAGGAAGATCCCTTGATAAACTCAAGGAAGCACTACTAATAAAAGAAAGACAAAGGAAATGCATTTCATAAAAATTAAATACTACTAAAAGACAGCATTTCTAAGTTCAATATGAAGCCACAAACTGAAATAAAATATTTATAATATGTATATAGACAGAAAACTTTCATCTGAAATAAAAGATTTCTATATTTTGTAAAAAATAAGAGATAATCTCCTCCCCCCCCCACCCATAATCTACCACCAAATGGGTAAAAAAATTGAAAAGGCACTTCACAAAAGATTATGAATAAGTGGCCAATAAACAAATAAAAATAAGCTCATCATCATTAGTCATTAGGGGAATAAAAAATAAAACCATAACAAAATGTAATTAAATGCCCATTAGAATGATTAAAATTTAGAAAACTGATAAACCAAATGTTGGCAAAGATGTAAAACACCTGAATTTCATACATTGCTGCAGGGGATTGATAATGTGTCTGTCAGTTTTTCATAAATAAAATATATTCCTAATCTCATGATCGAACAATTTTTTCTCTGGGTACTTTTCCTGAGAGAAATGAAAGCATATTTATACAAGAATACATGTAGGTAAGTATTCATAGGAGCATTATTAATAATATCAAAAATTAGAGACACCTCAAATGTCCTAAAGTAGATGAATAGCACACTGTGATGCATTAAACGCCATTATTGAATGAACCATTACTAAAATTTATGCCAATATGGCTGAGTACTAAAAGCATATTGCTGGGCAAAAGAAGCCCAACAAAAGAGAGTGCATACTGTATGGTTGCATTTATGTGAGTTCAAAGACAAGAAAAACCAATTTATATTGAAAGAAGTTAGAACATTGTTTGCCTGGGGGGGCTAGGGTTTTCAGACTATTTTTTATCTTCATTGGAATGTGAGTTACGTGGATATGTGCATTTGTCGAAACTCATCAACATATATACTTAAGAACAGTTCATTTTGCTATGAGTAAATTATACCTGATTTAAAACTAAATTTAAAAATTTAAAAAGTAGAGGTAATTGGCAAAAATGATATATAAATCTCCTTAAAATCTCATGGATACAATCAAATAATCTCACGGATTAAAATCTGAGGAGTAAACCATATTTTTTGTTGTTGCTTTGTTTTAGTTTTTGCTCTCTGAGTATATTTTAGTAGTTTTTTTTTTTTTTTTTAATGGGGGATTTACCTTCTTATATAACAGAAAGTCTAGAAGTAGAAAAGTTCCCGAATTTCTTAATTCAGTAGTTTAATGTTATCATCAAGCACAATTTCTTCTATCTTCCCTCTTTATACCCCTCAGCATTTCTCTTCAAGATCATTTCCCATTAATGCTATTATGAGTGTTTTGATTCCAGGCATTTGTGCCTGCACAGCAATGTCTAGCGAAAGAATGAAGGACCACTAGTTCCTTGTGTCACTTGAACTTTTTCCTATTATAAAATATTTGACATATCAAATGGTATTTCATATATGTAAGGTTTAAAAAAGTAATAGTGAAATAGGGACACTTCGGTGGCTCAGTCAGTTAACTGTCCAACTTTGGCTCAGGTCATGATCTCCCGGTTGGTGAGTTTGAGCCCTGCATCAGGCTTTCTGCTGCGAGTGCAGAGCATGCTTCAGATCCTCTGTCCCTGTTTCTCTCTGCCCCTCCCCCACTCTCACTTTCTCTCCCTCTCTCTCAAAAATAAACATAAAAAAATTTTATAAAAATATAATAAATAAAAAAATAATGATGAAACAAACATGCGTGACTCTACCACGTAGCTTGAAAAAGTAGACACAGATTCTTGTGGTTACTCACATTAATAGCAGTAGCTAGAATGTCAACATTCATGTCCGTTCCTCTGCCCTCAACCACGTAGGGTGACTCAAAGGTCGGGTGACTACTGCATATAGAGTGGGTTACATTTTGGAAGAGGAACTCCAAAGGAGTGTATTTATACTGGCAAAGGAAGCCATGTATTTATAATGGCAGTAAGCATGGCTTGTCCCAGAGGGACACCTTATCTTTATTATACTGGAGAGTAATCAAACCTGCCCTTTGTTCCGGAGGGAGATACTATCTCTCTCTTCCAAGACTGTTTGCTTTGTAATTATCCTTGAGAAGATAGTCTGGAATAAAGACAGCCAGTGGTTCTGTTTGCAAGATATGGAGAAGTGTGAAAGATCTGATAGAGTATTGTCTTTCAACAGGGGTGTGCTTCTACCCCACCTACATCCCCCATATTTATGATGCATGACCTATTGTCTCAGCATGATTTAATGCATAGCTTCTTCTTTCCCCAAATATTTGCGATGCAGACTTTAACATAATTAGGTTTCCATGTATGTATGTGTCTGTTTTTGGCTCTTTATTAATTTATAGGTCTAGTTCTGCATCAATCCCACATACATTTACTAACTACAACTGTGGACCCTCCTAACCTCCACAAACACCCATTCTGCTCTTCTTCAGGAATGTTTTATATGTTCTTGCCCTTTCATTCTTTCTTAAATTTAAAAAATCTACCAAGTTCCCACGTAAAATATTTTTTCTTACAATTCAGACCTTCCTGCTGGGATTGTTTCGCTAGTTCTAAAGTTTGTTTAAAAGTTCTCTATTAAGCTCCGTGCAGGTGTCTTCAATGTGACTTCCCACCATAGATAGATTCTAAGCTTTGTTTCTTGGATTCTACATGCTACTATCTAAAAATGAAAGTTCTCATCTTCAGACATCAGCAGATGACCTAGGGACAAGAGGCAACTTCAGATCTTTTACTTCTCTGCATGAATTGTTTCACATTGTTTTCAGCCTCAGAATTAATTTCTTTTCTTTTTTCTTTTCTTTTTTCTTTCTTTTTTCTTTTCTTTTTCCTTTCCGTTTCTTTCTTTCTTTCTTTCTTTCTTTCTTTCTTTCTTTTCCGTCTGGCACTTCAGTTATGCATTAAAAATAGAATTTGTATATTTCATTTAATTTTTTAGGAGTTTTACACCGAGTGGTTTTTAGGATATCAAATCATTCATTTTTCCAGAAACAGAAGTCTTGTGTCAATCGTGGTTTTAAAATTGTTTAACTCACAGAATTGTGTCTTGCACACAACATATTCAGTAAAGTGAGCTTAACTGAACTGAAAAAGATTTCAGCTGGATTTCTCTGATGCTGCTTCATCATACTCAATAAGACAGTGCTTAATTTGGCATTACCACCATTACATGATTTTATCCTGTCCTTAATACTTTGCAAAATTATAAAATATTTTAAATATATGGAAAATAATGTAATTGAAATCTTTGTACTTAACCAAGATTAAATTGATGTTAATATAGTGCCCATTTTTTTTCTTGGTTTTGGTTTTATGATTATATAACAAAGTAATGTGTATGGTTTTGTATATTTTAAAATTTTATATTAATAATATAATGATCTTCATACCCTTTTGAAACTTGCCTTTTCCCCCACTCAACATCATGTTTGAAAAATTTATCTACGCTGATACCTTAAGCTTGAATTCAGTTATTTCAAGTCCTATATATAATTCTATTATCAATTAGTGTTTATTTAAAAGTCCCTTTATTCTGCAATAAGCATGCTTATATATATATGCTCTTGAGCATATGTTTGAGATTTTTAAAGTTAGTTGCCTAGAACTGAAAGTACTGTATAATAAATAGTTCTAAACTTTAACTTACTAAGTATATCCAATTCTTTTTATCTAATCTTTATGATTGTGATGGTGTTGATCATTATAAAAATAAAACATCTTCCCTTATTTTATTATTTAGTGTTTATGATTTGTGAAAAGTACCTAGTACTAGTCAGGATAAGGATTATGCTGCATATATGTTATGCATGACACCTTGTGTTTAATTCAAATTACATTAAAGTTTATGCTATTAAATAATGAAAAATTAGGTGATTTAGAAATTCACGCCCCCCCCTTTTTCTATAGGTATTTATGAGCCTCCATTTATTGTACTACTGCAGTGAACCAACCTTGGATGTGAAAATTGCCTTTTGTCAGGTGTGTGTTCCTTACAGGTAAAACAAGGTACAGTATATTCCCTTGTATTTCCATTTTGCCATTTCAGCTTGCCTATGTTCTACACCAAGTTAGTATTGATATGGATTTAAAATGACTTGGGAATTAGAGGTGGGTAGTTAGATGTTTTTTCTTTCCCAGTTTTCTTAAGTTAGAATAGAAATGAAGATAATTCTTTTTAATGATTACAAATAATAGTGTTTAATCACTGTGTAATGTGATTTCTTATTAGATTTTATTTATACTTAATGTCAGTAATATGTCTTTCCTAATCCTTGAATGTGGCTTCAATCATCAAAATAGCTGAAGTCTGTGTTATCATTTCTCATCCTAAGGACTAATGAGCTCTATGTAGCAGTTCTCTGATGCCCACATATAGTAACATGCAGGGAGTGCTCAGTTTGTTTTTGATGCCCAGTGCTAACTAGTAGTTGGTAAAAGGGTAAACAATAATAATAGCAAATAAAGGTATATTTAACCTACAACAAACAATAAGAAGGTAGTGTAAACAGACCAGATAAAAGACTGCTTTCCTTTATTCGCACACATTATTCTTAGGAAAGAAGCTACCTGAGAGTGCCTGGGTGGCTCAGTAGGTTAAGCATCCAACTTCAGCTCAGGTCATGATCTCATGGTTCGTGAGTTCGAGCACTGTGTCAGGCTCTGTGCTGACAGCTCACAGCCTGGAGCTTGCTTCGGATTCTGTGTCTCCCTCTCTCTCTGCTCCTCCCCTGCTCACGGTCTGTCTCTCTCTCTCAAAAATAAATAAATGTTAAAAAAAATTAAAAAAAAAAAAGCTACCTGGGGTCCTTTTCCTACTATAGGTATGTTTAGGGTAATCCTAAATTCAGCCTATTGTTATGGTATAATTAATAGTGTTCCTTTTTACTCTCAGGACTGTTCTTTGGATAATAAATTATATAGTAACTTTATTCATGCCCCAAGCAAAAAGCAATTCAGTTTTTCTGTATGATTTTCATTGTATCTTCTCACTGAGCTGTACTGTAAACAGACAGTGGCATGCATCCATTGGAACAAGGTTTAAAAAATAACTACACCTTCTATTATTTTAGTACAGTTTTTTCTGATTCTAGAAGTAATATGTGCTTATTACAGAAAACGTAAAAACGTATACAGGGAAACAAATATTCTCTCTGAGTATAAGTAGAATTTCTATTGGAGAATAAAACGTGTTTGTTACATGCTACAAATAGGATTTACTGATCTGCCTCATCTCTCTGACCTCTGAATGTCATAGTGCTGGAGGCCTCAGGCCTTTAGATAACTTCCAGTCTCTAACAAGAACTCTGGATCTGGGCAGCCTTGGTTAGAAACTCCAAATCTACCACTTATTAGCCATTTACTTGTGACCTTGGGCAAGTTACTTAATCTCTCGGTGCTGTAGTTTCTAAATTTGCAAAAAGAGGACAATCATAGTACCTACCTTCCAGGGTCATGAGAATTAAGTGAGTTAGTACTTGCTAGAACATGTGTTTGTTAAATGGCTAACTAAACTTCAAATAAATTTGCATTCATTCTTCTGGTGCTCCAATTGAGTCCCAGTGTTTTAAGTATTATCAGTATCTTGACTACTTCCACAGTTATGTGGCCAACCCAAACCTCTCTCCAAAATCAGACTCAGGCCCAAGTGCCTGTCCTACATCTTCACTTACAGGCCTATCAAACTCTGCAGACACTGAACCAAATTCCTGAACTTTCCTCCAAAATTGCTCTACTCTAATTCAGTAAATGCTAGATTCACCTTTCTCAGGGCCTTAGAACAAAATCTTTGGAATCATCTTTTGGGCAGCACTTCCCATTCAGTTTGTTAGTAAATACTGTTGGCTCTATATTTAAAATATATCTGAAATCTCACCACTTCCCAACATTCTGTCCACTACCACTTTGACCCAACTGTTATTTAAATTCTAGTTAGCTGACAGATAGTGTAATTAGTTTCAGGAGTAGAATTTAATGATTCAACCTACTATGGCCTCTTGCCTGGATGATCACCAGAGCTTCCTCCTTTGCTCACCCCCACAATAGTGAACTCTCAAAACATCAGCAAAAGTCATATTTGGAAAGTATAAGTGAGATCATGCCTCTCCTTGGCTAAAACCAAAACAAAACAGAAAAACCTTTCAATGTCTTTCCATCTCACTTATGGTAAAAACCAAAATTCTTAAAATAAATACCCAAGCCTTTACCATGTAGTCACCTAGAGACCCCCTCCCAGAAATGCTCTTCCTTTAGTGTCCACTTGGCTCACTCCTCCACCACCATCAGGACTTTGCTCAAATGTCATTTTTTAAGGGAACCTTTCCTGGTTCTCCCATTTAAAATTGCCCCTTCTTACCTAGTCTGCTTACCTGACTTCTCAGAATTCCTCTCCCCCTATAACACTTTTTAGTAGCTGATATACCATATGTGTGACTAGTATGTTGTGTCTCTCTCTCCACTAAAATGCATTTTTCACAAGGGCAGGAATTTTTTCACTGGTGTGGTGGAGCAAGCTCACACAGGCTCACAAGAGTTGATTGAGCACCTGTCTCCCCAACTCAAAGTTCAATGGTGTGAGGTCAGTAGATTGAAGTCTGTTACTATCGGAGTATGTACATTATGTAAATAAGCAATTACTACAAACAAGTCCCCTCCCTCCCTGTGGTTGTTGAATATTTACCCAGCATGCTGTTGAAATTTTGTCTCATTCTCACACTGATGTGCCAGAGTGCTAACCACAACATGTGGCATGGCGTGGGCTGTCACTGAATATTTGCGTAATGAATCAATGAATGATGTATATTTGGTTTAGGTAAGCAGTTGCAACTATGACTGTGCATTGGTTGAAATGAGCAGGCCTGAACTTCTGGGTAGAATGTCAGGGCCCTACCACTGGCAGGCTATTTGACTGTGTGCTGTTTCCTTAGATTCTGAGATCCTATTCATTAACGATGGCCATTAACACTTATAAAGTGAACCGCAAACAAAAAACTAATTCATGTTTTATGTATCTCAAGGTTAAGTCTGAACTTCAAAGATGATCAATAAAAAAGATCTTAAAACTTAAGCTGTAGTTTTCAATCCAGAGTCTTTTTGTAGGTTAACTCTATTTTTCCAATCAGCTCCCGATCTTTGGGTGCAGATGCAGAATGTCTCTTTCTAGTGAGAGTTCTTTTAAAGCAAAGGAATAAAGAGAAGTAAAGCATGAGCTTTATTAATGACTCTGATTTTTGTTTTTTTTTTTTGCTTTTGGTATTTTGCTTTTTTTTTTTTTTTAGCTTTTGGTATCTAGATACATGCATATTGTATAGATTTAAAAACATCTAAAAATAGTATAGTAAGCAGAATGTTGCTGGTTGTGACTCTGAATATTTTGTTTACTTTCCATGTAGAATTTTTTTTGATAATGTCTGTTTATTTTTCTTTTCTGTAGCCCTGTGCCTGACTTACTACCCCAGCAATTTAGAGAAAAGAGTGTTTTCAGTTTTAGAGACAGTTATGCACATGGATTTACTTTCAAACTGTGTTTTTGGAAGCTTTTTGTTTCCTGAGGCATTTCACAGGTTCCTGGTATGCTGTTGGGTTTAACCTGATCACCAGCAGGGTTAGGTTGTTTCCAACTTCTTGTCAGACAGACAATACACAAAGACCTTAAGTAATTTGTCAATAACTGGTCAAGTGTATTCAGAATCCAGGTCTCTTGAATCTTAATCTGTGGCTTTTTATACTATGTAATATTTCCAATTTTTTCATTTGTTATCAATAAGCAGTTACAGAAAATATAGAAAGTTAAATTGCTTAAGATTCTCTCTCTCTCTGCCTCTCTCTCTCCCCCTCTCCCCTGCTTGAGCTCTCTTTCTCTCTTTCTCAAAAACAAAGACAAAAACAGAAACAAAAACTTACTCTTGTAGCAACACTGTTGATCATTTCCGATTTATTATTTTTTAGTGCATCATGTTCCTCTCAATCTTTAGAAATTTGAGGATGTTAGCAAATACTTTATGGGCTATGTTCACTTCTTAGAACTTTTTATAAACCTGGAAATAAGTAAACCAGGGAACTTAAAAAGATGGGTATTCTAGAATGCCCATGGAATGGTTTAGTTTTAAGTGATATGTTCAGATTACAGTACCTAGGACATTAAAAAAATATCATTAAACCTGATGCCAGGGTTATAGTTTTTAAAAAAATAGTTTTTTGCTTTAAAGCATATTGAATTTGAAGTATCTTGATTTGCTCAACTTTATTTCATTTGATGGGTTATGGTGTTTCTGTTTCAAAGATGATGGAACTATGTGGTTAAATCTTTTACACTTCATTGGATGGCCATCTTAGATGGAAAGAACTCTTTTATACCAACATAGAGGAGTGGAGCAGCAAAGGAAAAGACATTTTGATGGGGCAAGGCAAAGGAAAACCTGTATAATCTTACAGGGAAACTGAAAACCATTTTTGGTGGTCTATGAAATAAATGGCATTGTTTGTATATTTTAGATTTTTGCGGAGATTGTCTGCCACCTCAAAACACCAAATTAGACACTGACTTCCGATAAATATGGTTTAAGGGAATCAGTAGATTGAACATGGATATATTTGAAGTTCTTTGTATTTTGTAAATGAATGGCTATAATTTTGAAATATAAACTGATAAACCTTTCCTTTATTATTTTAGTTTTTCATGTAACAGAGAAAGAAAAAAATTATCTTAGTTTTTCCTTTCAAGGGATTTCTTGTCCTGTGTATTATTTAAGGAAGCCCAGCTCTGACTTTCTTCTATATCTGCTTTTATACATTGCGTTTAATTTTGCATTCATTGTCTAAACTCCCAATACAATAAAACCTTGGTTTGTGAGAATAATTCGTTCTGGAAACATGCTTATCATCAAAGCACTTATATATCAAAGTGAATTTCCCCATAAGAAATAAAGGAAACTCAGATGATTCATCCACAACCCAAAAATATTCGTATAAAAATGATTACAATACTGTAATATAATACAAAATAATAAAGAAAATTCAAAACATAAAGAAAAACAAGCAAATCAACCTGCACTTACCTTTGAAAACCTTCATGGCTGGTGTGAGGGAGACAAGAAAGAGGAGAGGTGGGTTATTGTGTAGGATGACTTTCACTATCACTAATGGAATCACTGCTAGCTATTGGCTAGCTATTGGCTCAATGGAATCTATTCCATTGGAATAGATGGAAGCTATTGTATACGCTTGGATGTTGACTACATTTACAGTATTAATAAGCTCTTGTCATATACTCTATTTAATGTAACTCACAATAAGGCAGCAGAGGAAAGGGTCTATATCTGCAGGCAGTCTGACCTAGAGTGAAGCAACACATTCCTAAGCTAACTCTTGTATGGAAAAACAAAGCACTGTCCATTGGTACTTTGAAGGGACAAAAAATACGCTAGTGCTGGTTGTGGGCACCTTTCAGTGTTCTGAAAAATCACTGATTTCTGCCAAATACCATGGCTAACATCCGAGCATGGGAGATGGTCACCCACAATACTGCAACGAGCGAGAGAGAGATAGAGAAGAGCCATTGGCTCAGTTGTGATCATGTGACATTTGGTGTCACATACTACTCATATTGCAAGACATTGCTCGTTTATCAAATTAAAATTTATTAGAAATGTTTCTCATCTTGCAGAACACTCGCAGAACAAGTGACTCGTAATCCAAGGTTTTACTGTATGTATATGCTTTCATGCATGGGCTGTCCATGGGTAAATTACTAAAGACATAGCAAACATTCTTGTGAAAACATGGTATATCTTGAATCATGAAATAAATCACTGAGATATATATACTATCAGGATAATAGCTAGCATAGCTATTTTTATGAGTGAATCTTTCATCATGTTTGAAAGTACTTTTTTTCCATATGTTCACATGTGACAATGCAGACAATTTCAAAAGAGAAAATTTAATGTTATATTTATGTCTTATACCTTGGGAAGATTTTTTTTTCCTAATGACTTATTAAATAATTATTTGAGTTAATGAATAGATTTAGTTATGCTACAAAGATTAACAAAAAAGTGTAAAGGTCTTAAGATCTGTTTCTATAATGGTGAACTTTCTGTATTGGTTGATTGCGGGTATGTGTTTGGTTTGCTTGAAGCACGAAAAGGTCAAACTTGACTTCTTGTTGAATGATCTTAAACATGAATGTAAATGTAGCTTTGTACTATACGTTTAATTATGGTTAAGGTATTAATCAGATTAAATGAAGTTATTGCCTACATCTTTAAAAATAGCTGTGCTATAAAATATCCCAGAATTACCTGTGGTTTTCAGTGTATAGTAAATCATGCTCTGTAAGGAAAGCATCAATATGTGCATTCTATTTTGATCTGCATAGTGTTCTTTAGTAATCAATGCATTCATTATGCACTATTTTAATTCCATGTGAGACTTTGGAAAATACATTAAGTGATAATTTTGCTTTTCTGTACAGGTATTATTTGAAG
The DNA here is from genome assembly GCF_018350155.1 of Leopardus geoffroyi. Classification (NCBI taxonomy): domain Eukaryota; kingdom Metazoa; phylum Chordata; class Mammalia; order Carnivora; family Felidae; genus Leopardus; species Leopardus geoffroyi. Next base: position 134,555,244 of record NC_059327.1, read on the forward strand.
TTGGGGTGCATGATATACAAAAGCTGAATTTTTCAGTAGGTTAAGAAGAATAATGTTAATTTAGATCATGAGTTCCAAAACCAGTTCCAATCTGGAATGTGTCATTCAACTCTTCTTTTGTTCATCTTCTCTAAAGGTGAATATTTATTTGGTTATATACTCTATACATCTCTAACTGATTCCTAAAAATGTTAAGGCAGTTACAAAAGTGCATATCCAAAAGATGAAGACCCAGACTTTGGAGAACATGGAACTACTAAACTTAAGTACTAATTAGATCTTTTTATAATTGTGCAATGAAAGAATCTTAATAATATAATGATTTGGATTTGAGAATAATGTTCTTTATTGTGTAAATGAAAACAGGGTTCCAGTGTCCATATTTTTAAATGTAGCATTTGATAAACTCTAATTTCCCCTTCTAAAAAACATATGAGACAACTCTTTGTAAACATTTTGATTCCTAAATGACTTTTTACTTTCCTTTTGAGGAAACATAACCTCTTACTCCTACCCTAAGAAAGAGTTTCTTTAAAAATTAACTATTATTTAATAAGGTGGAAAATTTTTCCTGTCTTGACTATATAATGCCACTTATTGCTGGCTATTTTATACTTCTTTTTTTATTGTAGACAAATTGAGAACGTGTAAATAAAAAATGTAGAATTCATGTGATTAGTTTAGTAGGCTAAATCATTGTGGTAATGAAGCCAGCATTCCAAGTTTGATCCTTTAAGAGGGAATTTAATATTAAGCTCTTTGAGGGCAGGAACTTTATATTCTCTGTGCCTAGAACATTGCTTGACAATTGTAAGACCCAAGTAAGTATTTGTTGAATGAAAAGCATACTGCAGTAATAGATAGACCTCAAGTCTCAGTGACTTATCAGAGCAAAAGTTTATTTCTTCTTATACAAAGTCTAGTACAGGTTAACAAGGGTTCTTCTCTATCTGGTGACTCAAGAATTTAGGTTCTTACTGTCTTGTGATGTGCCAGCTAAGACACCATAGTATGGAAAGAGATGGATTGTGGTGGCCCATCCCCTAAATGCCCCTGAATTTAGCTAACACCTGCCATTTCTACTTGTAATCCATTGGCCAGAAATCATCACATGGCCCCAACAGTACTGCAGGGGAAGGCTGGGGAATGTAGTAGAGGATGTGAATATTCATGGAACACTGTTTTTGCCACAGATGAAAACACAGAAAAATATTTTATTACTTAACCATTCTGAACCCTGTTGGTTATGTATTGACTATATAGCAATATTATAGTGTCTTGGGATGGCACTACAGTTCAAGCCAACTTTTTGTTAAAAACACTCTAAAATTGCTATTTAGCTACGTGCTTTTAAATGTTATCTTCTCAATAATAATAATTGTACTAGTATAATTATTATTATCAATAATAATTATTATACTATCAATTAGTATTATTATCAATAATAATAATTATACTAGTAGTAGTAAACTTTGTTGATGGTTTTTTAAGTAAGCTTATACCATACTAAGAGCTTTACATTTAACCTTCTCACTAATGAAAAGAGTAGCATATCGCTGTTATTCCATAAATAAGTATACTGAGTATAAGATTGTAAAAAGCTTGACTGAGAACTGACAGTCATGATTCTTAGAGAAAAGCTGGATTTTTACCCTTTGCTAAAGTTCTCAGTCTAGGATTTCTCAATGGCAAAATCAGAATATTAAGTCTTACATGAAATGATTTATTATACACCTAGCACCGTGTCTTGTCCTAATACTAGCTTGGTGATTAGCAGGCATTCAAGCAGTATTACTTTTCTGCCCTCATATATAAATGACAAGGGGCAGAAGCCATTCCCACTTTATTATTGATTACTGCAATGTGCTTTTTCACGTCATTGAAAATAATGGTTAAACATAATTTAAGTCTTAAAGTTTTACTGCATTATTGATTTGTTATAAGCCATTGATTCCACAGAGTATCCATCTCTGGGAAACCAATATAAAAGTCATATACTTTTCAGGCTGTAATCCTCCTCAGAGAGTAATACTTTAAGAAACAGAGTGGAGAAAATATGCTCTTGACAAAACAGAATCTAATCGTAAATATCATTAAGTATTGTTGTCTCAAATCTCCCTTTTTAAAACTTATATGTAAATTATTTGATTCAGATTTAAAATGGATTGAACCCATATTATGGTATTCTGCATAATATTCATGGTCATTCTGCATGGAATAACTCATTCTGCATGGAATAGCTGCATGAAATAACTGGTCATTATATGAGAATGAATAGCTCAACATCATTTATACCAAAAGCACAATCAGCACTTTTGGCAGATACTTTTCTGTATCCAAAGGACAATACTAAAATAATATCTAACAGATTAACCAGTTAATTTTCTGTAGGTTCATTTTGTAGCTAATTTATCTTGGCTATCCATAGCATGGATATGGTATATCCATAGCATCTTCAATAGTGCCTGATGTACAGTCAGTGATCAATATATATTTAACAAGCAAATAGAATCAGACCCTTTACATTTCTAGGCAGTTCTGAAAATCCACCTTTCCCTCATCAACACTGTCTACTTCAATCTTGAATTATGTAATGTTCATCTAAGTTCAAACTCCAGGCTAAGACAATAGATAAATACAAGAGAAGGGCATGTTATTCATTCATTTCTCTTGATCTTCTAAGCTCTATTCCCATAGCTCACCTTATCATAAGAAAACCATATCCTTGTTCTAAATTATTCTAGCTGAACTAGTGAATGGTTTAGCAAAAAAAACCAAAAACCAAAAACCAAAAAACAAACAAACAAAAAAACACATGTTTTAGAGTTGAATAAACTTCAATTTATATTAATTGACACGACTAATTAATGGTTCTAAGACCATTAATTCAACCACTGTTGAACCAATTAACAGCTCTGTACGCCACTTTCCTCGCCTGTAGTTAGTGTTAAATACAGTATTTAACAGAATACATACAGAGTTCACCTTTAGCAAGTAAGCAATTAATACTGCTTTACCTTTCTTTCTGCCCTTGAATTATTGAGAGCTGATATCATGTAAATCATATGAAAAATATTTTTATGCTTTTGATTAAAAATACATCTACTATTTGATGTTTGATTCCGGGTTATTACATAAAGAACTATTGAATATTCTTCCTGAGTTAAGTACTAGAGAGGGTTTATCTTTCCTATGAAGTGGTCTGGTATGATATATTCTGTGAGATTAATGAATCAAAACTTGCCACTTAATTGTGTTTTGTTGTTGGTTGTCATTATGTTTTTCTTTTGGCTTAGTGAAAGAATGACACTAAGTTTTGTGCTCAAAGCAATAGATAGTCATAACTTAAGCCTTCTGGTAAAACTGTCATCTCCCAGCCTGTTTTCTTTGAGGTCTGTTCCTAAAACTGGATTTAATGATTTTATTGTTCCCATATCCTTTATGGTGTTCTACACAAATCCTTTTTGGAACCACACAGAATATAAATAATAAATGAATGAAAGAATAACATGACTTGCTCAAGTTTTCACAGGTGTTAAGTGCAGAACTAATCCAGGCTTGGTGTTATTTTCAGCTGTACCATTCAAGAGAAACTAAGGAAGCTCAACCTCTACATATTTTTAAACCTTAATGTCTCCTGCTCAGGAAATGACTAGCAGTAACATAGGACAGTCATACACAAATGAAAATGGGGAGGGAATACTTGTGGCATATAGGTTATTAAATTTGAGAAGAATGCATCAAAGCTTTGGATACCTGCAGGATAAGATCAGTAATGTAGGACATTTTTCTTTTGCAAAACTCCATAGCTATAGGCTAGCAACTAACTGATAATGCGGACTCATTCCACAAAGCCCTTTCTTACAGGTCTGCATAAAGTGCAGGCTTTTCACAGAACAGATTATATTCAGATTTCCTCTCTGCCTACCAGACTGCCAGTGGCAATAATATCTTCTTTTAATTTAGCTTTAAAATTTTTTCACAGATGGGGGATAGGGAGGAAATGGGTTTGCTTTGAATTTTTGCAGAAAAAATTTCTCCTATATCCACATAGAAACATTGATTCATTTAAACATGAGGGGCACCTGGGTGGCTTAGTCGGTTGAGTGTCCGACTTTGGCTCAGGTCATGATCTGGCAGTCTGTGAGTTCAAGCCCCGTGTTGGGCTCTGTGCTGACAGCCCAGAGCCTGGAGCCTGCTTTGGATTCTGTGTCTCCCTCTCTCTCTGCCCCTCCCCCGCTCATGCTCTGTCTCTCTCTCTGTCAAAAATAAATAAACATTAAAAGAAATTTAAACATGATATTAATATTCAGTGGAGGAATGAGTTATTTAAAAAAATAATGTGAATCAATAATAGAATAGACTGTTCTAAACCTATAATTATTTTGAACCGTATTGATTTTCATAAGTTACCACTGTGGTGATTTATAATTTTTAAATACAATATTACTTATTTATAATTAACTAATTTCTTCTCTGGAAAGACTTTCCATTTTGATGAGCATTTATGAATACCTTTGTGTTTTAGTATAAATTCAATATAAACGGATTATGGAATGTTTATTTTTATGAGCCAATTGAGAGAGCATCAGTTGGATACTATATTATACCTATGAAACACATCCCTGGGAATATGATGTCTGGGCCTGCTAATGAGGTGATGATTCCAAGGAGAGTCACCATGACATTTTTAATTCCATGTCTTTTGTTTACTTGGTTTGACATGCATAGCTTCCCGTTTTTACTTCTCCAACTAGCCCTCTTTAAATGGTGACCTCTTAGGTCTCTTATATTTACTATTCTCTAAAATACTGATTCTTCACACAATCCTAAAATTTGTATGGAACCACAAAAGACCCTGAATAGCCAAAGTAATATTGAAGAAGAAAACCAAAGCATCACAATTCCAAACTTTAGCTTCTACTACAAAGCTGTCATCATCAAGACAGTATGGTATTGGCACAAAAACAGACACATAGACCAATGGAATGGAATAGAGTACCTAGAATTAGACTGACAAATGTATGGCTAACTAATCTTTGACAAAGCAGGAAAGAACATCCAATGGAAAAAAGACATTCTCTTTAGCAAATGGTGCTGGGAGAACTGGACAGCAACATGCTGAAGAATGAAACTAGACCACTTTCTTACACCATTCACAAAAATAAACTCAAAATGGATAAAGGACCTGAATGTGAGACGGGGAACCACCAAAACCCTAGAGGAGAAAGCAGGCAACAACCCCTTTGACTTCAGCCGCAGCAATTTCTTACTTGATGCATCTCTGAAGGCAAGGGAATTAAAAGCAGAAATGAACTATTGGGACCTCATGAAGATAAAAACTTCTGCACTGCAAAGGAAACAATCAACAAAACCAAAAGGCAACTGACAGAATGGGAAAAGATATTTGCAAATGACATATTGGATAAAGGGCTAGTATCCAAAATCTATAAAGAACTTACAAAGTCGACACCCAAAAAACAAATAATCCAGTGAAGAAATGGGCAGAAGACATGAATAGACACTTTTCCGAAGAAGACATCCAGATGGCCAACAGACAAATGAAATGATGCTCAGTGTCACTCATCATCAGGGAAATTCAAATCCAAACCACACTGAGAGACCACCTCACACCAGAGTGGCTAAAATAAAAAAATCAGGAAACTACAGATGCTGTTGAGGATGTGGAGAAATGGGAACCCTCTTGAACTGTTGGTGGGAATGCAAACTGGTGCAGCTGCTCTGGAGCACAGTGAGGAGGTTCCTCAAAAAATTAAAAATAGATCTACCCTGTGATCCAGCAATAGCACTACTAGGAATTTCACTACAGGAATACAGGAGTGTTAATGCATAGGGGCACATGTACCCCAATGTTTATAGCAGTGCTTTTATCAATAGCTAAATTATGGAAACAGCCTAAGTATCCATCAACTGATGAATGGATAAAGAATATGTGGTTTATATATACAATGGGATACAACTTGGCAATGAGAAGAATGAAATCCTTCCATTTGCAGCAACATGGATGGAACTGGAAGGTATTATGCTGAGTGAAATAAGTCAGTCAGAAAAGGACAGATATTCTATGTTTTCACTTCATTTGTGGATCTTGAGAAACTTAAACAGAAGACCATGGGGGAAGGGAAGAGGAAAAAATAGTTACAGAGAGGGAGGGAGGCAAACCATAAGAGACTCTTAAATACAGAGAATAAGCTGAGGGTGGGTGGGGGATGGGTAGGGGGAGGGGAACATGGGTGATGGGCATTGAGGAGGGCACTTGTTGGATGAGCACTGGGTGTTATATGTAAGCCAATTTGACAATAAATTGTGTTAAAGAAAAAATAAAATAGTGGTTCTTTAAGTGAGGAATTTGTTAAAAATACAGACTGTTAGCCTTACCCCAGTTCTACTGAATCAGAAACTTTCAGTGAGGCTCAGCAATCCATCTCTTACAAGTCCCTTAAGTAGTTCTGATCCATTTTGAAACTTCAGAATCTTTATTGGCTGGTCATGCCCTCCCAGTGTGAAATTTTGGCTCTTCCCTTCCTGGATTCAGCTCATCAGCTCCCAGTGACCTGAACTGGGAATATTTTTTTTAGCATTGATAATTTTTTATAGTACACTTAATGGCATACTTTCATAGGAACATTTTATTTATTTATTTATTTTTTTTTTTAAATTAAAAAAAAAATTTTTTTTTAACATTTATTTATTTTTGAGACAGAGAGAGACAGAGCATGAATGGTGTAGGAGCAGAGAGAGAGGGAGATACAGAATCAGAAGCAGGCTCCAGGCTCTGGGCCATCAGCCCAGAGCCCGACGCGGGGCTCGAACTCATGGACCGTGAGATCGTGACCTGAGCTGAAGTCGGACACTCAACCGACTGAGCCACCCAGGCGCCCCCATAGGAACATTTTAACGTTTATTTATTTTTGAGACAGAGAGAGACAGAGCATGAACGGGGGAGGGGCAGAGAGAGAAGGAGACACAGAATCGGAAACAGGCTCCAGGCTCTGAGCCATCAGCCCAGAGCCCGACGCGGGGCTCGAACTCATGGACCGCGAGATCGTGACCTGGCTGAAGTCGGACATTTAACCGACTGTGCCACCCAGGCGCCCCGGAACATTTTAAAGAGAAAGTTTATATTTGAACTTTACAATCATGAAAAAACTGCATGGAAATTGAGGATAAAATATACTGTATTAAATATGTTCTGAGCTTTTTGAGTTTCAATTTGGATTTGTAAACTTGGGGCACAGATGAAATCTGCCGGAAGCTTTTCAACACAACATGTTTGCCATCAAAATTTTGGTTACAACATCAATCCAAGAAAATTTCCAGTGTCATTATCTCTCTGTCTTACTGTTTAATAATTAAAATAGCCTTTCCCAATTATTTGAGGTACTTTCAAGGATGTGTTTTCTAACTTTTAGATTTTATATGAAGTTTAATTCAAAGTTACATATAAAGAGAATACTTGAAAGTAAATTGTGTGTGTGTGTGTGTGTGTGAATTCACAAACTTTGTAATGATAATTTTCGAAGATGGCAGTGTAGGAGGACACTGGGCTTACCTTGTCCTGATGATTGCTTAGATTCCACCCACATCTACCTAAATAACCCAGAAAACCACCAGAAGAGTAGCAGAATGGACTCTCCAGAGCCAAGCGTAGACAAGAGGCCCATAGAAGAGGCTGACGGTAGACAAGAGGGTGGAGAAGCAGTGTGTGCTACATGGACTGGTGGGAGGGAGCCGGGGTGGTGGAGGGGCAGCCTGCTGGGAAAGGCAGGGCCCCTGAAGTCTGGCTTGCAAAAGCAGAGAGGCAGGACTCCGTGAGTTCTGACAGCCAGCGGGACTTAACATCTGGAATGTTAAAAGTCAACAGCTCTGCTCTCAGAGAGCAGGGAGGGAGAGAGGACGCCAGGAGGGAGAGTTGTTGAGCCCTGGAAGGACAAAGCTCGGTGGGGGAACAAAGGCACTGGCAAGCACCATTTCCCTCTCCCATCCACCAGCCAAAATTCCAAGAGGAACCAGTTCCTGTCACCGAACTTGCTTGTACCTTGCAAATGCCCAATTCTGTGCTTCTGTGGATCCATCCCTCCAACGGACCTGCCTCCCTCCTGGTGCTGCAGGGCCCCTCCCACAGGGGACCACCAATGGTAAATCGAGCTAAGCCTGCCCCTCCTTCCCCTGTGCACCTTGGGAATCCACCCCTTCTAATATGCCCTTAGCCAGATCCCATCGAAGGAGCACCACAATCCTGGAAGTGTCCAAGCTGCCCAGACAGGGGCCACACCACTCCACAGTGAGTCCTGCCCCTGGGAGAGGGGAAGATAAGGTAAACACCAGTCTGACTGTGGCCCCAGCAGTGGGCTGGGGGCAGACATCGGGTCTGACTGCGGCCCTGCCCACCAACACAAGTTTCTCCGGACAGCACAGGGGAAGTTCCCTGCAGTTTAGCTACCACAGGGACTACCCAAAATGATGAAATGGAAGAATTCTCCTCAAAAGAAACTCCAGGAAGTAGAGACAGTTAATGAATTGATCAAAACCGATTTAAGCAATATAACAGAATAAGAATTTAGAATAATTGTCATAAAATTAATTGCTGGGCTTGAAAAAAGCCTAGAGGACAGCAGAGAATCTATTGCTACAGAGATCAAAGGACTAGAAAAATGGTCATGAGGAACTAAAAAATGCTATAAATGAGGTGTAAAATAAAATGGAGGTGGCCATAGCACAGATTGAAGAGGCAGAGGAGACAATAGGTGAATTAGAAGATAAAATTATGGAACAAGAAGAAGTTGAGGAGAGATAAAAAAAAATCCAGGAGTATGAGGGGAGAATTAGAGAACTAAGTGATGCAATCAAATGGAAAAATATGCATATCATAGGAATTCCAGAAGAAGAAGAGAGAGAGAAAGGGGCTGAAGGCTGAAGGTGTACTTGAACAAATCATAGTTGAGAACTTCCCTGATCTAGAGAAGGAAAAAGGCATTGAAATCCAAGAGGCGCAGAGAACTCCCTTCAGATGTAACTTGAATCCATCTTCAACACATCATATAATAGTGAAACTGGCAAAATACAAGGATAAAGAGAAAATTCTGAAAGCAGATAGGGATAAACATGCTCTAACATATAAAGGGAGACCGATAAGACTAGTGACAGATCTATCTACCAAAACTTGGAAGGCAAGAAAAGAATGGCAGGGAATCTTCAATGTGATGAACAGAAAAAAATATGCAGCCGAGAATCCTTTATCCAGCAAGTCTGTCATTCAGAATAGAAGGAAAGATAAAGGTTTTCCCAAACAAAAACTGAAGGAATTCATCACCACTACAACAGCCCTACAAGAGATCCTAAGGGGGATTCTGTGAGTGAAATGTTGCAAGGACCACAAGGTACCAGAGACATCCCTATAGGCATGAAACCTACAGACATCACAATGACTCTAAACCCAGATCTTTCAATAATGACACTGAATGTAAATGGACTAAATGCTCCAACCAAAAGACATAGGGTATCAGAATGGATAAAAAAACAAGGCCCATCTATTTGCTGTCTACAAGAGACTCATTTTAGACCTGAGGACACCTTCATATTGAATGTGAGGGGATGGAGAACTATCTATCATGCTACTGGAGGTCAAAAGAAAGCTGGAGTAGCCATAGTTATATCAGACAAACTAGACTTTAAATTAAAGTCTGTAACAAGAGGTGAAGAAGGGCATTATATAATAATTACAGGGTCTATCCCTCAGGAAGAGCTAACAATTATAAATGTCTATGAGCCGAATACAGGAGCCCCCAAATATATAAAACAATTAATCACAAACATAAGCTACCTTATTTATAAGAATGTGGCAATTGCAAGGGACTTTAATACTCCTCTTACAACAAAGAATAGATCATCTAGACAGAGAATCAATGAAGAAACAAGGGCCCTGAATGATACATTGGATCAGATGGACTTGACAGATATATTTAGAACTCTGCATCCCAAAATCACAGAATATACTTTCTTCTTGAGTGCACATGGAACATTCTCCAAGATAGATTACATACTGTGTCACAAAACAGCCCTTCATAAGTATAAAAGAATTGAGATCATAGCATGCACACTTTCAGACCACAATGCTATGAAACTTGAAATCAACCACAGGAAAAAGTCTGGAAAACCTCCAAAAGCATGGAGGTTAAAGAACACCCTACTAAAGAATGAATGGGTCAACCAGGCAATTAGAGAAGAAATTAAAAAATTTATGGAAACAAATGAAAATGAAAATACAACAATCCAAACCCTTTGGGATGCAGCGAAGGCAGTCCTGAGAAGAAAATGCATTGCATTTCAGGCCTATCTCAAGAAACAAGAAGAATCCCCAATACAAAATCTAACAGCACACCTAAAGGAAATAGAAGCAGAACAGCAAAGACACCCCAAACCCAGCAGAAGAAGAAAAATAATAAAGATCAGAGCAGAAATGATCTAGAATCTAAAAAAACTGTAGAGCAGATCAATGAAACCAAGAGTTGGTTTTTTGAAAAAAAGAAACAAAATTGATAAACCTCTAGCCAGGCTTCTCAAAAAGAAAAGGGAGATGACCCAAATAGATAAAATCATGAATGAAAATGTAATTATGACAACCAATCCCTCAGAAATACAAGCAATTATCAGGGAATACTATGAAAAATTATATGCCAACAAACTGGACAACCTGGAAGAAATGAACAAATTCCTAAGCACCCACACACTTCCAAAACTCAAACAGGAAGAAATAGAAAACTGGAACAGACCCATAACTAGCGAAGAAATGGAATCAGTTATCAAAAATCTCCCAACAAATAAGAGTCCAGGACCACATGGCTTCCCAGGGGAATTCTACCAGACATTTAAAGCAGGGATAATACCTATCTTCTCAAGCTGTTCAAAAAAATGTAAAGGGAAGGTAAAACTTCCAGACTCATTCTATAAGCCAGCATGAGTTTGATTCCCAAACCAGACAGAGACCCAGCAAAAAAAGAGAACTAAAAAAAAGAGGCCAATATCCCTGATGAATATGGATGCAAAAATTCTCAATAAGATACTAGCAAATTGAATTCAACAGCATATAAAAAGAATTATTCACCATGATCAAGTGGGATTCATTGCTGGGCTGCAGGGCTGGCTCAGTATTCAGAAATCAATCAATGTGATATATCACATTAATAAAAGAAAAGATAAGAACCATATGATCCTGTCAATTGATGCAGAAAAAGCACTTGACAAAATTCAGCAGCCTTTCTTAATAAAAACCCTCGAGAAAGCCGGGATAGAAGGAACATACTTAAACATCATAAAAGCCATTTATGAAAAGCCCACAGCTGATATCATCCTCAATGGGGAAAAACTGAGAGCTTTCCCCCTGAGATCAGGAACACTACAGGGATGTCCACTCTCACCGCTGTTGTTTAACATAGTGTTGGAAGTTCTAGCATCAGCAATCAGACAACAAAAGGAAATCAAAGGCATCAAAACTGGCAGATGAAGTCAAGCTTTCACTGTTTGCAGATGACATGATATTATACATGGAATACCCAATAGACTCCACCAAAAGTCTGCTATAACTGATAGATGAATTCAGCAATGTCGCAGGGTACAAAATTAATGTACAGAAATCAGTTACATTCTTATACACTAATAATGAAGCAACAGAAAAACAAATAAACTGATCCCATTCACAATTGCACCAAGAATCATAAAATACCTAAGAATAAACCTAACCAAAGATGTAAAAGATCTGTATGCTGAAAACTATAGAAAGCTTATGAAGGTAATTGAAGAAGATACAAAGAAATGGAAAAACATTGTGTGCACATGGATTGGAAGAATAAATATTGTTAAAAGTCAATACTACCCAAAACAATCTACACATTCAATGCAATCCCAATCAAAATTGCACCAGCATTCTTCTTGAAGCCAGAGAAAGCAATCCTAAAATTTGTGTGGAGCCACAAAAGACCCCGAATAGTCAAAGTAATATTGAAGAAGAAGACCAAAGCAGGAGTCATCACAATCCCAGACTTTAGCCTCTACTACAAATTGTCATCCTCAAGACAGCATGGTATTGGCACAAAAACAGACACATAGACCAATGGAATAGAATAGAGTACCCAGAATTGGACCCACAAAAGTATGGCCAACTAATCTTGGACAAAGCAGGAAAGAACATCCAATAGATTAAAGACATTCTCTTTAGTAAATGGTGCTGGGAGAACTGGACAGCAACATGCAGAAGAATGAAACTAGACCACTATCTTACACCATTAACAAAAATAAACTCAAAATGGATAAAGGACCTGAATGTGAGACAGGAAACCATCAAAACCGTAGAGGAGAAAGCAGGAAAAAACCTCTTTGACCTCAGCTGCAGTAATTTCTTACTTGACACATCTCCAAAGGCAAGGGAATTAAAAGCAGAAATGAACTATTGGGACCTCATGAGGATAAAAAGCTTTTGCACTGCAAAGGAAACAATTAACAAAACTAAAAGGCAACTGATGGAATGGGAAAAGATATTTGCAAATGACATATCAGACAAAAGGCTAGTATCCAAAATCTATAAAGAACTCACCAAACTCCACACCCGAAAAACAAATAATCCAGTGAAGAAATGGGCAGAAAACATGAATAGACACTTCTCTAAAGAAGACATCCAGATGGCCAACAGGCACATGAAATGATGCTCAACGTCACTCCTCATCAGGGAAATACAAATCAAAACCACACTGAGATATCACCTCACACCAGAGTGGCTAAAATAAAAAAATCAGGAGACTATAGATGCTGGAGAGGATGTTGAGAAACAGGAATCCTCTTGCTCTGTTGGTGGGAATGCAAACTGGTGCAGCCTCTCTGGAAACAGTGTGGAGGTTCCTCAAAAAATTAAAATAGATCTACCCTATGACCCAGCAATAGCACTGCTAGGAATTTACCCAAGGGATACGGGAGTGCTGATGCATAGGGCACTTGTACCCCAATGTTTATAGCAGCACTTTCAACAATAGCCAAATTGTGGAAAGAGCCGAAATGTCCATCAACTGATGAATGGATAAAGAAATTGTGGTTTATACACACAATGGAATACCACTTGGCAATGAAAAAGAATGAAATATGGCCTTTCGTAGCAATGTGGATGGAACTGGAGAGTGTTATGCTAAGTGAAATAAGTCATACAGAGAAAGACAGATACCATATGTTTTCACTCTTATGTGGATTCTGAGAAACTTAACAGAAGACCATGGGGAGGGTAAGGGAAAAAAAATTTAGAGAGGGAGGGAGGCAAACCATAAGAGACTCTTAAAAACTGAGAACAAACTGAGGATTGATGGGGGAGTGGGAGGGAGGGGAAAGTGGGTGATGGGCATTGAGGAGGGCACCTTTTGGGATGAGCACTGGGTGTTGTATGGAAACCAATTTGACAATAAATTTCATATTAAAAATTAATTAATTAATTAATTACAAATGATGATTTTCAATATCATTGTGAGAAATTATATGCTTAAAATGGAGAAAAAAGATCATGAAGTAATTTTTCTTTTAGAAAATGTGTCAAGGCACTAGATAGCTTTTATTTGTCACTTTTTGACTGGGAATTCATACTCTTCTTACTGAAATCTTGCTGCTGGTATACACTCTGTGATTGTTTTAACCATTTTTATTTTATTTTTTATTTTTTTTTAATATTTATTTATTTTTGAGACAGAGAGAGACAGAGCATGAACAGGGGAGGGGCAGAGAGAGAAGGAGACACAGAATCTGAAACGGGCTCCAGGCTCTGAGCGGTCAGCACAGAGCCCGACGCGGGGCTCGAACTCGCGGACCGTGAGATCATGACCTGAGCCGAAGTCGGCCGCTTAACCGACTGAGCCACCCAGGCGCCCCATTAACCATTTTTATCAAATTGCCAAGACTATACGTAGCTTCCCCATCCTATAAAAAGTTCTGTTACAGACATGCACTGGGAAAAATGACAGGGTGCTTCTCAGGACTGTGAATAATTGCTGAGATGAAATGATATAGTCCATTATAGCACTTGGCCAACTGTTGACCTTTCTTAATACCGAGACTTTGAGTCTGGGTCAGTGAGGTTCTTTCAAATATTTCAACATGAGATGAGGGGTAATCCTTGTCATAATTAGGACTCTGGTTTCCCATTTGTGTGCCAGGAACAATGTAATTTGGCAATACATAAATACACAAAATGTGTTCCCTGACGCAGATGCAGAAATCTCATTTTACTTTTCAAATATGTCAGGCAGAAGTATAAGTTCGGATTCAAAGTCTTCAGGTGATCCTTCCACTATAGTGTATGGTTCTCAACATGTGTCAGAATACTTCGAGGGCTTAATGAGACAGATTGTTGGGCCTTGACCACAGAGTTTCTGATTCAATAGGTGTGAGGCGGGAGTGAGCATTTGCATTTCTAACAGGTTTCCAGGTGATGCTGACACTGATGCTCCAGGAAGCATATCTTGAGAATGACTGCTGTAATGCTGTCTTTCTCAAAGTCAGATTCTCAAATCTCAAGTTTCTCAAGTCAGAACCACCTGGATTGCCTGGCAATCTAATCCTCAGATTATCAGGTTTTATGTGGTGGTCTACATCCAAATCTCCAATGAGGTATGACAGTGATTTGCCTTTGGTCAAGCTCCTCAGGTGCTCATTCACATTTGAAAACCAGTTAGAAGGGAGGTCCAGGGAAAACACTAATCATGTTTCCTCTCAAGAATTACCAATTTATACCTGTGGGTTGGCATCTAGCAGTTGTTTTTATTATACATAGTAAATGAATGAATTAATGAAAATGAATGAATGCAAGCAATTAGTTGCTACTCCTTGTTTGCTTCCAGCACCTTTTCTTTATTCTACCATAGAATATATCATCCATATTTTAACTACTTGCTTACTTGACTGCCTCCTTCTAGACAGAGACCTTTTCTTTTTGTTGTTTTTCCAGGGCCAACCCCAGCATTTGGCACATAATATGTATATCATCAGTATTTGTTAGATTAAATGATTGTAAATGTTGAGTAGAATATCTCTTAGGGTTAGTCTGAAAACTGAGCTAGAAAAGCCATAGGCAAGTCGGAAGGAGTGGGGTGGTACCAAGATACAGCATTAAGTCAAGTGTCTGGAACATAAAATATTCCTTAAGATTAGTATATATATGCAGTGTAGTTGGAACAAGTGACATTTCAGAAGTGAAGAGAGTAAGTGGGGGATATAGAAATGGATAATGTAGGTTTGATGAAGGTAGTTTGTGCTAAGAATTTTGTGGGTGGTCAGAAATGAGGACATTAAAGGATGTAAAAAAGGGCCAGAACACACAAATGAAGTTAAGGCACTTCCTTCATCCCAAATTAACCTTGACAAATGAATTCATTTGTTAGTCTAGCAGCAGTTACTTTTTTACCTTTCAACGCCAGGTGGGGGGGGAGGGGGAAGACCTTAATAGTGGTTAGTCTGCTGAGATACCCAAAAAGCCTAGAGTAGAAATGGACTGTAGTATGGAGAGAAGTTCCTGATACTGTGGTTAACATCAAGGATTGCTTAAATATTAATGTTCTGGTTTTTGCTGCTGTTCACACTCATTGTTTAAATTCTAAATCCCATTTTTGTCTCCTTGAATAAATATACAATGCCCTGATTTTTAATAGTCTTGTTTAATTTCCTGTTCCATGCTTCCTGGACTGTCTCCTGAATTTCAGACCTCTCCTTATTGTATTCATAAATTACCTGAATTTTCAATTTTCAGTTTAAACAACCTGGATTCCTCATCTATAGTCCACTCTGTTCTTTGAGGTCTGTGTGCATTTCTACTGGATTGCTGCCACCATATGTCTTCTAGTCATAGGCGGGTGCCTGTGACTTGCATTCTGCTTTGAGTCTGGACTTGTAAGATGCTAGCATAAGATTGCTCTAGATTCGTAGGTTTTGCCACTCATGTCCATGCAGTCCGCACTGTCGTGTCCTCATTTACATTACTTGTAGTGTCTGGCTCCCTTTCCAAGAGCATGCAGGGGCAAATTAGTTTGTACTTATATTTCAATTTTTTTAGATTTAGAAATGAAATTTTTATTTTAAAATCTCTAAGGACAGTGGTATTATGACCAACCAGAAGTTCAGAGACAAAGGAGGTCTAAATCTTCCTTCAAATTATGTGAGAATCAGGTTTTCAGAAGTCAACGTGTGTTAAAACCATACAAAGATCCTTTAGTTTAGATTCTAGGCTCAGAACATTAAAGGCAGGGTTTTGGTTTTGTTTGTTTAATAATTAAACCTTTGGCATAACTCAAAAGTCTAAGGTATGTAAGAAACTATTCATTGTATAAGAAATTATTCCTGAATGTCCCACTCATTGCAGGACAACTAGCATTATTCAATAAGCCAACCAAGTACAAGGCACATTTTCTATCATATGGTATACGAAAACATGCCCACAAATCACCCAAATACCACTAAGGGTCAATGTCACCTCTAAATAGAATTATTCAGTTTTCAATTCTGGGTATGGGGAGGAGGCTACAGAATATGAGAGTGCTCAAAACCTGAACAAAATCAAGCAAGAAGGAGAGGGGATGACTATCGGGTAGGCATCCACCAGTGTGTGTCACAAGAAATAGTCTAGACAATATTTTGTAAGGCTCTTTCCAGCTACAGAGTTGAAATTATTTAATGTCACAAAATGCAGTATAAATTTATTTATGGTAAAAAAATATTTATGGGTAAACAATAATCATGGATAATGAATATTTATATTATATTCACAAATTATAATTCAAATTACAAGGACAGATTCTTCCATTGCTAAATGTAATAAATAGTAGGACTTGTCTTAAAGATAAACAAAACATACAACAATCAACATATTTAAATCTAAGCTTGTAAAGAATAAAAAGATGTCATGTGTCATTTTAGAATACTGTTAATTTGGACTAAAATTATTCAGTGTTTAATGAAGGATAATAACATTTTGGGCATTATTGAGAACAAATGAAGTCAATGCCATTTAATTCAAGTTTACCTAATTAAAAAATTAAAACTACACATTATTCTGTATCTCACTTCTTTTTTTTTTTTTTTTTTTTTAAATTTTTTTTTCAACGTTTTATTTTTTATTTTTGGGACAGAGAGAGACAGAGCATGAACGGGGGAGGGGCAGAGAGAGAGGGAGACACAGAATCGGAAACAGGCTCCAGGCTCTGAGCCATCAGCCCAGAACCCGACGCGGGGCTCGAACTCCCGGACCGCGAGATCGTGACCTGGCTGAAGTCGGACGCTTAACCGACTGCGCCACCCAGGCGCCCCTCTCACTTCTTTTTGAAAAGGGATATAGATACAATCTTCTATCCTTTCTCGTCTCTAATAATGGATGATCAGGAATCACCTCTGAAGTTTCTAGCATAGTATATGGGCCCAATATATGTTTGGTAGATGTTTGCTTCATAGATAATTAAATGTTTTTTTTTTTTAATTTTTTTAATGCTTATTTTATTTTTGATGGAGAGAGAGAAAGAGTGTGAGTGGGGGAGAGGCAGAGAGAGAGGGAGACACAGAATCTAAGGGAGGTTCCAGGCTCTGAACTGTCAGCACAGTGCCCAATGCAGGACTTGAACTCAGGAACAGTGAGATCATGACCTGAGCGGAAGTTCCACGCTTAACTGACTGAGCTACCCAGGCGGCCCAATAATTAAATGGTTTTAATGAAACATTTCAAAAAAGATTATGTAGACCTAATCTAAGATTATTTTATTATTATTAATTTTAATACCAAAAACAAATATTTTTAATGTATTTTTTCTAAGTTCTTTTACTCCAGGTTATTTTACATAGACTAATACATATTTTGCATATGAAATTCAGGTTTATATAATGATGATAGATGACTATGAATTAGTAATCATTAAAAGAACAGGCTTTTCTACAGCTCATGATCATTCTGGTTGCTCGCTTGTCTCACATTTTTATTGTTCTTTTCATAGGGTTTCGATAAACAAGTGGATGTGTCATATATTGCCAAACATTACAACATGAGCAAAAGCAAAGTTGACAACCAATTCTACAGTGTGGAAGTGGGAGACTCAACCTTCACAGTTCTCAAGCGCTACCAGAATTTAAAGCCTATTGGCTCTGGGGCTCAGGGAATAGTTTGGTAAGTGGAATGGATTTAACATTTATTTATTTATTTGTTTGTTTATTGATTGATTGATTGATTGAAGTATAATTGACATACAGTGTTATATTAGTTTCATGTGTGCAACATATTCAACAATTCTATACATTACTCAGTGCTCACCATGAAAAGTAGTCACCATCCATCACCAAGCAACATTACTACAATCTTATTGACTGTATTCCCTATGCTATACTTTTCATCTCTGTGACTTCTTTATTTTATAACTGGAGGTTTGTACTTCTTAATCCCCTTTATCTATTTCACTTATCCCCTCATCCATCACCCTTCTGGCAATCACTAGTTTGTTCTCTGTATTTAAGTTTCTGTTTTTTGGCACAGAGGAAGGCAAACCATAAGAGACTCTTAAATACAGAGAACAAACTGAGAGTTGCTGGAGGGGAGGTGGGTGGGAGAATGCTCTAAATGGGTGATGGGCATTAAGGAGGGCTCTTCTTAGGACGAGCACCGGGTATTTTATGTAAGTGATGAATCACTGGGTTCTACTCTTAAAACCAATACTACACAGTAACTAACTTGAATTTAAATAAATAAATTTTAAAAAGAGTATGTTTTTTGGTTTGTTTGTCTCTTTGTTTTGTTTTTTGGATTCCATATATAAGTGGAATCATGCTATTTATCTTTCTCTTTCTGACTTATTTCACCTGTATTTTTAAAGGGAACAATGCTGTGTATGTCAACTAATCATAAACATGCACACAAATAAACATAAATAAATATAGCATGATTTGAGAATGGAAGAATACTTTCTATCAAATAAAAGTCAAATTATGAGCATTATTGTAACTCATTGCCCGTGTGCTAAAAAAATTTACGATTTTACTTGTGACTAGTTTTTCTATTCACAAAAAAATGTCCATTATACAACAACCATGGAGAAACCAAGAAAACTGGAGGTTTTCTAGCTGTTGCTAATGCATTGGAAAATTTTCTTTGGATGTTTTAGCAGCAAGAAATATGTGTTAAGATAACCAGCAAATAAAATTCCCTGCATTCTAAATAAGTATAAATTATATGTCAAATGTTCCTGTGACTTTTAAAGTTCTGTGTTTAAAATTCAGTTACCTATTAGAAAAAGTGGTATTTTTAAAATGTTTGTTGAATGTTTCCAAAGTGGAAAAATTCTGGGCATCCTTAATAACCATTCTTTAATGACATTTTTCAGTGGCAAATTGAAATGGTGACAAATCAAAATCTTATTAACTGTTCTGTAAAATTTTTGCAAGAGTGATGATATCAGATTGATAAGCATTTATTCTATGTAGTTTTGACTTGTAACCACCAAATGTATTTAGTATGAACTTATTAGTATAATAATTTTCAATTTGATAACCCATAAGTAAAAATTTAGGACATGTACTATAAATATGTATGTATGTATGTACTTATTTATTTATTTATTTATTTATTGAGGATATTTACTTAGATCAATATACTCATTTGTTATATAAATTACTGCTACATTAGTAATGTCCATTTAGAAGCATACTTTTAAAAGATGAGATAAAGATGAAATCAATTTTATTTAAAAACAGATTTTACTTTAAACTTTTCTTCACTCATTTGATATAATGTAATTATGATGACAACAATGTGGTAGTGTTCATTACACCTTCATTTTATATTTCATAAAACAATTTCAAAATCTGATTCACTTCATTTTTTATTTTTAATACTTTTTTTAGAGCAAAACGTCTTAGAGAAAAATTGAAAAGAAGGTACAGAGATTTTCCATGTTCCTCCTTCCCCCACACATGCACAGCCTCCTCCATTATCAACATCCCCAGCAAAAGTGGTATATTTATTACAGATGATGACCCTACATTGATACATCATAATCACCAAAGCCCATAGCTTACATTAGGATTTATTCTTGGTGTTGTACATTCTATGGATTTAAACAAATGTAAAATGTTATGTATCCATTTTTATGGTATCATATAGAGTATTTCCACCACTCTAAAAATCCTATATACTCCACCTGTTCATCTGTCTCTTACTCCCAACTCCTGGCAACCATTGATCTTTTTACTCTTTCCATAGATTTGCCTTTTCCAGAATGTCATATAGTCGGAATCAAACAGAATATAGCCTTTTTAAATTGGCTTCTTTCACTTAGTAATATGCACTTAAAATTCCTTCATGTCTTTTCACAGATTGATAGCTCATTTCTTTTTATCCCTGAATAATTCCTTGTCTAGGTATGCCACAGGTTATTCTTTCACCTACTTTAGGACATCTTGGTTGCTTTCAAGTTTTGGCCATTATAAATAAAACTGCTTTAAACATCCATGTACAGGTTTTCTGTGGACATAAGTTTTAAACATTTACTTCATTTTGATAACTGGTTTTAAGTTCATTCTCAATTCTTAGTAAATGTAAATGGCAGCTGTGCATGGTTGGTGTACGCACTAAATCATTTACTAGCATTAAACCCCATTTATCAAATATATCAAAGCCTTTATTGAAATTTGCTTAGTAATTACCTAATGTCAATCAGTAATTGTTTCTGCAATTTGAAAAATGGAACAGTTAAATATTTTTAACTATGGACCAAACCTTTCATTTCAAACATTTAAACAGCTAAAGGAATTCTTATGTTCAGTTTTTATTATTTATTAATTATGCTGCAGGTATGAGTTGAATCTCTTTGTGGCACAAAGTAGTTTCATGGCATGATAGGCACAATAATGGTCCCCCAAAGATGCCCAGACTCTAATCCTCAGAAACAATGAATATGTTATCTAACATGGCAAGAGGGACTCTGCAGATGTGATTAAGGTTAAGGCCTTAAAATGGGGAGATTATCCTGAAATATTCAGAGAGATCAATTTAATCACATGAGTTCTTAAAAAGTGGAAAAGAAAGGCAGAAGAGTGGGTCAGAGAGATGCAATGGGAAAAGAGAGATAAGAGATTTAAGACATGTGAGAGGCTTGCTTATTGTTGCTGGCTTTAAAGCTAGAGGAAGAAGGTCATGAGCCAAGAAATGGTCTGGCTTCTAGAAGCTGGGAATTGCTATCAGCTGCCAATCAGTAAGAAAAATAGAGGGCTGCATTAGGTCATGTAACCACAGGGAATTGGAGTCTCACAACAAACCCAATTGAGCAAGGAAACAAATTCTCCTCTAGCACCTCCAGAAAAGAACCAGTCTGCTAACATCTTGACTAGCCTGGTGAGGCCCATGTAAGGACTTCTGATCTGCAGAACTGTCAGGTAATAAATTTGTGTTGTTTAAACAATTAAGTTTGTGGTGGTTTGTTGTGTCAGCAACACTAATACCGTTGGTATAGTAAAGATAAATCTCCTAGAGCAAGCACACCGAACTATAATGTTTTCAGAGGAAGGAATTTAGGGTGCCTCTGTCAATCCCCCTCAAACCATGAAATTTCCATTTTCCTTTTAAATTTTTTTTACCCTAGGTAATATGTAACCAGCTGCTAGGGGACAGGGGATAAATTGTGTTTGGGAGAGACCAGTATTAATTTGTTTATTAAATATTAGTAATTTTAATTTCCTCTCTACATTACAATATATGTTTATATTTTCTGCATTCTATTAGATGTCTTATATACTACCTGGGGAGTGGGAATCCCATTTGGGATATCACTGCATTTATGAACAACTTTAAAAATGAAATAGGAAATAAGACAAAAAGAAAAAAAATCTTATGAAGGAAGAGAGGAGATGGAGAAAGCAGAGGAATTTCTGGCTACCTTTCTTAAAAGGAAAATTATAGAACATGAGAAAGTTTTCCTACATTTCTCAGTTCAGATGCTGAAATACTCATTGGGATTGTTTTATTTTCCATTAAATAAAACAGCCACAGAAAGTAAGGGCACTAGTGAAAGGAAGCTGATAGACCTTAATGATTTAAAAATAGACCCAAAACACCATTTTTCTCAAGAAGTTAGCAGACTGTACCAGAAAGATTTGAAAATCCACGAAAAATTTCTTTGGGCATTTTGAGCCTCTATTTCTCCTTGTACAGGACAGAAATCATCTTAGTTCTTAGGTATACTAACTGAAATAGATTTCAATAAATGATGTGTCCTTGAGTAAAATTTTTAATCCAGTTTTACCATAAATTTATCAGCAAATTTGTCAGAAAAGACACCTGAATTCCAAAATGTTAGCCTTGGAGCTTCCTGGGATTATTATTAGTTTTCGGGTTACAGCTGAGGGAAATAAAGCTAGCAAAGACCAAGATGAAGGGATAGAAATAGGATGGCATCCTCTTCTTCCTCATCTTCCAATTCGCTACTCTACCATCTGTACAGGACACCACAATTCCGGCACATTCCTTTCTAGACATGAATATAGTTGTCCCTTCCTTGTCCCTCTTCCTCAACCTAGCTTTGAGATATCTTTATTTATCATAACTCATGTCTATAATTTTTTATTTCTCTTGAGTATCTATTGTTGTATTAATGTGTCCTCTCCACAGCCTTTTAATTTCCTTCTTATTGCCTTTTGTCACTGGTGAGTTTATCCACCTATCCCCTACATCAAACACACATCCATTTTCAGACATGTCTCTAAAATCCACAGACCTTTTCTCTGTCCATGAAAACGCAAATTAGTGTGTTTTGAATGTCCCATACAATTCTGAGTGTAGTGACTGGGAGATATTGGAAACTGGGCGTATCTGGGGATCCTGGGATGTGGGGCAGACAATCTGAAATAGATGATTCATTTATTTTGCTTTATTTTATTTATAACCAGGAATAAAACATGGAGGAATCAATTTTTGTATGCATGTGTCACCATAAAATTTTGTGTGTTTGTGTAAGAAGGATTTTACTTTTCAAGGGTAAATGTTGGCATATTGGTACTTATGTTTGAAATGGAATCTCATTTCTACTGTTTCAATTACTTTAAATTATTATTGGGTTCCTATACTTTCTTTCCTCTCTTTGAATTGCCTTACTGCTTATTTACTATCAGGGGAACACAGGCAATAGCAAAATATCTTCAAAAAGAATTAATCACTACTATGCTATCATTCACCATGGATGATGGACCAACAGTGTCATTATTGAGAATCATTAAATAAAATCTAATACAAAATATTTGGGAATAAATGAAAATTTCCTTTCTACCTCTGAGAAAAAAAGATAATCTATTGTAACAGAAAGAAACAATGATTGAGCAGGGTCCAATATGGCAGTGTAGCAATGTCCTGAACTGACCTCCTCCCATAGACTCCCAAGTCTACACCTACATATGGATCATTTCATATGGAAAAGATCTGAAAACTAGATGAACTCTTCTCCACAACAAAGGGTAAAAGGACCACATTGAGAATGGTAGGAGAGGCAGAGAAACAATCTTGTAAAAATCCCACCCCCAGTGCAGCAACATACAATGGTGAGTGATCTCACCAGATAGGCACATATCCCAAAGGAGCAAAGGGCTTGTGTCCCACATTGGGCACCCTAGCCCTTGAGATGTGCACCAGAATGATGAGTCCTCAGAATGTCTGGTTTGGAGCACCAATGGGGCTGATGTCTGGGGATCTCAGAGTGCCATAGGAAACTGATGTTCCCCTCCTGGAAGGCTCATGTGTGGTTTTGCTCTTCCCACGACCAAGTGAATAAACAGCAGTTTGAAAAATACCTAGATTATATGTGAAGGAGAATCATTTGCTGATTTGAGGTCATTGGCTGGAGGAGTGGAGGACAGTTGAGATCCTCCTTGGAGACAGAAGCATTAACAGATGCCATCATTATACTCTTCACACAGCCTGCCAGCACAAGCAGGTGAGCTTGGAAATGGCATCATGGCATTGCTAGGACAGTTTGGGGTAAGCAGTTATAGCACTTGCTGAAACTGGAGAGCACAGGTAGTTGTAACTCTTCCCTGTTCCCTGGCTGGCGTGGACAAGTACAAGCAGTTATGACATCTTTCCGCTCTCAGCCTACAGCTAGTGCCTGCACTGACAGGGTTCTCTCTTGCTGCATCATTGAAGCCTGCAGGCATGCATAAACAAGACATTTTCTTGCTGCCTTTCTGAAGCTAGCAGGCATACCCTGCCTAGTACACTCTTCAGCTGCCTTGTTAAAGCCAGAGGCCATGTGTAATCTACACAGGGGACATCCCTTGATCACCTGACCCTGGTGGCCAAGAGGACTGGCATTCCAGAACTCCATGGAACTGTAACAATCAGAAAGACACCTCTTGACAGGCCACCACCCCCAGGGAGGTACACAGCTGACTGAAACACAAGTCCAATCTTCCTATGAAAAAGACCTATTTACTTAGCTTGGAGCTTCAGCCTGATGGACAGGCTTCCAGTTTCCCACACATCTAGAGGTCTAGGAGGTGCTCCTAGGGAACATAAGCAAGGATACATCATCCTTGCGTACTCCCTTGACTATAGATAGCTCAGTTTGATGAGACTTCCCAGAAAGGAGCTTATAAGTTTTTCTGGAGTCCCAATTGCAACTCACCCAGGGACACCTCCAGATCTCCTGGTCTAAAGGCCAACAGGTATTATAAATGCAGTCCCACAGGACTGTGTATATTTGCAGACTTTAAAAGCTGCTGCCTGAGGGTCTGGCTCCCATCAGCCTGAAACCAGGTGCTAAATGAGATTCTTCTCCTTGGATCACTGAAAAGTCTTAGCACACCCTCAACTAGGGGCTATATCAAGAATATATCGGGCAGTTTAGACAATTACAAAGGTTCAAGAAACCCAAAAGCTAGGGAAAGTTTGAATAAGAAGGATAAAGACTGAAAGAAGTAGCTGTTTTGTCAGATACATAGAAACACAGAGAGTCAAACAAAATAAGGAAACAGAAATATGTTCTAAATGAAACAAAACAAAACTTCAGAAAAAGACCTCAATGATACAGAGATAAGTAATATACCTCATAAAGAATTTAAAGTAATGGTTATTAAAGATGCTCACTGAACTTGGGAGAAGAATGGATGAACATAGTAAGAACTTTAACAAAGAGGTAGAAAATATAAGAAAGTACCAAACAGAAGGCACAGAGCTGAAGAATACAATGCCTGAACTGAAAAATATGCTGGGGGCGGTGGAGGGGGGTCAACAGCAGACTGGATAAAGTAGAAGAATGGATCCGCAACATAGAAGATAAAGCAATAGACTCATCCAGAATGAGAGGCCAAAAGAAAAACAATAAATGAAGATAATTTAAGGGACCTTTGGGCAACATCAGGCAGAATCACATTCCCATTGTAGGGGTCCCAGAAGAAGAGAGAGAGAAAGGGGCAGAAAGCTTATTTAAAGAAATATTGTCTGAAAACTTCTTCACCTGGGGAGGGAAACAGACATCCAGGACCAGGAAGCCAAGAGAATTATAATTCCAAGTCATACTATAATTATACTGTCAAAACTTAAAGAGAGAATCTTAAAAGCATCAAGAGAAAGACTGTTTCATACAACGAAATTCTATAAGGCTGTTAGCAGATTTCTCAACAGAAACTTTTCTGGTCAGAAGGGAGTGGCACAATATATTCAAAGTGCTGAAAGCAAAAAAAACTTTCAACCAAAAATATGCTACCTGGAAAGATTATTATTAAGATTTGAAGAAGAGATAAGGAGTTTTTTAGACAAGCAAAAGCTAAAGGAATTAGCTACTGCCAAACTAGCCTTAGAAATATTAAAGGGACTTCTTTAAGCTGAAAAACAAGGCAAAAATTAATAACAAGAAAACGTATCAAAGTGAAAATTTCACTGGAAAAGGTAAATATCTAGAAAAGGTAGTAAGTTAATCACTTATAAATCTACTTAAAGAGGTTAGAAGACAAAAGTAGTAAAATTAACTAAAACTACATACAATAAAAGATGACACATCCAATAAAAAGATATAAAATGTGACATCAAAAATATAAATTGTCAAGGGAGTAAAAGTGTAGAGTTTTGGAATGTGTACAAATTTAAGTTGCTATTGACTTAAAAATAGACTGTTATATCAATAGGCTGTTATATGTGAGCCTCATAGTAACCACAAAGCAAAAACTTATAGTAAATATAAAAAAGAAAATAAGAAAGGAATCTAAATAAAACATTAAAGAAAGTCATCCAGCCACCAGGGAAAAAAGAGAGAACTACAAAAGCAGCCAGAAAACAACAAACAAAACGGCAATAAGCACATACCTATCGGTAATGATTTCAAATGTAAATGGACTAAATTCTCCAATTAAAAGACATAGAGGGGGTGAATGGATTTTTAAAAAAGACACATTTATATACTGCCTATAAGAGACTCCAGATGTAAGGACACACAGACTGACAGTGAAAGGATAGAAAATGACGTTTCATTCAAATGGAAACAAAGTGAAAGTTTGGGTAGCTATACTTACATTAGACAAAATAGACTTTAAAACAGACTATAATAAAAGAGGCAGAAGGAGAGCATTACCTAATGATAAAAGGGGTCACTCCAATAAGAAGATAAAACAGGTGTAAATACATATGCAACTGACATTGGAGCACCTAAATATATAAAGCAAATACTACCATACCTAAAGGCAGAAACTGAAAGCAATACAATATGTAGGGTATTTTAACAATC
Organism: Leopardus geoffroyi; assembly: GCF_018350155.1. Taxonomy (NCBI): domain Eukaryota; kingdom Metazoa; phylum Chordata; class Mammalia; order Carnivora; family Felidae; genus Leopardus; species Leopardus geoffroyi. Next base: position 134,582,021 of record NC_059327.1, read on the forward strand.
CACTTCTATCAATGGATGGATCATCCGGACAGAAAATCAATAAGGAAACATAGGCCTTAAATGATATATTAGATAACATATTTATAAATTATTCCATCCAAAAGCAACAGGATACATATTCTTCTCAAGTGCATGTGGAACATTCCCCAGAATAGATCACATATTAGGTCACAAAACAAGTCTCAATAAATTCAAGAAGATTGAATCATATCAAGCATCTTTTCTGACCACAATGATATGAAACTAAAAATCAATTATAAGAAGAGTACTGTAAAAATGACAGATATAAAGAGATAGAACAACATGATAAATTAAAAAGAAACCTAGAGACAAAAGAAAACATACCAAAATCTAGAAGATGCAGCAAAAACAGTTCCGAGAGAAAAGTTCATAGCATTTACCTAAAGACACAAGAGGGAGAGCCTGGGTGGCTCAGTAGATTAAGTGTCTGGCTCTTGATTTCAGCTCGGCTCATGAGCTCAAGGTTTGTGAGATGGAGCCTGGCATTGGGGCTATGTGCTGACAGTGAAGAACCTGCTCGGGATTCTCTTCCTTTCTCTCTGCTTCTCACCCACTTGTGCATACTCTCTCTTTCTCTCTCTCTCCCTCCCTCTCTCTCTCTCTCTCTCAAAAATAAACATTAAAAAAAAGACACAAGAGAAATCTCAAATAAACAATTTAACTTTGCACCTAAAGGAACTAGAATAAGGAAAACACATGAAGCCCAAAGTTAGTGGAAGGACAGAAATAATAAAGATCAGAGTGGAAATAAATGAAATAGAGACTAAAATAATAATAGAAAAGATCAATGAAACTAAGAACTGGTTCTTTGAAAAGATGAACAAAATTGACAAGCCTTTAGCCAGATTGATCAAGATAAAAAGAGGGATCAAGTAAATAAAATCAGAAATGAAGGAGAAGTTACAACTGATACCACAAAGGGTCAAAAGAGACTATTATGAACAAATTAAATGCCAACAACCTAGAAGTAATGGATACATTCCTAGAAATTTATAAACTTTTAATACTAAGATATCTGAAGAGACTGATTACTAGTAAAAGCGATTGAATCAGCAATCAAAAACCTCCTAACAAACAAAAGTCCAGCACAAGACAGCTTCACTAGTGAATTCTACTTAACAAAGATTTAATACCTATCCTTGCCATACTCTTCCAAAAAATTGAAGATGAGGGAAATCTTCCAAATTCATTTTATGAAGACAGCATCATTCTGATACCAAAACCACACTAGGACACTACAAAAAAAAAATTACAGGCCAGCATTCTTGATGAACATAGATGCAAAAATCCTCAAACCAAATATTAGCAAACTGAATTCAAAGACCAATACTTCATGATTTTTGCACTTCATGTGGAATCTAATAAACAAAACAAACAAAACAAAACCTGGATTCACTGATACAGAGAACAGATTGGTGGTTGCTAGAAAAAAGGAGGGTTGAGGGATGGGCAAAATGTGAGAGGGGGATTAAGAAGCACAGACTTCCAGTTATAAAGTAAGTAAGTCATGGGGATGTAATGTACAGCATGGGGAATATAGTCAATAACATTGTATTAGCTTTGTAACGTGACAGATGGTTAACTGGGCGTATAGTGTGACTATTTTTCAACATACACAAATGTAGAATCACTATGTTGTATACCTTAAAACTCATAATATTGTATGTCAACTATACCTCAATGAATTTTATTAAAAAAATTTTAATGTTTATTTTTGAGAGAGAGAGAGAGAGAGAGAGAGAGAGAGAAAGATGGAGCATGAGTGGAGGAGGGGCAGAGAGAGGGAGACACAGAATCTGAAGCAGGCTCCAGGCTCTGAGCTGTCAGCACAGAGCCTGGGGCTCGAACTCACAAACCCAACCATGAGATCATGACCTCAGCCAAAGTCGGATGCTTAACTGACTGAGCCATCCAGGTGCCCCACCTCAATAAATTCAAAATAAAAAGAAGAAAGAAACAATGATTCTGCTGCTCGATGTGAACAAATAAGTCCTCTGTAGCTTTCTAGGTGGGGAATTGTAACCTATAAGCTGCTTTTTTAACAACAGTGGTCAGGAGTTAGATGAGAAAATCCTTTCAGAATATTTTTCCAATCAGAAGAGTTTCTATGGATTTTTTTGTTTCTACTACCCGCTCCAGAACAAAAAAAGTACATAGGAACAAATCAACAGCAGACAGCTCACTATCTTCTCTCGCTTCCATCCTGCTGTTGCTTGCCCAGCCAAAAAACATTTCTGTTTTCTATATTTCTTTCTGCAAAGATGATTCAAACTGACAAAGTGGTGGCAAAAGTCAGCAACCAAACTTAAGCAGAGAAGACTTGCCAAGGCTGGTCTGCTCTTTAACTGGAAAGAGCTGATTGTACAGTTTAAATGCCAGGAAGGAAAACCATATTCTTTTCCTTCTTGGGCTTGTTCTCTTTGTCATCTGCATATAACAACTTGTAAGCAATCCCAATCCAATTTTGCAAGGTGATCTTTTATAAGATATTTATATCAAAGATGAAAGCTTGATACTGACAAAAGCATAGACTTTGGGTGGCTTTTTGTAAAAAACTTGTGTGTAGAAAATTAAATATTTAGAAATAAGATGACACATTTTATGTTAACTAAATTTTTATGAAATTCCAATTAGAGTTAAATTAAAGTTAAAATAATTATAGTTATAAGATGCCCTGGAAATAATCCAGTGTATTAATCTGTGTTAACTTGGATATATATCCATATATTTATACACATAATGAATATATAACCAATATATAATTTATATTATAATATAAAATATATATATATAATACACACATATTAATCCAATGGATTCATTTATCTTAATTGAATATGATATAATATTATAATGTAATAATATATAATAATTATGCTATAAATATTACCAATTATATATATATTTTAATATTATTACCAATTATATATATAAAATGTCAAGTCAACCCATATTAGTAGAGCAATCACTGTCCATGGAAACTTCTTCAAATAATGATAGCCTTTAAGTACTTAAAAAATGGTTTACTGTAAGTCCTCTTTTTAATGTGCTCATTTTTATTAAAGAAAAAGACACTATTGAGTCACTGATGCTTTTAACAGCTTTTCTCATCTTAGTGATGAATTGGAGTTATTCCATGCACATGCTGATTTAATCACCCTTGAACTAATAGCACATTCCCCCCCCCCACCCCCCGCTAAATGGCTGGGAAAGGTTATGGAATATTTGTAAATGTACCAGAACAAAAGAGATGGAAACTTGGCAATGTTCAGCAACATGATGGAAAGATATTGAATATCTGTTTATTGCTAATTATTATTAGGAAGGAATTTAAGTGAGTAAATTCTTTGAATTCTGTAAAATATTTGCACATTTAAATATTATCGATTCAATTGCAGATGCTTTAAGATACCTTATATTATCATGTTCAGTCACTATAGTTACAAATGTACTTATGCCTTAAGATAATTGGATTTACCATTGTGCTTTATCAATGACTGTATTTAATTTTCAGTCTCTATAACCTTGGTTTACACATCTATAAAATGGGGATTTATTAGTATCTCACAGGACTCACTTGTTTAAAACAAGTGAGATACAAGAAATTGCCTTAAGTCTGATATTTTCATGACTTTAACATGGAAGGTAGACTTAGTGTTACTCTTTTCTACCTGTGGAAAATTGCAAAAGGTCAACTTACATAACCCAGGAAGATGGCTGATTGTAACAACTGTGTTATTAGCAGATTGTGCATATTAGATTCACATTACAGTTACAAACATAGGATTTAAAAAACGACTTTACTACTCTTCCATAACTGAGTCTAGCAAAGAACTATCGGAACTTTTTGGTCACAGCCTTCATTCTGAGATTCAGTTAACCAAGATTATTCACAATATTTGTACAAGTGTTAAATATTAGTTTTTAAATTTGTAACGTGGCTACACAGACCCAGCTAACCATCTTTAAGCACAGACTAGATAGAAGAGTTTTGTGGTCATGAGGCTGATGGTGTGAAGGAAAATGGGTAAAATCATCCAGAGGATTGATTTTAAGTATCCATCATTTTAAGTGAAATCATCCAGGGTATTGATGAAAAATAACAGACTTCCTGAATAACACAAAGGACACTGGATCTGTGGGTCTCAAATGATGATTTTACTTGGTTTCTGGAAACATCACTCACTGTCCTAAGGCACATTTTTTAGAGTTCCTAAACAACTGTTGTGCTAAATGATGCAGCTTTAATCACACATTTTCAGTTAGCCCCTGACCAGTGGAGATGATTATCCTGATCCACATATGGAATATCAGCACATTTTATATCCCTGTTATTTCCCATTAATTTTACAATTTAGACCTTTAACTGCAACCTTGTTGATATAAGGAACATTGAGCTTCAAATATTGCCTTTATATTGATAAGAGGTGTGAGGTGGCAGTGGTCCAGTGCAATAGGACAGAAACTGTATCTTTTTCCTACATTTTGCCCTTTGGCCCTTTTGTATAACACAATCCCCAAATACATATTTGCTGTATTTCTTCATTGACAACTGAGATTTTTAAATATCATATTTTTTCCTTCACAGAGAAAATGTGGTACTTTGAGAAACTATGTAGAAGTTTAATGGCAGTACGCTTACATAATATACATATATATAATTCCTATTTCTATGTATTAATCAATAAGTATGCACGTGTTCATATTTGTAAATATATTTGTAAATTGTCACTGTGATAATTGAAACTGACAGGCTGGTAGTATATAATCTTAAAAATTATATTTGATTTTAGAGTGTATTATGGACATTTATTCTGAATCTGTCATCCTTCAGTAAATTTGTAATTAATTTGTGTCCCTTTAGTAAAAACTGATAGCAGGAACTTGTAGTCCAGTAGCATTTTCCTTGGCAGAGGGGAAAAATAGTCACTTAAATTTCCAGAGGTAATTACTTACAGATGGTTGAGTCTTCTCTATAAATCAGATATTGGTAGAAATGCTAAGGTCCCTTATCAGGAGAATTAATTAGTAAACCTTATCTATCTATCTATCTATCTATCTATCTATCATTTATGAATGTATTCATGTATGTATGTATGTATGTATTTTCAGTCTCTACTTTAATCCCAAAGATTAAATGACTAAGTGAGACTGATTCTTATTTCTTTAAGGACCTATCTTCCAAGGCTTCAATAGATTTCACTGCAAAAATAAAAATGGTTTATGGTACGTGTACTGTTTTTCCAGATACATAAATCCTGATTTTGTTAGGATTAAAGTACATCCAGGGGCGCCTGGGTGGCTCAGTGGGTTAAGTGTCTGACCTTGGCTCAGGTCATGATCTCATGAATTGTGAGTATGAGCCCCACACTGGGCTCTGTGCTGACAGCTCAGAGCCTGGAGCCTGCTTCGGATTCTGTGTCTCCCTCTCTCTCTGCCCCTTCCCTGCTCACACTCTATCTCTCTCTCAAAATAAACATTAAACATTTTTTTTCCTTGAACAAATGTATTTATTATACATTTCAAATACTTGAACAAAGGTATACCATGATTTTGGATGGGAAGTTCCGTCATTAAAGCAGTGTCCGTGTTCCTTAAATTACTTTATAAGTACAATGTTATCACAATAAATGACCAACAGCTTCTTAATCAGACAAGCTAATTTAAAAACTAGTAGTACGAAAAAAGAATAAAAACAAGCAAAAATATCCAAGAGATCTCTGGAAGAGAGGAGTAATGAGGGGAGAAGAGCTCTATCAGATATCAGACCATATTATAAAGTCCCAACAGTTAAAACACTATGGTACTGGTATATAGCAACAGACAGATTAAACGAACAAAATCTGAAATAGATCCAAATCTGCTTAGGAATTTAATGTGTGACAAAGTCAATGTGGGAGGTTGTATTTTCTAAAAACAGCCACAACGATGATTCTGGTCCCACATACTCTTGCCCCTCTCTTGAACCAGGGCAGGCCTTTGTGACTGCCTTAATTGATGAGGTACAGTAGAAGTGATGCTATTTAACCCCAGAGACTTTGTCATAAAGGCAATGCAAACTCTGCCTGGCTTTCTCCCTGTATGTGGAGATGCTTGCCTTTGGATGCCAGCCTCCCGGTTGTGAGGAAACCCTGGGCACATGGAGAGGCCTGGGTGGAGAAGAATCAAGGTCCCCAAATCTTTAATCCCAGCTGAGCTCTTAGCCAACAGCCAGCACCAACTTGCCAGCCATGTTTGTGAGTCATCTTGAAAGTGGATCCTCCAGTCCTTGGTGGACTAAACATTTTTTTAATTAAAAGTAAATAAGTGAATTGCATCCATGGTTATACTTTTACAAATAAACTAATTTAAATATAAATACCTAAAGGCTAATCCTGCACTAGCCAATGCATCTTGGAAGAGACAACATTCCTTATAGAAAGGGAGCAAAGTCTTGAGTTAAATTATGCTAAATAACAGATGGCAATTGCTTTTCCTCAGATTCCAGAAATCATTCTCATTTCCTACTCTGAAATCACTCTCATTTACTACTCTATCTGTAGGTAAAATGGCTGAGAACAAAAACAAAAAACAAAAGAAGAGCAGGTAGGTGTTATAAATATTATAACTAAAAATACTAAGGCTTAGAAGAGCTTTTTATAAAGCTCAGAAGGAAGGTTCTTGGCCTCTCTCTCTCCAAAGTCATGCTTCTGGCCCATTACAGCATCACATTCTGTTTATAGAGTCTGAGTTGTCTTTCTGATGACGGATTTGAATGTGGGAGCTGAGGACGAAGGAAGACGTCTTTCAGTTTGAAAGTTTGAGTGACAGCCCTATCATTTCCTTGTTCCGCTCTCTACTCCTGGATTTATTAAGTTTATTTAAAATATTTGACCTTGTCAAGTGAGTTTCACTTTACATGTCCAAAGTTATGAATCCAGCGTTGAACCATTGCATTTTAAGCTTCTCTGTAGGAGGGGGGAGTCTAAATTACAATCAGAGAGGGAATGTAGCCACTTCATTTGATATGGGGTTTCTTTTATTTAAAGGCATGTATTTTCAAGTTCTCTTAGTGATGCTCTTCCTCGTCTATACTTATATTTGTTTTTTATCACTGATAATATTTTCCACAGAAGATTTTAATATGTCCATTCATAAAAATCAAGATTTTACTTCCAAACCAGAGAGATGCAATGCCAAATATATTTAAAAGTTGTTTTCTTTGGTTCCACCTGGAATTGGAAAATATGGTTGGGGAATATGTTGCCCTGCACAAGGGCACATGGATGGAGGAGCGTGTGGGGGTGCCCTCACCATCCTGCAATGTGCCCTGAGGTGTCCCCTTTACCCAGAGGAGCTGCCTTTTCCTAGTTACATACCCACTGCAGGGCTAGCAGCTGATACAGAATGAATGAATTTTAATTTTTTTTTTTAACATTTATTCATCTTTAAGAGACAGAGAGAGAGAGAGCATGAGTGGAGGAGGAGCAGAGAGAGAGGGAGACACAGAATCAAAAGCAGGCCCCAGGCTCTGAGCTGTCAGCACAGAGCCCGATGCGGGACCAAACTCACTGGCTGTGAGATCATGACCTGAGCCGGAGTCGGACGCTTAACCGACTGAGCCACCCAGGCGCCCCAAGAATGAGTGAATTTTAGAATGCCAGGCAATCAATGAGAGAAACTCAGTTTAAACTAGCAAAAGTGTAAGTTGCAGAATAACTAGTATAGCAAAAAACTAGCAGACTTAGAATGTTAAATAATTCACTGGCATGGAGGTTTAAGGTGCCCAAGATAATTTAAAGAATCAGGAAGCAGAGGAAAATTATAAGGCAAATTGTTGGCACATTAACCATGTTCCTTCTTTCACCTCCTTTTGCATCTCCTTATGGACGCGAGCCTTTCAAGGCCCTCTGTTCTCTGAGTCTGTCATTCTCCTGCTGGATTACCTTTTTCCTCTTTAGCCTGGAACTGTGGAAATGATTTTCAAAGACAGTCTCTGATGCTCTCCATGTTCTTACCTCTTTGTCCTCTGCAGCTCCCTGTTTTCTAAACCCCCATTCAGATCAGCCCAACCAGCTGTTTTCTGTACTGCTGGAAGGCAGCGCTCAGCTTGTGAAATCACATAATCATGCTGATTTCCTCCATTATAAGTTTTGAGCTTCATCCTCAGCTGGGACCTTGTTGCTTCAATCCTTTTACTTACGTGTCTCATCAGCTCCATATCTCTTTTCCCATGGTGGCTGTGACAGTCCTTTTTAAAACTGGCATTGCCAGCTCCCAGGTCTACTTCTCCTGCCCCATTTTTTATAGAAGGCTTTACCTCCCACTTCCTGGAAAAAACAGATGTCCCCAGGCGTGTGAGCTCCCAGTTTCCCCTTCCACCTCCGAACTCTGTCATCTACAGTCTTCTCTGCCTGGAGGCTGGCCACCCACCTGTATTTTCACTTCCATCCCTTCCCTCCCCCGCCACCTGGACCTAGGGGTTTGCTCTCTCTCTTGCATCACCTGCTATCTGTTCTCCAGGACCTTCTTCTCCCTTGTTTCTAGAAGACCTCCCACCAAATTCTCATGTTAAAAAAAAAAGTTATTTAGGATGTGCCTGCCCCTCAAACTACCTCTTTGACTCTCCCTCATCATCAAGCTTCTGAATACAGTAGTCTGAATGTAGTGCCTCTACATACGTAAAGTCTCATTTCACGGACCGTGCCAGTTCTATCACCAGGAGTCCTCTGGTGGAGTAGGATGTTCTGGAGAAGGCTACCATGACTCCTTAAATGATTAATCCACTGGCTTCTTTCTCAGCTCCTACTTTTTACTTCTCTGTAATGTTTGGAAATGTTAAATATTCATCAAATTCTTCTTGAATGTCTGTCTTCCCTTGATTTTCAAGCTGGGAAATTTCAAAACCTGCCCTTTGTTTGGAATTGGATGAACTGGCCAGCACATAATGAGCAGCATAACATAGTGGGTAAGAATACAGACTGGAACCAGAGTGCCCTGGCTGGGATCCTGACTAGGTCTTACCTATGTGTGACCTCGGTTATTTCACCCGAAGGTGGGGCTGATAGAAATATGTATGCACAGAGTTGTTAAAGCGCTCTAAATTAGTTAATACAATGCCTGGCTGTCGTCAATAGTCAATACATGTTAATATTTATTAGTGTTACCTGACCTGGGTCATGGGCAGTTTCTAAGGGATTGGTTACATGGAGAACTGTTTTTTATAGTTTAATGAACACAAAGACAGTAAAAGACTCTAATCCAAAGCTCCTGAAGGCAAGATTGGAATTAAGAGCCAGAGCAAAAGGAGCTAGAGAGGCAGAAACTAATTCCTAATCCTGTTGGGAGGGAGATTCTATGTGAGGGAGGAAGGCAAGTTTCAAGAACCAGTAGAGAACTGTATCAAAGTGGGAGAAATTGGGAACAATGCAATGAATCTAGGACATTGTTTACAGAGTAAAGTTGCTTACAAATTAAAATTCGTGTATTTAAAAATGACATATTAGTCATTGTTCCCAAATGTGCTGGCCGCTTTTTTTGCTTCTGTTTATATATATATGAAGCTATTTCCCCTCACCTGAGATGGTCTTGGCCTGTCTATCATTTTACCTGGGAAACTGCTAGTCATTTCAGTTTTCAGCTGTAAGTTTGCTATATTTGTCAAACTTTAACTCACTTTTCCTATTGCTTAGCAAAAGTAATTACTCTCTTACCTGTATTGGTATAACATGCTATATTTACATCTCTTTTGGTACTGTTCATATTTTTATTGCTCTTCAAGTCTGTGTCTGTTGTCAGATGATGAATCTCCTTGGGAAAAAGATCTGGCTAATTCATCCTTATAGTCTCAAGACTTCAAAAGTGTGGGGCACATAATGAGAACACCTTAAATGTTGAATTGTTGCATATTAAATCCATCAATACTATAATGTGTATATCTATGTCTCTATCTACCTACCTACCTACCTACCTACCTACCATGTATTAAGTAAATAGTATGTCTCCCTAATTTCAGAAGTAATACATAAATAATCAAAATACTCAGGGGCTCCTGGGTGGCTTCAATTGGTTAAGCATCTGACTTTGGCTCAGGTCATGATCTCATGGTTTGTGAGTTCAAGCTGGCATTGGGCTCTGCACTGACAGCTCAGAGCCTGGAGCCTGCTTTGGATTCTGTATCTCCCTCTCTCTCTGCCGCTTCCCTGTGTGTGCTCTGTCTCTGTCTCTCTCTCTGTCTTTCAAAAATAAATAAACATAAAAACAATTAAAAGTACTGACTCTTTAACAAATGGTTCTGGGAGAACTGGATAGCAAATGTCCATCAACTGATGAATGGATAAAGAAGATGTGGTTTATATATACAATGGAATACTACTTGGCAATGAAAAAGAATGAAATCTGGCCATTTGTAGCAACGTGGATGGAACTGGAGGGTATTATGCTAAGTGAAATAAGTCAGGCAGAGAAAGACAGTTACCATATGTTTTCACTCATATGTGGATCCTGAGAAAACTTAACAGAACCATGGGGGAGGGGGAGGGGGAAAAGTTACACAGAGGGAGGTTAAGAGACTTAAGATACTCTTAAGATACTCTTATTAAGAGACTTAAATACTGAGAACAAACTGAGGGTTGATGGGGGGTGGGGGAGACGGGAAAGGGGATGATGGGCATTGAGGAGGGCACCTGTTGGGATGAGCACTGGGTGTTGTATGGAAACCAATCTGACAATAAATTATATTTAATATAAAAAAATTTTAAAATACTGAAAATAGAGACTAGCATTGAAATAGATACCAATGCAACTATAACAACACAATCGATTTTTAAAATTATTTATTAAATGCTATACCAATTTGCATTTGATCTGATAATATTGAATACCATGGACAAGTGGCAAGTTCTAAAAGAATCATTAAAAAATGCAATCCAAGGACTTGATGAAGAGTCACTAAAAATACTCTTCAATACTTTTGTGTCTAAATGTGAGAGAGATAACATAGTCACTGTAAATTTATATTCATGGCATCCATACAGAATGCACTAGGCTTGAAAAATCAGATATGAATGCCATTAATACAGCTAAAGTCAATATTGGGGATATATTTAATAGCGCTGTACATAGGAGGAGCATTACTGGATTAAGGGGAGAATGACTAGGCTTAATAAAATGAAGAAAATGTAAATTATGATAGTTGTTTAGATTCATTAGATTCATATAAATCTGAAATGAAGATAAAACACAGATTTTAAAAATGGAATCTTATCCCTGAGGTAACTTTCTAATTCATTTTCATTCAATGAATGTTTACTGAGTGACTGATTTATATTAGACACTGTGCTAAGTCATAGGGATATAAAATTGAATAGACAGGGTCAAAGATCCTGCCATCTATCCAGTCAGGAGATAGACACATAAACATGTAAATTATAAATGGCATTGCTTTTCTTGGGCTAATTCCTTCACCTCCTCCAATTCATATACATTAGAATAATTCTGGGCTGCTATAATAAATTGACCAAAAAGCCCAACAGAGGTTTAAACACAATAGAAGTTTATTTCTTTTTTGTTTACCTTTCCCCTGGGAGATAAATAACTGGATAAGGGGAAGGTGTCTGCTCTGTTCAGGGATGTGAGGAGCCAGGCTGATGAAGACCCTGCCATATTCACCTGTGGCATCCAAGATCACCAAATAACAGACAGGTATAAAAGCACAGAGTGACCTTTATTGGGAAGGCCCAGAAGTGGTGTATTTCCCTTCTGCTCACATTCTGCCAGCTAGAACTTAGTTATATGGCCACCTCTAACTGTATAGGAGGCTGGAAATGTCATCTGGCTGTGTGCCCAAGAAGAAGAGGAGAACTAGGATTTGTAGTCTTTGCCCTATTTAAATGTTCATCGTTCCCCCGAATCCAGGGTCAGTGCCCATCTGACATGCTTCCACATCACCCTGAATTTTCCTCTGTCAAATCATCATCACACTAGTTTTACATTGTCTCATTTTCTACTAGCTATATACTCCTTATAGGCAGAGACTGTCAGACTTGCTCCCAATTGTATTTCTAAAGCTTAGCATAGCTCCTGGCACAGAGTAGGCACTTAATAAATATTTACTGCTGTAAATTGTTCATCTCTTATTCACTCTCAACTCACTGGAATCCACCTCTGTGCACGCCACTGCTGGAATGGCCCTCGTTGTTACCAGTAACCAAATACCAAAGATGTCAAGGAATCTTTGGTCTCCGTCTTATTTTATTTGGCACTTGCTACTTCATTTTGATACTCTTGTATTTAAAGTTTATCTCTGAGTTTTTCTTTTTTTTTAAACTTTTATTATTTTTTAAATGTTTTTATTATTTTTTGAGAGACAGAGAGATGGCGAGCGTGGCAGAGGCAGAGAGGTGGGGGACAGAGGATCTGAAGCAGACTCTGTGCTGATAGTAGAGAGCCCGATGTGGGGCTTGAACTCACGAATTGTGAGATCATGACTTGAGCAGAAGTCGACGCTTAACTGTCTGAGCCGCCCAGGCGCCCCTACCTCTGAGTTTTTCAATTTTACTTTTTCAGTTCTTACGTGGACTCCTTTCTGTGAGGTTGGCTTTCAAAGGAGAGCTCTTGGGTGTTAAGTGCCTGCAGTCTCACGGGGAAAGAGGGAATATATTTTCAAAAGATAAGAATGCCTGTGTACTCCATCAGAGAGGAAATGTGGATGCTGGAGGTGTGTGTGTGGAGAGGAGAAAGGGATAAGGCCCGAGACTCCTAGAGACAGTAAGAGAGGACCGAAATACAGAAACAGAGAGAAAGAGCAAGAAATAGATGACTGATACACAAAAAGAAGAGGACGAGAGGAGTTGGAGACACACAAGAACATAAAGCAGGCAGGTGACAGACACCCAGAGAAAAATAGAGAGTGACGGAGACTGAAGATACCAGAAAGGGAAAGCATATTTGTTAGAGAACAATTTCAGAGAAAGCAAGGAGATCCTAATGAGATTAACTTTGAAAAGAGACAGTAATTCTCCATGAGAGAGCAAAATCGAAATAACCCTTTTTCTTTTGTTTACAATGAACGGTGTTTGATATATTGTGTAACATTTCTTTACTAATGTTGCTTTCCTCTCAAATCGAGGTGGAAATTTGAATGCACAAAGAAGTCTTTTGACTATGCAGCTACATGTGAAAAGGCAATTGAAAGGAAAAGTAGGGCAAATGTTAGAGAAGAGCATTAGTCACAGAGCCATTCTTGCAAAATTGCTGCTTCTGTGTCTTTGTACTTTGAGGGGGATGAAACTCATTGGTCAAAGTTTCTTATCATTGACACCTTTTCTTTCCGTTAATATGGTAACAGGTAGGGAATAGAAATGTAGACTCAGCTACCATATCCATAGTGTACAACTTGTCTAACAGTGTTCATAGACCTTTGTTTCTTTTATAGCCCATTGTTAGTATTTAATATCAATTAATTAATTATTATGTTATTTATATATATTACTAATTATTGATACTAAGTAATTAATATCAATTTTCACTAATTTTGTCCTGAAAGCAAACATGAAGTTTGTAGATCAGAGACAGACTATTGATACTCGCAGCAGTAACTGCATCAGTTACCTATGACCCTTCTCCCCTTTTAGGGCTGTGTTATCAAGGCTAAATGTTATATGTACATGCAAGGGCGTTTTTGCACTACCAAGAAGAAATTATGAATCTGGGAATGTGTATAGGAACTGTTACACAGCTGCCAGCTTCTCCTTCTGAGAGATGATAGGTAGATAGACAGATAGATAGATAGATAGATAGATATCAAATATCCCCAGTATAAACAGATCTTCTCTGGGAAGAGAAAGGAAAGATCCCTCTTTTATAATCCTTTGAAAGGTAAACAGGTGGTTCTGGGTTTCACCTGATTTGAAATAAACACATTTCTCTCCAGAAGTCTCTATTTATTGACTCTTTAATTCCACTATTTGTTCTTTAGCCAGGTTCCAGTTTTCTTTGCTTAGAAAGCCCTTATGATAAAGAAACATTAAAACTCCTCTATGAGTTATGTACCATTAATTGCGTGAATAATATAAAATTCCAGCCTTATAAAGTAATAGCATTTCTTGGATCAACCTTATAAAATGGCTATTTAAAAATAACTTTAAAATAATGGTTGTTTCATAAAAACATTTTTGTTTTTAACAACTCTCATTTAACTAGAATACAAGATCTTTTAATATTTTAATTAAATTATAAGTACATCTGGTGCGGCTATATATACATAATGGTTCTATGTGCATAAATCAAAATAGCCCTTTAAAACACACTAAAGGAAAAGGACCAGTAATTTGGTACCTCTTCATATAAACCTTGCTAACTCCTATTGTATGCACTAAAAAATGCTTGTTACTAACTTAGTTTAGAACACAATAATAGCACAAATATAGTTGAGATTCAATGCTATTTGCATCCTATTCTCTAGCAAGCTTAGCACCCGATAACTATTTTCCTTGGTTTCTAAACTGTTTATCAGAAGGACTTAAACTTTGCCAATATATAAATTTAAAAAATATGAATATCTGTCTTCTCATAGTGAAATGATTTGCCTTGAAATCAGGACCCACACCTATTTTATTTCATTCCATTGAATTTACTTATTTATTTAGCACCTAATATGTTCTAGAAAGCATGCTAGATGCTGAAACTATGTCACAAGCAAAAGTGGATATGGTTCTCACTCTCTTTCTAAATTATTTTGTCTAGTAGTTAGGATCTAGTTATAGATATCTGCTTTAAATAAGATATATCCTTAAATATTCTAACAAAGATACACAGAGTACAGTGGCTTAAATACTTCTCTCTCCAATAAAACTCTAAGCTGCATGGTTCCAGGGGATAGGGCAATTTTGCTCTACAACGTGATTCAGAAATACAGGCATGTTGACAATGTTGTTCTTGCATCATGCTAAAGTCACAAATGTCACATTCTAGTTTGCGGGAAGAGATAAATAGTAAGTGGGAAGGAAGCAATCTATCCATAAGGTTATGACCCAGAAGTTGAATATTTCATTTCTGCTTTCATCCATCATCCAGAACTGAATCACAGAGTTACATCTGGCTGAAAGGGAAGCTGGGAAATATATTTTCTGCCAAATGCCATATGCCTATCTAAACTAGGGAGGTTCTTATAACTATGAAGAGGAAGAGGATGGATTTTGGGAAACCATAAGTCTCTGATACAGTACTTTTTCAGTTTCTGGATCTGATAACTGATACCCAGTCCCTTTTCTTGTCCATCTGACTTTGACTTGTGGGCCCTGCTTTAAATCAGTGTAGGTTTTAGTTCTTGATCCCTCTAAATTGTGTCCCAGCCAGCTGCATTGTATGGATTAGGGCCAATTGATTCTCAAGAAATGCCTCAAGGTAGCGTAAGTTATATGATAAATAAATGGATTAGTGTTCTGCTAGCCTGATGCAATCATCCTGTCTGTCTCCTTCAGCCTTTCACACTGTCTGGAACACAAGAGCTACTGAAAAAAACAAAAAAACAAACAAAAAAAAAAACTTCATTGAATGAATAATAAACAAATGAATGACATTGAATGACATGTTATAGTAGTGGCTATGACTTACATTCTTTTTTCCACCCTTGTTTTACTTTCAGGAAAAAAAAAGTTAATGTTTATTTATTTTTGAGAGAGAGAGAGATAGAGTGCAAGCGGCAGAGAGAGGGAGACACAGAATCTGAAACAGGCTCCAGGCTCCCAGCTGTCAGCACAGAGCCTGACATGGGACTTGAACCCACAGACTGTGAGATCATGACCTGAGCTGAAGTTGGACACTTAGTTGACTGAGCCACCCAGGCATCTCCAGCCTTGTTTTTCTTCGACTCTGCAAATCGTTCTATTGGGGACAGAAAGGGAACCAGGCATAGAATTTATAACCTGGCTCTGAATGTTTTCAGGATGAGAGTTATTGTTTGTATTTCTCTCATCTTCTGTTTATAATTATCCAAGATATTTGAGGATAATCATATACTTTTAAGCTATAGAAGAGAATAAAGATATCATCTAATTGCCAATTTTACAGGTAAAAAACTGGGGTTCAACTTGAGAATGTTTGCCTGTTATATAAGTTACTCATATTAGAGGCTTTGACTTTTAATTCATTGTTCTTTTCAATGTTGCATTGATTCTGAATTTTTAGGTGCCCTATAACAGATAGATCTGAGGTTCATACTCAGATCAGCTCCCTCTAAATTAAGTACATATTCTTCTTTCTTAGTAGTTCTCAAAGCATGATTCCTTAGCTGCAGCAATAGCATCAGACTTTACTGGGAACTTGTTTGAAATGTAAATTCTTGCCTCCCATCCCAGACCCAGAAACTCAGCAACTTGGGTCCAAGCTCAGCAATGTGGGTTTTAGCAAGCCCTCCCAGTGACTCAGATGCTTACTCAGGTTTCAGAGCCACTATCCCGCATCGACAGAACAGCACACAGCATATATTAAGACATTATCTTATATGATGTAGACATCCATAACTAAAGCTACCAATTACGGAGTACCTACGAAGTGCCACTCTCTGTGCTAGATGCTATATGTATCCAGTCTCATGTAATCATTCAATAGTCTGGAAAAATTGTTATTGCTATGTGTATTTTATAAATGAGAGAACTAAGGCTTAGAGAGGCCATACTGTGAACCACCCCCACACCCACCAAGATTACATAATTTAATATTGGCAAGGATGAAATTTTAAAACTCCTATTGTCCGACTCCAATGACCATGAGTTTTTGAAAGCACTGCTTTAAAAAAAAAATACAATGTATTATAACTTACTCATTGAGATGTATGGAAAATAAGAATATTTGATATCGGGAACATAAAGTTTTCAGGACCATGAACTACTCTCAAATTTCTTGTAGTAATAATGTGTTCATTAAAATGCTGCTTTGAATTTGAACAGCCTTTTAGTATTGCTGGTAGATGCAAAACAGTATTCTGCTGGGAAAAAAAATTACCAGCTTTTTAAAGAGTGATTTCTGTTTTTACTGCTTGTAGAACTTTGTAGTGGTCTGGTAGAGATAGATGTGTAAACTTCAGGGTTGATGTTTCTCCCCTAAAGCCATGCTTGAGAATTGCGACATGGCCCTGAGAGATGGGCTTCATCCTGAGTATATCTGAGAGTCTACAAGGCCAGATATATCTCAGTCTCCCCAAATGCAGGGAGACTGGACTCTGGGATAAGTGAAATGCTCTGGATCCCAAAGTTCATCATTTTCAGGTCTCTGGGGGACCAGTTGACCTATCTTTCCTCAAACAGTTACTGATGCAAGAGGATACTTGGGTATACAGAGTGTAGATGGTTGAAACCATAGCGCACATTCTTACTTGACTTTGTATTTATTTTCACCTGTGGACACACTGAGTCCTGAGTAGACATTGCCCGTTAATAATTGGCTTGCAGTGGGTAACTCTAGTTATTGCCGGAAGGAAAGTCTGGAGACTGTTGTCAGATCTTCAGATTATTTTAGAGAGGCAGTATATATATATATATGTGTATATATATATATATATATATATATATATCTGCTACACACTGTGTGTGTATGTGTTGTGTGTGTATGAAATCTAATATTTAAGTTTTTGTTACAATGTGTGAAATCTATTAAAATTTTATTTTAACATTATGTAGCCAAAAATGTACATTTGTGAGCTGGTTATATTCATTACATTATATTCATTACTTTCTGGGTTTTTTTTTGTAGACTTTTTGTGATTAACTTAAAAATTACTCCCTTCACATATTTCTTTAGCATCATGATTTGAATTAGTTTTATCATCCACTTGAAGTTCCCTTCTTTTTGAGTCACAGCTTACATATTAAAAACCAAACAATATGGGGCGCCTGGGTGGCGCAGTCGGTTAAGCGTCCGACTTCAGCCAGGTCACGATCTCGCGGTCCGTGAGTTCAAGCCCCGCGTCAGGCTCTGGGCTGATGGCTCAGAGCCTGGAGCCTGTTTCCGATTCTGTGTCTCCCTCTCTCTCTGCCCCTCCCCCGCTCATGCTCTGTCTCTCTCTGTCCCAAAAATAAATAAATGTTGAAAAAAAAAATTAAAAAAAAAAAAAAAAAACCAAACAATAAAGAAACCTCGAATGAAAATCTGACTGGGTGAGTACAGTGCCATCACCATATGAACTAGCTGAGTGACCTTAGATGGGTTACTTATAATCTCTGAGCCTTGTTTTCAATGTCAATGCAGGAGCATAAAAAGTGCCAAGCAATATCTTTGGGTGTATAGTAGATAGTTAATTCCTATACTTTATCCTCTTTAATTCTGACCAAAAAAATTATGAAACAAATGGATTTTCCTCTCAAATCTAAAGGAACTAGAAATATTTTTTTTTCTTTTTTTACTTTCCCTCTTCTCCCAGGAAAGTAAATGTCCTATGAATAATGTTAAGGAAACAATGCTATTCAGTGAAATAACTGTAAAAATAATAACAAATATGTCCTTTATTGTATTAGTTTATTTTGGGGGGTTGGAATATCCTACATTTTTGTTAACTAAAATGGAAGGAGAAAACAAGCTCTCAGTAACACTACTTTAGAATTGACCTACTCTGTGCTCCAAAAGTGCAGGAATGGATATTGACTCTCCAGAGGCAGCTGAATTACCAACTCTGGGCAAATTGCATTGAAATTTTGGTATATCTCTTGATGCATCAAGATAGTGACTTAATTTGGAATCCTAAAACAAAAGAGCAAAGCAGGTAATTTAGTTGGATTATCTGGATCATCAAAAGAATGAAATTTGTATTACTTTCTTTGTGGTTTATTGTAATTCCTTCATAATTGAGTTTTGTTTTTTTCCTATGGAACCATTACAATCCAGATGGATAGCCTCCCTTTGTTCTATTTCCACATTGGAAAGTATAAATGATTTAGGATGAAGTGAAAGGTCATTGATGAGCAAGGAAATCTGGATGACTAAATTCACTAAAACCTTTTGCCTTGAGGTTTGTCTTGATCAGCTCAGGCTGCTATAACAAAATACCATAAACTGGGTAGTTTATAGACAACAGAAATTTATTTCTCGTAGATCTGGAAGCTGGAAGTCCAAGATCAGGTTGCTTGCATTGTCAGGTTCTGTGTCTGGTGAGTGCCTGCCTCGTAGTTCATAGATGGCCATCTTCTTACTGTATCACATGGTTGAAAGAGGAAGCAAGATCTCTAGGGACTCTTATAAGGACACTAATCCTATTCATGAGGGTTCCACCCCCATGATCTAATATAATCCTAATTACCTACCATAGACACCACCTCCTAGTACCTTCACATTAGGGAGTAGTGTTTCAACATGAATTTTGGGGGGATACATTCAACCCACAACAAGGTCTGTGGTGAACATGGCCTTAGGTAATCCCCAGTGAGTCAAACTCTTCTATAACCCCTTCCTTTAGGGTTCAGATGGAACAGATAATATTCTAGACAACAAAATATGGCAGAGGTGATGGGATAATCACTTCCTTGATTAGGTGATGTTGTAAGACTCTCTTATGAGAGTGAGTGGGAGATTCTTCTGCTGGCTTTGAAAAAGTAAGCCACTATATTGTAAGTGGACCATGAGCCTATGTAAAGTGAGCCTATGAGACTACGTAGGAGCTCACAGGAGCCCCTGGCTGACAGCTAGCAAGGAAAGGGACCTCTATCCTACAACCACAAGACACTAAATTCTTCCAACAACTATGTGAACTTGGAAAAGAACCTGGAGCTCCAAAAAGTTTCTTCAGCCTGCCAGTACCTTGATTATAGACTTGTGAGACCCTGAATAAAGGATCCAGCTAGGCTATGTATGGGCCCCTAACTCACAAAAACTCTAAGAAATGTTTGCTGTATTAAGTCATTAAATTTGGGGTAATTTATTATGCAGCCTGGAAAACTAATACATGATTATCTCATTTGCCTTTCTCAGGCTTCCTCAGTCATTTTTTCTTATAAGTTTATTTATTTATTTTGAGATAAAGACAGAGAGAGTTGGAGGGACAGAGAGAGAGGGAGAGGGAGAGAAAAAGAATCCCAAGCAGGTTCCACACTGTCAGCACAGAGCCCTGCGTAGGGCTCTAACTCACAAACCGTGAGATCATGACCTGAATAGAAACCAAGAGTCAGACGCTTAACCAATTGAGTCACTAGGGGTCCCCACAGTTATTTCTTATAAAGGGGATGAGATTTGGAAATGTGTCAAATATACCTATATTCCCATGTCTGGAGGATTTTACACAAATTTATGTCTAATGGCTACTGAGTCATTAACATGTTAGGACTAGAAGTGTACTTAGCATTGTTAAACTTTCCTGCAATCAGGGAATTCACTACTTACTTATTTTACTTAAATGGGGTTGGAGTGGGGAGTCACTTCTTTTTTTGTTTTTAATATTTTATTTATTTTTGAGAGAGAGAGAGTGTGAGCAGGGGAAGGGCAGATAGGGAGGGAGACAGAGGATTAGAAGCGGGCTCTGTGCTGACAGCAGATAGCCAGATGGGGGGCTGAACTCATGAACCTCAAGATCATGACCTGAGCTGCAGTTGGACACTCAACCAACTGAGCCACCCAGGAGCTCCAGGGAGTCACTTTTTAATACAGAGCATACTGAGACAGAAATAAGCCTTGTTCAGACTGTGTTTTTCCAAAAACGCTATATACCTGTTTTTGTCCTTCCTCTGACAATTAGAGGGTTCTGCTCAGTGAAGGTATTTAGATGTGATAAGATCTGGATGATTTGATGGTTGGATGACCTGAGACATATGCTGTATCTCTTAGTATTTTGCTCAAGGGACAAATATCTCATGTTCACCATGGGACTGTAGTGTTTATAATTTTTTCTAAGATACTAGTATTATTTCTTATAAAGACTATCCTTATGGTACGATGGTTTCATGATCCCTTCATGGTGATTATCTTGGTGATTAACATGGTAATCTTGGTGATTAACAATGCTGATATTGACTTGTGTATTTCAACATTTCTTTAGAACATGGGACAAAATCTTATAGAATCTGGGTCACAAATATGCCATGTGATTTTGGATAAGTTGTTTTTCTTAGGCCTAATTTCCTTATGTCTAAATAAAATGAGGGTATTGGTTCAATGACTAAAAATCTTGCTAGCTAGTTTCTAGCTAAAAATTCAGTAGACCATTTACTATTTACAGAAATGCACAATATGCTTTTTCTTCCCTTTTGAAAATTGCTGCTGACAAGCACAGTGCTTTTAGTGCTTTGCAAAGTATTTATTTGTACATCTGGTATAAAGCAGAGTTTGGGTGCCTAGGAAGTAATTACCAAGTTTCACATCTCCAGCAGGCAGTAGTGTGTGTGTGTGTGTGTGTGTGTGTACGCGCTATGGCAATGGAATAGAGAAAATGGGGTGGAGACTAATGTCATTTTGTAAGCTTTGATAATTAATTGCTATTAACTGAAGTTTGAGTTAGACATTTTCAACTTAAAATTTAAAATTGGTTTGACAAAGGACTTTTTACATTCAGTGGCATGGATATTTGACTCTGACTAAATAGATTAGTGGTCTATGAATTCATAATTACATTTGATAATATACATAGTAAAGGAATGGTTATTGAATTAGAGCTAGGGATGTTTAGTTTGGAAAAAGGTTGACTTTTTAGGGAGATGGAAGAGATCTTCAAATATTTGAAGACACCTGTGAGTAAACTTACTTGGTTTGGCTCCAGAGAACATCCTAGGATTAATAGAAGTTAGATTTTGGTTCAATTTAAGAAAGAACTTTATTAGAGTCAGGGCCAATCATCAATGGTTGTCTTCCTTGTGAAGGTGTAAGTAATTGGTTACTGATAAGGGTTTTTTTTTTTTTCAGTTTATTTATTTTGAAAGAGATAGAGCAGGGGAGGGACAGAGAGAGAGAGAGAGAGGGAGAGAGAGAGAGAGTCCCAAGCAGGCTTTGTGCTCTCAGCTCAGGACTTGATCTCAGAATCATGAGATCATGACCTGAGCTGAAATCAAGAGTCAGACCCTTAACTGACTGAGCCACCCAGGTGTCCTGCCCTGGTTACTGATAAGTTTTAAGCAAAAGCTGGCTGGATGAGTACCTCTTAGAGATGTTGCATTTTACATGGAATTTCTTCATTTGGTGAAATGTTAAATGAAATGAAGTTTTAAGTTTTATTCCTATTCTAACTAAGTTCATGTAGATTTTTGTTACCTTGGAGACATTATTTATAAATTATCAATGCTTTGCGGCACCTGGGTGGCTCAGTCAGTTGAGCATCTGACTTTGGCTCTGGTCATGATCTCACAGCTCGTGGGTTCAAGCCCTGTGTCAGGCTCTATGCTGACAGCTCGGAGCCTGGAGCCTGCTTTCAATTCTGTGTCTCCCCCTCTCTCTCTGCCCTCCCCCCATCATCTCTCTGTCTCAAAAATAAATATTAAACAATTTTTTTAAAACAGTTATCAATGCTTTTAAGCAGAGAATCTGCTGCTAGAAGGTGGCCTAGGTAATCTTATTCTTAGATTTGGAAAGGGATATCTCCTCAACTTATTCAGCACATTGTCAGTAAGGACTGAATCTCAGATGGAGTCACCGTGAACATGTCTGGCTCTAGACTCCATGTCTAAACCAAAAATTCTGGCTAGGTATGCTGGATTCATACATGTTAACACCTGCAAAATGAGTTTCTTAAAGTTCATACTCTTCTTTAAACACAAAACTATAGACACATGTCTTAGTCTGTTCAGGCTGCTGTAACAAACTACCAAAGATTTGGTGGCTTATAAGGAACAAATTTATTTCTCACAGTTCCAGAGGCTGGGAAGTCTAAGATCAAGGTACTAGCGGATTTGGTGTCTGGTGAGGTCTGCTTTCTGGTTCAAAGTCTGTGCCTTCTAGCATAACCTCACATGGCAGAAAGGTAGAGGGATCTCTCTAGGACCTCTTTTATAAGGGTATTAATCCAATTATGAGGATTCTGCCTTCATGATCTAATCATTTCCCAAAGTCTCCATCTCCACATACTGTCACTTTGGGCATGAGGATTTCAACATATGAGTTTGGGGGTTGCTATAGACACAGCAGCACATTTCTTTGAGAAATGTCAAATAGTTTGTTCTAGCTATTGGTTGACCCTATAGACTGTTTTAACTATGGGCATGTGAAATATTATATTATGGATTGGACACACATAGGTTTGCTGGGCTGTAAGCTTATAATATTTGGGGAGACCTTCTTTAAGAAAAATCATAAATATAAAATTCATAATGAAAGCAAATTATTTATTTAGAATAAAAATAAATTACATGAGGGGGGTAAGGATAAATAGGTAGAGCACAAAGGATTTTTAGGGCAGTGAAAATACTCCGTGTGATACCACAATGATGGATAGCCTGTCCAAACCCATAGCATGTACAACACCAAGAATAAACCGTAATATAAACTATGGATTTGGGGAGATAATGATGTATCAGTGTAGGTTCATCAACTGTAACAAATATATATTACCAAATATAAATGACCTCTTGTGGAGGATATTGATAATGGGGGAGGCTATGCATGTGTGGGGGCAGGGAGAATAAGGGACATCTTGGTACCTTCCCCTTAATTTTGCTGCAAACCTAAAACTGCCCTAAAAAAGAAAAGTCTTAATAAAAAACAAATAAATAAGTCAATTCTTTGAAAAAAATTACAGCAAATCTCAAATTGAAAAAAAGCTGACAAATACCGCAGAATCATAAAATCCAGAAAAATAATATGTTTATTAATTACCTAATATAATACTCCTTTTACTATATTTTTGGCTGCATACTCTTTGGACATGTCTTCATATGGCAATGATTTTATGATATTGTTACCAGTAGAGAAAATAGAAAGAAAAGTTAGTCTCCTAGCCCGGTTGGTTGAAACTTATCTTTTATTATTGATAGTTTAGAAAGTATTTTTCGTCCTCACAATTCATTACTGATATTGCCATATACATACTTAAAATTGTTGTCAAATTTGGGAAAAACTCTTTCTAATTCTTTTAAGTATGGGCTGTAATAGTAGAAAACACTGTTCCCGGACTACCTTCTGGCTTCAGTTATTTCAAACCTTGTTTCTCCACTGCTACCTGCATAGTTACATGCTTCCAGCATCAGGCAATATTCACACAGTGGTATAACTACTGGCCCTCCACTCTCTGGCACAAGATTGGGCACCAGTGAGTGGGCCCAGTGGTAGAAATATTCTTGAAAATCATACCTATGCCTGGAAAAGTTGCAATGATTTAAATACATAAATGATTGCAAAATATATAATAACCCACTGAACCACAATAAATGTATTCCTAAGTTAATTTCCCCTTAGTCATATCCCAAAAGTGTTTGTAACAACTCCAGTTCTACCTGATTAAAGGGGAAGTTGGTGAAAGGAAAGCAGGAGTGTAAAGAGACCGTGGTCTTAACCCTAGAAAATCTAAATGTGAACAGCATAAGATTTGCTTTCTTGAACTTTATATAGTTGGAGTTGAGCCTAAGATCAGAGATAGTAGGGGCAAATTTTTGTTGAACTATATGACACAATCAGTTTGGCTTCATAGTCTTGAAAATGCATTTTTAAAAATATAATTTATTGTCAAATTGGCTAACATACAGTGTGTAAAGTGTGCTCTTGGTTTTGGGGGTAGATTCCCGTGGTTCATTGCTTACACACAACACCCAGTGCTCATCCCAACAAGTGCCCTCCTGAATGTCCATCACTCATTTTCCCCTCTCTCCCACTCCCCTACTCCCCCTTCAACCCTCAGTTCGTTCTCCGTATTTAAGAGTCTCTTATGTTTTGCCTCCCTCCTTCTCTGTAACTCGCTTTTTCCCCTTCCCTTTCCCCATGGTCTTCTCAAGATTCACATATGAGTGAAAACATATGATATCTGTCTTTCTCTGACTGACTTATTTCACTTAGCATAATACCCTCCAGTTCCACCCATGTTGCTGAAAATGCATTTATGATCACTACCACAGTCTATCTATATAGTTTCAAAATTCATATTAGCTGTGAATCTTCAACAAGGTAAATGTATTTGGTTAGATGCATTTTACAATACAAGAAAGTACATTCTATTTGAGTTTTCAACAAAGGGCAATATAAAACGTTTACAAGAATAACTGTTATACTATTCAATATTTTAACTTAATATGCATCAGCAAGAAAATTATGGAAGAATTATCTTTAAATTTTATCTGAGTATGAGGGATTATATAAATTGCTTATTACCTCATTATGTGAGACATGTATGGATTAGAGTACTATCTTATCTTCTCACTAGAGGTAGAACAAAAGTGAGGTGAACATTGGAGTTGGGTTTAGGTTGGTATTCCATTGAGTTCATATTTGATAATCCCTTCTTATCTGGTACATTTCAATTCATTTCATTGCTCTTATCAAATATTGTTGGCTGTGTTTTCCAAGTTAGTATTTCAAAGTCTTATTTCATAATTTAAATGTGGTATTTTGAGAGTCTATGTCAGCATTCATGTAAAATGGGATTTGCATTGTCTCATAAATAACAGGTTTAAAAATATTTAGTGGCAAGTAGAACACTTTTTAACATTAACATTTTATATTTGTTACTGACCTATAGATAGGATTTATGCTGAAACAACTGACTAATTGCATTTTTGGCACAACATGCTGCCAGTAATTCGACCATAAACTCGTGAAGCCTCTTTTTTTTCCCCTCCTCATTTTCTACCTTGAAACTGCAATAAAGGTATAATTTATGATATAGACTGGGGAAAAATTATAGTTCCCATTTTAAAAATACAGCAACTAGCACAGATGCCAAGATAAAATCCTAGCTAAGTAGGTATTTCCCTACCTGTGCCTTTTAAAACTGATATATTAGCTTTGACATGCAGTTTGGTTTTTTAAATCCTCAAATTTAATACCACATTCTGCAGTGATAATTCTTTATGTTTATTATTTTCTCTATTTCTTCTTGACTCAAACTTCTTATATGCCTGTTCATTAGATAATCAAAACAACCAGATCTTGTTTGTATGTGTTTTCAATTATTAAAATGAAGCTAAACTATCTCACCTAAAATTTTTGTTTCTAGAAGGAGCAATGCATTTGATTTGATATTAGTGCCTTATTTTCAATAATTCCTTAATCCCACAAAAACCTACAATTAACAATCTGCCATTGTTTCTCTGTTCCTGATCACACTCATGTACTCATTTTCCTCTTTACGCAGTTTAGATGTTGTGCCTCATATTACACTGTATCCCCTGTATAAACTATCAACTCTCTTCTCTCTTCCTTTCTGGCGAAATTCAAATGCTGGTTCAATCTAACTCCTCGATCCTAAAATAGATGAATATGGTTGGAGAAAGACACTCAGTTGTGTTGACTATTCATACCTAATTTCAAGACAGGCAAGATTGAGTGGGTTTTGTTACTGTTCAGGATCTCTAGTCCATTTATGTTTCTACTATTTTAGGTGACAATCTTATCCCTTCACTCTTTCCTTAAAACTCTAAATATTTTCCCCACCCCATTCTGTCACTGAGCTGATGATCTTGCTTCCTATTTCACTGAAAAACTAAAAGCCAACAAAATGAACTTTCACAAGGTGCCCCTACCACCATAGCTACCTATATACTGGCATCTGGACTCAGTTAACCGACTTTCCCTGCTGATGCTACGCACAGTATTTAATCCTATATAAAGTAACCCACGCTTGCAATTAGATACCTCTCCATTTTATCACCTCCAGCAATTATCCTCTTTGCCATCCTCCATATTTCCTTAAAATTAGATCCATTAGCTTCTAGTATTTACTATCTTTTTTTTGACCTAATATATTTAGTTTGCATTTTATTCCCCTATTTAGTATTCCCCAATATGTTACAGTTCTTTGAGTACTGTACAAGAAGCTTAACTTGTAACTTTTTTTTTGTCTATCACAATAAATATTAGCAAGTTTTTGCTTAATTTTGTAAAATGTGACATGATTTATTAACATTTAAGTTCAACCGTCTTCTGTGTTGTCTTTTAACTTACCCAAATAAAAATATCCAATAAGTAAAAATAGAGGCATGATAAAATATCAGTAAATTTTTATTGAGCAAGTAAAACACACAACAGTTTTAAATGAACTTCAGTTTCAAAAATGAGTATTCAAATTAAAAAGAAACACACAGTAGAATTCCATTTCCCTATAGTGCCTAGTGAAAAGACAAAAAGAAGTATTATTTTTACAATCCCAGGACACAGAATTTAAGTGTTCAAATGATCTCACATAATAATTCTGGTGTCCCAGAATAAGATGATTAATAAAAATACATATGTGCACGTGCACGTGCATATGTATACATTCAAGCACATGTAAACATACAAATACAATGCTTTCATTTTTACCAATGACACAGGAAGAACCTTTGTGACAAGAGAATTTTTATTTTTAAATGAGTCTTGTACAGTCTGACCTTTCCCTAAACTTGGGCTGCATCACAAAACAGTACATAAATAACTATCTTTTCCATTTTGGTTCTTATGAATGTTGGGGGCCTCCTGTCCCTAACTGTGCACACATAAAAGCACAAAAGCAGGATGTAGTGGGAGGGCTGTTAAAACAAGCTGGTCAGGAAATCCATTTGGGGTCAGTAAACAGGTTGTTAATGACACCAACCAACAGGAAGAAGGTGGAGAGTACAAGAAGTGGGCATGAATCAATACTCGTATTTGATTGGTGTGGTACTTTTTGATAGCTGGGCAAAGGAATCCCATTGCGTAGTCTCAAATTGCTTATTTCCTATCAGTGTGTCAAATTCTCAGGGATATAGGCTATATGAGAAGAATGCTGTGTAGACCAAAACTTGTCTGAACAATCGTCATGTTTGTTTAAAACAAAGAACAACTAATACTGACAGAATTTACTGGCCATTTATCTGGTTTTACCACATGTTTATCATAGAAACTGGTTTTATAAAAAACAGTTTTGTGATTTTCCTATGCTTTTAGTTTTTAGTATTTCTCGGAAGCTAAATTTTTTTCTTTTATAAACACAAAGGGTAAAGCTTCAATAGGAGGGAGCTGTGCCCCGAAATCTCTCATGTGCTATTTTTTTTTTGTGAGCAAGTCATTTAACCATTCTGTACCTCAGTTTTCTTAGCTCTACTAGTTCACCAAATTTCTATAAAAATACAGCAAAGCAATGTTAATACCTGCCCAGAAAATAAATACCAATTGTAGATATGATGAAGTGACTTCTCTATTATCAACTCTCTCAGTTAACAAAATAAATAGTATTTAACTATTTGTTGATCAAATGTATGAATGAATGAATGATAAATTAGAATCAGAAAGTCTGTAATCTTAAGGAAATATTTTGCAAATATGTGTAATTTTTATTGATAATAGAGATAAGAAAGAAAATATAGAAAATTCTAATAATTTACAGAAAAACTGAAGGAAAATTAAGAGATCTCACAGTGTCACAGTCATATAATATCCATTACATTTTAATTTTTCAAATGTGTTTTTCTATGTATTTATAATAAAAATGTTTAACCTTTTATTTTGAAATAATTTCAAAATAGTGGAAATGTTGCAAGAATAGTAAATATAGCTATAATAATATAATAAGGCTTATATGTGTTACTGAGGCTCAAAAGAGTTCACATATGTAGAGTGTTAGGAACTTTAGAAGCAAATGAGTGGGAGATAAGGTTCTTAGAACTAATAAATGTTGGTTGTTATTATTAAGCTTTAGTTTTGTCACCTGAACACTGGGGATAATAAGTACCTATCTTACAATATTATTGCATACATAAAATTTAGATGCCCAAAGTTTTTCCAGCCTAAGTTAATGACATCTTTTGCTACATAAATAATAAAACTTCTTACTGGAAGAAACCCAATCCCAAATTCTAGGATTAGTTGAATAACACTACAATAAAATCAAAATGGACTTTGTATAGTGGGTTTTCTTTCTGTTTGTTTGTTTGTTTGTTTGTTTGTTTTTGTGACCCAGAGTCAATAATTACATCAAGTCTTTCCATTTGGGGTTTCCCTAGATTTCATTTCAATAGCTATCAATGTGAGCATGATTCTAGTTGATCTTTGCTGCAGCAAATCTGGCAAAATATTTGATTTTCCAAAAGCATTTACTGGTAGGAAAAGGTACAGTAAAAATATTGTTTATACAAAGTGCAATAAAATTTTGGTAAAAAGACAACAGCTTATTTGTTAATCTCCCATTTTTCACACTGGGGTTTTTGTGCTTCAGGGTGGGGGCTAGCCAGGGAGGGGTGTGGGTACAATAGTCAGGAATACTCAGAGCTCCATGATAAACATGGCGGATCATCCTGGAACTGAAATTTCATGTGAAGACTGATGTGTTGATGGGGAAAGGAAATTTTACATTAAAATAAACATGGATATATATGGGATTAAAATATAGATTTTACATGAATTTTAAAGATGATGTATATGACTTCAAAAATATTTAATAGCTATTCAACTCATGTTTGTAGAAATTTGAGACCTATAAATTCACTCTGCTCTACCACTGGGAGTACTTCAATCGTCAGTTTACTTGTTTAACAAATACTTATTTAGTGTTAAATATATGCAAGACACCATACCATACTCTTAGTGCAAAGGTGAAAAACACTCTTATTACAGCATTATTTACAATCACCAAGACATAGAAATAACCTAAGTGTCTTTTTACAGATGAATGAATAAATAAAATGTGGATATATATACACAATGGAATATTATTCAACAATAAAAAAGTTCTGCCATTTGTGACAATATGGGTAGACCTTGAGGACATTATACTAAGTGAAATAAGTCAGACAGAGAAAGATAAATAATATATGATCACACTTATATATGAAATCTAAAGAGAAGAAACGTGGATATAGAAACATATTGGGGTTTGCCAGAGATGGGGTGAGGAGGGGGGTGGGTAAAGGTGGTTAAAAGATATAGATTTCCAGTTCTAAGACACATACATTTTGGGGACGCAACACACAGCATGGTGACTTTGGTCAACAATACTGTATTGTGTATTTGAATGTTCTTAAGAGAAAAGATCTTAAAAGCTCTCATCACAAGAAAAAAAAGTTGTAACTATATGAGGTGATGGGTGTTAACTAAGATTGTGGTAATCATTTTGCAATATATATATTTATCAAATAATTGTATTGTTCATTTTAAACTAATATCATGTTATATGTCAATTATATCTCAATAAAACTGGGAGAAAATTGGTGACCAAGATTCATGTGCTCCTGCCCTCATGCTCGAAATCAAGCAGTGGGACAGGTTTGCTGTTGTTAAGCTAACAATTTTCATAACAACGTATGAGATTCTATTATTTTATTAAGGCTGTGCTACTCAAAATATTTTCTTGATAAGTGCTAAAAATAAGCAGGATTCTCAGACATAAAATAATGTGGGCAGGGATAGCCCAATTTAAATATATTAAGACTCTGTGAGAATGGTCAGGTATAGGTTTAGAGAAGCAAGAATCAGTGCAAGGAGATCATTTAAGAGTCAGTCTCTATAGTACAATGTGACACATGGTAATGGAAATGGAGTTTGAGTTAAGTGGATCAGTTTGAAAATCTACATTGGAGGTAAATACAAAGACTTATTCATGAACTGGATATGGAGAGGAGATGAGAAGAGAAAAATTCAGATGACTTGTACATTTGAACAAATGGGTGTTTAAGGGAAAGATTGGAGGGGGACAATTTAAGGTTAAGAGAGAAAACAAAAGCTTGTTCAGTTTTGGGCGTACTAATTTTCAGATATTACTGAGACATCCAATTAGAGGTGTTCAGTAGACAGTTATATGTGTGAATCAGGAGCCTTCATAAAGACATCATAGCTGGAGATAATATTTTGGCATCCTGTGTAACAGAGCCACTTAAAAAATATGGTGCTTAGTTTATTTAAAATTTTGCCCTTTAGCATATATAATGTCCTTTTATTAACATATTTAAAGCTTTGGAAATAAACATTTAACAGTAGCAAATATAATTTCATACATAAAGCATATAGGGAATACAGAGCTAAATCCTTCAGGATTTGGCCATTAAGGAGCACAACTCTGAGGATAGAAAATGATGCAATAAAAGGCGATATGTATTAAGTCTCCTATAATGATGCTACAAACAAACTGCTGTAGAGCTAGAACTCCGTTTCATAAATATCAGCCCAAATATCAGAGTAGGAGAAGTGAATAAAGAAAAGATAAATGTATAAAGAAGTCCAGGGGCATAAACATAGCCAATATAAATTCTACATGGATGTGTTGGTAGGTGTTGGGGGCCATTCATAGTGAGCAGCGCTACTCCAGTTGTCAGGCTAGTGGAGAGCAGTCATGATTATAACCAGAAATACCGTGCTGGGGTAGGCTTGGAAGAAGAGAGAGTGGGCCCATAGGTTGGGCAATGTTTATTTCTATCATATGTCCTATGTGCAGGAACCATTTATGATTCCTGTGAGTCCCCTAATGGGTCTGATCAATTTTTCAGGTGGCAATCGATAGTGCCAACTTCTGAGCCAAAGGAACATCTTACTGTCTCTAGTTTGTTAATTTTAAACATAGCACATTCTTATCACAGGCCAATTTGAGAGTCAACTGTTCCAGAGTTTGACTTGCTTGCACAAAAAAAGATGATGCATTCAATTAGCTTCCACTCCTTGGCTAAGTCTGACATCATCCAAGTTTTGAAACTTAACCTAGGTTACTATGCAGATTTTTAAGGCAAATCTTGTTATAATAAAACTACCAGATATAAACCATACTTCATATTTTATTGCCAGGAAATGACTAAAAATGGGAATGTAGCAGTAATTCTGGAAGAGCAGTTCCTTGCTTCTGCCTCTTGCATCTGGTAGGGAGTGACATGCAAAAGCCTCTTCAACCAGGACCCCAGTGGTCATGAGCGACAGGGACCTTATCATTTATGTCTAAGTTGGGAAAATTTTGATAGTGAAAGGACACATTCAAATACATTGATGGATGTAAAAATAGTGCCCTTAAAATTTGTTTTAAATTAATTCTTAAGAAATAAACTAAAAATACAAATAAGATTTAAAAATTGATTTATATTGATTACCTACATACCAAAAATATAACATGAGAAGAATAATTATTCTTGATATACACTGATGTATTTTAATCAACCAAAACTTCCTAGCCCTGTCTATAGTACAGTTTTGTTGATATTTTCTGAAGAAGACATTTTTCTTAATGTGATTGTATTATTTTTAACCTTTTGTTAAATTTCTGAAAATCTTCAAAATTGTATGTTGTGGTTACTAAATTTGAAAGCTTGGCACCTTCAATATAGATCACAATATTTTTATCTGTAAAATACTCCCAGAAGGTCTTAGGTACCTGGTAAGAACAAATTCTACTAAGTTGAAAATATTATCAATTCTATTTTATTTTTGTATTGTAATATAGGAGTGTTTCAGCCCAAGTTTTTTCACGAAAGTTCTGTTTCCCCCTTTCGTTTAGAGTTCCTTTGCTAATAAATAATTGTGTAAGATGGAACTTGTCAAATAGTTTGCCCCTACTTATGGTCTTTTTAATGGTTTGTCACATTTAGAGGCTGAAAAATTATAGGCACTTATAATCAGAATATCCCCAAATTAGGAACACCTTCAAATCCTATGTATCATATGAATGCTTCCTAAAATTATGAACTCTATCAAAAGATTATTATTATTCTTTTCTTTACAAACTAAGATATTCTAAATCATATTTGTGGATTTTCAAAATTAAATGTTGTCCTCTCTTTGAGAACTCATTTTCTGGATTTGATTTCTTAGTTCCCTTCTTGTTTCGGTTCCTTCCAGTGCATTTCAGTGTGCTTTTATTTGCAATTTTTGTTTAGAGCTATTCTGCTATCCCCTAAGAATTTCAAAAGCTGAAATATTGGGATGCCCCGTTTACTAAATACCACGGTTAAAGATTTCCAAATGATTTGAGGGCAAAAAAAAAAAAGCATCCAAAATTTAAGACTTATTTACATAGTTGTTCATCAACCAGAATGATGAAGGCTTCCAGGAAAATGCTGATTGACTTGCTGAAACAACTTGATTTTTTTTATTCAACATCAGTTTTGTCTCCAAAATTTTGTAATAAAGTGATTCTCACCAAGTATGTATAAAAATATTTACAAATTTTGATGCCTATATATTGTTTTTTATTAATATGTAATTGACATATAAGTTTAAGGTATATGTAAGTTATATTTTGTTTTGTAGAATATTGCAAATTATTTGGACCCAATATTAATTACATTTGTATTACAACCAATTCAAATCCATTTCTACTCCATAGATTTTTTTTAATCTGGTCATTTGTTTTTAGTATGACAATATTCTCCAAAATAATTTGTATTTGTGTTATTGAAAAAAATAACTGATAGGTCTTCAATGTCATTTTTAGCCAAAATTATAAGTTTTCATCCTATTGTCAGGGGTTTTATTTTGAATTTCCAAGCTTTGAGTCATTGGATAGAAAATCAAACTATTATTAAAGATACTTATTTTATATTTGAAGCATTTGGTAACATGATATAAAAGTTTAAATGCTTACAAAATTATTTTTTTGCTAATAGAACACATTAACAGCTTTGCTTAACTTTTTGTACATACCACCCCCCCCCCCACCCCATCCCGCAAATCAAACCAAACCAAACACCTTGGAACTGAAAATGAAAGGATTAATTTAGAAAAGGAACCATTTGACCTAAGTGAAAAGTCATGTTTCAAGAGTAATCTGTAAAAGCATCTTTTGCAGGTGCATGTGTTAAATCACTGTGTTTGGGCACAGTCTTCTTGAAATAGTTACTGACTTTGAAATAGATACTGATGTTCCTTTAGGAGGATTATTTTCTGGTTTTCATTTGGTTGTACCTGAGAAAACACAAGAAGTCTAATTCAGTATATAGTATTTTAATTAAATATGTGGTCTCATTTTTTTTATTTTTGTCAAAAGTGTTTATTGAAAAGTTAAGGTTTACTAAATACTAAATTCGTAAATAATTATAGCTTTATGCTACACAAATGGCAAAGTCAGCATACCAAGGATATTCTGACGACTCTCTATGTGCTCTCCCTATGCTTTATAGCAGGTTGACCAGCCTCTGGACCATCACATATTTCATATCAAGCCAAACTCTAAATTTCCAAGTTTCCAGCTTACCCTATTAAATGGCAGGCTGGCAGCTTTGTGGATTTTGTAGGTTCAAACATGGGTTTGAAAATACATGGGTGGTTCATTCACTCAATGGTCATGAAGGGCATCAGGGTGGGCATGAGAAAACTTATCAGAAAGATAAAATGAGAAAAAGAGAGGCAGTGCCTGCCTGTGCCTTATAACCCCATCTCTCTGAGATGAAGCAGTTCTTCTCTGGGGGCCTTCAGTTTCTTCTCCAATGCCATCATCCCATCTTAATTTCCAAGAAATGGAAATCAGGCAGCCATCTAGGACAGCCATCTTCTTTAGGTTCATCTAATTTTTGGTGGTGGTGAGTTTGTTTAGTTGGTCCCATATTCTTCATCAAGGTAGTCGGTCTTTGTGAAATGTCCCTTGTCACTAGTTCACCGAAGGGCTGCAAAGCACTGTTTCAGTTTATAGTGTTTAGACTAGTGGCTACTTTTGATGCTGTCTTTGAGGCAGGGGCTTCTGAGCCCCTTGCTGGCCCCTACTTGCTGCAATGGATTCTCCGTGGAAACCTCAGCTGACCCTACTGGGAGTTCTGAAGAGGGAGTGAGCCTTACCAGCTGTCCTGAATTGGGATGAGGTGGCCAGGCTTTTATAATCCCAGGTTCATCAGTTATTGAGTGAAGGCTGCCCATGAAGAAAGCATAGACTTTGGTGAAGCAGATCTTTTTGGCTGAAATTCTACCCAAAGGGGGTTAAGAGCTGAGGGACCATCCACGAGCAGCACTCCCAGCAGCTAGGATAATTAAAGGGGAATCTTAGCAATGCAGCACAGCACCTATCCTTCCCTTTGATGCACTAATGAAGTTCTATCCTTGGCTTGCCCCCACCCCCACCGGATGTGCTGAGAACCAATTTGCAGAAAATCAAAAGTCAAAAGTGTCTAGGGCCCAAAAGAGTTGTAATTTATCCCTGAAAGCTGCATATGCCTAATTCTGGATTTTCCATTATGTAATATCATTAACATTTTCATTACTTAAGTCACTGTTAGTTAAAATTCTATTGCTTGCAATCAAAAGCTTCCCTGACAAAATATAAGGAAACTGCTACAGCCAAGCAATTCAAATGACAAAATCAGGTAATCAAAAAAATCAACCGTTGACTCTTGATGGGATGATTAGGGAAGGCTTGTACTGAGGAGATAATATTTGGGCTGAAACCTGAATCACAAGATGGAATTGGGTAAGTGAGGATGTGAGAAGAGCATTCCTGGCAGGAGGAGGAATGATTGTGAAAGCCTGAGGCAGGGTTTGGCAGCTTCCCCAACGTGGTTCTCCAGGGTGGAATCAGTGTCTCAATAGCATCTCTATGGACTGGAATTTGGGGTACCAAAGTGGGATATTTGGGGGCACTGGGAAGAAAGTTTTTAGTAGCTTTCAACTAAAGTCCAGGCCTTTGGAAAGGTCAGATGAGAATGTGGGAAAGTGAGAAAAGAGTGTTGAAGGGGACAGTTTCTCCCAGGATGGAATTTGGGCTGCTGGGCTATCGCTTAAGATGTTTAAGATGTGGCAATGATAAGGTTTTTAAAGCTGTGTTGTTGTTGTTGCTGTTGTTGTTTTTAAGACATAATATTCTCATAAGGCCTAGAGATGTTTTTTCACCCATAAACATTTATTTTTTTTTTTAATTTTTTTCAACGTTTATTTATTTTTGAGACAGAGAGAGACAGAGCATGAACAGCGGAGGGGCAGAGAGAGAGGGAGACACAAAATCTGAAACAGGCTGCAGGCTCTGAGCGGTCAGCACAGAGCCCAACGCGGGGCTCGAACTCATGGGCCGTGAGACCATGACCTGAGCCGAAGTCGGACGCTTAACCAACCAAGCCACCCAGGCGCCCCTCACCCATAAACATTTATATGATCAAGAACATTTTAAATGTGAAAGGGAAAGGGAATAAGAAAGATTATTGAATCAATGGTTATTATTTAGAGAAAAGAATATACGTGCAAGAGGTTTCCAGAAGAAAAAAAAGCCTTGATAAATACATAGAGAATAACGGTTGCCTACAGAGAGGTGTGTGTGCACATGTGTATGTCTCTGTGTGTATGGTTATATAAATACATTCAAGGAAGTAAACTTAACTTTATAGCATCATCATAAAACTGGATTAAATGACGGGAGTATAATAACAAAAGGC
The DNA here is from genome assembly GCF_018350155.1 of Leopardus geoffroyi. NCBI lineage: Eukaryota > Metazoa > Chordata > Mammalia > Carnivora > Felidae > Leopardus > Leopardus geoffroyi. The sequence goes on from NC_059327.1 coordinate 134,618,413, forward strand.
TACGTCTTTCTTTTATAAACAAACCTGGTTTAAGTGGAGGTGAGTTAGTACTGTGTGTCAAGAAATTCTGGTAAGTTTTTAGCAAAATTGTTGGAAAGTTGCTGGAAGTTGCTGGAAAATCTTCACAAAGATTTATCTCTTATCTGCATGAAGATAAAAGAAAGAAAATACTGAAAGAGAAAAAGTAAGGTGCTATAGACCAAGACTCTTTAAAAAAAAAAAAAAGATGACTAAACAGTAATGGAAAACTTTCAGACATTAAGTTGTGATTATACAGCACCAGTGATGCCAATTTTGCAGATGTATTTGCTAAACTGCTGCCAGTAATCACTGAGGAATTATAGAAGATCGGAAAGACTTGAGTGTCATCTGGGCTTCATGGCAGGAGACAGAAACATTTAAAGTAGGCAAAGATTTAATACGGTAAATTGGGTGCTTGCAAAATCATTGGAAGGCCTGGAGAAGTGAGTTCTAGTCTGGGTTTCTTGGAATGACTCCCAGACACCGGAGAGCTGAATCACAAGGGGAGCTCTTACCTCTGAGAGTGTCCTAGAACCACTGAGCTTCCAGAATACATGGTTGTAACTGAGATTTAGGAATCAGAGAGCTGAAACTGTGTACTTAATACTGCTGTTGTCGCTACCCCATGATGCTGGTGACAGGGGCCTGCAACCTGGAGGCCACTGTTGCCTTTGCTTCAACCCCTTCTCTCACCCAGAAATCTGGGGAATGAGTCACTGCTACAGAAGAAAATTTCATATCTCCATGAGGCCTTGCTTGCCAACCCAGAAATGTTAGAGGATGACCGCCCTCCCTTTCGCCTCACAAATCTCTCCTAGCTGTATCTGTGTGGCAGGACCTTACTGGAGTCCAGACCACTAACTGCAGAGTATCTGGGAATTGTACATTTAACTTCCAAGTCCCTTCTGTACAAGAAGACATGATGCAAGGTGGCGAATGGAAATTCAGTGAGCCCAAAGCACAGTATTCAATATAACTGTAAACAGGCAAGCACTCCAATTTCTTTAATGGAAAGAAAGAGATTATGAGACATCTGCTGAGCTTGACATTAGTCTTAGTATTGGTTACAAAAGACACCCTGTGAGCTATTAAGAAAGGATGTAGCAATCCCTGGGAATAAAGGATTCGTTCAAAGCAAATCATACTGAATAACCTATTAAAATGGAAAGTAATAGAACTACATGGCTATAATGTGTCTGGATTTTAAGAAGGCTTTTGCCCTTAACTTTTATATCACCAGACAAACTTATGAAATGTGGCCAAGATAGTGGTATAGGTGAATGGATGTGTAATTAGTAGAAAGATTAAAAACTGATGATTAGTAGATACATGTCAGGTTGTAGCACATGCCATAGGAATTAATATTTTATCCTGCCCTGACTTACACAATGACTCCAACAAGAACGATTTTAAAAATGGTAATAGTCATTATTTATTTAGTGCTTACTCTAGGTGAGGCACTATAGCTGCATTATTATCTCATTTACTCATTATAATTATCTTGTCAGGTTGTTATCTCCATTTCAAATGTGAGGAAACTAATGCTGGAAAGTGTAAGTGGCTTGCCCATAGCTCCACATCCAGTAAGCAACAGTGCTGAGATTCATACCTAAAATAACTTCAAGGAAGAGGTACCACAGGGAGGGAGAAAACCACAACATTTCCAGCAGAAACTGGCCAGAACCTGCCAAGAGCCCCAGAGGATGGCATTTTCTCAGCCATTCCCCGTGAAGTTGGAGGCTGGCCCACTATCCTGCAGGATCTGGTCAGTATCTCAGGGACTCAGACTCACACTGACCAGCCTTCACTAAAGGCTTATATAAAAAACCAGAGGCCGATGTACTAAACTATGAGAAACGCAATAGTAAAACTGCATTGGCCAGTCAAGCTGACCAAATATAGGCAATATTCTGTATGCAAAGATCCAAAGGAGAGCATGATAAGCAGAATGTTGACCGCAAGAAGATAGAATCAGTATAAAGTGATGCTGATCTGAATGCTAACTGTCCATAGTCTCTGACAATCAATACAGTTGTAAACGTCTGCCTGGCTGATTGGATGCCTGGAACTACCTGGAAAGACACTTTCCTATTTGACCAGACAATGCCAGAATTTGCCTCCTGATTTTTCTTTCTCGGAATGCATGACTGATTGCTGTTCTTTTTTAAGATAATTTAATGACTTCAGCTAAGTTGTTTTGGATTAAAATGTATTCTTTCTCTTTAAGGTGATTGTTTTGATCAGTCTCCTGCTGATACAATTTCTTAACTTCAGAAAACAAGTTTTCTTCCTCTGAATTCACTTTTGTTCTTGTGTACTGCTTAGAAGATGTAGGCCCATTTGACTCTTTCCTTTACCTGTGCTGCTCTCGGTAGGCTAATGAGAACAAACACAAGAACAGAAGTATCAGTGCTAACATGAAGAGGTGAAAAGCAGCACAGGTTTTTAAAAAGACAACATTTTTAATTAACATGCTCACTGTGAGTCAATAGTGTGTGACATAGTTATCAAAGAAGCCAAGGGAGACTTAGTTATATTAACTGTGTCAACAGAATGAACGAGCTAGTAAATGAATGAAGGAATTGATAGCCCTACCGTAATCTTCGCTGACACTCCATGCCTGGATTAGCAATGTTTATTTAGTTCAGGATCCACATTTTCAGATATCAACACACTGGAGTATATTCAGAGGAAACTGGCCAGATGGTGATAGGACCTGAAATGACATTCTGACAAATGGTGGTAGGACACTGGTGATAGTTAACTTGAGAAAGAAAAAACTTAGGGGAAAAATAAGAAAAACTTATAGCTATAGGTCAAAGATCATGCCCAGTCCTTTAATGGATTTCAAATATTATGGACCTACCATAATAGAAAAGAGAATAATGTATTTTATTTTGAGAGTTACCCCAGCATTCAGAGCTGAGAGTGGTCAATATGAACCACAGAGATAAAACTATGCTTATTAGAATGGTGACATTTCCAACTCTCAAAGCTGCCTTGATATTAAAGGGGTCCATGTTTCTGGAGATGCTCAAGCGGAGATTGCTCAAACTTAAAAAAATATATTTTTAATGTTTATTTTTGAGACAGTGAGAGAGACAGAGTGTGAGCAGGGGAGGGGCAGAGAGAGAGAGGGGAGACACAGAATCTGAAGCAGGACCCAGGCTCTGAGCTGTCAGCACAGAGCCTGATGCGGGGCACAAACCCATGCACTGTGAGATCATGACCTGAGCTGAAGTCGGATGCTTAATCAACTTAACCACCCAGGTGCCCTGAGACTGGTCAAACTTTTGATGGCGACATTTTGGAGAAGAATAGTATTAAATGGAATAATTAAATGGAGTCAGGGACCAGATGACTTCTAAGATCTTGTCAAACCTTATCCCACTAATCTATCATTATCTTACAATACAGTAACCCCTTTCTTTATCTTTTTTTGGGAGGGTCAGAGAGAGAGAGGGGGACAAAGGATCCGACGCGGCCTCTGTGCTGACGGCAGAGAGCCCAATGCAGGACTTAAACCCACAAACTGTGAAATCATGACCTGAGCGAAAGTCAGATGCTTAACCAGCTGAGACACCCAGGCACCCCACCCCCTTTCTTTATCTTTTAGTTTAGTGGCATGAATACTGAATGGTTAATACCACTTCCAATTTAACAGATCAATGGTAGGGGACACTGATTGCTGCATTCCTTTCTGGCAACTAAGACAAAATCCAGCACAATCTGAAGCTGCAGGGATGGGGGTAAAACAAAAATGAACAAACAAAAAACCATTTTGTGAGTGAGTCATTAGGTAAATACCAAGAAGATATTCACTTCCTTATTTGATCTCCAGACCCATATATTCTTTACTATGAGAGAAAAAGCACTAAAAATTGATTGCCTTCAAAGCATAGTAGATTTTCATTCTCAAATAGTTTGAAAGCTTCAAATGCTAGTAGCATCCATTTCTGTCTTCATATTGAAATGCAGTTATTTATGCTCTAAAAACCTTCATACTGGATTCCTTATTTTCAGCTTTGTTATTGTTAATGGGTAACTTGAGCACCAACCAACCTGTGCATTCATGGCAATGAATGTCATACCTTAAAAACTGGAAAGAATAATGTTCTCTTAAAATAACCAAATAACAGTGGAGTTTTATAGCTAGAGAAAACCTAAATATCACATGTTATTAGATGAGAAATTCAAGCCAAGAGAGATGAAATGACTTGCCACATTCACATGGCTGGTGGGAGAGTGGAGCACTTTTGTTTTGTCTCCCAATCAAGGAGGCAATTTTATGCTGGGTTTCTTTCTGGGGCGAGTGGGCAAGATACTGTCCTTTTTTTCTTTTCTTAGTAAGTAGAATGGTTTGATACTAGTCACTTCTAGATCTTTACTTTTTTTTATTAAAAAAATTTTTTTATGTTTATTTATATTTTTGAGGGAGAGAGAGACAGAGCGTGAGCGGGGAAGGGACAGAAAGAGAGGGAGACACAAAATCAAAGCAGGCTCTGAGCTGTTGGCACAGAGCCTGACGGTGGGCTCAAACTCCTGAACCTCAAGATCATGACCTGATCCGAAGTCGGATGCTCAACCAACTGAGCCACCCAAGCACCCCACTCCTAGGTCTTTATTTACAGATTTACTGATTGGCATGTGACCTGAAGAGAAGATATCTGAGTGGGATTCCAGGATAGTATTTTCTTTATCCATATCCTTTACCCATATCCGTAGACAGGAATTTTATGGGCTTCTTTGTTCCTAATTCTGGATTGCTCTTGGGTTTCTGCAGTGCTGCGTATGATGCCGTTCTTGACAGAAATGTGGCCATTAAGAAGCTCAGCAGACCCTTTCAGAACCAAACGCATGCCAAGAGAGCTTACCGGGAGCTAGTCCTCATGAAGTGTGTGAACCATAAAAACGTGAGTTGTTATTTTTAAATCTCTGGCTGTGGGAGATTGTGAGATCGGAGAAAGAAAATCTGTGTGCCAACTTGAGCAGGAAAGGCTTTCTTTACTTTGTAATGTCTGCCTGTTAAGATTGTTTATCCAGTCCATATGCTACATTTTATTTCATTGTCCTCATGATAACTTTCTGCTTAAAAACCATCTAAAAACCATATGGTGTGAGAGGATGAATTTGATAGATATTTTCCTGCTATGAAATTAACCGTATTTGGGTATCTTGCTCCAAATTAACCAGAGAGCTCCATACTTTTCCGAAAACAATAAAAAACAAACAAATACAAAACCCTAAAATATCCTGTAGAACAATATACTATATTTCTTTATTATTAACAGGTGAAGATGTTTATCTCCTTTTTTTTTTTTTTGACTATAGTCTGTCAGTGGCCTTCAAATGTTTACTGTACCCACTGTGCTTCAGCATCTTGTTTTTTTGTAGAGTTGGGCAAATGCACAGGAACGTATCTGCAAAGCACTTCAGAACAGGATTATCAAGAGCATTTCTCATGGGAACTCAGTAGGGTGTATACCATTATATCACATTCTTCACTTCAGAGTATATAAGCTTCTTCATTTGCAGATAAAGGCCTCTAGAATTCTTTCTATGCTCCCATTACTTTTAGTAAGGATACAGGGGAGATAATTCATTATTTTAATAATGACTATTATTAATAAATAATTTATAAGTACAGTGCATATAATTTATTACATATAAATGTATAATGAAAATAATTGCAAATTATTATAATAAAACTATAAAAATAGCTATAAGTCTGCATAGTTTTTCTTAAGTATGAAAATCACACAGAATATATGAAATTATCAGTGTAGTTTTATAAACAAGTGGATTTGTCATAAGGCCAACCATCTATCACTGGCACTAAGAAGAAGCAAATGTATAAGAGTTTAGTTGCAAGATGTTTGAAATACAAATGTGTGGATTGTTTCTCTGATGACAGTGTTTCTCTTTTCTTCTGTTACTCTACTCCAATGACTTGTAGTTCAGTCATTTGACATGTTTGTTAAATAAAATGTGCCCCATGTATAAACCTAGATGCTAAGATTACATCAGTAGAGATAACAGAAACTAATCCCTGACCATGTGGAGCTCATGTTGTATTGATGAGAGAAAAAGATGGTCTAAAAAATAGATAGGTAAATGTATAGAATGTCAGATGGTGATAAGCACTAGTAAGTAAAACAAAGCAAAAGGAAAATTATTCTGGTCAGTGCTGGTGGGTGGGCTTACTTTTTAAAATAGATTGAGCAGGAAAGATCTCACTAAAAAGGCAAATTTATGAAGTACGTACCCATCTCTAATTTTGCCATGCAAGAAACACAAGACTTCTAGAAGGTAACTATAAATGATGGAAAGGATGATTCATAAGAAAAGTCATTCTACTAAACCAATTTATTCTTTCAGTATGTTAAATGAAGGCAGGAACAAGACTAACAACATGGCCAATGCAATCTATTTTTATCATAGCAGAGAGGATGAGAAATACCATGGGCAATGGAAAATGGATAGATATAATCAATGAAGCAGCAGTATGGGAGATTTTGATAGTGTTTTCATATACTTATATTTCCCTCATCTTCCTTTCAGCTCCTATAATGCAATAAACACATTGTGGAGAAATTTCCACTTGGTGCATTTGAGGGAATCATGCTCCCTGTTCTTGACTGAAATGTAGAAGTTCATGTTTATGATACCTAAAAAGAAGTTCCCAATTGAAAGGATTATCTGTAAATGGTTTTCTATCTGCTATCCCCCTTTTATGTGTGTATTTCCATGTGCATGTGTATATGTCTATGGAAATAAATATCTGGAACTTGTTCACTTATGAAAGGAAGTTCACTTATGACCAAATGTAAATTCCACATTAGTACTTTTTTTTAAATGTTTATTTTATAGAGAGTGAGAGAGGGCATAAGCAGGGAAGGGGCAGAAAGAGGAAGACAGAGAATCCCAAGCAGGCTTTGCACTGACAGTGCGGAGCCTAACATGGGGCTCAAACTCATGAACCATGAGATCATGACCTGAGCCGAAACCAAGAGTTGGACACTTAACCGACTGAGCCACCCAGGCGCCCCTCCACACGAGTACTTGTAATATTAAGTAAAAGCAGTCAAAATGCAGAACTCTGTAAATGCTGTGGAAAGTAAAGTAAAACAGTGAAGAATCCCAACTAAATCTTTAATAATAGAGAGGAGAATCCATTTAGAGAATGAATACCTAATTCTAGGAAATGATGGCTAATGTGATTGTGGAGCCATAACAAACATTAATTCGTATCTGCATTTTAATATGTCGGAATAAAGGAACTGAATCAGATTCCTGCGTGAAACTGTTGAACTAAAATGAAAATACCTGTGATAATATGTTTCTAAAGGGACAATTTTTAATTGGTTATTGTTAAGAATTAGAATTTACAAGAGAGCAAAGAAAGAACAGAGGGAAATCAAAGAAAATGAAGGTGATAAAGCAAGGGCATAGTAAAAGGGAAAATAAGAATTTTTCAAAAAAGTTTTCATATATTTATTTTGGGAGAAAGAAGGAGAGAGAGCGAGCACCAGTGGGGGAGGAGCTGAGAGAGGAGAGACAGAGAATCCCAATAGGCTCTGCACTGTCAGCACAGAGCCCAACACAGAGCTCCATTTCATGAACTGCAAGGTCATGACCTGAGCTGAAACCAACAGTCAGATGTTTAACCGACTGAGTGACCCAGGTGCCCCAGTGAAAATAAGAATTCATAGTGGGGAATTAACCTTTTAAAATAATCTTGATTTACTCAAAATTATAACGCTATTTTCTAAATTAATTTTCAAATACCTAGATATTTACCAGGTGATATGGGTTAGCATTTTTCCATATTTAAGGGTTGTTTGTGTGTGTTGTGTGTGTGTGTGCCCTGTGCACAATCTCTGATGTTTTTGTTTGACCAAATATCAAGATGAATTACTTTGCAATATTGATAAAATACTAGAAAAACAAACCCACTGTATATGTTTGATGTACATACAATGACAGATATATCACACATTGTTTCAGCACACACTATCAGTATACAGAGTAAGACACTTTCATCACAAGTTTCAAAGATATTTTGAAATAATTTTATTTCTATATGCATATTCCATAACCTAAAGAACCTAAGGTTCCTTTAGAAGAGATGATCATAGTTTTCTTAATATGTAATAACCATTGCCATATATACATTTGTGTGTGTGTGTGTATGAAAATATGCATTGTACTATGAATTTTTTCTCAATAATTCCTCAACAAATGAAAACTACATGTGACCCAAAGCATTCTGTGGACTTGATCACATTTCTCAGATGTTTATAATCATTTTGTTTTGCTTTCATTATTTCATATGTTTCTATACCACTTACAAAATTTACCAAAATTTATTAATTTGTAGTTTAAAGATGTTTAAATCTTAATCTTGTACTTATCCAGTTTTGTGAAATGGTTGCATCTATCCTGTGAGAAGATCGTTATCCCTATTTTTTATTTTTATGTCCCACTGACGTTAGTAGAGAATATTTACTTATGCTAGAAGGTAAGCTTCTTTGCTACCTAATATATAAAATAACCAAAGCAGGAAACAAAAAATTTAAGAGACAGAATTGCAGTAACTTTTTAAAATACATTTTCCACTAAATTCATTATTGATATCATCCAGGATATTATACATTTCCCCAAACATATCAGTATAGCATTAGTTTAAATAGTATTTGTGTGTGAAATAGAAGCAAAAGAAACTAAAGTAGTAACACACAAAAAATCTTAAATTAGAGCACCGTCTTGTTCATTTGGAGGAAAACCATGACCTTGCTACATCTTGTTGGGTGTTTTGCTGCTGCCTATCTTTTTCTTACATGGCTTCCTTCCATTTTTGCTTAATTACATTACAACTCTATATTCTACCAAGGAGAATCACACTCTAAAGCATTTACACAATTATATATTTTCTCTGATTCTTCCTTCTGCCTAAGAATTTGAGCATTTTAATTGTATTTAACCCAAAGGCAGATATCATATATATGACCTTTCTGAGTACATTTTTCTATGTTCTGTGAAACAGTTCTAGAAGTTTTTTCCCAACTTTTCCCATAGCACTAGTGTGTGACTTTGAGTTGGATTAAATACTTGTTTCAGTATGCTTTTTAAATAATTCAATCTCTCCCTTTTTCTTTCTCTCTTTCCTCTGTCCCTTCTACTATTTCTTTTCCAGATTATTAGTTTATTAAATGTCTTCACACCCCAGAAAACACTGGAGGAGTTCCAGGATGTGTAAGTAACAAAACTCATGAAGGAAGGAAGAGCATAGCACTTATATAGCTCAAGGGAAATTGACATACATCAGTGGATGAAATCTCTTGTAGAGATTAAAGGGAAATAAGAGCTGACAGCAAATGAAAGGGATCCAGAAGGTTCTGTTTCTGGTGTTCCTTCCTGGAAAGATACTTCTGCTTCTTTTTGGCCTTCTGGCACTTGTGCTTTGTTGTTCTATGTTCTTGGTTCAATCAGAGAAGATTTATTATTTATTATATATTTTTTATTGTTAATTGATTCTGTGAGCTTTCTGGAATGAGTCTATTCACTTTGAGAAATATCAAGAAAAGGGATATGATAAAAATAATTTTTAAATCTTTATTTCAATTTTTTGTGGTGCCTTTGATTTTGGGCAAAAGTAACCTATCTAGAAGTATAGTGACAATAGCAGAGGAGAGGAAGTAAATCTTAACACATTGTCTTGTTTGGCACAGATACATTGCATTTAATAGGAGATGCTATTTTTTTTTTTTTTTTGAGGGAGTGAGAGTGTTAGTGCACATGCATGCATGAACAGGGGAGGGACAGAGGAAGAGGGAGAGGGAGAATCCTACGCTGGCTCCCTGCCCAGTGCAGAGCCCAATGCGGGGCTCGATCTCACAAACCATGACATCATGACCTGAGCTGAAATCAAGATTTGGATACTTAACCAACTAAGCCACCCAGATGACCCCTGACTTTTTTTTTTTTTAATTTCTAATCATAATACTCAAGAAACAGTTCAGTGAATTCAGGGAAATGTGAGGACAAGATGAAGGTAGAAAATATATGGGTAGGAACCACACACTAATAAATGCTGCTTCTGCTGGTGACCTCGTGGTAGAGTTACCATGGCTAACATATATGTAATACTTGGAAAGTTTTCATGTTCTCAATTCAATCAAAGGTAGAGCTGAGAAGTTTGGAAGACTTACAGATTTGGGAGAGGATTCTGACTTATTTGAAGGACTTCATGGATCTTGTGATTTGGGACTAACCTTGTGGATTTACTTCCCAGTTACTTAGTAATGGAACTGATGGATGCCAACTTGTGTCAGGTGATTCAGATGGAATTAGACCATGAGCGAATGTCTTACCTGCTATACCAAATGTTGTGTGGCATCAAGCACCTCCACTCTGCTGGAATTATTCACAGGGTAAGAATACATACTCCAGAATTATAATTAAAGTGCCTTTGGAGAAGAGAGAGAGCAACTGTAGATTGTTTTCTTTATGTAGAGGGGGGGTAGGTTGAATATAATGTACTTCCTCATTTCTTTGACTATAGAATTAGCACAAAGTCCACTAACGTACAGAAGAAAATTGTAGCTATACTTCAGTTGATTTCATTTAGCATTTTGTTTCGGCTCATTGAGAGTTGGCTTCTGAGAAGCCTCATGTTTTCTAGGCCCTTGATTGGCAGAGGTCATATGTGCAGCTGAAATAAGACCATTCATTTCCACAGTTTGTTGCTGGCAGTATAAAGACAGCTGCCTTGATTCACTCTTCTGTCAGGCCAAGAAATGAAAAATAAGCTGAAAGGTTTATGTTGCCATAAGGAAAAATCTAACAGATGACAATAAATGATATGTTATTTATTCTAAGAGCTCTTCCCAAGATGAGCCTAAACTATAAAATTGATAGTACACTTCTCTTCTGGGTTTAATAAGTTTTTGAAGATACTTAAAAATATATATAAAAAGCTAATCATTTGCTTTATATTGCGCTCTGTAGGCAAGGGGGGCCGTATCAATACTACTGCAAGACTGCCATATTGATTGAGTAGATAGAGATCATATGTTCCGTTTGCTTCCGGCTTTTAATTTCTTCTCTTTTTCCTATTGTCAGGATTTAAAACCAAGTAACATTGTAGTCAAGTCTGATTGTACATTGAAAATCCTCGACTTTGGACTTGCCAGAACGGCAGGCACAAGTTTCATGATGACTCCTTATGTGGTTACCCGTTATTATAGAGCCCCTGAGGTTATTCTGGGAATGGGCTACAAGGAGAACGGTAAGGAGGCTTCTGCATAGCAGTCACAGAAACCATGAAGAAAATGTGCATATGTTTTAGATGGCCAAGGGCAGTGTTCTTTTTCATGCATATTAATGTATATTTTTAATAGGGTTGCCAGCTTTCATATTAAGAGGTGTTTAAAAACACTACTAGGAAGAATCATTCATTAAAAATGTGAAGGATGTTTCTGAAAAGTAAGCTTTGCTGCAAGAACACTAAAATGTTATGGCTAAAAAGAATTGTGGATGGCATCTGAAAGCAGATATGGATTAGCACACATGCTGTAGATATTGAGAAAAAAATGCTGTTTGGGTTGCAGCTCAACTCAGAGTTTTGAGTATGAAAACAGGAAGAAATCTGTCTGTTACAGTTAGCCATTTGGCTTTATGGCTTATCTTAGATTGATGGCTCTACTCCTAGGAGAAGACAAAAAGAGGCTTGGAGCAAGAATCTTTACAAATGCTCATTGGATAATCAATTTAGAATAATCCAAATTGTTCAAGTTAGGTAAGAGTCTCTTTAATGCTTTAAACTGCTCTGTAAGTAATATTTAGGATACCAATTACCTAGTAATTCCAAATTCTGAATCATAGAGAGAGAAAATATTAAATTTTATGTTACTTCTAGTATTCATGAACACTTCAAAAGAAAAAGTAGAATCCTCAAAATGTATTGCAATTTGATTTTATTAAAGGATTTATAAAATACCTATTAGAATGCATTGCAGTATATTATTTTGAAAAGAATATCTCTAATAAGTAATGTAGCATATTAAAAATATATATCCAATATATTTAGGAATTAAAATTCTTTTAAATTAAGATTATATATATATATATATATATATATATATATCCTAAATGTACATTTCATGCTTATTTTATGTTTTATTCTATTTAATTCCTAGCAGTCTATTTTTATAAGTTTTACAAAAATAATTATCTATATATTTTTATGTGCAGGTGCTACAGGGTACCTTTATGAAAATTCCCTGGTCACCAGTTTAAACAAATTTCTTTGTGTACTTCCACATTAGAAGAGAGCCAATACTTTTGTGCACTTGTGCAGAAGAAAGGGAAAAGTCAGCTCTTAGGAATGTCAGGTTCACTTTGGTGAGCAATGGCAGAATTGTTACTTTTTGACTCGGAAGAGGCAAATCTAGTCCTCTTCCCAAGGAATCATCTAACCACATCTAACTTCTTCGGAAAAGAAGACATTTGTAGACCTTTTTCACAGGTTACTTGTAAAACGTCAAAGGGGAATTAATTAAAAAATTCAAGAAATCAAGGATCTACAGAGGTCTGGTGTTAGGGGCTGCATTTGCCTATTGATGGTGTCCCAGATCTTTGCAGAACAAATGGCATGTAATTTCATCCATTTTCCTTCTCTCACTAGAAAAGGTTGCTAGTCACATCCTTAGCTTTTTCATTTCTCTAGATTTGTGAAGATGTAGCTAACACCCTCGTGCTGCCCTCTTGCATATGAGAGGAAGGTTATCATGCAGAAACACCCGCTTGTTCCTACATCAGGCATGCCTGGCTATCCTGTGCACCTAACCCTGCCTTCCTTCCCCAAGGAGCATTTCAGCCTAATGTCTTTGCCCCAAAGTTCCCTTGATCCTTACTAAAAAGCAAGTTGGAAGAGGGTAAAGATTGGTAAGAGAAGGTGAAGCATGTTTTGTTAACAACTAGGACAACTGAGAAATAAAGAAAACAAATAAATAAAACAATTTTTAAACACCTTTAATACTTTTTTTCACTTTACTTCCAGATGACTCCTTTATATATGTGCTAATTGATCATATCTTTATTTTTGAAATACTTCAAATAGAAACTAAAACTGATGTTTATTACAAGGATAACCTCTGAAGGAAAAACTAAGTCCTGAATACCAGGGATTCCAATACTTCTGCCTGTAAACAACGGTTCCTGACATTTCGTAGTTTCTTGGATGTGCTTGCATGTACCTTGTTTTGAACCAACCAACCAACCAATCAAACAAACAAACAACAAAACAAAGGGAACAAAAAAGCAGTTTTTGGTTGCCCTATTCCATGTAACTGAGTGTAATAGAAAATGGAAACAGCCACTCCTGTAGGTTGCTTAAGATTATTTTCTCTATATCCTGCAAATAATAAAAAACCTCTTGGTGGCTTTTAGCCGCCACCCACCATGGAGACACTTTTGGTTTATCTGCTGTTTTTCCATATCACCCTTTTATGGCACTACAGAGGCAATCTAAGGTACCCATAAAGTAATTTTTAAAAATTAATTTGAGTTCTCATGCTAAACATTGTTAATGTAATATTACAGTGCTGGTTTTAATTTTGGGGCAACTTTTGGGGGGAGACAAAAATTGTACCTTCTAATGAAACTGTTCTTTTTCCTCCTCCTTCAGAGATCAATGATCTTAGTTAACTTTACTTTCCTCCCTTTTCTTCACTTCCCTCTCTCCTGTTCTAGTGGATATATGGTCTGTGGGATGCATTATGGGAGAAATGGTTCGCCACAAAATCCTCTTTCCAGGAAGGGACTGTATCCTTGTACCTTTTGCTGCAGCTTTACCTGTTTTGTTCTCTCTCCCTTTAAACACATAATGATTTTACCAGGAGAGTAAAGATAGAAGCAAAAAGTTGGGTAAGTGGTGTATTTGTGATTTAAAAAAAAGTGATGATTTATATAATCTGACCAGTACTGAAGATTACCTACTGCAATGATTTGTTTTAATTAAATTTCAATGGGCTTTTTTTCCTTTAAATTATTTTCTTGTTTGTAACTCAAAATAGCAATCCTATTTTTTCATAAATAATAGAGGTCACCAAATCCCAAATTATTAAAATATCTTTGTAACTAGCAAAAGAAGTCACTCTTTGCAAGTATTTTCCATCTTTTTCCTAAAATCATTGTATGCTTCTTCAACATTTAGGCATAATAATTTCTCTCCTTGTTGATATCCTAAGCTTCTGTATATAGTTTCATTGAATTGAATTACTCTTGACATTATATCCAGTCTTAAATAGGTCAATATAGCATATCCCCCTTAAAACATGAACTTCCACATTTAAAAACCATAATTGTTATTCAAATTGCCAGAGATCAGCTGGGTTTAATATAAGCTTCTCTTACTTGACTTGGAGATATGACTGAGACACAGATAATCGCTTTTCCAATGAAATTTAGAATTTTAAAAAGCAGTGTTTATTCAAGTTCTACCCTTGAGTTCTGGGCTAGATTACAATGGAAATTTCTTGGAGAAATATGTATGATTTAGAATTATTAAATGAGCTGATATATTTCTAAAATGACCCAAAGTTTACTCTCTAACAAAGTCACATATTAGTGTTTGTAATATATACGTAATAAAGTTTACATATTAAAAGAGAATATATTTTTATGCATATAGAAATACCCTGCTAACATACAATAGTGCAAATCTAAATACAACAACAATTTCCAGTTTTAACAGTGATAATGCAATATTGAGTTCAGTATATTATTATATATGAAATTGTTTTAGAAATTGGCAATAAACATGTGGTCCATAACTATTAAATATTATATTTGGTTAACAAGAAAGCTGTATTAAGGAACTCTTTTATTATGTAAGATTATGACTGTTATTTAGTTGACTCAGTGAGAAGTTTATACCACTATGAGCACTCATTATGTAGATATTTATTTATTCTGCTGGATATTAGTAAGATATTCTCTAAATTCCAATAATAAGGCAAGAGTAATGACATCTTCTAGGACTATACTGTCCAATAGGCAGCCACATGTGGCTATTCAGTATTTAAATTATGATGAGTCTGATTTGAGATATATTTTATACACAAAATGCATACTAGATTTTGAGGATATAAAAAGAAAGCATGTGAAACATCTCAATTTTTATATTGATTATTAAAATGATAATTCATTTTACTTTCATTTTATTTTAAATTATTTATATTTTGAGGATAAATTATATATCCAATGTAGTTGATGAGAACAATATTATAATTCACGTTCATATTTAAATGTACCGGTTTCATATAAAAGAAGGATTGTGTGTATGTGTATGTGTTTTCGTCTTTGGAGTATATTTCAGACAAAAAAAGGGGAACTTCACAACACTCAAAGTGAAGTTGCACAGCTACATCTTTATAATGCCCTAGTTAGTGGAAGATAAGTCACAAAATATCTCATTTCCACATGACATTGTTGTTATAGGTCACTTGATTTCCATGTGGCTTGGTGCTCTGAGATCTAATATAGCTCTTCAGGCATTTATCAGGATTGCTTTTCTCCTCTTTTACCAGTATTAAATTTAAAAGCCAATACAATTAGAAAAAGTCAAAACATTTTCTAACCCAAGATATCCTTCAGAGAAAGAAGCAAACAAAGATAATAGCACCATATTGATAATTCTGTATTCTTCCAATAATTATTTTCTTGGAGATCTTTTTTTCCCTTTATTATAGTTTGTTTCAGGAAAATATTTGGAACTGACAGTAAATTGTGCTAAAATCAATACATAAAATATATACCGTTGATAAAAGTGATCCTAGAAATTGAATAAATTCCAACATAAAAATTTACATTATAAGGATTTGCATTCTGTATTCCTTTATCTCAGTGATGATCATATAAAATAATGCTCTTTGATAGCCTACTGCCCTATGTGATAATGAGCCTGCATACAGACCTAAAAGTCAATGGAAAAGTTACATGAAGACATTTATAGTGGAAAACATCTTGCTAAGTTAAATTTTACTTAAATATGAGTAAATAATTTACAGATAAAACGTGTTAGAAGAACTGCCATCTTTCTAGAAATGTTTCCATTTGTATTTAAATCCTTAGTTCATTTTACCTATAATTAAAATTATAATTTAATGTCTGAAGTCATGAAGACATTTAAAAATTAAACTAAACTGTAGTATCTCTATTAAACAGTGGATTACATGTACTCTGTATTTTTGAGTGGAATTGTTTCATTAATCTTTACATGAAGTTATTATAATTTTATGATTAGAGTTTCCCACCAACAATTGAGAGATCAGAGCATTGAATTAACTTCACTAACCATGGTGATTAGATACACATTTGGGGGTTGATGGAGTAATTATGGAGAGAAGAATCTTACCAATATTTTAGCATATTGAAAGATTCCAGCACTTACTGGAAGTAATATCAAAGCTTAGTATAGGCTAATTGACTACTTCTAAGATTTTTCAGAGACTTAAAAACAAAGCAATCATAAGTTCCTTTGACTTTCCCTTATAATTACTCAGAGTAATTTTTATTAAATTTCTCTGAGGCTGAAAAATTATATGGTAATATTCTATAATCATAATCATTATTCCCCTCTCTCCACAGAACTTTTTAACGTTCCTTTTCTTTATCTGAACCTATGACAAAAATAGTAAAACACCTTGACAAACTGGGAAATCTTATGAAATTATCATTGATGACTGAAGTTTTATCTATATGCCTAAATTAAAACTGTATTTGCATTTTGAGAAACACTGTGTACATTTCTTGGCTATTGATATGATCCAGGTTATATCACAGGGTAGTTTCTTAATTATTTAAGTATTGGCAAAACAAATACATTACATACATACATACATATTTTCTTTTCTGTTAACTTGTTATTTTTTAATATCCAAAGGACCATTTATAAAATATTTGTTTTTAATGTATTAATAGTTTAATTATACAAACACATACTATTATATACTCAATTTTTATTACAGTGTTATGATTAAAACCTATTTCATAGCATATTTATTGACATAATATATAGTATTACTAAAAATTCTTAGGCCCATGATAAATTTTGAGGTAGCAGTAAATATATGAGGTCCATTATTTTCTTTAAGAGTCCAACAATCATAAAAGAGGTTGTCAATGACTTTACATTTCATTCAGATTTTGTCTCTTTTAACAATAGTAGATAATAAGGTTGATTTTTCTCATAATTTTTTTAAGGGATATTTAGTCACTGATTCCCTCACCCACCCCAAACCCCAAGCAGGGCATGTGGTGTTTTTGATTACTGAAGTCTTATAACACTGGTAGAATTTTCATATACTACAAATTCTTTCCTTAAGCCTACTTCTCTTAGATATATTCTTTTTACCTTTTTTCTTCCATTCTTCTTAAAATGGCCACACCTTCTTTGAGCAAGGCCTGTGAAGTCCTTCATCTAGAGTTCTTGGCCAGAGTTTCCTGGACCTACATGATATTAAAGATAGGCACACTGTATTCATTTGTAATTGCTAGACCTCAAGTATATTATCTCCAAACGATGCCAGATCTGATTGCTAAAATAGACCCCTTTGCTTTTCCCTATGAAGACATGAGAAATTCCAATTAGAATGAAAAGGATGTACATATAGACTTGCCAAGGAGCCAAGTTATTAAGGAACAGGTAAATGATTTGCCAAAAGTGTATTTGAATAAATAAAGAAAACATCCTCAAACTTAATGAATGTCATATCTTTTCTAAACGTGAACATGAAAATTAGGAATAATCAAAGTAAAGTGAATAAAAATTAGAGGTTGTGGATGATACTCACCTAATGCAGATAGAGATTCTTAATCCTTCTTACCTCTTTGAAATAACCATGCTTACTTTCTAATAAACTTTTGCAACTAATACATTACTATAATCTTTTACCTAATATTGAGATGGTACAGTATTATCTCAAACAAGATATGGCTTATGATTTAAGTAAAGTTGCAATGTAAGACTTCAGCCATTTTTTCATACCCATAAGCAAATGGCAGATAATCATGAACATGAGAAAAAATAAGACGTTTCACCTTTATTTCTCTGTACGTACTTGTTTGAAAGAATCTATTCTCACCATTAGTTTTACTACTATTTGATTATTATTATACAACTATTTTATTGTTATTACTTTGAGAAAAATCTGAGTAAGACAGGAATCACTAGAGTCAGAGCTGGAGCTTGAGGTGGTCTGTAAAGATGGAAAGAGGACATAGTTACAGGGGGAAAATCTCTCACCCAGGAAGTTGAGACTAGGCCAGAGTCCACTAGAGGGCAGGATAAGGCATGAAGGTCATAAAAGGAATTCAGAGAGATATATTGCAAGGGGGCAGCATGTGAGGACAGACTTCCAGAGTGGAACAGAAGGCAAGAAATTGAGGAGCTGGGCCTCTACTCCTTGATGTCTTGGAGAGGGGCTGCTGAGAGCCAGCATTCATAAAGCTCCGCTAGGAGCTGGGACTAGGACTGCTCGGTCCCCCAGAAGCTCCCTGTCTCCCGGAAATGCATACAGACAGGTTTAAAAGCCTGTTATTTTCCCCCTACCCCCCTACAGAGTTCTGTACATAGAGTTCTGTGAAATATTGAAGGGGAAGAACTACACAAATAATAAAACACATTCCTTAGTCATTACTGTGAAATTCTATTCAAATTGCCCTGGGCCCTGTTGGTCCTCAGGACAGAGTCCATGAGCAGTGTGTGGGACATTCTTTCTGCCTTCTGCAGTCAAATGAATGTCAAGTACGTACTGGAATAGGGCTCCAAGAACTGGCATCTAGTTCTGTTCACTTTGGTCATGTGACACCCCCTAAACTTTAATTTACTTTGTAAAATACTTCCTTTCCCTGTCTTACAGGATTGCTGTGGTGATAAAAACATTAGATGTTTACAAACAGACACATACTTCTAAATACCTTCAAAGATAAGAAACACGATTTTAAAAAATATTTTTATTTTTGAGAGAGAGAGAGAGAGAGAGCTCCAGCACAAGTGGAGGAGGGGCAGAGGAGGGGGGATGGAGGATCTGAAGCTGGCTCAGCGCTGACAGCACAGAGCCTGATGCAGGGCCCAAACTCATGAACCATGAGATCGTGACCTGAGCTGAAGTCAGACACTTAAGCAACTGAGCCACCCAGGGGCTCCAAGAAGTACAGTTTTTATGTTATAAAGTTCATCAGTTTGGAGACACTCCAGCCCAAATAACCTTCAAATTGAATTAGATAAACTATTAAAAATGAAAATAACTAAGGGGCTACCCAGAATAAAATTTCTCTCAAATGATGAGAAACCAAAATTATCTGTGAAATTTTGACAACAATGAAAAGAAAGAAAAAGTTTGCTACTTACTAAAATACTTTTGTAACTTGATGTACAGAATGAAGTGAGGATACTTACATTGGTGAGCATGTGAGACATTTGGAGCCAGCATTTACTATTTGTTGATTAGAACACGAAAAACTTAAAAAAAAGACATTTTTTTTCAAAATTAAGATATCTTTGAATTACTTATTTATATACACTACAGAATTACATGGATTTTGAAAGATGACATTTAATATTTTGGTACAGTAAAAAATTATTCAATCTTTTTATGGGAAATATCTATTAAGTCTTTTAGCCTATAGCTTGGTTTATGATTTAATATAAAGCTAAAGTCTTCTCCTTTATGATAAGTTTCAATGGCTTTTTTTCTGTTTTGTAAAAAAAGCCAGCCAGGAATACAAAATGTTTTAAATAATGGTTAAAAATTAATTATATTATGACATAGAAGTTATAAAACAAGAAAAGCAAGTTGAATGGGTAGACTCAAAGAAAAAATCTTGTTTTGATTTCTGAATATTTAGCGTTCTATAAATGTTATTTTTCTTATTCAGATTCACATGTGCAAAATATGTATGTTTCTTTAGTTTTTATAATTCCATCCACTGAAGTTTAAAACAATGTGCACTTGTTACATATATAAATTTATAACTTTTGAAACAAATTTTTCAAGGAAATGGTGCTGTGATATTAGAAAATTATATTAAATCTTCTTGCTATTATATTTTGAGGTATGCTTTACAAGAAAATTTATCAAAGCACATTTTCTGAATCCTATGCTAAGTGAAGAAATAGGTTAGGGAGAAAAGCAATGTGGTCTCACAATTGTGTTACCAGAGCCACAAAATCTCCTAGGTGGAAGACATTTACCAGGTTTCTGGATAGAAATTCACATAGTTCAAAAAATATTTCATTGTAGATTACAACCCAAGCCATTGGACAGAATGTGGAAATAGCAATATAATGCTTTCTTTATTTAGATTTAAGCTGCCAGGGCTTATGTTATATCATTTTTGTCTCTTGGCTAGAATAGAAAAGAGATAATTTAGCATAATCTAATGCCTGACAAATGATACAATGACACTTGAGATTTTCTCACTTAGATTTTCTCACCATAATTTAGTAAAACCAAAACTTACTTAACATCCCTTCTAGGGAAAGTGACTCAGTTTCTGAATGTCACAATTGCAAATGAATCTGCTTTCTGCCTATGGGAATACTGATGATGGGAGAGGAAATGTAATAAATCAGATTCATGAAAGCGCTGAGAATTCTAACTGGACAGCATTAGTGTATAAAACTCTTATGGAGACCCAAATACAGGCTGTCTCAGACAGCATCAAAATCCTACAGTAACTGAATTTGCTAATTTCTTCTCAGGTCTATGTACAATCAGTATTCAATGGAATATCTTGAAAATATCATAAAATAATATAGTCTCCTTGATAAGTAGTTATGTATATTATCTGAGGGAAGGCTTACCACCAACCCCCACTTCTCCATTCCAACAAGATTTAGTATCAAATTCTTTTATTACCTATTTCCTGTTTTAGTTGTGATGAATAATTCACAAAATCTGATGCAAGGACTTTATCTTGAGAAATAATCATATCTTCAGTGTATAAAAATCCATATAAATTCATGTGCATATATAATACTTTTGTAATTCATAGTAATAAAGCTTATCATTTCTAGACACAAAGCTTAGCACTTAGGTGGCATAAACATGGATAATCTGTAAGAATAATGAATAGCGAGTAAAGTTAAATGGGAATGGAAATTGGAAAAATCTCTACGGTATTGTTACTCAGAAAAGATACTTTAAAATAGAGAAAATAGAATTCATTATATTAATCGATAGTTCATATCTAAAGTTTGTATCTCTGCGTTATTTTTATGACAAGCTTCATGGTCTATTAACTGTATTTTGGATTCTGACATAAAGATAAATTTCCAAAGATGGTCTTCTTTTACTTTGAAATATCTAGATATCGCAAAACCACACAAAGAAGAACTGGGAGATATACCAGTTATTGATACCATTTATTAAACCAACAACTGTCTAGAACCACTTGAAACTGAAGCAACACAAGGACTTAAGATTCCATTTCGATCACCTGTTGTTACGGTTATTGCTGTTGTTTAAAGGCATATATGAGGGGATGAAAAATCAAGGATTTTAGTCTGAAAGATAAAAATTTGCCAGTTTTAGGAGAACAGTGGTCAAGGATCATAGGCTATATTAACATAATTTAAGATGGTTATTTAGATGAGGAAGCAGGGTAATTGCTATTTCAATAATGGAAAGAAGTTCCATAGAATCAGCTGTGATTGAATATGTGGAATGCCTTTCCAAGTGGTTTTAAGAGTGAAAGGATCACCCAGTGAATGGTGGGTGATCCTTGGAAAGATTTCTTTATTACATCTAAATATAATATTAAATAAATATTAAATAAATAAACCTTTCCAGAATATATTTAATTACAGTATATAAGTCATACTTACCATGTACCAGGCAATGTAGAAGGATCTTTACCAGGCATAATCCTTTCAAGTCTTTTAAAAAATTCTACATGATAAATACTATTTACCATCTGCATTTTAGAGGATGAAATTTATATTTAGAGACTGAAGTAACTTGACCAAGGTTATAGAGTTAAAAGAGCAATGGAATTGGTTCTGCAGAAGAAAAAAAATGAGATAATATAGAAGAGATTTTTTTTTGCATTAAATAAAAAATAAAAATAGATGTTTTCTAACTCCCAGATAGATACTCTCAGATTCTGTTTGTGGCAGAAGCCACTTTTTCCAAGTGTTTAAATGGATGCAGGCAAGAGAAAATCCTGCTTAAAGAGTTTATTAGCTCTCTCTATTTTTTTTGTCTGTCTTCCACAATACCTATAAAAATAGATATAATGTAAATAGCAACTTAGACGGGTCACTTTGGACAGTATGATAAGAATACTTGCAATTCCAAAACAAATTCATTTTCAGACACCTTTTTCTTTTTTTCTTTAATCAAAGATTCTCACAATACCAACTTCTTGTGAGATGGATAATTATCTATAATTACAAATGCATTAATGATAAAGGGATGCACAACTGTTTGCTCTATCTTTCCCTGATATTTTTGCATGTCACTTGCTTTCCTAAAATGGAAGCAAAACAAATTTGCTTCTGTTGGTATGCTTATCACCTTCAAATCTGTAACCATTTCTTTGCAGTGATCACTCCGTTTAGGTGTTAAGTCAAACAATGGAAACTTTGAGTTTAACCTGAGTGAGATTTTCACATTGGAAAGAATCTCATGAGGAATTCTTTTAGGTCACTGCCAAATTACAAAATGTAATTTGAAGAGTAAGTGGAGCAAAATTATAGTGTACTGCTATTTTAATGCCCTTCCCTATTTGCTCCCCCTCATCATCCCTTATTCCTCTAGGTTATTTTCCCCCTTAAGAATGACCTATCTCTCCTTCTGACTTTTCAGTAGGAACACGTGAGTAACCAAGTATGGTTAAAGAAAGAGATTTTACTTTATTGCTTCGCCTTTTCCCATTTTGCCCCTCCCTGTGTACCCTTTGTCCCGGCTTATGGGTTTTAAGTTCTGGATGATAACTGGCAATAGGAGAGAAACCATCATAATTTCACCTTGAATTCCAGGTTTCTTTGGATTCATAGTCTCAGCAGTGTCAGCACTTAAATCATGTTGTTGATTTCATGTAGAACCATCCTGTTTTGAAAGCCAGTGTTTCTTACCATTATAAAGCAACCATGTGTATAAGAATAAGACAAGACTTCCTGTTTAGAAACATGCCCCTTTGATGGGAGTCAATGAAACCGAGCCAGCATATTTAGAAATATTCATTCTTGAGCTGGCATTTTGCTTCCGGATATTTATTCATATTTATAAATGAGAGTAAATGTGTTTTGTAAAAGAAACCCTTTCTTTTGAGGTTGCTGGCAGCTCAGCTTTTTTTTTTTTTTCAAATATGGTATATGAAAGAATAAAAAAGAAACCAGTTTGCATGTTTCCCATATTAACACAATCTAGAATAATTTACAATACGAATAAGTAGGATTCTAGGAGATGAATGCAAATTAGACCTTTTAAATCAGAAACTAAATTAATCATTGAATTATAATTGCAAAGTAATATTATCATACATTAAGTAGTATTGAGTTAATTCAGTTGCATAGCAGAGAGGTCCTTGACTTGTGTTCTTCCCACTTCAATGTTTTAAAATACTAATGATCTTAAGACTGGCCTCTTAGCCAGTCAGTAAAAGGTCAGACCATTGCTCTATCGCATGAGTAACCAAGTGTTTTCATTTATTTGCTGTTCTATTCCTATCTTCTTGTTTATCTTCATTTCATTTTTGTTTTCAGTTGACATGTGGTCAGTAGGGTGCATCATGGGAGAAATGATAAAAGGTGCAGTGCTCTTTCCTGGCACTGATCGTATCCTTCTTAGCAGCCAGTGGTCTTTATGGGTATCTTTCTCAATCAGTTCCCTTTGGTCTCAAACACAACACTGCTGATGGTATATATTCACTGCCTTTGGTCCTAAGAGACTCCAATGTCAAATATTTACCAGCTGGCATCATGGTAGAGTAACCTTGCCTCCTACCTAGATCTTATGGGGATAATACAGTATCAAATATGAAACATTCAGCATGCTTTCAAAAGGTCTGCCTTAAAATTCAGTCCTATGAAACTTGTAACAGTGATATGCTCTTCTCTATTGTTTTTTTGTTGTAGATGTTTTAAAATTAAGTTATATTCATAGCTAGATAATAAATGACAAAATATTTCAGTTTTGAGACTGGAGATTTATTCTTTTAAGAAATATTCACTTGACATGGAAATCTTTTTTTTTTTTAATTTTTATGTTTATTTATTTTTGACAGACAGAGAGAGACAGAGCACAAATGGGGGAAGAGTAGAGAGAGAGGGAGATACAGAATCCCAAACAGGCTCCAGGCTCTGAGCTTTGACATGGAAATCTTTAATCAGTTAGATTTATTTTCACCCTCAAATACGATAGGTTTATTTTAACATATATTCATGCATGCATATGAGTTTCGTTTTAAGATTAACCTCTTTCAAAATTTTTTCTGTCATTTACTTCATTTCTAGGAATAATAGATCCAATTCCTTGTTCTTATTTTGTCTGCATTAACAAGTGCAAAAATTAAAACCTCATTAATTAATAATGATTATATAAAATATCTGAAGAAACAAATTTCTATCAATTGAATAAGTAAATCTTCTGTTAGGATACCAGAGGCTCTGCAGCATTAAATAGATACAGACAATGTGTTATTAGCGTATGGGTGTATAATAATCTATTTCCTTAAGTTAAATATTTTCTTACACTCAAGTCACTTATAAAGATATTATGTCCTCATCAAACTGAGGATAAAACCTCTGCTTATATGACCATGATTCAAAAATCAAATCAAATCTATAATAATGGGGTTTTAATATATAATTAATAGAAACTTAGTTACTAATGTAGTGTATCCTAACGATATTATGATTAACTATTAGCTTTGGGGATTAATATATTACTTATATGGATATATGTAGTTTCATATATATATTCTCTGTATGTATTAAAATACCAGTTTGGGAAATGACTGTGTTAGGCACTCGATTAATTTTTTTCAGTGAAAGAACTAGCCTAAAATGTTTTATTCAGTAAGAAATAAAGCTACCCTGTTTTTCTCCTATTCTTTTTTCTAGTCTTAAATATGACACACATTATTTAAAAAAAAATTTTTTTTTAACGTTTTTATTTATTTTTGAGACAGAGAGAGACAGAGCATGAAGGGGGGAGGGGCAGAGAGAGAAGGAGACACAGAATCGGAAACAGGCTCCAGGCCCTGAGCCATCAGCCCAGAGCCCGACGTGGGGCTCGAACTCACGGACCGTGAGATCGTGACCTGAGCTGAAGTCGGACGCTTAACCGACTGTGCCACCCAGGCGCCCCGACACACATTATTTTTAAAGTTTTTCTATCTATATTGAAGTTTTGTCTTCTACATATACATTTTATTAGATAACATCTATAAATTTGCCACATTGTTGTTTATGTAATTGCTGTTTAAAAATAAGTTGGCCTGATAAAAACTAAATTCCTTCAGATTTCTAAAAAAAAAAACAGGGTTTCTTTCATTCCAAAAGATTTTAAACTTTACTTTGGCCTTTGGACATGAACACGAAACAGTTCTTAAGTTTTGGCTAATTTTAGGCATTTAATTAAAATGAACTCAATCTGTTGACTTTGTACTCTGCTTTTTCAGAAGTTCATTGTGGTAGAATAATCAATGACTGAAACAAATATTTCCCACCTCTAAATTAAAATGATTGATTTTCATTACTTTCCTTACATTTTCTATTTAAAGATCAAATCAGATTTCCACAACTGAATTATTAAGTACAGATTAACAGTTCTTAGAATCCATTTCTTGGGAGAAGTTGCTTGGATATCATTTCTAACTTGGGTATTAAGATCCCTTATAAGTTTTCCATTCTTTCTCATTGCCAAGTAGTATTCCATTGTGTATATAAACCAATTTGACAATAAATTTTATAATAAAAATATCCCTTATAAGTAAAGCTTTAGGCTGCTACTAATGTTAAAGTCTCATATGAGATGCCCTTTCAATGCCTGAGCTTGGTATTTTTATATTGAGTTATTTCTGGATTTCTTCTTATAGGGATAACATTCCTGAAGGATAAATGCTAATTATTTTCTAAAGTGGCCCCTCTGAGTGTAAGAGGTGGTCTTTTAATGATTTCAAATATGTTGGTTTAAGTTTAAATCAGTCTTTTTCAAGCAAACAAATTATGAACTGAATATCATAAACTCCTAAAATGCAAGACAAATTATTTTTTAAATTCTCTATTATTAGAAATAAGTTATCTGAAGAATAATAAAATTATGTCTAAGTTTATTAGCTAAATAGAACCTTTAAAATGGAGTTAGTAGTATACAATATGTATATTATACATCTATACAATCCATCATTAGAAGTCGTAGTATTTTAATCAACATATCCTCACTTATGTGAAGGCATTCTCAAAATAAATGCTAAAAGTCCTTGTGATATGAGTCATACAAATCTTCTTCTTTTATAAATCAATTCAACAGTAAAACTTAAGATATTAATAAGGCCTTATACCCTTTACCTTTTATTTCTAAAAGAGTTCAACACATTATTTTTAGCATTGAGAAATTTAGATAGCTAAAAGCAGTTCTTTTTTTTTTAATGTTTACTTTTGAGAGAGAGAGAGAGAGAGAGGCATGTGCGCTCACATGCAAGCGGGGGAGGGACAGAGAGAGAGGGGGACAGAGGATCTGAAGCAGGCTTTCTACTGACAGCACAGAGCCCCATGTGGGGCTGGAACTCACTAACGGTGACGTCATGACCTGATCTGAAGTAGGACACTTCACCGACTGAGTCACCCAGGCACCCCTAAAAGCAGTTCTTAAAATGTTGTATATTTACATGCCACTTAATTGTTAAATGTATTTTAATATATATTAATTGAATTTTATTCAAATCAAATGTTTTTAACTGTAGAAGAATCAGAACTCAACTACTGAGATGCTTCTGGGAAATCTAAAGAATTCCATCACAGCAGAAATATTTACTGTAAAAATTAAAAAATATTTTATATTAAATGAGTGAATTAATATTAAATATATAGCTTTTGGATAAGATTAATAAAATGAACACATATATACTACCACTCAGATTAAAAAATAGAACTTTGAATGTTTTTGTGTGCTTCTCCCCTGTCATTTCCTCCTTTCTCCCTGGAGGTCATCACATCCTAAATATATGTTTTTACAGTCTTCTTGACTTTCCTTATATTTTTTACCACAGGTAAATTTATCCCTAAACAACATATGGTTTAGCTTTATGTGTTTTACATATGGCACAAGTCACATTATTTTTGCTACTTGTTTTTTTTGAAGTTAACATTGTAGTTTTGAGATTTTTTCATGTTAATTCATCAGTTCATTTTCATTGCTGTAAAGTAGTCCAGTCTCTGAATATATTCATAGCTTCATTGTTTATAAAAGTAAAAGCAAAAACAAAAACTGGATAATCCAAAGCCTATTTGTAGGAGAGTAAATTCACTGGACTACTTTTATTTTTATAGTTCATGCATTTTTAGGTCTTAAGAATCCTTTGATGCCTTTATATTCTCTTGTAACTTTACTATGAATGTTTTAAAGTTTAATCTTTTACATTTAAGCCTTTAGTTCACTTGGAATTTATTTTTGTGTATGATGTTAAAGAGAGATCTAATTTATTTTATTTCAGTTCCACTTATTGACTAGCTTATTCTTTCTTTACTTGTCTATAATGCTGTCTCTCTCAAATTTCCACATATTGAGGGAAGGGGTATTCTGGGATGCTGGGCTCTATATTCTGTTCACTGGACTGTTTGTCTATTTTGTATCACTATTACCCTTTCTTAATACAAATGTTTATTGTATACTTATATCAGGTAAGGTAAACCTCACCTTTATTGTTTTCTTCAGAAGTATCTTAGCTATTAATGAATCATTGATTTTCCATAAACATTTTAGAATTGGCTTGCTAAGATTTCTATTGGTATTTATACTGAAACTGTGTTAAGTCTATAGATCAATATGTGGAGAATTGGCTATTTAAATTTTTTTTTCAACGTTTATTTATTTATTTTTTTTGGGGGGGGGACAGAGAGAGACAGAGCATGAACGGGGGAGGGGCAGAGAGAGAGGGAGACACAGAATCGGAAACAGGCTCCAGGCTCTGAGCCATCAGCCCAGAGCCTGACGCGGGGCTTGAACTCACGGACCGCGAGATCGTGACCTGGCTGAAGTCGGACGCTTAACGACTGCGCCACCCAGGCGCCCCTAAATTTTTTTTTTAATGTTTATTTATTTTTGAGACGGAGACAGAGCACTAGTGGGGGAGGGTCAGAGAGAGAGGGAGACACAGAATCTGAAACAGGCTCCAGGCTCTGAGTTGTCAGCACAGAGCCCAACGTGGGGCTCGAACCCACCAACTGTGAGATCATGACCTGAGCCGAAGTCGGCCACTTAACCGACTGAGCCACCCAGGCGCCCCGAGAATTGGCTATTTTAATTTAGATAATTTTTTTTTCTTTCCTGAACACTCAAGGATCTTAGCACAAACTAATTTAGATCATTACTGTACCAACTTAAATATACCCAGTGTTTACTTCTTTTTCTTTAGCCTCATACATTGACAATATTATAATATTATTGCACACAGTTAGAACTTGTTTAGATTCACCTTGATATGAAAGAATTCTATAATTTTCTTGGCTTACCACTACTTCTTGCAATTTGGCCCTTTATTTTAAGATTATTTTCCTTCTTTCAAC
Organism: Leopardus geoffroyi; assembly: GCF_018350155.1. Classification (NCBI taxonomy): domain Eukaryota; kingdom Metazoa; phylum Chordata; class Mammalia; order Carnivora; family Felidae; genus Leopardus; species Leopardus geoffroyi. The sequence continues at coordinate 134,647,235 of NC_059327.1, forward strand.
ATTAAAAATCAGTTTTGTTCTTCCACATCGACAACAATTTACATGAAAATAAAAATACGAATATAATGCCTGTTACAGTAATATTAAATCAAATAAAATACACCTCTGGTTTCCAGTTCCACATTTAAGAAGCTTGGAAGTAGTCACTTCATCCTAACAAGATGTAAAAAGGCTAAATAGATTGAAAATCATCAACACTCTTTGATCTGTAAGGGAGGGGAAACATAGAGAAAACTACCGCTCCCAACCGTTAGAGAAACAGGCTAATATAGGGTTTCATGTCAAGGGTAGAAAAATCTGAACTATAATTGACAAACTTCTAGAAACTCAGCGTGGACAACTCTCAGATTTAAAAACTCCAGGGAGAGTCAGTCGCGTGGAACCACAACATTGTTAGATTTACCTCCAGGAACTTGATCACGTTCCTACAGAACATATGAGAGAAAGATCACCTCATTTTTCCTATAGTGGGGAGGGAAAAAGAATCAATTTTAAATACACAAGGACAATCTGTTTTTCTAATTTCTTTCTTTTTTTTTTAACCTTTATTGAGTTTTTAAATTTTAATTCCAGTAGAATCAACAGTGTTCTATTAGTTTCAGTGTATAATATAGTGATTCAAAAATTCTATACATTACTCAGTGCTCTTCATGATTTGTGTACTCTTTAATCCCCATCACCTATTTCACCCATCCCCTCACCCACCTCCCCTCTGATAACCATGAGTGTGTTCTCTATAGTTAAGGATTCGTTTCTTGGTTTGTCTCCCTCTCTTTTTTCCCTTTGCTCATTTGTTTTTCTAAATTCCACATATGAATGAAATCATATTTGACTCTCTGACTGACTTATTTTGCTTAGCATTATCCTCTCTAGCTCTATCCATGTCATTGCAAATGGCAAGATTTCATTCTTTTTAATAGCTGAATAATATTACATTGTATACACCACTTACTTATCCGTTCATCTATGAATTAATAGTTGGGCTGCTATATAATTTGGCCATTGTAAATCATGCTATAATAAACATAGGGGTGCATGTATCTGTTTGAATTATTATTTTTATTTTTTTGGTAAATACCTAGTAGTGCAATTACTGGATCATAGAGTAGTTCTATTTTTAACTTTTTGAGGAAACTCATTACTGTTTTTCACAGAGGCTGTACCATTTTGCATTCTCACCAACAGTGCATGAGAATTCCCATTTCTGTACATCCTCACCAACACTTGTTTCTTGTGTTGTTGATTTTAGCCATTCTGACAGGTATGAGGTGATATCTCATTGTAGTTATGATTTGCATTTCCCTGATGATTAGTGATGTTGAGCATCTTTTCATGTGTCTGTTGGTCATCTATGTATCTTCTTTGGAAAAATGTCTGTTCATTTCTTCTTCCTGTTTTTAAGTTGGATTATTTGTTTTTGAGTGTTGAATTATATCAGTTCTTTATGTATTTGGGGTACAAACCCTTCATCAGATGTGTCATTTGCAAATATCTTCTTCCATTCAGTAGTTGCCTTTTAGTTTTGTTGATTGTTTCCTTTGCTGTGCAGAAGACTTTCATTTTGATGTAGTTTTAATAATTTATTTTTGCTTTTATTTCCCTTGATTTGGGAGACATATCTAGAAAAATGTTGCTATGGTTGATATCAGAGACATTACTGCCTGTGCTCTCCTCTAGGATTTTTATGATTTCAGGTCCCACATTTAGCTCTTCAGTCCATCTTGAATTTATTTTTGTGTACGGTGTAAGAAAGTGATCTAGTTTCACTCTTTTGCATGTGGCTGTCCAGTTTTCCCAATACCATTTGTTGAAGAAACTGTCTTTTCCTCATTGCATATTCTTTCCTCTTTTTTCAAATTGACCATATAATTGTGGATTTATTTCTGGATTTTACTTTTTTAATATTTATGTATTTATTTTTGAGAGAGAGAGAACAGGAGAGCAGGGAAGGGGCAGAGAGAGAGAGAGAGAGAGAAGGGAGAGAGAATCCCAAGCCGACCTTGTGCTGTCAGTGCAGAGCCCCATGCAGGGCTCAAACTCACAACCATGAGAATCGTGACCTGGAAATCAAGAGTCAGATGCCCGATCAACTGAGCCACCCAGATGCCCTATTTCTAGTTTTCTATTATGTTCTGTTGATCTATGTGTCTATTTTTGTGCTGGTACCGTACTACTTTGATTACTACAGCTTTGTAGTATAACTTGAAGTCTGGAATTATGATACCTTCAGTTTTGTTTTTTTCTTTTTCAAGATCGCTTTGGCTATTTGGGGTCTTTTGTGGCTCCATACAGATTTTAGGATTATTTGTTCCAGTTCTGTGAAAAATACTCTTGGTATTTTGATAGGAATTATATTAAATCTGTAGATTGCTTTAGGTATTATAAACATTTTAACAATATTTGTTCTTCCAGTCCATGAGCATGAACTGTCTTTTTATTTCTTTGCATTATCTTCATTTTCTTTCATTAGTGTTTTATAGTTTTAAGAGTATAGGTCTTTCACCTCTTTAGTTAGGTTTGTTCCTAGGTAGATTATTATTTTTGGTGCAGTTGTAAATGGGATTATTTTCTTAATTTCTCTTTCTGCTGCTCATTTTTAGTGATTTCTGCTCACTGTACAGATCTGTACATTGATTTTGTATCCTGTGACTTTACTACTGAATCCATTTGTCAGTTCTAGTAGTTTTTTGGTGGAGTCTTTCAGGTTTTCTATTTATAGTGTCCTGTTATCTGCAAATAGTGAAAGTTTTACTTCTTCTTTACTAATCTGGATGCCTTTTATTTCTTTTTGTTTGATTGCTGCAGCTAGGACTTCCAGTACTATGTTGAATAAAGGTGATGAGAGTGGACATTCTTGTCTTGTTTCTGACCTTAGGGGAAAAGCTCTCACTTTTTCCCCATTGAGGGTATATTAGCTGTGAGTCTTTCAGATATGGCCTTTATTATGTTGAGGTGTGTTCTCTCTAAATCTGTTTTGTTGAGGGTTTTTGTCATGAATGGATATTGTACTTTGTCAAATGCTTTTCTGTGCCTATTGATATGATCATATAGTTTTTATCCTTTCTCTTATTGATGTGATATATTTTGAGATCATTTTCTCACTCCTAAAGAACACCCTTTGAAAGCCCTTAGGTAAAAGTCTTTGATGATGAAACTTTTTTTTTTTTTTTTGAGTTTCCCTTACTTAAAAGACAGTTTTTTTGGATACAGAATTACAGATTAGTAAGTTGTTTTCTTTTGGCATTTTAAAGATACTCTTCTCCTGGCTTTTTGTTTCCAATATTGCTGGTGAATAATTAGCTGTCCATTTGATAGTCATATTTGAATATAGTCTGTCCTTTCTCTCTGCCTTCATTTAGGATGTTTTCCTTTGTCTTTGGTTATTTGCTGTTTCTCTACCATGTAATTAAGTATAAATTTATTTTCTTTCCTTTATTTTTTTCTTTTCTTTTCTTGGAATTTCTGTTTTCATTTTTTAAAATATTTTCAGTGTCCTATTCTTTACATTATCTCCATTATAAAACTCTGGTTGAACTTAAAGTAGACATTCACTTATTCAACAAATATTGCTAAATATGTGCTGGGCACTTTTTGTTTCCAGAGATATATCAGTAAACAAACTGACTGAAATCCTTGTTGTCATGAGATTTCTGATAAAAGGCACTGTGTCGAAGGGATTGTAAATAGGAATAAGAGGGTCAAAGTACTAGGATGGGGGCAGAGATAATCTCCTTTTGTTTTTTAACTTTAAACATAAAATGTTTTGTCAAGTGTGCCTTAAATGGCATTGTTTTCTTGATCTCATATAAACCTGATTGTCCCTTCTTAATCTCCCTTTTGTTATATGTAGTGTTATACCCAGAAATGGATTTAATCAAAGGGCCTCAAATAAGAGACTACAGTTTTCCAAAACTCTCCTTAAAAGAATTTTATATTTCTGTTTAGTGTTAGGAGTTGTTTTATTGCCACCTTTGTCTGAAGACACTTGGGTAGCTCTGTCAGTTAAGGGTCCAACTTCAGCTCACTCAGATCATGATCATAATTCGTGAGTTCAAGCCCCACATCAGGCTCTGTGCTGACAGCTCAGAGCCTGGAGCCTGCTTTGGATTCTGTGTTTCCCTCTCTCTCTGCCCGTCCTCTACTCATGCTCACTCTGTCTTTCTCTCAACAATAAACATTAAAAAAATTTAAAGCCATTATATTTACCATTTTTAAAAGTTCTTTTTTCAGCTCTATTTTTCAGCTATAAAGTATAGAAGCCAAATTATCTCCAAGATCTCTTACCAGTTTCAAACTGTAGATAGTGTCAGATCCAGCCTTTATGAGGCCAGGATATCATAGCTTGAGGAAGGTGTTTTGTAAAAACAATAATTTATTTATATTATAAATATCAAATTAGGTACAGAGTCTTATAAGGGATTTGTGCAAATGAGAGTCCCCAAAGATAAACCTTCAATAGCTTAATAAATATTCAACTGTTGTGACAACATGTTAATATAGATTGGATTTGCTTATATGTGAAATGTCTCTTCATTTTTTGCTTTGTAAGGGAAATACAGATTACAGTAATAAATACACTTATAAGACAAAATGGACTATGCTGAAATCCATATACATCATGCTTCAGATATCAGCCTTTGAATGTTCTGTGTCCTATGGTATTCCATTCACGGCCTGCTGCCAGGGAACAAATAGCCTTTACTCAAACGGTTAGCTTTGAGGTTTTTAATGCATTTTGGTTCATAATATTTCTTCTTCCTGTGCCCATTTATAATGAAAAAAAATGTTAGTTACTATTGTGCATTAAGTCACTTATTCATATTTCGTGTTACTAGAGTTGGAGGGGGACTTTTGAGAGAAAAAGAACATTTTCAAATAAAAAAAGCGTGAAAAGAATTTTAAGTAATAAAACAGCTCAAGACATAACCATGAAAATCTGGATCCAGAACTATGTCATATGTGTTTATATATATTTCTATTCTCGTCTTTAAAATTGTCCTAAGTAGTAAGAGTTCTTTTGAGGGCAAATTTTATCATAGAGAAATAGAGTAATTATTGAATTAAACAGTCTATATTTTGAATCTTATATTGAATAGCTTTTGTACTTTTTATGAGCAGCACCCCATGGGTGATAGCAACATATAATTTTCATCCTTTCTTAGATGATGTTGGGCAGAACCCCTCTCCCTCTGCTGGGAGACTGTGTATACCACTTGCTGTAATTTCCTATCATCTTTTCAAGACAGTGACATGAGGAAGTGGGATAAATGTCAGCATTTTTCTTTCACTGAAGTATTTCCAGGTGAATAACCCCTACATTTTCCATAGCAAATAGGTCTGGATTCATCTTTTGGTGAAATTGACCTCATTCTAATTTGTGCATTAAAGTGAAATATGTTAGTACTGTATTCTTAAGTCTGGACTTAGTAATTTGTAAGAGACTTTTAGTACATTCTACACTAGTATTTCTCAAAATATAGTCCAGGGGCCATCTGGATTGCAATTACTATTGATATTATTAAATAGCATGCTAGACCTGTGGACTCAGAATCTTGTAGATCAACATGGAAAGGGAAGGGATCTATATTTTATAAGTTCCCTATATTATAAAAATTCAAAGTTGGGAGCCACAGTTTTATATCATGACACCTAACAAATGGCATGTATGTCTCCACTTCCTTATTGCACATTCATTGCAGACATTACTGATTGATTGCAGTATTCTTTCCTATAGGGGTAATATAAAGCCACACAATTGTCAACACAGTGCCAAAGCTTGCAAGCTGGTTGGCTTGCAAGACAGAATAGCTTCTCCTGGAGCTTTTCTAAACAGACTGGTCTCTTGGGCAAAATTATCTTTAAAAATACAGTTACGAATTTGGAGACAAACACTAATATCCTTCAAATTTCAAAGAGATGTTAGAATTTTTTTTTTCCACAAAATATTGACTATGAGGCAGAATAGACAGCAAGTCTAAATTCGTGGAGGTGTCAACTCCGGAAACCATATTCATAATACCAGAAGGTAACCAAAGATGGGAAAAAACATAAAAAGAAGATACAGCTGTTTAAAAGGCATAGTAGAAATGAGGTCATTAAACACTTCTTTATGATTCCACTTAGTAACTTCTGAAAGCTAAAATGTGCATAGAATAAATTATGTTCACAATTACCATCCAAAATACCCAGAGAAGGATAAGGCATTTTTTTGTACATTACGTTCAAGGCAGTTTGTGATAATGTTTTAGAAGCTTCCCAAACCAAGGAAGTTAAAGGAAAAGGAGACCTGAAATGTAAATTCTTAGCTAATTGATAAAATTTACTGGAATAATTTTCAATTTTGGGATTTCAGATACTTTACAATCCTTACTTACTTTGTTTTATTCATCCCTTATAGTATTATTTGTTGAAGGCATTAGTAATAGTCACTATTTGCACATTATCTTGTTATTGTACTCTATAAAATCAAACTTTTGGTAATATGACTATTTTTCATATAGTGAATTTAGAATTAGATAAGGAAATTGTCAAATAGTTCCTCATAGATGACATTTTTTTCATTTGTATAAAATGACTTTGATAATTATGTTAAGCATGAAAATTTCTAAAATAGTAGATCAAAAATATAAAAAATGTGTATTTATTGCTTTTTTGATAACTGCACAGGCAGGAATCTATAAATATTCAGATCCTAACTCAGTGTAAAAATGATGACTTTTGAGTGTTGTAAAATAAATAAATCCTTTCACAAAAATAATTTTGGCCTTCTTTAAAAAATATTTATGATGCTTTTAACACATAATCATACAAATCTAGTTAATATTTGATGTACTTTTAGAAATATGATCATTGTGGAAATCTGATAATTTTAAAATTCCTTTAGAATTTGTCACCTTGTTTTCTATTTAAAATATTAATAAAATTAATTATTTTATGTGTGAATATGTTGACCTGATAGACTAGGGATACCTTTTCAGAGATATTTTTTTGAGCCTGTGACAAGCATACTATCAATTTTATGGTGAAATTAAAGCAATTTCTACCACAATTCCAAACTTGCTCCTTTCCTTACTTGAATTCTTGGAACAAGTACTGGACTTGGAGCCAGGAGATATGACTTCTAATCTTGGCTTTTATTTAGCTGATTATGATTATAAAGAAAAATCAGGTGGTTAACTAAGAGTAGTTGGACACAGTTGTTCATCTTGTGATCCTGTGAACATCGGGAAAGCAAGAACTTACTACTTAAATATAACTATTAGTGTTTATAAGAAGAACGAACTTGAAATGGAATGGTTAAAATAAAGGCACACACTTTTAAAGATGACTATACCACACATTTGCAGTTAGAATGTTCAACAGCACATTGTCAATAGTATTCAAGTTTCCCTTCTTTTTGTAAACCATTACATCTAAGACCATAGCAAGTGTTTCATCTAAAAAGCAATCTAAGGTAGGAAGCACACTGAATGCTTCCATAGACTTTAATTATGATTTGTAAAAAGAAATATTTTGACAGTTCTTATTTAATAGCTTCCAGAATATTTGACTATCCTTAACATTTATTGTAAAAATACCATGGAATTTTATTGGGAATGCTACTTTACAAGCAATTAATTATTTTTTACTCTAGCTAAATGTAACTACAATATAATGTGTTGGGAGTATTTTTCCAACTTTGTTAAATGAGTCATTTATGGAAAATCTGACTGCTTCTTTGCCCTTATTTTTATTTCACATCAAGTCTTCAGAATTCTAAGGAGGTGTGACCAATGATTAAATGATGGCTTTGTAGGCCCATGATAACCTAACTGTATTAAAGAGTAGACGTCTTTTAATAACTTACAGTGTAAATGTGGAGATTTATTTAATTTTAATTATTGGTGTTTTCTATTTAAATATGTCTAAGTAGTTACAGCTTACCTATGTCCATAGTACTAACATAAGTTTTTGTCTAAGAGTAACTTTTTACTCTAACCTTTTGTAATCTTTTAGTTCCTTTATTTCTAATGAGTCTGACTTACTACTATATTCTCATGCACATAGTAACTGAGATGAACTTTTATTGAAACATGTTCTTATTTAATTGCTCCTACTGTTTTATAAAGGAATATTCTTCGGTTTTTCCCAACCACATTTCATTTTTTTAATACTACTTAATCATTTATTTTTTTATTTCAGTAATTGAGAGGATATGTAATAATTTAAATTTTATTCCTTAAGATTATTGAGAGATAGAAGGGGATTAGCAAATAAGCTTGATATTATCTTTGTTTAATCTTTTATCTACTTTGCATTATATATTTGTTTTTGTTTAATGTAGTTAATTTTGTCTTTTGTTAGGAGTGCTGATCTTTTTCAGTCTAACTCTCCTGAAGAGCGAGGGGCAAAGTTTTTACAAATCTCAACAGAGTAATACTATAGTTAGATCCCTGACTTGTCACAAATTACATTTGCAGAAAATAATTAATTAACACTAAAGGACAGAGTTGTAGAAAAATAAACAATGTAAGAGAGAGCAGTTCCTGTGTTACTGTATTTAAGAATAATTTCTAAGGCTTCTATCATTCATTGACACATGGCAAGGACATTTGTTTGAAATCAACTTCTTCCAGTTGGTTCTTCAGAGTTTTCATGGGTGGTTAAGGCTCTGACATATCAAAGCTCTGACATGTCTTAATGCTCTGATATATCAAATATTAATGACAGATGAAAAAGAAAATCTCAGTCAGTGAGTGTGTCTGTCAAAGATCCTTAATTTGGGGAGTATTAGTTTTCATGGAGGGATAATATTTTCCTGTAAAATTCCCCATGCTTAATGTACTTTTGAAACACTTATACTTGGATGGAAATCTGTTAAGTTGAACATCCTGTATTTATGCTCATATCTCACTGAAAGCAATATTCAGGAATGCAGGGCACTACTATCAGAAGTAACAAAAATAGGTAGGAAACTGCAACTACTTTGATAAGTAGAATTTTTTTTAACTCTTTGTTGAAGAATAATGAGTTCTTTTATGATAAAAAATTATACTGATCCCATATTTAATGCATTAGTAACATTAACAGATGATGAAATTTCCTCTTTTCTAGAGAAAAGAGGAAAAAAGTCTTAAAAGGAATTTAAAACAATGTAAATGCATCTTATAAAGTATTTATGTATTTCTCATTTTTAGGAAATAAGTTATTGAGGTATTTTCATGTCAAAAATATTTTTGTCGCGTTTTTCTCATTTAAATCACGTGGTTATATAGGAGTTTATCTCAATATAAGAAATTCTTCTGTTTTTTAAATACCTTTTAATCTTTACAACTCAAAGACTGTTTCATGATATCCTATTTTGTTAAGTAGTGCTAATTCCCCAAAAGTGTATATATGCCACAAGTGAATTTAAAATTCCAAGAGGGTTCATTGTCTGACAATTCTGGTTTGAGATTTTTGTCCTTTTTTGCTTATTAAAACTCCAGTTATGTTGATGATTACTCAGGAGCTTGAGAAGCAGTTAGTCTCCCAACTAGTGAAAGGCAAGACCTAGTAGGTCTGCTTCTTTTTGCCCTTAACTGTTCAATTCTCAGATATTGACCAGTGGAACAAGGTGATTGAGCAACTAGGAACGCCATGCCCAGAATTCATGAAGAAATTGCAACCCACAGTAAGAAACTATGTGGAGAATCGGCCCAAGTATGCAGGACTCACCTTCCCCAAGCTCTTTCCAGATTCCCTCTTCCCAGCGGACTCCGAGCACAATAAACTCAAAGGTATGTCCACCAGGGACAATTTCAGAACCACCGTGTGGGTGATGGTCTAAAGAAGCAAATGATAGAGACACCTCTCTTTAACTACCTCAATTTAAGGAATATTTATTTATTTAAGCTTGTTTATTTATTTTGAGAGAGTGCGTGCGTGCGCGTGAGAGAAAACAAGTGGGGGAGGGGCAGAGAGAGAGAGAGAGAGAGAGAGAGTCTCAAGCAGGTTCTGTGTGGTCAGCATGGAGACTGACATAGGGCTGGTACTCATGAGTGGTGAGATCATGACCTAAGCAGAAATCAAGAGTCTGTTGCTTAACCAACTGAACCAGGTGCCCCATAAATTTAAAGAGTATTTTTAAAAGATCTTTTTTAAAAAAAATTAAAAGAAAAAAAATATTACTAAGGGCATGTGGCCAAGGATTTTAGAATTGTGTAGATATTCAGAGGGAAAGATAGTTATAAAGGATGTGACAGTGGTATGGGTTAATTATGTCATGGAGCTTATTTAAAATCTTAAAATTCTTTTGCAGTGTAACTCTAAAAGACCAAAGTGATATACATTGAAATCATTGTTCTAATTCTTTTTATTACCTGGAGAACACTTTCAACACAAGTTTTTAGTTATAAAATCTTGGAGATGCAGGTGTTTGCATTTTCTTTTATTTATATTTTATGGAATATGTAACCACCATTTTTTCCATTTTAGAGTGACAAATGAGATTTTACCTATTCATTTTATATTCAATATAAATGCTTTCATTAATAAGTAATTCTTTCTACTACAATGTCTACAGTTATGAACTTCAATAGCAAATCTTAGTTTCTTCACCCACAAAACTTGAATAATGATGCCTTAGTCATAGGATTAGAGATAAGGGATAAATTTGCCAATGTGTAAAATAGATTATAAATAATATTCTACTTCTTGTTTTAATTTAGAACGTTTTAGAGAACCTCATTTTTGAAACAAATTTTATGTTTTTCCTGTCTGAGCTCAAATGCTGCCCCTGAATATCTGTGTGAACCTGGACAAGTTATCTAATCTATCTATACCTCCTTTAACAAATGAAAGTAGAAGGTATCTACCTTAGGATCATTGGGAGGATTAACTGACTAAATATTTTGTCAAGCACTTAGCACAATGCCTGGCTCACAGTAAATACTCAATTGTCAGACATAAAAAAAATGTAATAATTACTTTTTAAAATGTAACTGTATTTATCAAAAAACAAAAAGAATGCCTGCTTTTGAAATTTTAACCCCAAATGTTGGGTGGGTAATTAATTAACTACAGACTTAACTTACAGACATAGTTTATAGCTAATACAGACTTGAATGAGACAGAGAAACTAAAATGTGATGCTACTAGTTTCCAGAATCTTATCATCCCCAGACTTTCATCTCCTGGGTTTTAAGTGTGCAACATTGCTCCTGTGTTTGTGACAGTTTTATTGCACAGTTGGGTTTCTTCCTTTAGTTGACTCTACAGTCTCTGAATGACAACAGACTAAATTCTTGCTAAATGTGCTGCTTTTAAGATCAGCACCTGCCTATACACAGAATGAAGAAGAGCTAATACTCCAAATAGAGATTTGAAGAATTTATGTGTTTATGATGCTAATTGACCTGTCAGGCAAAAGTAATCCCTTTATATGAAGACATTTGTGTGTAAAAATGTGGAGATGATAAAAACCCTGATGAAATTATTTGAGGTAATGACAGCACTTGTAGGAAAACAATTAAATAAAATGTTATGCTTCATAATATAATTCCAACTTTCTTGAGTTTATGTTTTGCCTTTTTTTTAAATGTTTATGTATTCTTAACAGAGAGAAAGACAGAGCATGAACAGGGGAGGGGCAGAGAGAGAGAGAGGGAGCCACAGAATTTGAAGCAGGCTCCAGGCTCCGAGCTGTCAGCACAGAGCCCAACGCAGGGCTCTAACCCCCAAGCTGTGAGATCATGACCTGAGACAAAGTCGGACGCTCAACCAACTGAGCCACCCAGGCACCCCTATGTTTTGGCTTTTTAATTCAATCTCTATGATTATATTATTTTTTCCGAAGATACACTAGTTTATATATTTATAATTATTTAATGATAATTTTCATATAAAATTAGTAAATTATAAAGAATTGTAAAAATAATCAGAAGGAAGAATTTACTATTGTTAAAAAAGAACATGAGATGTTTACTTGCAAATAAAAGAGTGAAAAAATGAGGAATTGAAGCCTCTTCCTCCTCATTTTGTTCCCTACAAATAGGGAAAACATAAATTTTCCTCCTATGATCTATTGTTTCTTAGTGAGATGCTTTGGTATTCCTGTAGTTCATGCCCCTATTGATGAGGAGTCCATTCCAACCTCCACCCTTTCTAAAAGCAGAAACATGGATGGGTTTGATGGGAGAATCTGTAGGAGGTGGATGTGTGCGTCTCAATACAAAATCAGTTACAAATCAAAGGGATCTTTGAATCAATAAAATAAATAAATATAGCCCTGTTGGGCCATTAGGGGTCCATGGAACAAAAAGAATATTTTCATCATAAAATTTTCAAATCAGCTTGGAACTGTATTTTCTGTAAAATTTTATATGTTTTTAGAGATTGAAAACTGTCTTTTTACCATTGGTATTAAATAAATAACTTACTGATTATCACTTTATCTATCTATCTATCTATCTATCTATCTATTTATTTATTTATGCATCGCTGGCACCTCCCACTGTACCTACAATAGAATAGATATTTAGTTTGTTTTTTTAAAGAATGTTTATTTATTTATTTATTTTGAGATAGAGAGCACACGCGCGAGAGAGCTCTGTACATGTGAGCAAGCAAGAGGCCGAGAGACAGGGAGAAAGAGAGAAAATCCTAAGCAGGCTCTATTTTGTTGGAGCAGAGCCCAATGTGTGGCTTGATCTCATGAATGGTGAAATCATGACCTGAGCCAAAATCAAGAGTCGATGCTTAACTGACTGAACCACCCAGGAGTCCCAACATTTAGTATTTTATAAACTAAACTGTATCATCTACATCAATTTGGTTACAGAGACTACCCGATTCTTTCTTTCAAATCTGTTCCTTCCTTGGGGTGCGTGGTTGGCTCAGTCGATTAAGCAGTCGACTTCGGTTCACGTCATGATCTCACAGTTCTTGAGTTTGAGCCCCACATCCAATTCTGTGCTGACAGCTCAGGGCCTGGAGCCTGCTTCAGATTCTATGTCTCTCTCTCTCTGCCTCTCCCCCACTCACACTCTGTCTCTCTCTCACAACAATAAATAAACATTAAAAATAATTTTTTTAATTAAAAAAAAAATCTGTCCTCTCCTCTATTCTTGGAGCTTCTGTTCCTGTTAGAGCCCTCATCACCTCTCCCATCGTCAAAAAAGCCACCCCTGACCTTCTTGCCCCCACCAGACACTGCTTTATGCTGTTTTCCATCTCAGAAAAACTTTTAAAATGAGCACCTACATCCACTTTATCTGCTTCTTTTTTTTAAAAACTTCGTTCTTTTGCATTTGTTTTTTTTTTAATTTTTTTTTAATGTTTATTTATTTTTGAGACAGAGAGAGACAGAGCATGATTGGGGGAGGGGCAGAGAGAGAGGGAGACGCAGAATCGGAAGCAGGCTCCAGGCTCCGAGCTGTCAGCCCAGAGCCTGACGCGGGGCTCGAACTCACGAACCGTGAGATCGTGACCTGAGCTGAAGTCGGACGCTCAACCGACTGAGCCACCCAGGCGCCCCAGCATTTGTTTTTAATTATGTGAGCAATATATGTATATATTCTTCCCTCCTCAGAGGTAACTACTATTTTCAGTTTGTGATTATTTTTGCAGACATTTTCTATGCATTTATATATATTAATAGGGAGAGAGGGAAATATTTGTTGTTTTATTGTGAAGGGGCAGATTTGCGGAAATGGCATCATGATTTATGGATCATTCTGCAACTTCATTTTGTTACTTAGCACGTCCATGTGGGTACATTCTCTTAAACTGCCTCATTCTCTTAAACTGCCAGCTACAATTCCATGGTACCTTTGTACCGTAGCTCAGTTTTTTATTCTATAAATGGAAATTTAGACTGTTTAAAAAAATTTTTCTTTCATAACCAGTGCTGCAGTGAACCTCCTTTCTGTAGTTTTTTAAGGAACTTGTACAATTGTTTCCCTAGGCTGTAATACTCTGGTTTCTCTTCACATCAAATAAATCTTTCACCTTTTTTCTTTTTCTTTTTTTTTTTAAATTTTTTTTTTTTCAACGTTTATTTATTTTTGGGACAGACAGAGACAGAGCATGAACGGGGGAGGGGCAGAGAGAGAGGGAGACACAGAATCGGAAACAGGCTCCAGGCTCTGAGCCATCAGCCCAGAGCCCGACGCGGGGCTCGAACTCACGGACCGCGAGATCGTGACCTGGCTGAAGTCGGACGCTTAACCGACTGCGCCACCCAGGCGCCCCTTTCTTTTTCTTTTTTAATGAACATGTACAATTGTTTCTCTAGGCTGTATACCTAAAAGTGGAACTGCTAGATCATAAGGTATTCACATTTAAAATTTTAATGGATGGTCCAAATTTGCACTAAAAATATGTATCAATTTACATTCCCACCAACATGAACCAAATTACCTGGTGTTAGTAGATACAATGCCATCTTTAATTTTTTCAAATCTGATGCATAAAAAATATCTCATTGTTTCATTTTGCATTTCCCTAATCACTTGGTGAATTTGCCTGGTGTTTGGAAGGGAGGTGCTAGTTTATCTTTATTTTCTTCATTTCCTCTCCCTCCCATAAATTTTCCTGCCAAAATCGAAATGTTACTAATTGTTTCTCTCACTCATCGTTTCAGCCAGCCAAGCCAGGGACTTATTGTCAAAGATGCTAGTGATTGATCCAGCAAAAAGGATATCCGTGGATGACGCCTTACAACACCCTTACATCAATGTCTGGTACGACCCTGCCGAAGTGGAGGCGGTAAGGCATAGACTGACTTACTTTCCTTCCATAAACACACCAGAGAAACTGGGTGTTCAGTGGTGAAAATGGAAAGAATTAGAACCCAAGAGCACACACAAAGCACCTTCATAAAATTCCTGTCACAAAGTTATTACCTTCCCCTCTAGAAGTTCTCTTCTACCTATATTTTATATGCTTTTCTTTTTCCAGGATTTTCTGTGAGAGATAATGATTTAGTCCAAAAAGCCCTAGCTGTCCATGAAATGCATCCATTTGTTTTTGTTACATTGTTAACACCTCCAGGGCCCCGTTTTTAATGTTGAATTATCAGCCTGTCCTGATACAAACTAAGTAGCAGAAGTCATTACAGAGAGTATGTGGCGTTGCCTCTCTTTCCTTGATAAGATGCCTGCCATTAGTCAAGAGTGGCACTACAAACATTTCACAGGTAGAGCTTTTCCCGGGCCATTGGTGACTTAGTGAAACCTTACATGGATTAGATAAGAAAAATTAGGTAGTCCAATGCAGAATATTTCAGGTTGACTCTAAATCGACCACCAGAGTAAGTTATACATATGTGTTATAAATCTGGACATAGTTTAAGAATCTTCTCAGAAGCATAACTTTTTTTTTTTTTTTTTTTTTTTTTTTTTTTTTTTTTTTTACTATTTTCAACCATTCAGTATCTTCTCTTCTCTCCAAACTGTTTCTTATGTCTTAGCCTTTCTCCTTTTCTGTGTGGAGCCAAGGCAAAGGATTATTGTTGTTGCCCATGTGTGTTGTATAGGCTTCTTGATGGGAATGTCCTTTTGTCCCTCTTTTAAATGTTACTGTCAGCAATGTTATCTTCTCCCAAAAGCATCAAACTCTCCTCAAATTCTTAGAATACCCCTGCTAAATGTTAACCTCATTTTACATAATGACTTCAAATTACTTTGCTTGAACTGGTTTTTAATATTCTTTGAAATACTCTTTTTGTTTCTTTTCTCGTGTCTTTCTCTCTCTGTCTTCTTGCTTAAGCATAGTTTTGCTTTATTTAAGCTTCCTTTTGTTTCATTGTGCACCTGCCCATGTCGAGATGCTAGATTCAAACTGACATAATTCTTATCCCTTCATCCTTCACTGGAGAAGTGAGATCCAACAGATGGGAGTGAGGATTAGGTAGAACTAAATATTATAGACATACTATTAAAAAAAAACTACTTTTCATAGTAACCCAATCCTTAAGCATTCAAAAATTTTGGAGAAAACACTTCAGTGATAAATTAGTCTCTCAAGTGTGGAAATGGTGTTAACAATCCTTGATGACATTTTCTTAAGATCTGCTCTCTTTAAGCAGTTTTACAATGATGTTGAAATTTCAATTTGCTTAGAATTAATTTTTAGTCACTTGATTTGATTCTTGCAAAATAAAATCATCATATTTTTATAGGTAAAAAATGGAATTACTTTTAGTCTCTCACTTTTGGAAAATACTTTCAAAGAAGTTCTTGGGGGTAGAATGAGGCCACGAAATAAGACAAAGTACGATTTATATGTATGTGAAAAGTAAGCATAGAATTTTTCTTTGATGATTTTCAAGAAAATACTCTAGGTTATGTTGATAAAAATTTTAGACAAACATAAATTATTTGAAATTGCTGTTCCTCATTTATTTTGATCATTCAAATCAGGTGCCATATTTATTTTTCTCTCCATCTAATATAATGTGTGTAATCTGTTTTTAATGAATTGTGGCCCAGAGTTTAATTGGAGTCATAAAGTCTGCATTTGTAATTCACTTGTAATTATGTTGCCTATAAAAGGGACAGTTGTTTAGAATCTATAACAACATATTAATGAATAGCATCAGTGAGTTTTTAAATGTACTTTAACTTTTAATGAAGAATTTCTGTGAAGGATAAAAAGATAAAATTTAGGACACTAAAATGGCTAGAACATTTTTCTCACTCATTTCAATATTGTCATCCTGGGTAATGGATAGTAAAAACACAAGACATGAATTTTAGGGGAAGGATTTGATAGAGCCTGAAGGTTTAGGAAAAAGGATCGGTTAATGCACAGAAGAACAAGCAAGTATTTAACATCTAGACTGGGATCATTGGTTATAGAAGGGTAAATATGTTTTAGATCTAGACATGTTGCAGTGAATAGGTTAGAATCCTGACCATAGGGCAAGGATAATTATTACTCTATAGGGGCACCTGGGTGGCTCAGTAGGTTGAGTGTCTGACTTCAGCTCAGGGATGATCTCAAAGTTTGTGAGTTTGAGCCCCACATCAGGCTCTGTGCTGACAGCTCAGAGCCTGGAGCCTGCTTTGGATTCTGTGTCTCCCTCTCTCTCTGCCCCCCCCCCCCCCCCCCCACTCATGCTCGGTCTCTGTCTCTCAAAAAAATAAACATTAAAAATAATTAATTTATTACTCTATAAAATGTATTATAGAAGTCACAACCATGAAGATCAGCCAACTAGGAAGAGACAGATCTTACAGATGCTAGAAGCAGTAGTCAACTATACTTTCTGCAATATGGTTAGAATTAATGCCTTTATTATTGCATGCTAACATACATTTAAAGTAAAACGACCTTCCTTTATGGATGCATGGCAAAGCTATTACGGAGTGATATATTTTCTGCCAAGACTGACAAGACTGTTTTACAGAGTAAACTCTGGTGAGTTCTATATTCCAAACAAGGAGAAGTATCAAATAATTAGAATTTCTATGATTAGAAGTTATCTAGGATCTCCAGGTTCAAGCATCTTTCAAGTAACTCACGTGATGTTATAGAGGGAAGGAAATACAAAGACAAGAGGAAGTAAAAATATGTTTCATTGAAAGAAAATAGAGGCAAGTGGAGAGGGATAAAGGAGAAACTGCAAGAGAATGTGATGTCTTCAGGAAAAGTAGATAGGAGAGGAGAGAAATGCTACGTGTACTTATCTATTAATCCTACTATACCTATCTTACCACGTTTCCCAAAGTGCCAAAGTACTAAAATGAAAAGAGAAGAGCTTATGAATGCTGTCATAACTCTAAGAGAGAAAATTATTCATGCAACCATGAAGTTGAAAATTTAAAAATTGAATGTCAAGGTTAATAGTGATCTGTGCAATAGTGCACACAGAGTTTTGAAGTTACAACTGCTCAAATTATTAGCAAGTTATTATTCAAATACTGTTCAGAACAATAAGAGAATGTGCCCCAAACAGAGTGCAAAAGCCACATTTCATGTCAGTGCTTTTTCATGAAACAGCTGAAAGGCATTCGAACTCTGTTTCAGCATTCATCAAGAGGGCAAAAACATACACAAGTGCAATTTATTCAGTTGTAGGCATCGTCCACAGGTAGGAAAGATGGGACAAGTTTAAATTTCTGCTCTCCCACTTACTAGCTGGCCTTGGTAAAGTTTCTTAACCTTTCTGCAATTCAGTTTTCTTAACTAAAAAGAGAGAACATTCATAATGCATAGGGTTCCTCTGATAATTTAAAGAGTTAATGTACATAAAGTGCTTAGTACAGTACTGCAGCCAGTGAGGATCATATAAATAATAATAATAATAATAATTATTATTATTACTATTATGACTTTTACATGCAAACCTCAACTACCTTTGAGATTTGGGAAGATACATATATTTAGTAAAAAAGACCATTTGGTCAAGGAATTGCAGAAATATTCTACAACATTTAAAACATTAATCCCTGGAAATTATATAGCTCCCACAAAATTTTAAAAATTTGGTCCTTTTTTTTTTGTTGTTGTTGTTGATATATGCTCACTTCTACCTTGTAAAGTATAAGAATTTGGTGCCATTTATTCAATCCAAAATAAAGGCATCTTATATTCGTAAATCCTCATTGTAACTGTCTTTATGAAACTAAAGGATATTCAGGGCTTTTCCCCCAAAGAGTCACTTTAAATGTCTCCTCTGTGCTCTGTTAGAGGGAAATACAGAAACAGTGAAGATCATTGCCTTGTTTCTACCAGATTCTTGAGTTTAAGGTTTCTGTCAGAGAAGAGGGTGGCTTTCACTTTGCAACCTCTAGGAGTAGGGGTATAGACATATTTTAGGGGCATTAGCATGAACTGCAAGCTAAGGAAGAGTTGATTAACCATGTTTTGGGGCATATAAAAAGGGAATTTAAGAAGAATATGGGATGTGACCTTTTTGGTAAGCACGGTGTTATTTTTCTCAGAAACTCTAGAGCACTCCGAGAAAGGCTTCTATGGTTGTTCTGCATTGTTAAGGGTGGGGAGGGAGAATGGAACAGGAGAGGGAGGAGAGGAAGAGGTGAGGTGTTCAGCTACCCAACCAAAGGCATCAAAACTCAAAGTAATCCTCAAAAGATAGCAAATAAAAATGTAGGGAGTCAGAGAAGGACATTTTTTTATTTGTCAATTCATGACCAAAAGGAAGGATCAGAACCTGACACTAGAACCATCATCTAAGGTGGGACAGGTACTGGGGACCAGGCTCATGGCCCACAGTGATCAGCCAAATACACTGTTACGTTGAAGGCTTTGTCTCAGAGAGTCTCTGATACAGTCCTAAATAGTCAAAACATTATTCTGGGAATCTAGACAGGCAAGCTGAACCAGTCAGCCAGCCTGTATCTAGGAATTCTTCTCTCTAGTGGGCAAGCCCTGGGTACTTGAGAGGCCAGCAAAGTGGTGGCAGGCAACACAAGACCTTCTGTATGGTAGCCGAGTCAAAGTAACAGGAGGGAATGCTAGAACAGAGGTGTGGAATGTGGAGCTAGGGCTGAGGAGGAGACTTAGGAGAGAGGTTGGAAATGTTTTAATTGAGAATATAAATACACATGCCATCCTTATAGAGACCAAAGTAAATGTGTGACTAACCCAACCGGTTTGGGTAGAATGTGATTAGGGAAGCAAGGCAGTGCTGAGCTGATTCATTATTTCTTACCTAATTCAAGATTAATTTGGGAATTGGGACAGGCTGGATGGGAATTTAATCTACCTATACAGATCCTGAGTTACATCCTGGTCTTCAGATTCCCAGTGAGAGTATAACCCCGGAAACTGAGTAACACTTACATGTATTAGCACTGAAGTTCAATTAAAATAAACCACTTAGAAAATGTAAGCCCAGAATAGTCAGTAATGTCACACATTACTGTTTGTAACATAAGGTAATTAATAGAGTCTTAAATGTTTTATTGATATTATTATTTACTATTTCATTCTTTTAAGGACTATGTTCTTTTTTGCCGAAAGTAAAAGGATTTATAGGAACAAGCTAACCTGACTGTATTAAGCTCTTTTATTGCAAAGCCATCATAGATTTCATGCTCTTTGAGGAGAGTTACTATCTAACATTGTTTTAACCATCTCCTTGTGTACCATTGTATCTTATCGGTCATTACCGAAGAGAGCATATGAAAAGGATCACCAACCATACAGGAAATATGCATTATTTTCCATTTTCTTGTGACATAGATATATAAATTTTCTTTTCTTTATTTTTGAGTTCCATTCCCTTTTTTAAAAATTGAAGTATAGTTGACACACAGTGTTACATTAATTTCAGTTGTACAACATAGCGACTCAATGAGTCTATATCCTATGCTCTGCTCATCACAAGTGCAGCTACCACCTGTCACCGTACAACACTATTACGATGCCATTGATTACATTCCCTGTGCTGTACTTTCAACATTATGACCTTCATCATTATGATAACTGGAGGCCTGTGTCTCCCACTCTTCTTCGTTCATTTTGCCCATCTTCCCACCCCCTTCCCTCTGGCAACCATCAGTTTGTTCCTTGTATTTATAAGTCCGCTTCTGCTTTTTGTTTATTTGTTTATTCATTTGTTTTGTTTTTTAGATTCCACATATAAGTGAAATCATATGATACTTCTCTTTTTCTGTCTGACTTATTTCACTTCGCATGATAACCCCTAGGTCCATCCATGCTGTCTCAAATGGCACTATCTCATTCTTTTCTTATGGTTGTGTGATATTCCAGTGTGTGTGTGTGTGTGTGTGTGTGTGTGTGTGTGTGTGTGTTTGTGTGTGTGCGTACACACACACCACATCTTTCTTATCCATTTTTCTATTGGTGGGTACTTGGGTTGCTTCCGTATCTTGGCTATATTGCAATAAACATAAGGGTTTATATATCTTTTGGAATTAGTGTTTTCAGTTTCTTTGGGCAAATGCCCAGTAGTGGAATTACTGGATCACATAGTATTTCTATTTTTAATTTTGGGGGGAACCTTTTCTGTTCTGTTCTGTTCTGTTTCTGTTCTGTTCTGTTCTGTTCCACTGTTTTCTACTGTGGCTGCACCAATTTACATTCCTACCAACAGTGCACAAGGGTTTCTGTTTCTCCATGTCCTTGCCGACCCTCATTATTTCTTTTTGATTCTAACCATTCTGACAGGTGTGAGGTGATATCTCATTGTGGTTTTGATTTGCATTTCCCTGATAATTAGTGATTTTGAGCCTCTTTTCATGTGTCTATTGGCCTATATGTCTTCTTTAGAAAAATATCTATTCAGGTCCTTTGCCCATTTTTTAATTGGATTATTTGTTTTGTTTTTGTTTTTGATGTTGAAATTGGTTGAGTTGTATAAGTTCTGTATATATTTTGGATATTAAGCCCTTATCAGATATATCATTTGCAAATAGATATATGAATGTTAATGTTGCATATGCCTAGAAATATTTGCAAGGTAAATCTTTTTTGTTGTTGTTGTTCAAGGTAAAGCTTAAATGAGAGCTTAGAGATCATTGTAGAGTGGCTGTTCAGCAAATATCAACATTTAGAGTATCAGCTCTCTAATTATGAGCAGCTGCAGGAACACAGGACCAGAAACCATGATGAGAAAAGCAGAATAGGACTAAGCGTGGGATCAGAAAGCTTTGAAAAGAGAATCAGAAGCCTATGGTCAAAGTAGTGTAGGTTCCAGAGCTTGGTCTAAGCAATTCAGAGTGAGAGCTGATGCCAATATGTGGACAAATCAGATCAGGCAGGGAGATAATAGTTCAGGAGAGACATGTGGTCTAAGGTCAGAGTTCTGAGCAGATGCCACATTAAAGGGCATTTAAACAGTGGCAAAACTAAGAGTGTTTTCTGATTGGAATGCAAGTCTCAAGAGCAGGTACTCTTGGAACAGCCCAGAGATTAGCAATCAGAGGAAGCTACTACCAACCCTAAAAAGAGGAATTGGTTTACTGGGGCCTAAGCCTATCTAGTGGAAGTGGGAGTTATGGAGATAGAAGAGATACAGCTGCTTCTGGAAAGAGGAAGTAAGAGAAATACTCTGGTTTTTCTCCACTCTCCCCATTTCCTAGCAGTGTTTCCTTTCTTGTTAGCAGTTCTAAGCCAGCTGATAGATGAGCCTGGGAAATGCAGCCTTCAGGGGCCAGCCTCTGAGACACAGAGAAGAAAAAAGAAGGGTGAGGACTGTATCTATGGGCAAATAGGCTGAGGGCTGGTACTCACCTATCCATTCTTTCTTCATTCGTAGCTCTAAAATTCTAAGTAAAACTGAAGTAAAATGGACTTAATCTGGAAAGCAGAAAACTTTGGAGATTGGAGGGGTGTTCAGGGGCCTTACTGTAAAACTGAAGCAAACATTACCCCCAATAACCCCTAATAATTATTTCATTTTCTTAAGTATCTTGTGATTTCTTTCTAAAGAATCGCGAGGACTATGCCAACTTGAGAGTCTTGGCATAAGAGTATTTCTCATTGGGTTTTTAATTGAGTATGTATACTTTCTTCCTTCTATCTGCTGGTGTCACTTTTTCAGTTGTTTGTTATGTAGTTGATGAGGCTAAAGCTTGTGAAGCCAAGCATGTGCTTGGGGGGAATGAGAGATTCAACCATCTGTTTTCTAAGGTTGCTTACATTTCTTTCTCACCCACCTCTTTGTTATATCTTCCTTCTTAGTCTTTCCTTCTCTTCTTAGCCTTTTTCGCGTTTTTATTCAGCTCCTATGAAACTGTTTGCATAGATCTTGATTATTTAACAGTTTAATATTTATTAATTCATTCCATAAATTTTATTGAACCCAAACTGTATATCCCACTGACATCGGTGCTGGTGATTAAGCAGTGAAATAAAAAACAAAAACATTGATTTGATGTTGGTGGGCTTTTATTAAATTAACAGCTAATGGAAATTTTTATCGATTGGAATCTTATAACTCATCATCTCTGGACATAAATTCTTCCAAATATGGGTTGTTTTATTACACTATTTAATTTGTTTAGTGTGTAATTTTCTGAATGTAAGAAGAATCTGTAATAACTTGTCCCTGTCAATATTAACCAGTTATAACTAAGTTGCAATGACTATCTTCTAATCTTTAACTAGATGTGCATCAATTGCTTTGAATTATACTTAACAAATTGTGATCAAAGATCTCTAGCTATGATTTAAAAAACAATATTATTTGGCTTGGAATATCAATCAATGTCCTGACCAGGTTTTAGTAACTGAAATGCATAGATTATTATTGAATAATCAAAGAATTCTGAAGTTGGCATACTAAGTAATGGAAAGATTGCATTTATAATTTAAAAATTCATCTATAAATATATTTACTTTCTGGAGCCTTCAAACAAAATTCAAATGGTTGAGGATGATGGTGGGAATTATTCTCATTCTCTACTTCTTATTCTCTTGAACATATTTTTATAGTAAAAAGTAATATCATTTGTTTATGAATTTTATGTGTTAACTTCTGTTAAACCTACTTCGTGAATGACTTATTGTTTGTATTATCTTTGTCTTCATTAACTATGGCTTAGCCAATTGTCTTCTTCTAAATTCCCTTTAGTTTATAAGTTCCTAAAACAAAAAGAGTAAGCTTATAAATATATTGAATTATAAATGCATTGAATGCATTCTGCTAGCCTCAGAGTATATATCAATTTGGGAATAAGAAAAAATATGGGCTACCATGAATATGAATTTGATGCATCTAATGTTCAGTTAATCAGTAGTTGTCCACGTTTCGGCAATAAACCACTAAATAAATGTGTATGTGATTGCTTTAAATATTTTAGAATCTCTTTGTTAAATCAGTCAAGTTTAACACTGTTGTGCTAAACGCGAAGTATCCAGAAGAGATGATTTAAATGAACTCTAAAGGAAAACAGTTTTCTGCATAGGCTGTATCTCTCCCAGTGAGAGGAAAGGGCATTAACATCTTTGTAATTGACATTTCCCTGTGGTAAATCATATCAAAAGGTTAGGGCATGTCCTTAAGACAGCTTCTGAAGAAGTAATCAATCTGAAATTCAGAGACTACCGGTTTCGTTTCCTGATTTCCCCCAGGGGGAACAGACACAAGCTTAAACAGTTTATAGAGGTTATTTTTGTTGGCCTTTAGAGAACCCGAGAAGGAAGGCAGTTTGGACACAAAGTGTATTATAAAACACTTAGTAGTAACTCTCAAAATATAGAAAAGACCTTTTAAATATTTAAATAAGCATAACCAGCAACATTTGAGTTATTTAAGAATTTTTTTGTAACAATCTAAAAATTTTTATTGAGGATGAGAAATTATATTTCACCAAAATAATAAGAAAACTAGTTTCTCTTAAACATTTAAAATTCACTGATTGCCTCCATTGCTTTTCATTAAAGGAAAAAAGACAAATGATGTTATGTCTCTGAGTATGACCGAGCATTTTATTAGTGATCTTATTACTAGTTTGCTCCTTGACGCTATATAGGAGGTACACCTACTTGTAGTAAGAAATAAAAAAAAGAAATCCCCTTTACATATTTTTTAGATTCTTGCAATCATGTTCTTTCTCCTTGAAATTAAATTTGAAAACTTGTATAATTTTTTCTTTCACACTTAGAACTAGACATACCTGTATATAATAAAGCACACGAATTGAGTTTTCTCAGGGAACTCCTATATAGAAATTTTATAGACAGAATCACTCTCAAAAAGATTTCTCATGCTGTTTCTAGCAATTTAAAAAGATCACACAAAAATTGTATGTAATACTTCTAAATATTTTCACAAGTAGAATAATCTACCTCATTTAAGAGCAAGGAAAAGAATCATTAAAAAAGTACCTGAAATATTTAATGTTAGGAATTTCATTTCCATAGTATGATATGGCATTCACTATGTATTTTTAAATTTGACAATCAGTCTAAATATTTCCCAAGTACCCATCTTTAGTCTGGTCTATACAGTAATCTGTGTGCAACTCACAGACTAAATGTTCCTATGAATTCTTTTAAATATGATTTGTTCTACTCACACAGAGTTAATAAACTGGCTGAATCCCTCTGTCAGCTGTTCTCTCCATCTGTCCTGCTACAAGGAGTACCTCTTTGAGTCTTATGATTTCGTATTATTACAGCACACTGCATGCTGTGAAAAAGCTAGTGCAACACCCTGGCAGGCTTAATTTGAGAAATAGCTTGGTGCCATCTATCTGTCATGGAAGACCCTTTCAGTGGGGAGGTGAACTCTAAGTAGGTTTGTTATACTCAGAGTATATAAATTTAGAAATAAGTAGGAAGAAACATGAGCTACAATGGATGTGAATTTGACGCATTCTAATTATGTGTTTAATTATAGAATGAGCGATTCATATTTTGTGATTCTCATTTGCTTGGTGAAAGTTACATCAATGTCTCTAATTTCTAATATCTGCCATTTGTGGAATTCTAAATTTCCATCTGTTCATGCTGATGTATTCTTTCAGCAGCAAAATGTGAGCAATTTACTAATTGCCTTCTAGAGAAAATATAACTTGCAGTAGATTTCACGTGCCCAGTGGCTCAGCTGTTAAAGTGAAGATATCTTTTGAACCACACTGGAATTGTTTTGATGCCATGTATTATGTTGGTGAGAGCTTGTCAAAATGTTTGTTGTACATAGATTTAGCCACCTGCTTTAAGTGGCCCCTCTCCCTACATGACTTACAAGAAAAAATATGTACTTCATTCAAACACTAATTCATTTGTCTCTAATTTTAGCAAATTGTTCTACTGAAGAAAAACATTCTTCTTGATTTCAAAACATTGGGATATTTGGAACGCACTATATAAGATTCTTGAGTGTCAGAGCTGGAGTTGCTGAATAGTTCATTCTCAGGAGATACCTGTTTTGCTGACTGGTGGAATCTGTGCTCAGGTTTTTCTTTTTCATGTATTACATTGAGCCCTTTAGCCAGTGAATATTGTTAATCTCTTGAGTAGACCACTGAAGGAGAATTCTTTTCAAGAGGTGGAGAAGGAGCAGAAAGTACTTTTCCAGAACATTCCACATCCAGTGCTCTTTGAAAGGCTGAGTTATATGTCTGTCATGTTCTTCCAAATCTATACAATTTTTTCTTCTCTCCTAGTTGACCTCCTAGGTATTGTGAGATCCACCTACTTAACACAAGAAAGTTGACATTTGTGAGAGTGTATTTTATTTTCTTAATATTTTCGTCCTGGAAAGAAGAAATTATTCAATTATAGCATCTGTCTAGGATGCCACAAAGTAGTGTAATTCATAAACTGTGGAAGAAAAAAAAACACAAATAATTTTGTCCCCTTTTAGAGCTGCTTCTTCAAAGATAAGCAAAGAAGTCAGTGTTGGAACTTATAAGGTATTCTGTCAGTGAAAACTTACAAAATTTTATAATAAGAACAAGAATACAAAGAGGAGGAAAGAGTAGGAAGCAGGTCAGAAGAGAGAATCTCTGTTCAACAGCTTCGCCCTGTATAGGTCATAAAAATGGCTGATCACTAGGAAACACAACCTGTTTGGTAATTTGAATTCCTGCCTTGTTTGCCTCCCTGCAGTGTTGCCAAAATAATCAAACTAGACTGTTTCTCCCCACAATTTTTTTGCCTTTCATAAAAGAATCTCTTCTAAACTACTGTGTGTATGTAAGTTCAAGTGCAGCTCTAAGGCACTTGTACTCATCCTCCTATCATTATGAGTGTTTTCAATATACAACCTTTATTGATAAAGAAACTGCAGAGGTGGTGATGTTTTCTACAAGGTCCGTGTGTTAATTATTATGTAGAAACCTTGTAATTTCAAGGTCACCTAGTTCTATTGCTAGCAATAATGCTTATTTGGTGGCTAGCCTTGTTTATGTCTCTAAATCTACTCTGGTTTTCTACTTAAAATGTTTTCTTTTCTCTGTACCAAACTCAATGAGGTTTAATTACATGATAGACTTTTTAATAGGATACTCTCCTTTAAAAAAATCCCCAAATATACATATGCCCATCCTGCACAATTCAACGTAACACATGCTTACTGCATTCCCATTACTGTGGTGAGCACTGTACAGAAGGTAAGATGCACAAGTGAGGGAAACATTTCCCTGCCCTTAGGAGCTCATGATCCAGCACTAAGCTTTCTTATCCTAGGATTTATTTAACCCTAGAGGTTCCTTGGATAGGTTTTTGAGGGCTTGTGAAAAAATTCTTGAAATTATATGCCTGTAGTTGTATGTGTACATCTTCCTAGAGATTGCCTATGGTAGTTCATAAGCACTATGACATTTTTGGAAATATTATGTCCCAATTTAACTTTTAATGTTTTAAGAAGCACTAGTCTACCACAGAAAGTTTTAGATGAGGGGGCTACAAACTATGGGTAATTTGCTGTTGGAGTTGGCTATCAATTACAGGCATAACCAAAAGAGTTAATGCATTGCTTTAGAAAATCTTTGCTTTAGCTTCTTTCCTTGAGATCATTTTTATTTGCATGAAAAGAACTTTTCATCTATGAAGGTCTTACCTTTTTTAGAAAGGGTCTCAGTGGAAGTTACAGATAAAAATAAAATGCTATGCTTTCAATTTTCATTATTATGACTTTTAAAGTTTATTGACAGTATGAAAAAGTTTCCTGTGGTCCCTGACAAGTTAAAAATGATATTTAAAAATTTTTAAATGATAATTTTAAATTTCTTCAAGAAATAGAAATTAACAGCTAGTATCTACTTTTCAAGCAGCTAGCTGTTTTCTTGTGCTATGAAGCTTTCAAGAGTTTGGTTGGAAAATTGGTTTACAGCTTTTTGGTGGCATTTTCCATAGAATGACAGATTTCCTAATAATGGCAAGTCCAACTCCTCATATTTTGCTTCCATTTTGTTTCTTCTAATGAATGACTTACTTCCTTTTCACTATTCGTTTTTCTCTTCCCGTTTGTCTTCAAAGATTTTTGTTTCTTTGTTTTCCAAGAAGGTGTTTATGTTGTGCATTGCAATATAAAAGTGAAACAAACAAGTGAACAGGAAAAAACACATAAAAAGGCATAATTTCTTCATTATGCAAGAGAGACCATAGAGTTAAATGAATCAACCATCTTGTATCAGAAATCATGCCTAGAGTTGGTTATACAATCAAGGTTAAGAGGTAAATTGGGAAGTTTCACATTCTAGGGATAGATGGGAAAATGATTAGAAAGTATAATCCTTAATGATGATGAAAATGTATGTGTGGTCATGTGAAAACAGTTATTAAACCTGTAGAATGTTTATCTTTACTTTTTTTTTTAGCCCTAAATGAAAACTGGAGAGATGAAGTCAGCATGCCATTAGAACTGTACTAAAACCAGAAGTCTGTAGACTGGAAGTTTGAGGAGCTGCAGAATCAGAAAAAGGGTGGGCAGGAGGAATTCTTGAGTGCTAAATCATGGTAACCTTCAGATTCAGGGAAAAGGCTGGATCTGAACATTATCTTACCAAGTGTAGAACCATTGCTTAGGCCCCAGGGCATCTGTTATATGTGAGGAGAAGGTATAATGGATTCATCCAAAGATGAGACAGAATATTG
Organism: Leopardus geoffroyi; assembly: GCF_018350155.1. Taxonomy (NCBI): domain Eukaryota; kingdom Metazoa; phylum Chordata; class Mammalia; order Carnivora; family Felidae; genus Leopardus; species Leopardus geoffroyi. The sequence goes on from NC_059327.1 coordinate 134,675,735, forward strand.
AAAAGGTTACACTCCCTTTTTATAAGTCTATTAAAAGTTTATGGTCTTTCACAGAGTATGTGCTATAATAAAATTATTATGTCCCTTTCTAATGGCAAGACAGTCTTAAGGATGATGAAAACCAACTTCCATAACTTGGTGAAGGTTTAATATGAGATTCACAGGGTCATTTGTAGAATGTTGGCCTGCAACATCTTGTGAAAGAATGGGATTTATTGTTTATGAAAAGTGCTTTTATTCATAACCAAAAGAAATTCCCCACAGCTTCCAATTCCAGGGAGAATCTGATTCCCATCTTTATGTGCTTTTTGAAAACTGAACTCCTTTCATGTTTTTCTAAAAGTAGTTATGTATAAAATGCTATGCCTCAATCACTTTTTCTGAAATTTTTTTTATCAAAGATGTTTGTTATTTTGGACTAAGTTCAGCAAAAAGCACTTTTGGTGACTTTGTTTCAAAAATGCCCCAGAATGCTGTTTTCATAATACAGCTAGGTGTCCCCATTTCTTTTTCTGAAGCAGGCTTGCTCATATACCCTGCTCCATTGCTTTGTTTCTCTTGTTTGATGACACAGAGAAGTTTGTTATTGGCCATAATTCGTACACATACACTCACAGAAGAGTTCTTAAGCTCCACCACACATGAAAATTTTTGGCTTACAGTGAGTTAATTTATAATATTGCAGCAGGTAATGTAGCTCCTCAAACTCAATGTGGGCAATGGAAGAAGACAAAGAGCTACAGAATGTGGAGATCAAGGTTATGATACAAGAAGATAGTGGAGCACAATGGAGACCACTCAGGGTCTACAATGAGGAGACCCATACTCAAGGCTTCATTCTACCTTGAACTTCAATTACACATGGCCATTGAGGACTCATTAATTATACTAATAAGAAGACCTAGTTCCTGTTATTTAGTAGCTTACAGTATGGTAGGGTTGATAGATAAGTAACAAATTATAAGCACTCTAATAGAGTGTAGCACTAAAGTATAGCACCTGTGAAAAGGTGCTATAGTAGTCAAAGGAATAATGCATTGCCCACCTCTTCATAGACAAAGGAGGATTTCAGGGGGAAGAAAAGACTTAGATAGGACCAGAAGGATGGGTAAGAAGTAGCCAAGTGAAAGGGAGGTAGAAGAGTAGGACCTTCCTAGACAAATGAAGCAGCCTACCCTAATGCCAGAATAGAAGAAAGACCTTCTTGTAGTTCCTCTGAGGAATTCAATGTGGTCAGGGATGAGGGTGGTGAGAAATGTAAGTGGAGACAGGGGCTGGAAGCATCATTAAGTCCTTCCCAGGAAGCACCCATGCTGAAGGTAGGGGGAGTGACAGAAGGAATATCAATCAGAGATATGTGTTTTAGGTAGACTATTTTTTTCTAATTGGTAGGATGATGAATATTAGAGAAAGACCAGTTAGGAAGCTAGAGAAGTAGTTAAGAGATGATGGTAAAATGAACTTCAAATTGCAGTGGGGATGAAAAAAGAACAACAGATTCAGAGATAGTTTTGGTGATGTAATTGTTATAACTAAGTTTCACCTATGAAATATCCAACCTAACAGTGTTTTAAGAGATAAGGTCTAATATGTGAAAGTGATCAGTAAACTGAAAATACATGATGTTATTAAAGAAGGACTTGTTAGCCTATAGGTATGATTGAAATAGTTTATACTTAATAGTTTTAACCTATACGACATAAAGTAAATGACAATGTCATTTATTTCTATCTTATTAAAAAAAGCTCAGAATTATTTTATTTTTAAATTTGTTCTTAGACTATTTCATTACTGAATGAAAAGACATGCTCTGTTTGAAGAAAACCCACTATATGAAATGTATTAATTAAATGGAAAAATAGGGGCAATAGTAATACCTTACATTAGTACAGATTTCTCTAGGATTGTGTTTGTAAAGAAGAAACGTGATTTTCAACCTTTTGTCTTCCACAACATACTCAGAAACAGTCATCAATTCATTACAGTTATCAATTCATCAACACTTCTGAAGGCAATGATTCTTGGTGGGATGTGTGGGGTATGTCAGATTCTTGTGGTCAAATTGTTAACTAGAAATAATCCGTCACCGTTGGGTGATTCTGTGTCCTATCCTATCACCCTTCTTCCTCAGAACGCTTTGTCCTCATTACACATACCTTAGATAGTATTGCTGTAGAAACAGTTTGAAGGTAAGGGTTTTGTCTTATTCATTGGCATCATCTAAGTCACTACATGTTCCTAGCACACTATATGTTTACAGAATAATTCTTTGAATTAATGAAGTTTTTTTAACCACTTTTATATTGACTATTTTATTTAACCTTCCCACCCGTGTTTCTATTCTGCATTACTCCAGCCAAAAGAAACCTTACCATTACCGCTGGATACCATTATTCCTCTTTTACAGAATTTTAAATTGACTTTTGCACAGTCCCCCGACTACCAACCAAGGTTCTAAGTGAGTGTTCATTTCATTACATCACAATATCCTTTAAAAAGTTATATTTTTCATCACAAAATTGATCTTTTAATAATTTACGTACTGATAAAATGTGGAATAGAGGGGCTGGGGAGAAGGGAAAATGGGTGATGGGCATTGAGGAGGGCACTTGGGATGAGCACTGGATGTTCTATGTAAGCAATGAATCACGGGAATCTACCCCTGAAGCCAAGAGCACAGTGTATACACTGTATGTTAGCTAACTTGACAATAAGTTATATTAAAAAATTAAATAATTAAAAAAAAATAAAATGAATTTAAAATAATATTTGACACATTTTTCTGATAAACATTTTGTGTATAAAAGTAGTACATGAACACTTTTTCATATAATGTGCCAGATACATTGAATCCATATACAGAGAGGGGCAGTTATTATTAGATTAGTAGAACTTTTTATACTTGATTAAAAATTTTATTAATCTTGAAACTTTATGTCATATCTGAAGATTTTTCAGAGAAATTAGTGCAGGAGAGAAAAACATAAAAAATTGTATAAAAACATATTTTTAAGTTAATAAAAGTATTTTGGAAGTTAAAAAATATCAAATTTTAAGTTAAAATACAATAGTATTTCTATAATGGCAGTAAAGTGTAGACAAATCCATTTCCTTAATAACGTTTCTAATTCTGTAACTATGTTTCTGTATTCACCGTGGATTTGTATCTTAGGGCTGCTCATTTATGCTAATTAGAGGAGTATGGTTTTCTCTGGTTAATGTCCCTAGGATGGATTGTGATTGAGTCATGTTACTAATATAGAAGTGCTAATATAGAAGGTTTTCCCTCTGTTCGTTTGCTTCTGTTTTGTGACAATAGGGCAGAGGTACAAATGACATGTGTCCTTTATGGGCTGACTCAGCAATATTTGTGTTCAATGTACTGAGTTTTCACCCAGAACGTTTTTCTAGCTCCTTTAAAAGCTCATTTTTGTCTTCTAATATCTCATTGAGACTAATGTGGCCTTTTGCCTGTGGAATGTCTTGCAGTAAAAGCTTTTCCTTCACAAAATTGTAAGTTGACATTTTTTCTTTATAATCTTCCACATGAAGTTATCATATCACATATTATGCTGAAATATTCACATTTAGGTCTGTCCTTTCCAATTCCACTGCTGAGTTCCTTGGGAGCTGAAATTCAGCTTTACCTACTGAGTGCAGAAAACTGGCTAATGCATATTGTATGATCAATATATTTAATTTTAATTCAACTGTACTGTGCTGAGCACTTCTCTAGTGGTTATAAAAGCCTTTCTCGTGTCCAATCTTATTTAAACCTCAGAGAAGCTCTAGAAAATGATGATTAACCTCAACCAATCTTACCGACCTTGCCTTCTAAATACTTCCTAACTTGGACCACTCCTCATCTGTAGGTCTACGTAAACATCATCTCTACCCTCAACCACGTCCTAGTCTCTAACTTGTCTTCTCATCGTCTCATGTCCCCTGTAGTCTGTCCTCCAGAGTGCCTAAGTTTTCCTCTTAAAATGTGAAACAGGTGACATAATGACTCAATTAATATTCCCCACTGGCTTCTCATTCTGTTTATAATAAAATTCGAAGCACTTGCAATGATTTACAAGGCTGTACTTCCCTGTCGTTCCAAATTTTGTTATCATAACCCATAGTAAGAAAGGTGTTTTATATTGTGAGCCAGCATACACACACACACACACACACACACACACACACGGAAAACCTTCATACTCTGATATTTTCTATCTTAGTCCATTATTCTTAGTTACATTAAAAGATGCTAGTAATGACCCACACATTTGTTTCATGACTGCAGTTTAGAAAACATTGCTCTACTTGATCTGGCTCCTGATAACTTTCTGACTTCACTTTCTGTACTCCTCCCTTTCCACTCGGCTCCAGTGTACTGGCCTCCTTGCTGTTCACTTAGCATTCCAAATAGGCTCCCCCATCAGGGCCTTTGCATTGCAATTTCTTCCGCCTTAACCATTCTTTCCTCAGGTATCTATATGGCTTCCTTCATTACTTCAATCAACTCTTTACGCAAACGTTATCTTCTCAAAGAAGTGTTGTTGATTGTCTGTTATGTACTTTGTACACTGTTAGACTCTGGTGAACAAAGATACAATCTTTGTCCTCAAGATGTTGTCCCCAGTCTATTGAGAAGTGAAACAGTAGATGTTGGGTGATAAGTAGTCCAAATTTTAAGCTGGTTGATGCACACAGGAAAAAACTCAACTTAGTAATGTGGGTTAGAGAAGGCCCCTTGGAGGGACTAATACCTAAATAGAAACATAAAGGGTAAAGCGAGAATTATCCAAGTGAAAAAAGACAGGTAGAAGAAAGGGTTATGCAAAATCCCAAGGTTAGGAGAGGTTTGGGAGAACTACAAATCGTTGGGAGTGACACAGTGGAGAAAAGTGAAAAATGATTTGGGCTGGTAGGCAGGAACCAGGTAAGGAAGGAGTGACTAAACATTATGAGCATGTACTCTATCCTAAGCATGAAGGAAAGCCATTCAAAACTAGCCAACAGAGGAATAGCGTTATGGGGTTTGAACTTTTAGAAGGTCACTCTGCAAAATGATACTGGAGTAGAGAAAAGGAAGATGGAAGACAGGGGGACAAATCTGTAATAACATAGGTTAGAACTGATGGTGGTCTGAGGGTAGACATAGGCAAAAGATTAAAGATATGTTTAGAAGAGAAAACCAACATGAATTGTAAATGATTAGGTTTTGGGTTTAGGGTGGTGGAATTCAAGAATGAATTGTAGTTGGTTAATGACTACATGTTGAATGAATGAAAAAGAAGGATTTATAACTTGGGCACTGCATGATTGGTGATGTAATCACTCAGGCTTTTTGATTAAGGAACCACAGAAAAATTTAACTTCCAAGGAGCAGTAAAGAGAATTTCCATTTCAAGACATGATTAAACTTTTTGATGGAATAAAGCTAATAAATTTGTGGCCTAACCACTGAGAAAGCTACAGAACAGTGTGAAAAATAAAGAAATCTAAATTTAACTTTCTTGTAAGCCACTAGAGCATTATTTAATTAAGCTTTCTAATTATTCTTAGTTCACATTATAATTAAAATTTGCACTGCTAGTTTTCAAAGGTTCCTTTGGTCACTTAGTGATATGAGGTCTCCAGACAATTCTAGTGCTTTTCATATATAACAAATTATAATACAATGCTCTGCACATTACAAGTCCTCTAAAGAGATTTACCCAATTACCTGGAATGATATTTGTTATATATTTGGAATTTGTTTCTTCCTGAACAAAGCAATTTATGAAACTCTTTCCAGATAATTAAGAGTCACAGCAAACAAAATGACTTGCCCAAGGTCACGCATCTTACTAGTGTCAGGGTCAATGGTGCTCTGAAAACAGTTCTCTTTCCATTGTTCCTGTCAGGAAATCTGTAACTGATTCAAGAGATTTAGAGACTCTTCTCGCTCATTTTTGCTAAAGACTGAATTTGACTATGAGATACAAATCTCACATCTGCTTTAATTACAATTCACAAATCTCTCCATTCCTCTTTAAAACCATAGCATATGATGATTTATGTCCACAAATCATTTTATTCTATCAAGAAATAGATATCTTTGAAGACGGAGAGAAAATCATATAGTTTCTCTGTGGCATTTTCTCTTACATGTATACAAATGAAGCATACTTAAGCAAATGACAAAACTTGCTTTGATTACTGTATAAATAGAACAGAGGTCTTAATCTTGGCTGCACATGAGAATTACATGGGGAACTTTGAAATATCCTGATGCCCAGATCTCTAGAACAATTAAATTGAAATCTTCAGGGGCACAATTCAGGCATCAGCATTTTTAAAGGTCATAGATGGCTTCAATGCGCAACCATAGTTGAGAACTCATGGGTATGAGCAATTTGATGAAAATGATGAACTGCTCAAGCACCTCTTACTTAATGTTTGCTTTTTTTTCTGACCACAAGGTGGCAGCATCACAATACAGTGCACATACCAACCCCTTGATTGAGTGGATTTGGAAATTTGGCTCTTGTAATATTAATTACTAGCATTCTGAGGGTGCCTCCGGCTATAGAAAGCATTATTGACCTTTTCCTTGTTCTCTTTTGCTTTTTTAACTAAGGAAACTTTTAAGTATATTTATTTCCAAAGGGTGGATACAGCAGGAACTGTATTATAAGCCATAGTTGGTTGCAAAGAACATGGATTTTATTTTCAGGTGGATTTGGATTTAAACACCACCTCCACCACTTACCTATAGATTAATCTCTTTGTGATTTAGCTGTATAACTAGAAGAGGAGAGTTGTTAGGACTAAATGAGATCATATATGAAAATCAGTTCTGTATGACTGGTGCTAGATGATGATCATGTTGGGGAGCCCAAAGTGACAATGCTGTGATAGAATCACTTACGCAAAGTCCAGAAAATCTCAGGATACAGTACTTTTTGTGTGTGGTTTTTCTTTTCTACCTGTGGGTCTTTTCTTTCTCTGTATGCATCCTGTCAGTTTCCCCTGGTGATTATACCAATAAACATTGTCTAGCTCCCTTCATTACAAAGAACAAAAAAAGCCAGTATTTTTTTTTTTTTACTACACCTTTATCAGTGGAAGTAGCTTCCACCTATATTGCCAAACTTTTTGTAAAAAATTAGCCTTTGTTTACTCACAATTACTGTAGTTCACTTCTCAAACCTTGCAACTGCCTTCTCTAAGATCGCCAGTAGCTCCTAGGTGACAAGTCCAAAAAAACTGTCATCTCATGTGTCTTTGCTATTTCAATAGGTTGACAACATTCTCCTTCTTGAAATATTTACCCCTTGACTGCTATGGTGACACCACTCCTGTTTTCCAGTCTCCAATGTTGTTTGTTTTCTCTTCCTCTAGAATTGTGAATCCCAGGAGTTCTCTCCTATAGCCCCAATTTCTTTTTACCCTGGGAATCTTATCTTTGACTACAGCCTTAATTTTAATTACCACAAATGACTCTCAAATCTAGGCATGGTCCCATAAAGTTGTCCTGAATTCCAGATCTACAAATCTAATATCACTGACATTTAAAATGGCATCTCAAAATTAACATGTCAAATATTGAAATGGATTTATCCCCTATTCACACAAAACCACCACCTCCTCCTCCCCTATTCTATTTTTTTAAAATTTTTAACATTTTTATTCATTTTTGAGAGACAGAGCATGAGCAGGGGTGGGGCAGAGAGAGAGACAGAGAGAGAGAGAGAGAGAGACAGAATCTGAAGCAGGATCCAGGCTTTGAGCTGTCAGCACAGAGCCCGATGCAGGGCTCAAACTCATAAACCATGAGATCATGAACTGAGCGGAAGTCAGATGCTTAACCGAGACACCCAGGTACCTCTCTCCCCCATCCCCATGGTACTACTTTCAATCCATGGCACTACTTTCTACCCAGGTGATTGAACCAAATCCTTGGGAGTTATCCTATACTCTTTCCTCAGCCCCCCTATATCCAAATTGTCAAAGCTTACCAGTTCTTTACCCTCTCCCACCCCCCACAAAATACTTCTTAAAGGAGTGATTCAATCTCACAAGTCTTCATTTCTTATCTCACACTTACTCTTTGACACAGAACGGTCTGGTTTCTGGAAAGCAGTTCTTGTTAAGGTCATTCTATTGTGCCATTCATGCCTGCTTGCTTGTCTTCCTTTCTGCTCTTCCAGGGTACTCCTGAGAGCACTTCTGGGGCTCTGCTTGGGATCTGAATGTAAGACAATTTAGGAAAGGAGAATTAATCATATTAGTTTCCAGAGACAGATTTTAATAACCTTTTATCTCCCATTGTGAAGTACTCTCAACTCATCAGACTTTTAAAGGACATTTACTTCATTTGTAGTATTAGATTGTTGAACTTCTATACAAGAGTACAACCATGGTTCCTAAAACTTGCTTGAGAAATTAAAAAAAAAAATCAACAGATAGTACATTACAAGTTGCCATTTGCCTACTTTTAGAAGGCACTGAAGTTTTTGGTAATTGGAAACCAAGTCATTGGTAACTGCATAGTAAGATTACAATGTAAGTTTACAACCTATGTAACTCTGGAAAATAATTATAATTTAGTCAGCTATTTTGATAAATTGTATACATTGCTATTATACTTTTATTAGTTTAGAAGCTAGTTGGTAAGACTGTTAAGCAAATATTGAACTCCATTGTGGATAATAAACTGTTCTTGATGCTACCAGCATATAAAGTTTGAGAAAAAAATTGAACATCCTAAAAAGTGTCATTAGCCAAAACATAAATGTAAAATAGGACATATCATTTAATGCAATAGGAACAAAAATTATTCCATCTCAATATTTATTTTCCACTGAGGAGGTTAAAATTTTAGGAAATTCTATTCATCAAAAAATTAAAGATACATTTGGAAAAGCTATTTTATATGTATAGATTCATGGAAATACAAAATCAAAATTTGCACATTTCTTTAAATGGGTTTTCTGTTCTAATGTTGTACTAAAATTCACCCTTCTTGGTTGAAACCTTACAATGAATCATGCATCTTTTCACATTCCTCAAGCTGCAAAAGTCAATGTGAAGAAACAGAGCACGTTTCAATAGGACATAATATCATTTTCTTTTATCCAGCTGCCAAATTAATAGAGAATGCACACACTGAAAGAAAATGCTATTTAAAGCTTTCAAATGAAGCTTTTTCAATAAGATGGCAGAACACATAGAGAAAAAGTGGAACAAAACTGTATACTATGCTTAATTAGGACAAAAGAAGCAGAAAACAAACACCAAGTTGATGATTGTCGTATGGCTCAGAACATGAAGGATACAGAAACAATGTTAAATCAGGGCTCAAAAATGGACAGGAAAAACAACTTTGCGTGACTTAGATTTCTCATAATCTGGTTCTCATCTCTTTTGAGATTCACATGTATAGAGGTCTTGATGTCCAAGATATTTTGACAAAAAGCATTCAGGTTGTAAGTGTTGACCATTTGGGTGATATTTGCCAGATCTTGCTATGTGTGTAGGCTGACAGAAAATTGGAACAGAAATCAGAGTGACAGGCTCAAATTTGTCACTAATGAAAATCTTTTGTAAGTGTTGAATTATTCAACTTAACATTTCTGCAACCCATTAGAATTCCTCCATTCCATCTTTCCCCGTAAAAGATCTTGCATTTTCTTCCTAACTCTGCCACTAATTAACTCTAAGACCATGGACAAATCACCTGTGCAGTTTTTATATTCTCATTTGCAAATTGCATAAGGGTGGCACTAGATAACCTCTAAACTCTCTTCCATCACTAACATTCTATGATGCTGTTGAAATGGGGTTATTTTGAAGACTAAGGAAAGAATAAATTCATACATTTTAATAAATGGAATATTACTTAAATATGTGACATAAAATGAAGTCACAAAAGAGCAAGTTGTACCTTGGGGGAATCAATTAGGGATTTGAACAAATACTGATTAAAGAGATCCCTTCAGCAAGAAATCGTTTCCAGCAACAAGAACTCAAAAGAATGCCAACAGAATCCATATTGCTCAGTCCCAATTTTATTATGTAGCATTGCATTCCTTTAGCACTTTCTGGTAAAAGCCATACTTTATAGTTAAGTTTAACATTTTTAAAAATGGAGAAAATGGAAGGAAATGCTGACATGATGTCTCAGAGCAGGAAAGAGTAGACATCTGCAGTTGTTGAGACTCCAGTAGTAGAAAAAGTTGCAGTTCGGTTGTTTTTTTCTCATCCTGTAATTACTGGATACCTGCGATCTGCAATATGCCATGTCATAACACTGCTATGCAGCGTGCTCATATAATTATCCTCTAAACGCTTGTGAGAGTAAAGGGCCTGAGGACTGTTAGTAGCTGTAAGGACAACAAACAAAAACTGAGATGGTTTTGAGCAAATTGAGACATACAATCTCCCCATTGGCTTGTGTTTCTATTTCTTATTTTATAAAGATGCTTACTTTAAATATTGTTTCATTATCTCTTTTTTTAGATTAATGTCTATTACCATTTGCTCTGAATTATTCTTTAAGTTTGGTTTCAATCAAAGATCTACCATTAATTAGTTATGTGACTTAAGATATCTTAGGAAGAATTTTTTTGAGGGGCGCCTGGGTGGCGCAGTCGGTTAAGCGTCCGACTTCAGCCAGGTCACGATCTCGCGGTCCGTGAGTTCGAGCCCCGCGTCAGGCTCTGGGCTGATGGCTCAGAGCCTGGAGCCTGTTTCCGATTCTGTGTCTCCCTCTCTCTCTGCCCCTCCCCCGTTCATGCTCTGTCTCTCTCTGTCCCAAAAATAAATAAACGTTGAAAAAAAAATTAAAAAAAAAAAGAAGAATTTTTTTGAATCTTAGTTTCTTTAAAGATTGTTTAAAAGTGCATATATAAAGAGCTTAGCACATAGTATCTTCTCAGAAAAAAAATGACTTCTCTTAATTAGAGAACAGTGTTTTTCACTTATCAAACTCTTAAAGATATTTGGGAAAGAGCATTAGAACTCTTCTTTTCTTTTCTTTTTTCTTTTTTTAGTGTCACAATCTGTTCTGCAGTTCCTTTTTTTTATTTGTATACAATATCCATATTGGTATTGAGGATATTTCTTCTATATCTTTCTACTTCTTCTTTTTTTTTTTTTAATTTTTTTTTCAACGTTTATTTATTTTTGGGACAGAGAGAGACAGAGCATGAACGGAGGAGGGGCAGAGAGAGAGAGGGAGACACAGAATCGGAAACAGGCTCCAGGCTCTGAGCCATCAACCCAGAGCCTGACGCGGGGCTCTAACTCACGGACCGCGAGATCGTGACCTGGCTGAAGTCGGACGCTTAACCGACTGCGCCACCCAGGCGCCCCTCTTTCTACTTCTTTAGGTGCTATCTGGCATTAAAATACTTCATCAACGATCTATCTGAATCTTTCTGAGTGTGGCGACAGTTTTGAGGTTTGGAAACCTTTATGGGGTTCAAAGTTATGCTTTTTATCATGCCCTTCTGATTCCTGGAAAGCTAAATTCTTCATTTGTTTCATTTATAAGAAATAGAGAATTACTCCCTCTGTTTGAAACTCTCTGAACACTTGACTTCTATAGCATTACAATATTTTTATTATCCATGTATTTCTTTAAGTGTTCCTTCTTTCCTTCTTCTCTTCTTTCCCCTCGTCTTCTCTTCCTCCTCCTTCTCCTTCTTAGTGCACTTCTCTTCCATGGGTCAACTTTTAAACCTTGGTGTCTGGCAGGGGTCCATTTTGGCCTTTTACTCTTCCTACCTGCATTCACTCTATGGGTCATGATTTCAACAAACATCTGTTGCTAATAGTTTTGAATCTATACATCTCTAGCCAACAGCAGTCCTATGATCACCAGATCATCTATTTAATTCTCAAATAGACCTCTCTATCCACATAGCACTTGGCTTACCTCTCTACCAATCTCATTTCCCTTTTTTCATTCTCTGTCCTTTTAGACAGTCCCATAAATACCATAATTGTCCAGCTATTTAGCTTAGTAATCTGGGAATCATTCTTCTTTCTCATTATACACATTTAATCAAAAAAAAATTCTACCAATTTAATTTCTTAATCAATATTAAATAAATATTAATATCTACCAATTAACATTTATTAATTCTTGAATCTATATTTTCTATCCATCTTGACCTTCCATATTATAGTCAGGCCTTTTTAATTTATTTTCTAGATCATGCATTAGCTCCCTAAATCTTTCTGCTTTCAGTTGTGTCTTTCTTCAATCCAGCCATGGATTTGTCCATGCCATTCTCTTAAATTCAAGAAGTCTTTGCTCCATATCATGGTACCCAGGACCATCCTTAATCTAGCCTTTGCCTGACCCATCTCCTCTAGGCACAGCTCTTATTGCTTGTCACTTCTGAAGTATGTCATGTGTTACTTTCAAAGAATTGTTTCCAATTCTCTTTGCATGTGTGTGCACCCAAACAAACAAACATGCATCCACCACTAATACGACGATGCTGTTTTCTAGGTTCTGTGCCTGGAGTCATCTTGTCCTTCTCCTTTTTTTTTTGACAGCATCCTCCACCACCTTTCCTCATGGAACTAGTACAGATGTCATCTACTCCAAGAAGCAAAATGTTTTCCTAGGGTTTATTAAGATTTCTTCACTCTACTCCCCTATACCACATACATATTTTTTTATCATGTTGTGTATTAATTTTCTGGTTTATATCAGTCCACTGAATTGTGAGCTCCTTGAGGTCAGAAGCCATATTATCTAGTTTTGAAGTTTCAATTTTTAATATAGTCTGGTGCATATTACGTGCCCAAGACTTTTACTGAATTAATGAGTTTAATAAACAAATACATTGATTCTAATATTCACTAACTCAGTGATTATGTATTTGTCTATGTGTTATCTCATTTAATTAAAACAATTTGTACATGTATATATAATAACATTAATATGAAACATCTAATCCGTATTGTTATTTTTTATGTAATCCATTTGAATTCATGGTTCGATATCTATAAGAATTTCAAGCAAGAAAGTAGAGTCCAAAATCTTCAAAAATAACAGAAAGAGAATTTCAGTCTCTTGAGGAACATTCAAAAGCATGCAAGTCACAAGCCCTAGTAACTTTCCATATATTATCCTTAATTTCATCTTATCCTTGATTTTCTCACATCTCAAATTGTTCCAATCTAGTAAAATTTTTTGGAAATATTCTCTGGGGCCCTTCTCTTTATCCTCACTCTTCATTTCTTTTTCATTTAGATTGCTACCTGGAAAAAGAGAATCCTTTCTGTTTAATAAGGGTGGGAGACAACTGAGCAATAAAACACTAGCTTCTCTTTAGAGGGTGGAGGCAGAGAGTGTTGTGGACAATTGCATCTAATGATTGCTGTGCAAGCACATATATGTGTGTGTGTGTATATATATATGTTTGAATATGACATTACTCTCTTTAGATTATTGGTAAATTCCTCTTTTATATTTTTATGTAGAAGACATCTTTATGTGAATGTACCCTTCCATTGCAGGTGATTACATTTCCTCTTAAAACAAACAAAAAAACCCACAACTCTGAACATGTAGCTGTTTCAATCATAGCTATAATGCAAATATGTTTTGCAGCCGTTTTGGTTTGTTGAAAGGAAAAACCTTGGACTCAGTACTTTTTCTCTGTTTGTAGTTTGCTTGTGGTTAGAGTCTACGTACTTCATGCTTTATATACACTACCAACAGCTGTATGATGAAGTTCCAAGGAAAGCCTCTCTCAAAATAATTTTGTTGCAGAGAAAAGATGGCATTTATGCACTTTGGCAGGAACTGTACTCTTGAACCATGTTCAGTTTTGAAATTTGAATGGAAAAATCCACTTCATGGAGAAGCCAGCCACACAAGATCCTGAGCTGAGTCTATTGTTAGAAGAAGAAAGAGGTGCCAACAAGGCATAGAGCTCTGGGGACCTCTGAGAGCTTGTGTATGCTGTGTTTGGCAGAGGATGTCCCCTCAGCATTATAGGAAGAGGCAAAGCAGGAAACCTGCCACTTGGAAAAATGTCTTTACATAACCAGAATTTAGCTTTGCATTAGCTTACTTAGATGGCGGCTTCACAAATTAAAAAAACAAAACAAAACAAAAAACTGTTTACTCATTACATCATAATAGTCCTATAATTTGGGAATCCTTTGTAATTTGGGGTAGAAGATGATGCCTTAGTCAAGTCCTGAGGACAGTGCCTAATCACCCTGTCCCCTTACCTTTATATAATTGTATTTTTATGTTCCCTTTAGCATCATGGGATAGAGTGGGGTCTCATTTTGCTTAATTCTTTCAATAAAGACTACTCAGCCAGCCATGTTTGAATCACAGTAGCTGGTTTAAAGCTTTTTGCTCCAGTAACAATTATAGGAATTAAAGGAATGTCTAGCCTCATCAGTAGTTACTTCTCAATAATTCAGTATTGTGTTAAGTTGCCTGACCACAATGGGGCAAATTCTTTTCTTTTCATATACAGTTACTTCTGTAGTATGTGAGGCTACCCCAGCATATCAGGACTAGAATGAAAATTCATATCTGTCATGATTCAGGCTGAATGCGGTAAAGAAGGACTACTATAGTAGTAAGATGCTACTCACTGGCCAACAACCTCCAACAGAAGCCAAGAGCTGTCTTTGAAAGTCTTGTCCAAAGCCTTCGTATGACAGCCATTTTTGAGGGATGCATGTCCATAGGCCTGAGTCACTTTATCGAGTAACTCTTTGAGTTTCTTACAATAAATATTGCTGTTGGAGTGTTAGGCAACATAAATTCTAGGGTCCCCTGTCTCATGGCACCAGAAATTGGTAGTTCTTATTTCATTCAATCCATCGCCAGCCGATGGAACTTCTTAGCCCCTTCTCCATGTATCTCATGGTGATATTTTTTTCCAAGAAATATTTTTTTTCTTTCCATCTCTTGGCGTGAGGTAGAGCTACCATAGGGCATCATGATATATCTCCCCTATCTGGAGATCTTATTCCTCTTCATTAGGAAGAAGAGATCAAGGAATCTGAGACCCTCCTTCCTGGAAGGCACCTAGATTTATGAAAATCTCTCCTTTTCCATCTCTGAACTCTTCATAGCAAGAGAAATGCTGATGGCATAAGTCAGACTGAAGGTCCTCTCATATGATATCCCCCAGAGAGGGCTAACCAAAGGGCCTCTCAGAGGTTTACAGTGGCCCACCTCTATAAAAAACTGGCAGAGTCTTCTACCTACGGGGAGAAAATATCATTTAAATATTGGGAATATAGCCATATGTAAAGGTATTTTATGATGCTTCACAAAAAATTTAAAAGTTTGATTAGATCTAAATATGGCTTTATACTAGGGACTATTACTATGGCCTATTGAGGGATATTAAAGACTTCTTCAGGAGGGTCTGAGAATGGAACAAAATCTTATCAGTGGGGGATAGTTTGGGTAGGGTTCTGTTATAAAGCAAGTGAATGGAGGAAATAGCTTCTGGGTCCTTATAATCTAATGTCTTATTTGCTTTTTAAAGATTGGCTTTATTAGTTTCTTAGATTTGTTTTCTGAATCAGAAGGTTTTGGGAAGTGAGCTCTTAGGATTTGGATTCTGCTGCTTTACTTGGTCAGCAGCAACTATTGGCATATAAATGAGTCCTTCATAAGTCTAGAAATTTTAACTTCTGCACCACTGCACTTACCCCAAAATTAATATGTGAGTCTCCTCACCACCAAAATCAATGAACAGCAAGTTACTCCATGCACTGTAAAATTTAGTTATATTTGGGTTATTACACAAAGTTTATTGTTTGTTTTTATTCTGCAGCCTCCACCTCAGATATATGACAAACAGTTGGATGAAAGAGAACACACCATTGAAGAATGGAAAGGTGACTCTACCACTTAAATATACATTTTGCTTTATTGAAACTCAGAAAATATCTTCAAGGCATCTCTCTTTAAAGCAATTTGGTAACAGATGATTTTATAATTGCTACCCTCAGACAATTTTCAAAGTTCTTGAAACGTCATCAGTCTTTTCATACTAATAACAATATTGCATTTACTCAAGAATGAAAGGAATTAATTACTGATACTTTTTAAAAGAGTACTGATTGTCAAAGTATTTGTTATGGTGGAGGGCATGCTTCAATTCAAAATTTCAGAATTATACATCCCATGTTTGTGTATAAAATTATCATATAAAATGGATTAAATTAAGCCTAAGCTTACTTTAGACATTAGAAAATAAAAGATATTTAATGTATGAATTCATTTGGTTCATTTTTAGGACTTGAAAATCTAAATACGAAATCTATGTATCTGAATGGCTTATTTATCCTTCAAAGTAAGAAAATAATGAATAAATACATTAGTTCACTTTTTTTTCCACCAAAACTCTTCCACACATAATGAATAGTCAAGATTATACTCAGGGTGAAACAAAGCAGAAACTATGAAGAATTATTAAACTAATATAAATAACTACACAGTAGAATAAAAGAACTACAGAGTAGAGATAAGCAAATACAGATCATAACAAACCATTCAGTCAAAATGGGGAGGAACATAAAAGGAAGATCTGAAGAGAAAAAATATTTGAGCTGACTTGAAGGAATTAATCATTATAAATTGAGAAAAAAAAGAATAAAACAGAGGAAAATGCCAGTATGGGGACACATGGAGAAAACAAAGGATAGGGATGAGCAAAAAGTGTTATAAAGATAGCAAAGAGATTTCTCTGGCCAAGGGGTCCTGTTGGATAATATGCAAAAACGACCATGTGCAAACAGTAGACCAAGTAAACAAAGATACTAAATGATGGACAGAAAAGACTTGATATGCTCTAAATAAGGATAAGAAGGCACTCTTAGGGGTTTGTGAATAGGTAAGTATCACGAGATAAATATCACTTAAAAATGAACATGGATTAAATTAGAAACCAGAGAAAGGAATTATGGTGAAGGATAATGATTATATAAATTGGAACTCATTGCAAAGCAAGAATGAATAACACTGAATGATTTTTAGCAAAAAGGGGGAAATTAAAAGAAATGAAGGTACATAATTTAACTCTAGCAAAGAAAGAGCCATGAATGGATGCCTGTTTGGAAATAAATGTAATAATTGTTATCATGTTGGGTTTGAGGCAAGTTTAATTTTACAACTCCAAGATTTCAGTATGAAAAAAAAAATGAAGAAGCAGTTGGGAAATTGTTGGAAAGTAATAAAGTCAGGAGAGTATGTGCATCTCTTAGGAAGTGAATATAGAAGAAAACTGTATGCTCAAAACTGGGCCATTAAAGTTCTTAGGAGATAAAGTTAGATGGCATCAGAAATCCCCCCAAAAATTCAGAACCAAGTAGAATGTATATTCTTCATACATTTATTTAGTCAAATACTTTACTGAGCACTTACTTTTTCCAGGCTTTGTGCTTTTGCAAGACAAAGTAGAAATAGAGGAGTAAAGGAATCCCGATTGATTTTTAATTTACTCAACCCCATCAGAATGTTATTATTTTTCATTAATAAGTTTTCTCTGCATATTAAAGATCATTTTTTTTTATGATCCTGACAACTGTTTCTTACAGAACTTATCTACAAGGAGGTAATGAATTCGGAAGAAAAGACTAAAAATGGTGTTGTAAAAGGACAACCTTCTCCTTCAGGTACTCACTCTCAGTGAATAACTAATAAACCAGTACTTGTGTATTTTTCTTGACCTTGAAGAGGGATTGCAACCAATAACATTGCTAATAGAGCATATACACTAATATCACATGATTATTTCTCTCTAGTGATTTTCGTTCTATTCTTTTTGATATTCAGTGTGGCATTCATTTTGATCATGATTATTGATTATGACTAGGACAAAAGATAATAGTGAATCTTGAAGAAATGTTGACAAGGGCTGGTTAAAGGGTAACTGCTTCTCATCAAAACACAGAGCCATCATGCCCCCTGACCACCATGTCAATGTAGAGGTCAGGAATCCCTCCAGTCAAAACCTCTTTCCTCAGTCACTTGTGTTTGAACTCTTCCCAAGTTTGGCGTGAAGTAGTTGAAACATCTGCCAAGATGCGTTCTGATTAAAGTCAGCATGGAAAATCTTTCAATTTGCCATCGACAGAAACAAATACACGTTCGTACATATACTGTGCATATTTTGCTGATCCTAGTAATGTGCTTTAGGATTACTTGAGATAATTTACTTACACTCAGTGCTACTATATTCTTCCTAAGACCTATGTTCTGAATATAAGGAAAGTATGTATGTGTGTGTGTGTGTGTGTGTGTGTGTGTATAATGCACTGAGCCACCCATGCACCCCTCTAAAACTCTTTATATATATATACACACACACACATATATATGTATATATATATCTGTACAGATATATATATATATATACATATATATGTGTGTGTGTGTGTGTGTGTGTGTGTGTGTGTGTGTATAAAGAGTTTTAGAGGGGTGCCTGGGTGGCTCATTGCGTTAAGCATCTGACGCTTGTGACTCTTGATTTTGGCTCAGGTCATGACCTCAGGTTTGTGAGATTGAGCCCTGTGTAGGGCTCTGCATGACAGAGAGGAGGCTGCTTGGGATTCTCTGTCTTCCATTCTCTCTACCCCTCCCTTGCTCTCGTGTGCACACTGGTGCACTCTCCTTCTCTTTCTCTCTCTTGCTCTAAAAAAAAGGAGTTTTAGAAAATGTGATGGCTTATCTCTAACTTTAAACTAAACTCAACTCATTCTGGCAAGAATGTAGTTTCCAAATGATTAGTTTAGAGAAAAATGGATTTGATGCCCTACCTTTGATAAACATTTTTTCCCCTATGGACTTTAAATTGTTTCAGGAAAAAAGATGTAGGATAAATAATAAATTCTTCATACTCATACTAATCTTTGAATAATTGGTTTGCACCCAAATCACTATGATATCCAAACAGATACAATTTAGTTAGAACATGTTTTCTCATTTCAGTAATGTCCAGTTTTATCCCCAAGTCTTTCCTTTCCTCAAAGAGGGTGAAAAAAATCATTGGGTTGTCTGTCCACCCTGCTCATTCATCCTAGCATTTAGACTGGTGCAGGTCTGCAGAAGTGGTGCCTAACCTACTTGTATGTTCTGTCTGATTCTGATTCTGATTCTGATTCTGATTCTGATTAAGGAACCCAAACACTGAATCCAACAGCCTCAAGATGCTGCCTTCTAAGGCAGAAAGACTCCTGGTTTTAAGGATTCCCCTAATGGTCAGAACATGTTTTTCTGTAATCATTAAGAGGTCAAAATACCAGCATCCAGTGAAGGTGACCTAGGACCTCAGGCTCAGACTGGACTAAATTTTTTGCACGGTCTCTTCTATTCATCTTTAATTCAAGTTACAATTTATTCATCTCCATTCCTCTTTTCAAAGAGCTTGGGGTCATGCCACCCACTTCAGGGCACCCCATCTTCAGCTTATTTCATGCTCTATATTCCCCTCAGCCCCAACCAGATCTCTGCAACAGTTAATCTGTGATGACATAAAATCCACAATTCTCTTTTCAATACTTTCACAACACTTCCACAAAAATCTTATTCCCATGACCCATTTTATGCAAACTGTATAGTTCAGGGAAGGCAAAAAAAGGACTGAGGATGATACATATGAGATTAATTAATCATTAAAGGGATGGGATGAGTGGTCTGCCATATGAAGAAGGGTTTAAACATTTGGTAAAGAAATGGAGTTTGTATAAAATCAAGGCATAATTCTTTAATCGTTAAAACCATCATTCATATGCAAAAAGAAAGTGAGTACATGTAGAAGATTCTTTTAACTCATTAATGAGGGAAATGGCAGAATGGCAAAGATAGTTCAATGAAAGTATGAGAAATTAAGATTTATGTAGTCTGTGGGAAAAAAAAAGAATATTGAAATAAGATCACTAAATTAACCCAAAACTTATAAATGTCCTAGGGCAACCAAGCTTATCTTTGTGCTTATCTTTTCTATGAGGCAGAAAAAAACCCTGATAATTTTATTTGATTAGTTTTATACAAGTTTACAGTGTATAAAGGATCATAACCAATTGAGAACATTAAGTCAAATAAAGTTATGTTCCATAAAAAATCAGATTATCCTTAGGTGGGCTTGTCAGAAAATACTCAAATGTGATATTAAAAGGTTGCATAGTCATTTTTTTTGCCCTAATCCCAAGTGTTGGATAATATTCCTGAATAGTACCTGAAGTTACATATATAACTGCATGCTATGAATAGGCAGATCAAAGTCTTGATCAAGTAAACTCTCTTAAGTTTGAAAGAAATACATTTAAGGTGAATAAAACCAAAGGCTAGTTTATACAGCAGTTTGTTATTTCTGGAGGGGCTGGAAAATAAATGCATTCCACTAAAATTATTTAATGATAAATATAACCTAGTCTTAGAAAATTAGAATATAGGGCCAAGGTGTATGAAATTGCTGCCAGTTCAGATTTGATTTGTTTAATTTTTTTTTAATGTGTGTTTATTTTTCAGAGAGAGAGAGACAGAGTGCAAGTGGGGGAGGGGCAGAGAAAAAGGGATTCACAGAATCTGAAGCAGGCTCCAGGCTCCAAGCTGTCAGCACAGAGCCCAGTGTAAGGCTTGAGCTCATGAACCCTGAGATCATGACCTGAGCTGAAGTCAGATGCTTAACAGATTGAGCCACCGAGCCTCCCCTAGATT
Source organism: Leopardus geoffroyi (assembly GCF_018350155.1). Classification (NCBI taxonomy): domain Eukaryota; kingdom Metazoa; phylum Chordata; class Mammalia; order Carnivora; family Felidae; genus Leopardus; species Leopardus geoffroyi. The sequence continues at coordinate 134,696,436 of NC_059327.1, forward strand.
CAATTTGTTTTAAAATCAAACACATCACTCTATTTAGATTCACCCACTCTAGTAGTAAATTTTTCTCTGAATTTCCCCATTTCTATTATGGCAGATCTATTTTCTCAGCCTCCCACTCTGAAATCCCTGATTGACCTTTTATTCCACACTTGCATTATCACTGACCGTCACTTTCTACATCTTAAAAATTCTGCTTGCTGGATGTCTTACATCTAATTACTACCAACCCTTTCCATTAATACCACGATGATTAAAGTTGTCCTGAAGTAATCTTCCTGACTTTAGTCTCTACCTAAATTGATCTTTCAAGACTATAGGTTTGGGGGTTCCATGGATGAGTGCTCTCCAATGGCTTTGCGTCATCTACAATTTGAGTCTAGTAACCTTTTCCTGATATTGATGGCCCTCTATAATATACGCCAGGTTTTTCCACCTTTCACACGATACCTATTGTAGACTCCTATGTTCACTATTTTACTTGACTGGATCCTTGCCTTTTGGAATGCTGCCCATTCTAAAGTGTTGTCTTATCAAATACTACCTTCTCCCCAAATAGTGTTAATATGTGTCCTAAAAGACTTCATATCTTATCAAAGAGTAAGATCTTTCCTTCTTATGGGGTCCTAGTAGTCCCTATAATTTATTTTATTTTTTTAAGCTTTTATTTATTGATTGATTTTGAGAGAAAAAATGTGTGCATGGGGCAGGGGCAGAGAGAGAAGAAGAGAGAATCCCAAGTAGGCTCCACGCTGTCAGCAGAGTCTGATCTCATGAACCACGAGATCATGACCTGATCTGAAATCAAGAGTGAGACACTTAACCAGCTCAACCACCTAGGCGCCCCAGTCCCTGTATTTTAAATATTGTTTTATAACTTATTGGTTGTAAATTCATTTGAGATGAAAGACTGTATGTATCCATCCTTGTGTACTGTGCAGTGCCTAAGTGTTGTGCCTTGCATACAATAGTAGCTTGATAAATATTCATTAATTTGAAAATTGTTGCTGAGGTTCTCCCTTATCATGTTTCTTGGTACTATGCCAAAGGTGGAATTCAAGATAGGATCATAGCTTTAATACAGTATGCAAGTTAGTATGACTTATGCCAGGAAATATTTGTTCAACCTATTAATTGCCATAAAGATACATGGACCAAGTATCAAGTATATGAATTGGTGATATTGGTTTGGAGTTTGCCCATGCTTCACATAAAGGTTTTCTTTCAGGTGGTTATTTGGTTATTTATTCATTCTGGGAAATGTATATTTCTAAAATTTTTGTGGGCCTGTTTAGTGTGTTAATGATTAACATGCCACTTATAATATGCCACTTAGGCTCTGCCTACATGTGAGAAGGCGAGCCATTTTTTAAAAAATCATTCTAACTACCTATAACAATCATGAATTATCTATCTTGTACACATGCCTTATTTGATAGTTGACTGGCTTAACCAGTTTATAGTTAAAATGACGTGGATTCAATCTTCCCTACATGATTCTAAAGGACAATATTCATGGCTTGATTTTGAGAAGTCATATGTATACTATATATTACATGACATAATTACATAGGATATGTTTGTATGCATCATGTTGAAGCATAAGACAGCCTCATGCTGCGGCTGACTACTAGCTCATGAGAGCTACTTGTGTACATCTCTCCCAATTGTGAGTTTATTGACCTTGTGTTAGTCGCTTGGAATCTACCATGCAGGATTTAAATCCAGGGCACTTTTCCCCCCATGGAGAGCCAATTGTTAAATTTTTATGGGCAAACCACTGTATGTGTATGTTGTGTGCACGTGATACGCATTTATGCAGTAGACTGCTGAAAGAAAAAGCAATTACTAAGAAAACTTGAAAAGTCAGCTTTTTTGCTTTCTTCATTGTATTCACCATTTCTCATTAATGTTTGCATATCATATTTATTTTGTAAATAGCCAGGATGAAGTAACAGTAAAACAACTCCCATAATATTAAGTCATGGCCACACCAGGAACCTGGAAGCAAGAGAATAAGTTAATGCAGTTTCTTAGTGAAACTAAGAAAACCTGAGTGAAAATTGTTCTCCTGCCCAAATGCATGTTTTAGTGATACTTTAAAAATGTAAATAGGAAGTTAAATGTGCGTTTGCTGAATAATATACAGGTTTGAAATTTATCGATGGAATTGTATATCAATAAGAAATAAATCTAAACTTCAGATACATTTCTAAATAAATAATTGTACTCCCTTCTGCTATCTGATTTCACTAGCACAGTGATTTATTTTCAAGAATAGCATGGCTGCTTACTTTCTGAATTGATTTATAAAGACTGCTAAGGGAATAGCAGTTCATGAATAGAAATTAATTTTCTTCTAGAGCATTTTTTATAAAATGTTAGAGTTGGAACAAATATAGGAGGCTGTCCATTCCAAAAGTTCTTTGTCTGTTTACCATTCCCATTTCACCCAAGAAGTAAGCCTCCTATAAGTAAGAGTGACTCACCAAAATAAAGATATTTAGCATTAGGATGGGTAGAGATTTTTCAGAATCTCTAAATGGCAGATAAAACTCCCCAGGTGATTTAAATATACAACTCCCCCCCCCACTTACCCCCACCCACTCACCATATTCCACATACTATGGCAATGTGTCATTCCAAATTATAGTCACTGATCTAGTCCAATAGTTATTATTTTTTATTTAAAAACCTCATGGTTCCTGGGTGGTTCAGTCAGTTAAGCATCTGAGTCTTTGTTTCAGCTCAGGTCATGATCTCACAGTTTTGTGGGTTCGAGCCCCACATTGGGCTTTATGCTAGCAGTGTGGAGCCTGCTTGAGAGTCTCTCTCTCTCTCTCTCTCTCTCTCTCTCTGCCCTTCCCCCACTTACCATCTCTCTCAAAATAAATAAATAAACTTAAAAAAATTTAGAAACCTCAGCCCTTAATAAGATGAGGCTCAAGATCATACTTAAAGAGAAGGCTATATCTCAGTGATTTTTTTATTCCAGTACTTTTAATTCTCTGTGTCTACTTCTTTGTGCATGGAAAATAATTTCTTTAAAAAAAGCAGAACAGTGATGCCTGGGTGGCTCAGTTGGTTAAGCATTGGACTTCGGCACAGGTCATGATCTCATGGTTTGTGGGTTTGAGCTCTATGTCAGGCTCTGTGCTGATAGCTCAGAGCCTGGAGCCTGCTTTGGATTCCGTCTCCTCTCTCTCTGCCCCTCTCCTGTTTGCACTCTTTCTGTCTCAAAAATAAATATTTAAAAAAATTAAAAGTAAATAAACAAACATTAAAAAAATTTAAAAAGCAGAACATTTTCCCTGAAATAATAAATATCTTGTGACTACATAACTTATAGTTTGAGAAATTTCCATTAGCATAACTTCTTTCCATAAAACGTTTTTTGTTTTTTGTTTTTTTTTTTTTTGGTCAGGTAGCATTGAAAGTAGTTGCTGTTCCTCATTTGCAGCCCTACTACTATTTTGTTACTTTTAATAGCATTTTTATTGACAAAAATTTTCAATGCTTTATTCATAGCAAACTTTTTTAAAAAATTGGATTTCTCTGAAAAAAAATATAGAAGATAGGGATGTTTCACATTGCTAGGACATCCTGGGCAGGTGAATGTTATAATCAAATTCAAGTCAGTTCAGTTCCATGCAAGAGATTTTCACAAACTGGCAGTAAATTAACAATTTGAAGCCAAGGTCCATTTCTTGACTCTTCCATTTGCGTTTGGTTTTATGGTTACAAAATTTATTACCTACACAAAAAGAGACCTGAAAAGATCATTCAGTAAAGCCAGAGTAGCTACAGTCAAGAGTGTATTTATTATAGTGCAATAGAAGTCATATAGAAGCAAAGATTTTTCATGTAATAGTGGGGGACTGGTTGATGTTTAACAACCATCTTTATTAAAATTAATTTTTATTTTTATATTTAAAAAATTTTTTTAACGTTTATTTATTTTTGAGAGACGCAGAGAGAGACAGAGTGCGAGTGGGGGAGGGGCAGAAAGAGATAGGGAGACACAGAATACAAAGCAGGCTCCAGCCTCCAAGCTGTCAGCACAGAGCCTGATGCAGGGCTCGAACTCACGAACTGTGAGATCATGAACTGAGCCAAAGTCGGATGCTTAACTGAGCCACTCAGGCGCCCCCTATCTGTTCTTTTAAAAGGACTGATTAATAGCATTTACCAATTTCTGTGGTGTACTTATTCTCACTGTGACCAATTTCAAGCTACCTATGTGACATCAATGAAGGCAGAGTTGGAAAGAGATGCTAATGCTAATACTTGGCTCTCAGAAGCCACTAAAGGCCAGCTGTAGCACACTGCTAGACAGTACACGCGATTGTTTCATCATAGCGCTATACAGAAAAGACCCAGTCTCATACAATAAACAGATGTAATGGGAATTTTGTAGAGGAAACGTTAGAAGAGAGGACCTCTCTTAATGAATTTGTGCTATAAAAAAATCAGGAACAGTAGTCTAGGAAACCATAGAAATACAGTTGATAAAGAGTTTGAACTTTGAGTGATTGAACGCTATATGATTTGCATTCAACATTGATAAAATAAAGGGCAGGCCATTCCAATATATAGAAGATAGCCAGCTGATGAAAAAAATGAGAAGAAAGACAACTACAACAAAATTATTTCCCTTAGTCAAAAATAGTTTAGCAGTTTCACCAGTTTCATAGGCGAAATTTGCTTTCTCTCACAAAACCTATCTAGAAGAGTACACACAAAAGATACTCGGTGCTTTGTTAAACTGAGTACTTATTCTGTACTGAACACTAGAGATTGAGGAAGATAGGAGAAATGAAGAAGTATGATGAAAGAAGTAAAAAGAAGCAAGGGAAACAAACATGAGGTAATCATGTAGCAAAACTATATATGATAGTGAGATGGCTCACATGGCATAAGACCTAGAATGTTCCACAAGTGTGTTGACAATATTTGATTATTAAAATAGATATAGTAGGAGTGCTGTGTATTTTAGAAGCATAATCTGCAGTGTGATTCCTTTTATATAAAAAGTTTATTAAACACTCCTTTCAGTTCTGCTACCTTCATTCAGTTTGTGTTTCTTAGGAATTTCTTCAATGTTCTTTGTATAATCTCTCTAGCTGCCACATTGTTGTTGGTTTCTGTTTATTTGTAAACATCGAATTGTGTTCTTAAAAGGGAATCTCGGGGCGCCTGGGTGGCTCAGTCGGTAAGCGTCCAACTTTGGCTCAGGTCATGATCTCGTGGTTCACGAGTTCGAGCCCTGCATTGGGCTCTGTGCTGACAGCTCAGAGCCTGGAGCCTGCTTGGGATTCTGTGTCTCCCTCTCGCTCTCTGCCCCTCCCCCACTCACACTCTTTCTCTCTCTCAAAAATAAACGTTAAAAAAAAAGGGAGCCTCATCTCAGGTAAGTCCTATCTCACCCTTGTTTGATCAGTACTCAACTTTAACTGTGACAATCAAAACATGTCCATATAACCAGCTCCAGCCAGGAGAGGAGAAAAACCCTATCTCAAGAGAAGACCAGGACTATTATGTAGAGATACTTTTAAATACTTTTTGATTTGTATTATGCCAAAACTTTATTTAAAAATTTTCAAGCTAGTTATTTTGTCATAATTTAAATAAAGCACAATAACAAAAATCTTCCTCATTAACTTGGGTATTTCGGTTAATTATAACACTCAAGAGATGTATATGTCATCATTTGAACCATTTGTTCTCCAATCCATTGACATCAAGACTTCTTCTTCACTCAATCATTTGTGTTTCTATATACTAACAATGAACAGAAAACAATCCCATTTACAATAACATCAAAAAGAATAAAATACAAATTTAACAAAAGAAGTGCAAATTTTTTACTCTGAAAACTGCAGAACATTGTTGAAAGAAATTAAATACCTAAATAATGGAAAGACATTCCATTCATTCACTGATTAGAAGATTTAATATTGTTAAGATGACAATACTCTCCAAATTGATCTACAGATTAAATATACTCTGTACCACAGTCACAGCTACCTTTTTCTTTGCTGAAATAGGCTGTTCTTAAAATTCACATGGAACTACAGGGGATACAGAATAGCCAAAACAATCTTGAAAAAAAAAAAACAAAGTTGGAGGATTCACACTTCTTGATTTCAGAATTTATCACACACTGCAGTGTTCATGACAATAGGGTATTTGCTTGAGGATATACATATAGATCAATTAAATAAAATTGAGAATCCAGAAATAAACCCTTACATTTATGGTCAATTGATTTGTAGCAAGGATTTTAAGACAACTCCATGGACAAAGAACTACCTTTTCAATAAATGGTGATAGGACTACTAGATATCCATATGCAAGAGATTGAAGGAGTAAATCTTCGTGATATTGGGTTAGGAAATGGTTTCTTAGGTATGACCCTAAAAGCACAGTTACAAAAGGAAAAATAGGTAAATTCAACTTCATCAAAATTAAAAACACGTGTGCTTCAAAAGATACCATCAAGAAAATTAATCCATAGAAAAGGAGGAAAACATTTGCAAATCTTATATAGTAAGAGACTTTGTACCCTGAATACATAAAGAACTCATAACTCTTTAAAAAAAAAAAAGAAAATAACAGTTAAAAAATGGCCATAGGATCTGAATAGACACTTCTCCAAAGAATATATACAAATGGCCAACAAGCACATGTAAAGATACCCAACATCATTAGCCATTAAGCAAATACAAATCAAACCACAATGCAATGAAATACCATTTAACATACACCAGATGGCTATAATAAAAAAGATAATGAGGAGTACTGGAGAGGATAAGGAGAAATTGGGACCCTCATACACCTCTGGTAGGAAGGTAAACTGGAATAGCCAATTTGAAAAAGTTTTTCAGTTCCTCAAATGTTAAACATGGAGTTATTCTATGACCCATCAACTCCACTCTTCAGGTTTAGAAATAAAAACTTGCACGTGAATATTCATACAACATTATTCATAATAGCCCAAAATGGAAACAACCCAAATGTCTATCAAATGCCCTTCAAATAATTAATAGGTAAACAGAAGTGACATATCCATACAATGGAATATATTTCAGTATTAAAAAGGAATGAAGTTTTGCTACATGCTACAGCATTAAGAACCTTGAAAACAATGTGCTATGTGAAAGGAGCCAGTCACAAAAGTTCACATATTGTATGATTCCATTTATAAGATGTGTCCAGAATAGGTAGTTTTCTAGACAGAAAGTGGGTTAGTCATTGCTTATGGCTGGTGGGTAAGAAACAGAGTGCAGGTTTTCCTGTAGGGGTGATGAAAACATCACAGAATTGATTGTGGTGACAATTGCACAACTTTGTGAATATCCTAAAAATGATTGAATGGTACAAATTAAATTTGTGAATTACATCTCAAAAAAGTTGTTACAAAAAGGTATATGAGCAATATTTCATATTTTAAGTTAAAAGTAAATCTAAATGATAGTATCATGATTTGAAAGTTATGTGTGTAGTATAGGAGATATGTCATGCAGGAGATGAATGGGCACTATGAACAAAGCCATTCACTCTGTCAGCCCACAGTTGATTGAGACTTTATTAGAGGTGTGTGTCCAGTTTTAATCTCTACCCTTTAATATGGATGTGGAAAATTGAAGATTCTGAGAAGTCAGTCATAGTGATGTTAAATTATTATTGGCCAACATTTATGAAAACACATGAGGGTGTTGGTGTTGGCATAATTTAATCCAGACTGGAGTGGGGAGGATAGAGCTGGGCATTTGAGTTATATAAGGAAGTCAAAAGTTGTCTGCTAGTATATGAAATTTACTAGTATATGTCAGGAGAAGAAATGGAGTAGCTCTGTATCATATCTCTAAAGGATGCAATTAAGTAAAATTGGAATAAATTGAAGCCAGGGAACTTTACATTAAACATTGTTCTGATAATGAGAGTTAATTATTTATAGGTAGATATTAACAAGAGCCTTAAAATTCTCGAGACATTCAAGATTAAGAGGTATTCATACTTTTAAGAGTTTAAAGAACATGGAAAATGCATAAGCTTTTTTGTATATAAACATATCTGGATACAAAAGAATATATATTAAATAATCACAATTAGAGAAACTTCATAGCAAAAACACTAGAAGGAAATATACCCAAAGTTTAACAGTTATTATTTATTTGAGGATCAGTGCCTATTGTTATGTTCTTTGTTTTCTATATTGTTTCACACCCCCCATAATTTGTATAAATATGTTTATAATCAATAACAATTTTAAATACTTATAAGATACATATAATCGTTCTTAGTTTATGTGTATGTGTCCTCTCCACATAATGTCACAAATTAAAAAAAATTTTTTTTAATGTGGGGGAGAGGCAGAAAGAGAGGGAGACAGAGAATCCAAAGCAGGCTCCAAGCTCTGAGCTGTCAGCACAGAGCCCGAAGTGGGGCTCAAACTCACAAACCGTGAGATCGGGACCTGAGCCGAAGTCAGACACTTAACCGATTGGGTCACCCAGGCATCCCAGAAAATGTCACATCTTAATCACATTTTTTTCATAGAGAAGAAATGTTTACCCCAAGAGCAAAGACATTGTGTTAGCCTCACCACTTCACAGACTTAAAAAATTTATTTTTTAATTTTGAGTATAGTTGACACACAATGTTATAGTAGTTTCAGGTGTACAATATAGTGATTCAACTTCTCTATACTTCATGCTCTTCTCGCCACAGTGTTGTTACCCATCTGTCACCTTACAATGTTGTTACAATACTATTGAGTCTGTTCCCAATGCTGTGCCTTTTATTCCTGTGACTTATTCCATAACTAGAAGGCTCTATCTCCTACTCCCCTTCACCCATTTGCTGATCCTTCTACTGCTTTCCCTTCTGGCAATCTTCGGTTTGTTTTCTGTGTTTATAGGTCTTATTTGGCTTTTTGTTTCTTTGTGCACTTGTTTTGCTTTTTACATCCCACATAATGTGAAATCATATGGTATTTGTCTTTCTCAATTTGACTTATTTCACTTAACATAATACCCTCTAAGTCCATCCGTGTTGTCACAAATGGTACAATCTCATCCTTTTTAATGGCTGTGTAATTCCATTGTATGTATACATACATATATGTATATATATATATATATATATATATATACATATATGTATGTATGTATATATATATACCACATCTTTCTTATCCATTTGTTTATTGATGGACACTTAGGTTGCTTCCATATCTTGGGTATTGTAAATAATACTGCAATAAACATAGAGGTGCATGTGTCTTTTCAAATTAGTGTTGTTTTCTTTGGGTAAATATCCAGTAGTGGCATTACTGGATTATATGTTATTTCTATTTTTTTATTTTTTTGAGGAATATCCATACTTTTTTCTAAAGCCACTGTACCAGTTCATATTCCCATCAATAGTGCATGAGGGTTAGTTCTTCTCTGCATTCTCATCAACACTTGTTATTTCTTGTCTTTTTTATCCTAGTCGTTCTCACAAAGTGTGAGGTGATATGTCTTTGCAGTTTTTATTTGTATTTCCCTAATGATTACTGATGTTGAGCGTCTTTTCATGTGTTTGTTGGTCATCTGTATGTTTTCTTTGGAAAAATGTCTATTCAGGTTCTCTGCCCATTTTTTAATCAGATGGTTTGTTTTTTTTTGGTGTTGAGTCATATATGTTCTTCATTGATTTTTTTTCTGATCTATCAGATCTTTGTGATAACACTATTATAACTTATTTTGGATTTGTTATTTTTCACCAAATGTACCTTGCTCAGATAAATTTGCTCTGATAACATTTTTAATGAGAATTCTTCATCTTTAATTTTATTAGATGATTTAAACTATAGATATTTTTAATAACAAACAATTTCACAAAGGATGCGTTTTTACCACCTACATTGCTTAAGTATAAAGAATACATGGGGCTCCTGGGTGGCTCAGTCAGTTGAGCGTCTGACTTTTGATTTAGGCTCAGATCATGATCCCAGGGTTGAGGGATCAAGCCCTGCGTCTGTTGCTTAGCATGGAGCCTGCTTGGTATTCTCCCTCTCTCTCCCTCTCTCTGTCTCTCTCTCTCCCTATCTTTTTTTCTTTCTCCATTTGTCCCCCTCTCCCCTGCTCATGTGCTCTCTTTCTCTCACACACACAAAAAGAATATATAAAGAAAAAAAAGTAAACTGTTTCCAATGGTTTCATTATATTTTGCAGTGCCTTTTGCTCATTTTCCCTTTGTAGTTCTCAAAGATATAACTCAGCAAGTATTTACTGAGTGATTATCATGAGCACACTTCTTCTCAGAGTTTCAAAATTTTTATATCACCACAGAGCAGATAAATAAAATACTTTTTTCAAATTAACTTAATAAATTTTTTTTTCAACGTTTATTTATTTTTTGGGGGACAGAGAGAGACAGAGCATGAACGGGGGAGGGGCAGAGAGAGAGGGAGACACAGAATCAGAAGCAGGCTCCAGGCTCTGAGCCATCAGCCCAGAGCCCGACGTGGGGCTCGAACCCACGGACCACAAGATCGTGACCTGGCTGAAGTCGGACGCTTAACCGACTGCGCCACCCAGGCGCCCCTCAAATTAACTTAATAATTCAGAGTCCTTGTTTTGTAGTTTGCCAGGTAAGCAAACCTGCTGGAACATAAACACAAAATCAAAAAGCATGCTTTTGCTGCTGCTGCTTCTTCTGTTGTTATTATTAGTAGTAGTAGTATGTATATGGTGGTGTTTTGATGATGATGATGATGTCTATGGTAACTTTCGCTGAAAGTCCCACTTAGCTTTTCTGTATGGATTTTAAATTTGAGATCACTTTAATGACTATGACAAATTTACTTAATATTCCTTTATTTTTCAAGAGCTGTAGTCTTCCAAGTAATTCTGAGTTTTGGGTTTCACCTCAGCCCATATCTTTGGGATTGGACCCTTACATGTGTTTTTTTTTAAAAGCCCTACATTAAAAACATCCAGGTTGAGATCATTATATTAAAAGGTCTTCCTCATCTGCCTTTGCCATAGGACAGTGGTCTTTAACCTTTGACAGCACAGCATCATGGGAGCTTTAAAAAATGCAAATTCACTGGCTTCACGCAGGCCAATTATATTACAATATTGGACGTGGGAGGGGTGACTGGGGTTTTCAGTGGGGTATTTTTGTTTGTTTTTGTTTTCTGTTAAGAGCATTCCAGGTGGGTTCCAAGGTTGAGTGAATAACTTGTGACCAGGGACTTACGTTGTTACAGTTTGATTTTCACCATCAAATACAGAGCCCTGGATTAGTTGTGCTATGAAGGCTTGTCAAATGAACGATGGACTAAACATCACCTCTTGTATTTGCCCCTGCCTGCATCCTGAGTGACAATTAGTCTAGTTCCAGATTTAGTCATGTTGATCTTCATTTTCTTAGCACAGGTGCAGCAGTGAACAGCAGTGAGAGTCTCCCTCCATCTTCGTCTGTCAATGACATCTCCTCCATGTCCACCGACCAGACCCTGGCATCTGACACTGACAGCAGCCTGGAAGCCTCAGCAGGACCCCTGGGTTGTTGCAGGTGACTAGCCGCCTGCCTGCGAAACCCAGCATTCTTCAGGAGATGATGCGATGGAACACACACACACGCAGACACTCACGCGCACACACAAACACAGACACGCAACTATAAGAAAATGGCAAGGGAGAGAATCCAAGCCTAAAATTGAAACAAATCTTTCAGCCTGCTTCTTCTCCAGAGTTCTGTATTGCAGCTAAGCTAAATGTATATTTAACTTCTAGTTGCTCTTGCTTTGGTCTTCCTCCAATGATGCTTACTACAGAAAGCAACTCAAATACAATTAGAAAAGCCTTTTCCATAAAGTGTAATTTTAATGGCTGCAAAACCAGCAACCTGTAACTGCCCTTTCAAATGGCATGACAAGGTGTGCAGTGGCCCCATCCAGCATGTGTGTGTCTCTATCTTGCATCTACCTGCTCCTTTTGGCCTAGTCAGATGGATGTAGATACAGATCCGCATGTGTCTGTATTCATACAGCACTACTTACTTAGAGACGCTACTGTCAGTGTCCTCAGGGCTCTACCAAGACATCATGCACTGGGGTACCACATGGTCCATTTCATGTGATCTATTACTCTGACATAAACCCATCTGTAATATATTGCCAGTATATAAGCTATTTAGTTTGTTAATTGATTAAGCTGTATGTCTTATAAGAAAACATGTAAAGGGGGAAAATATGGGGGGAGTGAGCTCTCTCGGACCCTTGAAGATGTAGCTTCCAAATTTGAACTGATTAAATGGCACCTGTATACCAATTTGTAGAAAGAACATATGTGATGCTTATGTACAGTGTGGGGGCGGGAGGGGGTAACAGTTTCCAGGTACTAAATGGTTTGGCTTTTAGAAGGAAGGTGGGGTAAAAAGTTAAGGGTCTTTTCTCTGACACTGAGCCTGTAAGAGAGACTAGAGTGTAGCATTTCAGTGTGGAGGAACACCTCAAAGAGATTATTACCCAGATAATAATCTGGAGACACCGACATCCACAGTTTACAGAGTAGACCTCATTGTCATTTACAAATTATGTGTCACATCTGGACAGAGAGTGGCAGGTGGTGAGTCAGGGTTATTGTGTCCATATCTGATGGTAAGAACCCCTCCCTGGAACGAAGTGGAATTGCCTCTGGATGATGTACTTAACAGAAAATGAACATACGTAGACTATTTTCAGATTGTGGGTTGTGTTTTCCATGAGTGTGCTACTTCCCAGGTTTATACCCTGCCATGGTTTTATTTTGAGAAAAAAATGTTACTTTCCTCTTCTGGAATAAAAAAGAAATGTTAGTTACTTAAACTTAAAAACAAACAAACCCAAAACACGGGGTGATCCTCAGGTCAGCATTTGAAAACATTTCCACAGATGTTACTATTCCTCAGGGGTTTCCCTGACTCCTTAATATGGCTGATGTTCCATGTTTATTTATTTCCATAAATTTGAACAATTCAAGAAGGGCTGATAATCTGAGTTTTGTACTGCAGTTGATGTGACAGCAATAACTCTTCCCGTAAGTTACTGCTGCTAAATAGCTTTAGCAATATGAGTTTGTCTTAAAAGCCATGAAGCGTATGTGTCAATGTTTAGCAAAATCACCTGAATTTAGCTCAAATCAAATGAAAGTGCTTTCCCGAGCACTTAAGAAGGCACTGTGAAACATCTTGGTTATATACAAGGCGATACCAGGGTGACTTCTTAGCAATAATAGGGACCAGGTGGAGGCTTCCCTTCTTATTCACTTTGGTGAAGTACCCATCACAGTTATTTGCACTCGGACCGTTTTGGTGCTCACCAATGTGGTGGTATTTCACCTGAAGAAGAAGTGAAACACATGAAATGGATGGTTGATGAGTGGGATACGACTGGCAAATGGAATCCCTTCAAAAATAGAGCAAACAAGAATGCTAGTGCTCTGAAAATTGCCTTAAATACAACAATGGGGAAGCTTTGTCTCTTTCAAGCAATAGAGCCAACCCCCACCATCACCATGTGAGCAATGCTGCCATTAATGGGATTGCTTCACAATAGGATTCATGACAACAGGTCATTTGTTTAAAATGGGGAGAAAAAAACCCAGCCTGTGCAGCTTGTCCCCTGGAATAAAAGTGGCCCAGCTTCTTTCTCTTGCTGCCATTCTTTTTGATTAAAATTGCAGACAACTTGATTTTACAAATACCTCCGCATTCACATGAGCTCTCTCACTTTTCCTTCTGTCACTTCCCACTCCCCGCTTTAAAAAAAAACAAACAAACAACTTCTCTGTATCCCTTCTTCTTTACTTACCCCTTTTTCTGGATTTTTCTTTTGTTGCACCTGTGTCCTCTCTCTCTGTGCCTGACTTTCTAGCACATGTGATTAAGTGCAGGGAACAGGCAACTGTTTGTCGCAAGCATAATCTCATTAGCCACAAAATGGCATCAAAAGACAGAAGGAAATCTCCAGCCAGCATCTTAGAAGTGCATGACAGTTGGACGATCTCTTGGGTGTGCAGAAGTGATTTTTTTTTTTTTTTACTCAGATTAAACCAAACAAGAATCAGGCTAATACTCCCTTGGTATTGCTTGCCTTCCCTAAACTCCGCTAGTTTGATCTCTCCTGTTGTATGGCCCTTGGGAGCTGATCACCTTTACCAGATATTCCTTATGGACAAGAAAAAATGGAACAAATCCCTCCGATTGAAATATCTGTACAAACACAGCTAAGAGTTTGGCTTCTTGAGTGCTTATAAGATTAGTTTTACTAGGTTATCAAAACAAGATAGGTCATAGGAGAATAAAGAGAATTTTCATTTCAAAAGCTCAACATTCACCATCTTGGGTCTACTTTATTATAATAACTTCAGGAGGTGATTCTGTTATCAAATTTTCAGAATGTATTATGTTCTGCATTATTTTCTTTAAAAGCAAAAACAAAAACAAAAACAAAAACAAATGTTTCCTGTGTAGTCACCTGTTAATTCCAAAGGACTTTCTTGCTTTTCAGACAAGGAAGTGTCAAGTCCGCTGGACTATATTCCTGGGAGAAGTGAAAGTCCTGTCTGTGGTTGGGGTTCATTTTGGATATGAGGTTGGCAGTCTGAGAGGCCTAACCTTCTGTCACTTCCTATAGGGCTGATGGTTTCGCAGTGACCCTTAATGAAATATTTTGTAGGATTTTGTTAGAGGGAGAGCTGGATACCCACGTGCAGGAGGAATTAAATTGTTGGGAGAGAGTGGCAAAACCATACCACTTTGATAGATTCATTTTTCAGTCAGTGTGTTCATTTTTAAAAAAGAGATGCATTGGCCTTACAACCAAATTTATTCTTGTGAAATAAGAACTGCTAATAATCTTGCATCTTCAAGAATCTGATGACGGAGCTTTGTAGGAATGTATACTAGGGGTGGACCAGGACCTGGCCAATTCCCTCCAATTGGAGTAAGCTATTTAATTGAGGGCCGAGGAGGTAATAGTTTTTTGGGTTTTTTCTTTTCAACCTGTTACCATTATCAGAAAATGATATATAAGGATACTGATAGCAGCTGACTGGTAAATCATAAAATAAGCCTTGACAAAGGGAATAAGTGGAATAGGTAAGAATACATCAATCCTTTAATGACCTGCTAAGGGAAAAATAAGCAAAACTGACTTTTAAATTTTAAATATTCATGCAAAATCTAAATTCTACAAAGTCTACTTCTTTTTAATTCTCTTAACATATGACAATCTAAATCTTAAAAGCATTATGCTCTGTAAAGAATGTTGTCAGATAGCTTTGCTGAAAAATTTATCTTCTAAAGCTCAGAGAAAGGAATAATATTGTCCCCATAATCTTTGATCCCAATCACTTTGGGTCTGAAGAGGGACCCCTCTCCCTGCCCACAGCCTCCCCCAACATTTTACTTGTGAGTCCTACATTTTCTACAGGTAAAATTAAACCAAACAGGAATACTCCTTTCTGTAAAAACAACAAACAAGTTACAGTGTAAATAGTTATATTAGTTATTTTCCATGTGAAATATAAGATTTTGTGACTTCTTTTGGCACTTGGACAGTTCTTTGTCTGAAATGGTTCATTTTGACCCATTTCCTTGGTCAGTCAAGTGGAAACGGAAGGCCTCTGTTTGTAAGTGGACTCCTGTATATCTAACTTTTGATTATGTGGGACCAATGGCCAGTATATTCTAAAAAAAACTCCCAACCCGTGTCTAGCATTAAACTGTTCACCTTGCCATGTCTATCTCGCAACAAGACCTAACTTGCACATGCCTGTTATTCTGCATGATTGGACTCAAGAGACTATTACCAATGATAAGAATTGTGCTGTGTCAGTGTTTATAAAATGGACTTAAAGCACACCCACATTCATATACACCTCACCCTTATAGCTCTAGGTCAACCCTGGAAGGCAAAACCATGCATGTCCAGTTTCTTTGCAAGGTCTTAGTGTGAGAACTAAAAGTCAGCCTGATGGATCAAATGCAATCTCAGTGATGTTTAATAAGGATTTTAAATTATTTAAATCATATCTGTGTTCCTTCTCACTCTTTTTCATTTCTATTTATGCCCTTTATCTTCAAAATGTCGGTGGAACAAGAGGGTGAGTGGGGAGAATTTTGGCTTTTTTGGACTCTTTGTAGGTGGATGCTGAATCAACACATTGTGATTTCTGTTTCTTATGAACTATTAAAAACCAGAGCAAATCTGCTTCCCTTAACATAAAACCAAATCAAATCCAGACTTTGTCGGAGTTTGCCTGTTGAAAATCATTCTTGTGCTGCTCGTTGTCTTGGGTTTCCTGTCCTGACAGGAGCTCTGAAGCACCTCACATGGTTTCATTGTGTGGTCTGATTGTGCCAGGGAATAAATAAGAAATGAGGAATGACCCACCTTCTCACTATGGGTAAAGAGCATGTAATGTGTACGTGACCACGTAGAAGGCTGTGTTTCATTTGAGACTGGTTTCTTCTAAAAATGACCTTTATTTCTGTCTGCAGATATTAGTTGTCTATCTGAAATTCAGTAAGATTCTTTTAAGGCATAACATTAATGAAGGGGGAAAATCATTTTCTGTGAGGATGAGATGAGTAGAACAGGATTAAATATCCTTAAGTTAATTTATCAGAATTCCTAATCAGTTTAATTATTACCCAAGAGAGAAGGTAAGCAGGTTTTTTGTCCATATGGTAGGCAACCCTAATATCTCAAACTCCTTGGTGAACTAAAAAAAATAATAAGAGTTTGTGGCTTGATACGAAAGTCACTGAATCTGTTAATTTATCTGGAAGTGTTTGAAAATGTCAATGAATGGTCTTTCTATTTCTGTAAATAAAACATTTTATTTAACCAATTCACTATTAGAAAACCTGGAAGATAAACATATTTATTTTTTTGGGTTGGCACAATTTATCCTTTTATTTATAAGGAAAACACATGCCAAATGCCTTTTGCACCTCTGGCATAGCTTCTATTTCATTTTTAAACCACAAATCTTTACCCTCTTAATATAAAAGTAAGTTTTAAAATGGTGACGTATAGGTACCTGAAAATCCCTGCAATATTAAGGAGGGAAATTGCATTCCAGTAGATTGTTCATGGAGAGAAAGGGTCAGAAGTTATTGGTGCATACTAGGTACCATAAAAGGTTACCAAATATTTGGGTAATTTGACCTGCTTTGCATCGAGAAGAAAGGACTCTTGAAAATCATCTGTTTTGAAGCTATTTATGTAATGACCTAGAAAGATGGTTCTGTTTGCTCAATAACTGCGCTGGGTTTTACACAAGGTAGTGTTTTTCAATATTACTAGTTCATCAGGATGGTGATTCATACCTGCAGCATGCCTTTCCCCCAAGGGTTTGAAAGGCATGCCTGGAAGACATTCACAATTAGTGAAGCACAATGAAAATCCCACTATCTCAGTTCACATTATGTCGGGGACCACTGCATGGGACAAGTTATTTCTCTCAGCTCCAGACTGAATTCCATCTGCTCAACCTTTTACAGAAGTGTGTTCTGTGTTAGTTACTGAAATCAAGCTGTGGAAATGGACACTTCTCAAACACATAAAACGTGATGACATATACACAAACAAGATTCAAATGCCCGTTTGGGACTTCCCACCCTTTTTATGTCACATATTTCTTGCTTAAAAGTCATGCTTATTCTGGTGTAAAAGCCAACATAAAATAAGTCTGAAATGTAATTTCAAAGGATCAAATATCACTCCATGGAGTGGGTGACTTCACCTCCTTGTCACTGACCTTCCCTGGATTTTGTCTGAAATCTTTCTGTTTACCCAGCAGTCTAGACTGTTTTCAACTGAAAAGCAGGTGCAAAATGTCACTCATCTTAAAAATGTTCCATACTTTGCCTAGAAAAGTGTCTCACACATAATTGGTTCTTCTCCATTCACATTGGTGAAAATATTTCTATGAACGATTATGCACAAAATCAATTTTTATGACCCAAATAATATTAAAAATTTTTTTAACGTTTATTCATTTTTGAGAGACAGAGAGAGAGAGAGAGAGAGACAGAGCATGAGCGGGGTAGGGGTAGAGAGAGAGGGAGACACAGAACCCAAGCAGGCTCCAGGCTCTGAACTGTCAGCACAGAACCTGACACGGGGCTTGAACTCATGAACTCAGAGATGATGACCTGAGCCGAAGTCAGGCGCTTAACCAACTGAGCCACCCAGGTGCCCCTGACCCAAATAACATTTTAGATGGACTAAGGGAACTAGAAATATTGAAGTATTTCTTTTATAAAAGTAAGGCTTTCAAAAGCTATTGCTTCTTCCTTAATATTAATACATTGCACACTTGGATTTGGTGCCAATTAAGCTCTAAGAAAACAGCTTTGACTATCTATTTTAATTTCGGAGCTAAAGTTTCGAGTAGTACCTTCATTCACTCCAAAAACACTTATGGAACATCTATGTGTCCTAGGTAGGAGACAAATACGGCATAGTCTTTATCCTCACAATTTCAGAGTAAATACATCTTTCAATGTAAAAATCAGTGATCAAAGCAAACTATTTTTATCTCATTTGTTTACTTTCTTTTAAAACAGCAATGTGTTGAAATTAGTGGTGTGACTTGAATGAGCCCATTTGTCTCATTCCCTTAAAGCAATGAAACAAGAAATCTTCTTTCAATGTCATCATTGTGTCTAAATAAATCAGCAAAAGAGAATTTTGGATACTTTCCATGACATTACAGGAGATGAAACCATTTTTACAACACATTTTTGAAAAATACATGGAGGTAAAAATACAAGTATACCTGTGCTAACTCAGTGAGCAAATATGTATATCTGCACTTTTGTTCCTTTAATTGAAAGGCAGACTGCTATCTTTTGGTGTTTTAAACAAATGTCAGTCTCTGGAAAAAGGGAGAAATGTGATGACATCCTGAGACCTCATCTATGACTTATGATGTCGGTATCTTGAAAAATATAGATAAAAGTTTCAGAAGCTAAAAAACGAACAAACAAAACCAAAAAGCAGCATGATGTTTTTTTCTGCATCACATGAGGTTTATTTTGATACAGTTTCTTCTAAGGGCAAGTAATCCAGGAGGCTGAGCTTGAAGCTCATTTCTGGCCCCCCAAATCTCCAAATCAGCAAATGACATCACAACAGATACTGGAGTCTCTCTGCAGCCATAGTATCATATGAAGCCAAATCTCTGAGATTTGTTCAGTCAGTGGATAATGACTGGAGCCCTAAAATGACTTATGAGAGAATTTAGTCACAATTTCCTATTAAAAATTCCAACTCAGAACATCCCTGAATATCTAAACCAGAAATTTAACATTGAGCTCTGAACGTTCACTCACTGATTTGTGTCACAGATATTGATTGAGCACTTCAGTCTCCCAAAGAATGTTCTTGGCACACACAGTTGTGCTGCATTTGAGCAACCTTCCTGCCTTCATGTAGTCTACATGCTAATGGGGGGATAAGGTAGTAGAAAGCATTAAGAAACCGAAGAAGGTTAAAAGGATAAGGTATGATGGGGCACCTGGGTGGCTCAGTCAGTTGAGCATCTGACTCTTGATTTTGGCTCAAGTCATGATCTCACAGTCATGATCTCACAGTTTGAGCCCCGTGTTGGTTTCTAGGCTGACAGTGCAGAGCCTGCTTGGGATTTTCTGTGTCCCTCTCTCTTTGCCCCTCCCCCACTCATGCTTGCTCACTCTCTCTCTCTTAAAAATAAATAAATATTTTTAAATAAAAGGATAATACATGGTAAAAGATGCTATTTAGATGAGATGGTCAAGGAAGGCCTCTCCAAAAAGGTGATATTTGAGCAGAGACCCAAAGAAGGTGGGAGTGTGAGGCATATTAGTATCTGACACAAAAACAAGTGCAAAGGCCTTGGAATAAGAGCTTGTTTATGTGTATAAGGGATGACAAAAAGGCTTATGCATGAAGCAGAATGTACAAAAGAAGGTGTGATCATAAGTGAAACTGAAGAGGTAGGCAGGGGTCAGAGCATGGCAAGATCTTGGGGCTTTATTCTAAATATAGGAAATTGATGGATAGATTTGAGCAGGGAAATGATATAATCTAAATTTTCTTTCTTTTAAAGGATCTCTCTGGCTACTGAGTAGGGAGAGGAGTTTGAGAAGAAAGATAAGAATGGAAACAAAGAGGCTTTTGTAGGTACAAAAAAGACATGATGGGCCTTGGACTAGAGAAGGGAGGGACAGAGAAGGGGTTGATTTAGGAAATAACTAAGGATATATCATGAAGGCAGAATTGACAAAATTTGCTGATAGGCTGATATGTGATATGAAAGAAATGGATCAGGATTTTTAAAAAAAGGCAGACTTTTAAAAAATCTAAATCATGAAGTAAATTATGATGTGGTTGATTGAAATGGTAGATAATGAGTTAGGAGCATATCTGGTAAGAAAATCATAACTTGTTTTGGAAATGTCAGTTGGAGATATTTATTAGATATCCTAGTGAAGTAGCAGGAGTATCTACAAGGCTAAAGTAAGGGAAGAGGTTCAGCTGAAACATAAATCTGAGCATAATCAAGGGTGCCTGGGTGGCTCAGTTGGCTAAGTGTCCGGCTTCAGCTCAGGTCATGATCTCATGGTTCATGAGTTCAAACCCCGTGTTAGGCTCTGTGTTGACAGCTCAGAGCCTGGAGCCTGCTTAGGATTCTGTGTCTCCCTCTCTCTCTGCCCCTCCCCTGCTTTCTCTCTCTCTCTCTCTCTCAAAAATAAATAAACATTAAAATTTTTTAAAAAAATCTGAGCATAATCAGCTTTTACATATTATTTAAAGCCACAAAACTGTATAGACCACCATGAAACTGAGTGTAGATAAAGAAGTCCAAGGATGAGGGCATCTCTTGCTCCAACATATAGAAGTCAATAAACAGTTGTGTATCCTAAGGAATATCCAGTGATGTAAAAACCAGGAAAGTGTTACCCTGGAAGTTAAATAAAGGTGTTTAAAAAATGAGGGAAGAACAAACTGGGGCAATGCTACTGAGTGCCTGAATAAGATGGGGGCTGAAGATTCACAAGTGGACTTGATTTTGTGAGGTCATTGCTGACCTTTACTAGAGCATGTTCTCAACAGTATTAAGAAAACCTGACTCCAGTGGGTTTAAGAGAACGTGGAAAGTGAGGAATTATAAATAGGTAGAGAAAATTCAATACTTTTTTCTAGAAAGTGAAGCAGAAGAATTATGCAGAAACTAGACATAAATATGAGATGAGAGAATTTTTCAAAGAAGTTTTTATTTATTTATTTATTTATTTATTTATTTTTTAACGTTTATTTATTTTTTTTGGGACAGAGAGAGACAGAGCATGAACGGGGGAGGGGCAGAGAGAGAGGGAGACACAGAATCGGAAACAGGCTCCAG
This sequence comes from Leopardus geoffroyi, assembly GCF_018350155.1. Taxonomy (NCBI): domain Eukaryota; kingdom Metazoa; phylum Chordata; class Mammalia; order Carnivora; family Felidae; genus Leopardus; species Leopardus geoffroyi. Next base: position 134,717,870 of record NC_059327.1, read on the forward strand.
GCTCTGAGCCATCAGCCCAGAGCCTGACGCAGGGCTCGAACTCACGGACCGCGAGATGGTGACCTGGCTGAAGTCGGACGCTTAACCGACCGCGCCACCCAGGCGCCCCTCAAAGAAGTTTTTATAGCATGGGTATATGTTGATGAGACTAATATATAAAGAGCAAATGAGAGAAAGAGTATTTACTTGAAGGAGCGATGTGCTTGAAAAGCCCAGAGGGATGCATATGAGAGGAGAAGTTGGCTTGGTTGGAGCAGGTGGCCCAGTCATTGTAGCAAGAGGTAAGGGGGTGTCTATAGGTTGCATGAAGATAGTTGAGTGGCTCAGTCAGTTAAGTATCTGACTTTTGATTTTGGCTCAGGTCATGATCTCAGCATGGTGAGATTGAGTTCTGCATTGGGCTTTTCACTGAGTGTGGAGCCTGCTTGGGATTCTCTCTCACCCCCTCTCTCGGTACCTCCTGTGCCCCTCTCTCTGTCCCTCCTTCCCACCCCCCTCTCTCAAAATAAATAAATAAACATTAAAAACAAACAGGTTATCTGTAAGGTTATATAAGTAATGTTACTAGCTGAGAATGAGGAGGGGAAGAGCTTATGGTGGTTTGAGAAATATGAAACAGACCTTGAGAAGAGTGAAGCTAAGTTACTAGGCGGTGATGAGAGCCATGTGAACCATATTTATTATACATATAAGGTGAGGCAAGTCAACATGGCGGTCTATTGCTCTTCAACCATATTTAGTTTCTCAGGTGCAGGTTAGGAATAAGCAGGAATTGGATTTGGCCAGAGTTGGGTTAGGTGTTTTTCCTTCCCAGATGAGTACAATGGTAGAAAAGGACATGAAGGGATTTAAGAATGAGGAAAAGAGAATTATGATGAGGAACCACAGAACCACAGAAGATGAGCATGGAAAACTTCAAGGAGAGAAGAAGCAATGGTATGAGAAGATGACAGCCAGTGAAAACTTAGCAAAGTCAAAGGCTGATCAACGATTTGGGAGTATTTAAGAGTTGGAGTGGTGGTGTTAAGGGAGTGATCTAGGAAGGGCATAGGTGATGATAGACTGTGAGTGCTTAACATGGAAGTTTTGGTGATGGTGCAGTTACTGGTAATGGCACAGTAAAAGGGAAACTGTGGACGTGGATGGTGGACGTTAGGGGCAGAGAGAGATCAAGATTTTCAGAAGTGAAAAAGAGCTGAGTGGCCATACTGGTGGTTGGCATATGAATAGTGGCTTCGGGGGAAAAAAACAACCAGAAACAGTTGAATAGGTGCTAAAACATTCGGGCATGTGACATGTAGTCCACAGAGGTTATTAGGGAGGTGGGAGGATATTAGGTGTGGAAGTAGCATCAGAGAGCAAAGCAAGACCTAGCTCTCCTTCAGGTTGATGACATGCAGGTTGTGGAAAGGGAAAACAGCCATCCTTGGGAGGGTTGCAAGAAGTGGTGTCTTCAGGAGGTAACCATGTTTCAGGTAAGGAGATTTAGGGGAGGATGTTGGCAGTTGTAAGATTCTAGAATGTATAATGGAAAAGTTTGAGGAGTAGGGAGGGAATCAGAGTTTGAAGCAAATGAGGGGATATACTGAACAATATGAGGCTAAGCATAATATCGAAGGCAAATGACATGGGGTTTGGGCAATTTCGGCAATAGGTGGTCAAGGATGAGAGCAACTTGGCACAACCCTAGGGCTTGCTTCAGTGTGGCAGTAATCACTTCTAATGAATCCCAAGGAGGCAGGGAATGGGTGTGTGGGGAGGAGAGGGATGGGATGGGATGGGCATGGTGCTTTTACAAAAACTGGTAGTATGCTGGGGGCCAATTTAACTCCTTATTCGAACAAATCCGTACTTTCCACTTAAGAAAGGTAACTCTCCCGATATGGGCTGGTCTTACCTGGGCTTAGCCTTACAGGGGCCAGAAAAGTAGCAGCTACACATAGTCCATAAATAAAGAGTGTCATTCAGGCCAGGACCTGAGCCACAAATGGCTCATTAAAAAACACACTTTTCTCCTGCTAAACTTTCTACTCAAAGATCTACAGTAGGTTCTGTAGATTTCAGCTGCTTGGGGAGCTGTTAGTTTTTCATGTCACTTTGCAGCAAGGAGCCCTCAAGCTGGGCAGTCGACTCATTCCCCACTTGTGCAATTAAGAAGACCATAAAGAGAATAACGAAACAGGCCATTGGGAGCCACAATTCCAGCACTCTTTTTCCGTGGTTTGTGAGTTCAAACAAGGCAAAATGTGTCCAGGTCTGGCCGTTTCATTTGAATAAAAGAGCGGAAGCCACATGGGTCCTAAGCGTTTTCAGATCTTCTGGCGGTGTGTGGGTGAATTGTTATACACAATGCCACTCTGATGGGGAACACTTGGTAGGTCATTTTAATATCACTGGAAAGGCTCCCTAAGGTCTTCACTGAAGGCACTTCTGCACATATTTTTCTGTGGACTGGGGAAGCCCCTGGCCAAACTGCTATCCTGTCTGATAACTTCCTACTTACCCTTTAAGAATTACATCATAGTCATGGCTCTACCGCGCCTTTCCCAGCCTCATTTTGTGACCTGATGTACATAAGTACATCACCTTCTGTGGTAATTATTTATAAATAGATGTCCCAGGCACCTAGTCTAATGCTGGTGTAGCATGTAGACATGTTCAATAAATATTCACTAATAGTGCTGCTGATGTGAGTCTAGACACGTTTACTGGTCATATTCTTATATTTCCATTATATTTTGCCCAGTACTTTTAATACTGAAGTTTTCTTCAGCGTCCACACAGAGTTGATGCAGGACAGTCACAGGTAGTTCTTTAGACAGTATTCTCAGATCATGGATGTAATTGTACTATCTCAAGTAGAAAGGATGACTTGGCTTGCCTCTTCCTTGCCATCAAATCTCTGCCAGTTTATCTGGGCAAAGGTAGAAATTGGGTCCCTGGGACAAGGACATCATTATACCCTCTGCTGGCGATCATGCTGGCCATATTCTTGAGTCCAGAACTCTATATTCTAGAAGTTGGAACACCCTTTCAATGAAGTAATCTGAGGGCTGACAGCTGCCATTTGTTGAGCATTTACAACATATACTGTGCGAGTCACTTCATTTTTCATTTCTCAAAAAAACAAACAAAAAAAGGAGGAAGAGGCACTGGTATTATCCTACTTTACAGAAAAACAAATCAAGGCTAGTGAACATCGTGTAACTTTTCTTAAATTCTGATAGCTACGAAGTGGCAGAACTGAGATTTGAATCCAGGTCTCTGATTCCAAAAGCTCATAGGTATCATTTTCTGTGATGCGACTCCAAGCAGGATGCAGCTCTCCAATGTGAGAAACACTGAGGTCTGTGGCCAGCAGCACCATCTTTAAATTATCCTCAGTTTCCAAGGTGAGATAATTATATCAATGATTTAAAGTATCTTACCTGGAAATGACCTCATTTTTTAAAGGAAGGCACAGCTTTTTAAAAACAAAAATAAATAGGAGTGACCTTATTAAGTTTCCCTTGAAGTTTTTAGTCATTTCATCGTAAAATTACACATAGAAGCTACATAAAAAAGTATAGACTTCAGTTGGCCTACTATCACACACAATTCTATTTTAAATGTTCTCTGAAGGACACCCAGCCATATGGTTTGGCTAGTGAAGCCAACATTGTAGACTCAACACTTGGAAGCAAATCCTTTCTCCTGAGCTCATAATTGAAGAATCATTATAGGTACCTAAACAGTTTTAAAGAAGTCTATACAGGATGTAGCAAATGAACTCTTTATACTACCTACTTATTTCCAATTCATTTTTATGTCAATTTGCATTTAATACTTTCTAGGCATTTAGCCGAATAGAAGAGCTGATGGAAACTCAGATGGACAAGCTACTCATAGTACCCATTGATTGAAGGTCATCATCACTGAGATCAATAATTAAAATTAATAACAGCACCCCTCATAGGCCAAACGCCAGAAAATTCTCTATGCTGGTACTCTATGGCATAAAGGGTAGACACAGAGGGATTTAAGAACAATAAGATAAAATTCTACTCTCTTAGGTTAGGAGGCTCCATTTATCAATAGAGCTATTAATAGAACTAAGTGGCAGGCACTCGGACAGTCACATTACATATCACTTTTAAGTACTACAACATCCCTACTTTGTAGAAGTTATCTCCACTTTACAGATGAAAAAACTGAGGCTCAGAAAGGTTCGGTAATTTGTCATTGCTGTGCATCTTGCCTAAGGAATGTTGAGATGCATATCTAGGTCTGTTTGGCTCTCCATTTCCTGCTATTTCCATTCCAGCATGCTGCTTCCTAAAACGTTTCTTATTTGGTGAAGATAATAATCAGACATGGACAATACTGAAAGAGATATACACAAAGTGGGAGTGTCAGATATTTTGGCGTTGAGATCCTAGAAGGGGATCTGACATTTGATTTGGCTCTCTCTAAAAAAAGAAAAAAAAGAAAAAAGATTGTGCCAGGTAGAAGGAAGGTGGTCAAGATGGATGTGGTAAAAGATGGTAGAAAGTTCCAGAGGCGTGAAATGGCATGGCAGGGGTTGGGGATGTTGGAGGAAAGGAAAATAAAACTGCAGGTCACAACTTTACGCACCATGTGAAGGGCGTATCCTGTGGGCAAGTGAGAGTCTTTACATGATAGTAGCAAAGCTATGACAGAGTCAGATGGGTGGCCTAGAGGGGACAGCCTGCAAAAGGGGAGATGCTTTCACCAGAGATGAGGAGGAACTGGTCAAAGAGAGTAGATTTAAAAGGTAAGGATGAGTGGAATAGATAGTACTTGGTGAGTGAATTTAAGGGTGAAGAAGAGGAGAGAGAACAATAAGAATTAACATTCATGGCATCCTTTCTGTCCACGAGGTGCTGTGCTTAGCTTTAACAATCTACATCTTTGAAACCACATAATAAGTCCATGAGAGGAGTATCTTTATTATTCCCAGTCTATATGGAAAAAAGTAACACCTAGAAGTCTCAGTATCAGCTAGCAAATTATAGAAAACTTGAATGCAGGCGATTTGACTACATGATCTTTTGATTTTTACTATTGCATCTTTTGACTCACTGGATGAGTCCAAGGTTTTCATTCACTAGGACAGGGACCGGGAAGAGATGAAATGTGTATAGAGAGACTGATTGAGATCAACATTGTACATTGCGAATTTGACTTTCTTACAGAACATACAGGTGGAAATATCTGGTTAAATAAAGAATTGGAAGGAGAACAGGAAACTAAAGGTAAAGAAGGTATCATTATACAGAGAGAGGTTAAAACCGAGGGTCCACATAAGTGTGTTGGTGGAAGGTGGATGGTGACAAGGATAGACGGTGTAAAGACTACTCCCCATTTGAAAATAAGTACATACAGACATAGAACCTTCTAACAACTCAATCCTATAAACTCAAGCAGTCTTTATTTGTAATGATGCAAAAAGTCTTTTGTGACTTTTTGTTCTAGTGTGAGAGATATTTATTTGCCTGACTTCTCAAAATCATTGCCTTATTGGAATGTGAAGAGTTGTTCTCCCCAAACTCTAGGTCCAGAGAGCGCTGGGCTTCTCTAGAAGGTCACCATTACTGATGTTCATAAATTTGTCTGAACTGGACCTTTAAGCATCCACGTCTTAAGATTCTTGTGAACAAATATGTTTTCAAGAGGGAAGAACAATATTGTAAAAATTAGAAACAAAATAGTTTGCTTCTTCCAAATGTGTCTCTTTCTCCTTCGGGTCTATCCACTCCATACCCTGCTCTTGTGGCACTGCCTCTGCCAGCAGTCCTGTGGACAGAATCCCAGGTGACAACAGAACAGTGGGCCTGAGCTAGAGAAAAGTGTCACTATACGGCACATACTCTTAACTGAGAGGTCACGGTCACACCATCACACTGCCTGCATTGCAAAGTGCTTTCTGGAGGATGAAGGAAAAGTCTGAGTGGACAAGAAGTGCTCCTGTGGCACAGTGCAGCAAGCATTGTTTTCCAATCTCCAAACAGTGGGAAGAGCTTTTTTGGAAACCATCTAGCAGTTACAGAGACTCAGTCCAGAAAGTCAGAGTAATTCATGACATGACTCATTAAGTGCTTGTACCATTTCCCCCCCTAAAAATGCAGTCTGCACAGGAGACATGCATCTGTGGAACTGGCCAGGTAGACAATAGGCCTTGAGAAGGGGATTATTTTACAAAATCCAAAATTTTCTGTGTCAGGATACCTCAAAAGAAAACTAAGCACTGTCGAGGGAAGAATTTCAAGAGCAAATCAAAGGTTTCTGGTGATTCTATTGTATTTTATAAAACCATTACATTTCTCTTTTGGTCATGGCGAAGTCTATTGGCACAAACAGCACAGCCACAAAGTATTCTTTTGATTTTAATAACTCATCTGATATATATTTATATATATTCATATATCTGCTCATCTTCATTTCCTCAGCAAGAGGGGAAATAAAAATATTGATCTATAAAATAAGCTGATGAGAACACAATGCCAAAAATAGCTTATGTTAAGTGCAAGGGGTGAAGCTTGAAAGCAAGCTAAATTGCAACGACATATTGATTTAACATTTTAAATACAAGACTTGCAATAAAATAATTCTTGAGATATGCTTCTCATTTTAGTTTACTTTTTAAAAACTACTCTCTATACACAAATCCAGTTGTAACACTTGACAGTAGCATTATGGGGCATGACAGAACTTTGGTACACATTGCAGATATGGATGGGTAATGTCTGTAAATGATATTCCTTCACCAGTTAGAGCACTGTACAGCAAGGAACCAGCCACCTGATCCCGTAGAATGTTCCCACCAGAACCACGGAGCCCTTCCCAGATCCATTGGAGACAGCGGGAAAAAGTGGGCTCACTGGATCCATATCGTGTTTCCTCTCTCGGTTCTCCTGGGTTCCACTGTCAGCTCCCCAAAAGTGGAAAAAAACTGCTCCATTTCTTTCTGAAGCATGTCGTTTCTTTTCTCTGCATCTTCTTTTGCTCGCTCTGCATTTCGCATTTTGATTTCTATCATTGTGAACTTTTTCCTTTCTTGATCCAGTTCATCATGGAGGCTCATCATTTCTGTTTCCAAAGTCAAGTTTCGCTGTTCTAAGCTAGATAGGATGGGGGAGGGAATACAAGATAAAGCAATTTTATTCACTTGAAATGTGACAGGGATACAAATATTATCTGAACTCTGTCTCTTCAATGCTTAGGAAATTGTAATGGGCCCTTTCAAATCAGTGAGGCTAGGTCCAATGATTTAAAAGGTGTTAGTTTCATTCATTCATTCATTCATTCTGCTAGGATGATTTACTATCATTTAAAAAAAATTAAATTTTTTTTTTTTTGAGAAAGAGAAGTGTTGGGGGGGAGGGGCAGAGAGAGAGGGAGACACAGAATCCAAAGCAGGCTCCAGGCTCCAGCTGTCAGCACAGAGCCTGATGTGGAGCTTGAATTCATGAGTCGTGAGATCATAACTTGAGCCTAAGTCAGACTCTTAACCAACTGAGCCACCCAGGTGCCCCAATTTACTATCATTTTAGCAAGAAGACCCCAAGACCTCTCTTGGAAGCACTTAGTCGTCATTTGATTGCGAATGAATGAATGTCAGCACAGAGAAGCCAGAGACTGATATCTGCACAGAATGGCAGATGCAGAAGGCAGCCTGAACCACAAGGCTTTCTGGAGTCATTTCATGTAATGTTGCCTTTACTAGAAGAAAGGGGGGGAAGTGATAAAGCTGGGGGAAAAAGGACATCATATTTGCTTTCTATCAAAGGAAAAATAATGATAGTGAAAATATCATCAAGAGATAGCTTAAGTCTCTTATGTCAGGAAGTAACTAATCAAAATAAAAGTGGCATAACAATATGAATACCAGAAAAAATTGATTTTTAGCGAAATCATTATTATAATTGAAGATGACTATTAATGATAAAAAGACTGATTCATCAGGGAGATATAAAAAATTCTGAACTTTATTCACCTATATTCACCTAGTAGTCTAGCCTCAAATTATTCAATATAAAATATAACAAATTTATAAGGAGAGATTGATAAGTCTACAATAACATTAGGAGATTTTTTTCTCAGAAATTATAGATCTGTCTGATAGAAATGAGAAGAAATGTAAAAGATTTGAACAACTTGATTAACACACCTGATCTATTAGGCATGGGTAGAATCCCAAACCAATAATAAAAGAATAGGTTTTTTTTAAATTTTTTAATGTTTTATTTTTGAGAAAGAGAGAGAGAGAGAGAGAGAGAGAGCATGCAAGCAGGGGAGGGGCAGAGAGAGGGAGACACAGAATCTGAAGCAGGCTCTGAGCTGTCAGTGCAGAGTCCAACATGGGGCTCGAACCCACAAACTGTGAGATCATGACCTGAGCCGAAGTTGAATGACCAACCGACTGAGCCACCAGGCACCCCAAGAATAGTTTTTACCAGGCCAAATAATTGATATCATACAAATGAATTTCTCCGACCACAATACAACAAAGTGAGGAACTAATGTGTGGGGAAAGAACATCAAAGTCATGTGTTTAAAAGCTAAAGAGCATGTATCAGTGATTGATAACTAAACAAAGTTAAATAGTATCCATCTATCTATCATCTATCTATGAATTCTATTTCACTTCAATATTGGTGGGGTATAGTTTAAAAGAAATTGAAAGAGACAAATATGACTCTGAAAAGGAATGATCAGAAATTAAATAGAATAGTTAACCTCTGTTTTCTTCAATGTTTACTTATTTATTTTTGAGACACACACACAGAGAGAGAGAGAGAGAGAGAGAGAGCAAGCAAGGGGCAGAGGGACAGAATCTCAAGCAGGCTCTGCATTGTCAGTGCAAAACCCAACGTGGGGCTCCAACTCACTGTGAGATCATGATCTGAGCCAAAATCAAGAGTCAGATGCTTAACCAACTGAGCCACCCAGGTGCCCCTAGAACAGTTAACCTCTTCTATTTCTGTGGCTTGGGTATGGGGCAGCTCCTCGGCCCCATTTTTCTGTGGCCCTCTCCCTCTGGCTGTCAGACAGGTAGGAATGCTATAGTGAAATTGAGACGGCATTCTATGGGAAAGTTTTATCATTTTATCAAAGTCTCTGAAATGCACTATACATCACAGAACATAAATACGTCACCAAAGTTCTCATAAATGAATGTGCACATCGGCAGCCATTCAGAATGATTTTTTTTTTTCCTCTGCTAATACAAGTTTGAAGTGATATCTCTTGCTTCCCAGTGCTAAGTGCTAAGTTATCATCATGTATTGGCAGAAATTCAGAATTCTGGTTGCCAGTGGTTCCAAAAACTACATTCACAAATGAGAGTCTTTCTTCTTATGTAAACCTCCTGCCACTTGGCATTATAAAGAAAAATTCAAACCAAGTTTCTGCTCACCAAGGTTTACAAAAACTACTTTCTAAGAAAGTAATTTTTCAACTTCATGGATAAGTAGTGCTTTAGTTTATATTTACTTTACCAAAGCTCTTGAAAATATATTTCTTTTGGCCTGAAAATTGACAAATGGATTCAACAAATATTAAAATACATTAAAGTTGACTTTCTGTGTAATGAAGAAGCCATGTGGGTTTGGAGGCATAGCAGTAATTGAAGCCGGACAAAGAATGGTGTTCACTGCCATGAGGAACCTAGGACACCCACACAGGAGGAGGGCCACCAAGTCACACAGCCTGAATGTGGGGTGGAGACCACAGATGGGCAACTTCATGCTGAACTGAGCCTTGGGTCTTCTCCTACTTGAGAATTAAATCTCCTACATTATGCTGAAAGGAGAACATAAAAACCATCAAGTTTGTAATGTCTGTAACCCTAGTAAAAACATGGTGTGGTGACATTCTGGTTTCTGGCACAGGGTTCTGTTTGTGAGCCCTGGGCTCCCTTGTCTGTATTCCCGCCTTTCAAGTCCACGGAAACATCTGACAAATGCCCCTGATCCTGCCTAGATTGCTTCCCTAGAGAAGATGCTAGGTAAACGTCTACCTTGATCATCTTATTAGTAGATGTAAACTGATATAAATTAGGTTTTACCGTAAGTGCTTCCTTATAAATCGTAGTTTTTGCTCCTTGTTTCAGGCCATAATTTCCCTTGTCCATATGAATGCACATCATGTCATTGTTTTTCTCAAAAATCTCCATGGATTCTAATATCAGAATAAAAGCCAGACTTAAGGGGCACCTGGGTGGCTCAGTTAGTTAAGCGTCTGACTTTGGCTCGGGTCATGATCTCAGGGTTTGTGAGTTTGAGCCCCGTGTTGGGCTCTGGGCTGACAGTGCAGAGTCTGCTTGAGTCTGCTTGGGATTCTCTCTCTGTGTCTGCCTCTCCCTTGCTCTCTGTGTCTCTCAGAAATAAACTTCAAAAAAAAAAAAAAAAGCCAGACTTAAAATGATCTCCAAGGCCCTCTCTGAGTCCCTGCCCATCCCATCTCATGGCATTTCCACTTGCTCTTCCCCCAAATGTCTGCACAGCATCCTCTTTGACTTCCTGTAAGGCCCTGCACATGACCTTGCACCTCACCAATGCTTCTTACCCTCTACCCTGCATTAGTCTTCTCCTTAGCATCTGATCTATTCTACTACTTGATCTGTCTCTGTAGTAGAATGGAAGCAGGTTCCACGAGGGCTAAGTTTTTGCCTATTTTATTCACTGCTGAATCTTCAGGGCCTAGAGTGGAGCCTGGAAGAGTGCAGACACTCTCTCAGCATTCAACTATGAAAAGAATGAAAAAGAAAGGTCTGTTTATTTTGATACTTTTTCTTCACCCTCATTTCATCCTCTTTCCATCAGTGAAAACAGGCTCCTTACTTTCCATTTATCCTCGCCCCTCTCTTTCCAGCCCTTAACACAAACCCACACGTTTACTAGCAGAAGATAGCACCATCGAGCATCTATTCTGTGCCAGGGACAAGGCTCAATGATTTCTTACATGCTTTTGAGGTAAAACCTACTCATATTTACTTTTTTCACAGTACAAACCTAAAGCGCAAAGAGATGAAGCAAACTGTCCCCAAATCCCACAGCTGACAAACGGTGAAGCCTGGACTTGAACTCAAGTCTGTGACTCTGGAGCCAGCATGTTTAGCCCCCTGTGTGAACCTGTCCTGCAGTAGGGGGCTGTCGGGCCCTCTCTGGCAGTTAGAAGCTCCAGATTTTCCTCACCTTTTTATCCTGGACTCATACTCTATCTTCTGTTTGGTCATCTCCTGTTTCAGGCTGGACACTAAACTGTGCAGGGCACTGTGGTTGCTGGTGTTGTTGCCCACAAACGTCTCACTGTTGTCGCTGCTGCTGGTGGCACGACTGCTTCGACCTCCCACACTCCTCCGGTCACTTTTGTTTTCATAGTCCCCAGGGTGGGAGAGGTCATCCTGTGGGGGCCCATCCAAAACAGGGTCCTCAAAATTACTCCCGTAAAAGTCTTGCTCTGGGCAGGTGGTGGTGGAAGAGCGACAGGAGTTGGAATTCTCCGGGAGGGAGATTTCACAGGAGGAAGTGGACCAGGTGGCGCTGTCGACACTCTGCTTGTCATCAAGGTTCATCATGGAGAACTGCTGATGGACGTTATCATAGGTGGAGAGTCTGTTGTGCTGGCCTGACTCCCCTGCTTGTTCTTTCTGCTTGTTATCCCTCAGGGTCACGTAGCCATTGGGCAGCCAGCTCATGCTGCGACCGTTCACGGGGTTCCCAAGCATGTCGGGGTTCAAAATGCCCATTCTCACCGTTCCATTCTGTACACTGTGGGTGCCCATTTTGGTACCAGACCCCTTCAGTGAAGAGGTCCTTCTGGCCTGTAAGCTCCCATTGGGAGTGGTTTGGGTTTTCTCCAGGCCTTCGGCATTACTGCTGCTGAAGGACCCATTGGTGACTATCCCACTGCCCTTATTGAAGGCAGGATTCTTTTTGACCATAAGAGGGGGGCTTCTAGAGACGTCCAGCTTGTGAACGCTGTTCCTTGGGCTGTTGGTTTTACTACCTGGTAGAGCTGTGGGGGATCCATTATCCACACCACTTCTCTGGGGAGACTCGGACTTGTCCCAAGAGCACCGCCTACCAGGACTGTCCTTGGTATTATTGTTCTCCTTATTCTGTAGCTGGCCCATGGTGGCTTTCTTCTGAATTTCATTGTTGTTATTGCTCGTGCCATCTTGGGGTTTGCTTTGCAGTTCTGCATCTTTGGGGAAGAGGCGATCATGTTTGCTAATCATCATTGACATCAACTGCTGGACCACCACCGTGCCTGGAATTGCATAGAAAACACAGCAGTTTATTTTCCAATTTGAAAGGGACTCTTTTTTTTAAATTTTTTTTTTTTCTTCAACGTTTATTTACTTTTGGGACAGAGAGAGACACAGCATGAACGGGGGAGGGGCAGAGAGAGAGGGAGACACAGAATCGGAAACAGGCTCCAGGCTCTGAGCCATCAGCCCAGAGCCCGACGCGGGGCTCGAACTCACGGACCGCGAGATCGTGACCTGGCTGAAGTCGGACGCTTAACCGACTGCGCCACCCAGGCGCCCCTGAAAGGGACTCTTAAAGAACCACATTCAGATGAACATTCAACATTTTTAGTAGTAGTGCTGAACATTCAACATTTTTAGTAGTAGTATATGCAATGAACTGTACCTAGCACTTTACTTTCATTAGTTTAGTCAGATTTTAAAACAAATCAATGAATAGGTAGTTATTATCACTGTATTGTAAATGTTAAGTAACTTGACCAAGGTCACAAAGCTATTAAGGAGCAGATTCAGGGCTTGAAACCAGAGTTAGCTGGTACCAAAGAACAGGCTTTTAATCATTATGCACAATTTCTTGCAAGTTTAAGATTTAATTATGAGAAATCTTCCTTAGGAGGAGGTCAGCGTGATGTCTCATCTGACAACTGCCTGAAACCATCAAGACATTTTAGTAGCATTTCTAAGTGGGACCCTATATGATCTCTGGTGGATACATGGTCTGTCTTTCTCATGTAGCAAGATACTGAAGTTCTTTTTTTTTTCTTTTCAAATTTTTATTTAAATTCTATTAAGTTCACATGCTATATGCAATATTGGTTTCAGGAGCAGAATTCAATGATTCATCACTTACATGCAACATCCAGTGCTCAACATAACAAGTGCCTTCTTTTTTTTTTTTTTAATTAAAAAAATTTTTTTAACGTTTATTTATTTTTGAGACAGAGAGAGACAGAGCATGAACGGGGGAGGGTCAGAGAGAGAGGGAGACAGAATCTGAAACAGGCTCCAGGCTCTAGCAGTCAGCACAGAGCCCGACGCGGGGCTCGAACTCAGGGACTGCAAGATCGTGATCTGAGCCGACGTCGGACGCTTAACCAACTGAGCCACCCAGGTGCCCCAACAAGTGCCTTCTTAATACCTATTCATCTAGCCTATCTCCTACCCACCTCCTTCCATCAACTCAATTTGTTCTCTATCTTTAAGAGTTTCTTATGCTTTGTTCCTCTCTCTCTCTTTTTTCTTTTCTCCCCCCCAACCAAGTTCATCTGTTTTGTTTCTTAAATTTTACGTGTAAGTGAAATCATGTTGTCTTTCTCTGACTGACTTATTTTGCTTAGCATAATACAGTCTAGCTTCATCCACATAATTGCAAATGGCAAAATTTCATTCTTATGGATGGCCAACTAATATTCCATTATATATGTGTGCGTATTATTGTATCCTTTAGGTAAATACCTAATAGTGCAATTGCTGGATGGTACGGTAGTTCTATTTTTAGCGTCTTGAGGAACCTCCATACTGATCTCCAGAGTGACTGCATCAGTTTGCATTCCTTCACAGTGGAAGAGGGTTCCCCTTTCTCCACATCCTCGCCAATACCTGTTTTTTTTTTGTGCTGTTAATTTTAGCCATTTTGACAGGTGTGAGGTGGTATCTCATTGTGGTTTTGATTTGTATTTTCCTAATGAGGAGTGGTGTTGAGCATCTTTTCAAATCAGCCATCTGAGTGTGTTCTTTGGAAAAGTGTTCTTTATCTTTAGGAGTCTCTTAAATGGATTTCTTAGATGGATTATTTGTTTTTTGGGTGTTTAATCTGATAAATTCTGTTTTTTTAACTTTGTAATAAGTTTTTTTTAATTTTATTTTTTATTTTTTAAAATTTACATCCAAATTAGTTAGCATATAGTGCAACAATGATTTCAGGAGGAGACTCCTTAGTGCCCCTTACCCATTTAGCACATCCCACCTCCCACAACCCCTCCAGTAACCCTCAGTTTGTTGAGTCTCTTCTGTTTTGTCCCCCTCCCTGTTTTTATATTATTTTTGTTTCCCTTCCCTTATGTTGATCTGTTTTTTCTCTTAAAGTCCTCAGATGAATGAAGTCATGATTTTTGTCTTTCTCTGACCGACTAATTTAGTTTAGCATAATACCCTCCAGTTCCATCCACGTAATTGCAAATGGCAAGATTTCATTCTTTTTGATTGCTGAGTAATACTCCATTGTATGTATATATATATATATATATATATATATATATATATACCACATTTTCTTTATTCATTCATCCACCGATGGACATTTGGGCTCTTCCATACTTTGGCTATTGTTGATAGTGCTGCTATAAACATGGGGGTGCATGTGTCCCTTCAAAACAGCACACCTGTATCCCTTGGATAAATGCCTAGTAGTTCAATTGCTGGGTGGTAGGATAGTTCTATTTTTAGTTTTTTGAGGAACCTCCATACTGCTTTCCAGAGTGGCTGCACCAGCTTGCATTCCCAAAGATACTGAAGTTCTATACGACTTTTGTCACTATTCAAAAGCTTTAAGGCATCTTAAGTGACATCAGCCAGAATGGTAAAATGAAGATCTCCAAAAAACCTCATCTCCATAAAAGCAACTGACACATGTGTTATGAATCAACATTTTTAGTAATCTGTAAATTAAAGACTTGGTGCAGTCTGGAGAGTGTCTATTCAAGAAAACTGGTTGACTCTCAGTAAGAACAGCAACCTCTGTGGTGTTTTACCTTTCTTCCCATCCTTTTCTCCCTAGCTTTGCAACAGCCTTGAAAACTAATAGCCTAAAATCACAGTGGGAACCAGCAGCTTGGTAGACCCTGCCATGAGCAGAACAGCGTTGGGATTCCAAAGCTCCATTCCCAGATATTGTCATTGTTTGACATACTTGGTGGTTCCCTTGAAGACCCCACTCACAATGCACATCTTTATTTGATCTGACTAGTAATTTGACCAGTATGAAGAGCATTCTTCTCAGGAGCATTTGTCAAAAATAATGAGGGCACTTTTGTTTAATATCATGGCTGCCCGAAGCAGTGGATACCAGTTGGGACAGACAGTAGGCTGTCTTAAAAAGACACAAAGCTTAAAAGGAAAATCTGAGGAATGAGATTTCCACAGGAGGTTTTAGAAAGCTTGGATCTATTCCTGGGAATCTGGAAGACTACATGAATGTTTAAAGTTATGTGTATGTCTACAGCTGTGTGCATGTTCACACAGAAATTAGGAGTCCCTAGTCTCTCACCTCTGGCTTATCTTGAGGCTCTGCATGAGGAGAAACTGAAGGCTACTGCAGAGTTGTAAACTACCTGGCTGAATGTCGAAGGTTTGCCCCAACATGCATACAGAGCCTTTTGGTAAAAGATGGGAAACTTATTGGCCTATGAAATTTAAGGAAATATTTGCCAATAATTAGTTTACCACTAAGCAAACCAAGCAGAGACTTCAGTGGCCACAAATGGCAAAGAATATAGACTTTATAGAATTAGTCCAGAAAAATCACTAAACAAACAACAACAAACCCTACGAGGGGGAGAATCTGATATCCAATGTTCTCGTTATTATATTATTAAAGATGTTCAGTTTTTGGGGCATCTGGGTGGCTCAATAGGTTAAGCGTCCGACTTCAGCTCAGGTCATGATCTCACAATTCATGAGTTTGAGCCCCACATCGGGCTCTGCGCTGACAGCTCAGAGCCTGGAGCCTGCTTTGGATTCTGTCTCCCTCTCTCTCTGCCCCTCCCTGCTCACGCTCCGTTTCAAAAATAAATAAACATTAAAAAATTTCTTTTAAAAATGTTCAGTTTTCAACAAAAATTATGAGACATGCAAAGAATAAAGACATTATGGCCCATATACAGGAAAAAACAAACTCTGAGGAAGCCCAGACATGGCACTCACTAGACAAAGATTTTAATTCAGCTATTTTAAATGCATTTTAAAAATTAAAGGAAACCATACCTAAAGAAACCAGATGAAAGTGAAAATAATGTCTCACCAAATAGAGTGTATCAATAAAGAGAAACTACAAAAATGAACAAAATAGATATTCTGGAGTTGAAATTTATAATAAGTGAAATGAAAATAAATCAGTAGAGGGAATTAACAGCAGATTTGAGCAGGCAGAAGAAAGAATTGGTACACCTGCTAACAAATCAGTAGAGGTTACCCAATCTGAGGAGCATAAAAGAAAAAGAATGAAGAAAAATAAACAGAGCCTCAGAGACCTGTGGGACATCATAACGTATACCATCATATGCTCAATGGTAGTACCGGAAGGACAGTCCCAGAGAAGAAAGAATATTTAAAGAAAGAGCTGTTGAAAATGTCCCATTTTGATGAAAACCATGATGTGTACATCCAAAAACTCAGCAAATTCCAAGCTAGGTAAATGCAAAAAGATCCAAACCTAGACTCATCATAGTCAAGCTGTCTTAAACCCAAAACAAAGAAAGAATCCTGAAAGTAGCAACAGAGAAGCAACTCATGCACAAGGGACCCTTAATAAGATGAACAGCTGATTTCTCATCATTTCTCATTGTCAGAAGGAAATGGGATGAAATATTCAAAATGTTGAAATAAAGACTGTCAGGTGAGAATTCTATATTCAACAAACCTATGTCTCAAAACAGAGGAGAAATAAAGACATTTCTAGATAAACAAAAACTGAGAGAATCTGTTACTACCAAACCTAGTTCAAGAGAAATAACAAAGTTCAGGGCATTTTAACTTTTTTTTTTGGGGGGGGGGAGGAGGGAGAGAGCGAGTATGGGAGTGTCAGAGAGAGAATCCCAAGCAGGCTCCGCACTGTCAGTGCAGAGACCTAATTGGGCTCAAACTCACAAACTGTGAGATCATGACCTGAGCTGAAAGCAAGAGCTGGACACTTAACCAACTAAGCTACCCAGGGGCCCAGAGTCAGGGCATTTTAGATGATTAAAAGACCTTTGAGAAAGAAAATAATTCTCTTACACATATTAAAATACTATGATTTCCATTTGATTCTCATATTTTCACTATGCACTGTAAAGTATGAATTAGAAATGAATAACAGGTTTCAGACAGAAAAATAGACACTAAAGGACAAAAATGTTGACTTATTATTAAAATTTTTTTTAACATTTATTATTATTATTTTTTTTTTTTAAATTTTTTTTTTTCAACGTTTATTTATTTTTGGGACAGAGAGAGACAGAGCATGAACGGGGGAGGGGCAGAGAGAGGGAGACACAGAATCGGAAACAGGCTCCAGGCTCTGAGCCATCAGCCCAGAGCCCGACGCGGGGCTCGAACTCACGGACCGCGAGATCGTGACCTGGCTGAAGTCGGACGCTTAACCGACTGTGTCACCCAGGCGCCCCAACATTTATTATTTTGAGAGAGAGAGTGAGAGAAAGACAGAGAGACAGAGTGCAAACGGGGGAGGGGCAGAGAGAGAGGGAGACACAGAATCCAAAGGAAGCTTCAGGCTCTGAGCTGTCAGCACAGAGCCCAACACAGAGCTCAAACTCATGGACCCAGAGATCATGACCTGAGCTGAAGTTGGACGCTTACCCAACTGAGCCACCCAGGTGCCCCAAAGTTGTTCTATTATTAAAAGCAGCAATTTATTAAAAAATCAGTGGATTTTTATGGCTTTATGGCATATTATCTGAAATCTCAAAATGTATTTTCACATATTCCTCACTGACTTACAAGCTGAGCTCCCCATCCCTTACAACTGGCTGACACCATTAAACAGGCTTCTCAACTAGTTTCCTAACTCGGAGCCCCTTCTCCCTCAATAATATAGGACTTATTAAGTATTAACTTATTCATGTGCCCACAATAAAGTGGTAATAGGTTAATGTAAACCTCAATCATCTTTGCCTTAGCTTGAACTATACTAATTTGATGTGTTAATTGGGGTTTATATGATGTTGGTAAAAGCTCCTGGGAATAGTCTCTGAGAAATAAACATAGCAAAACAACTAAAATGTAAATGTAGTTTCTACATAAATGTAAATGTAGTTTACATTATGTTAGTTAATGTAGTAAATGTAGTTAGTAAATGTAGTTTCTATATAAAATACCTAAATTGAGATTCAGTAAGGAAAATGATGACAAGGGCTTTTGACAATGCAGATTTGTGCCAAAACAGCTACTAATTGTGTAGCTGTCAGAGAATAGAGGCCTGATATGGAGTGAGGCCACTCTTCAGCTTAAAGCAACGCCTCAGCAAAATTTGACTCTGTATAATTCAAAATCATATTCTGAATATTAAAAAAATGTGTTAAATCCATCTGTATCCTGCACACTTTTGTGATCGTCCAAAACTTAACGATATATTTAGATCAAGAATTTTCAATGTGACAGGTCTGATGCTGGGCCAGTGTTGCTCAAACATTAATGTTCACTAAAATTTCCTGGAGATTCTGTTCAAATGTAGGCATTAAGCGGGCCATAAAATTTTACATTTCTAACCAGCTCCCAGATGACACCAGTAACGACAGAATAATATAACTGACATCACCTGGAAGCTCCAAAACTGCAGATCTGAATAGAACCTACATGTTAACAATATCCCCAGGTGATTCCTATGTCTGTTAGAGTTTGAGAAACACTGTGTTTGGTGGAGATATTTCACTTATATCTCTTAAGTTTCTCAAAAGGCTATGAGATAGGACTTAAAATTTTTCAAATGAGGTTCAAATTGAGGTTCTGAGAGGTTAAGCTGTTTGTTCAAGGCCACATAGATGATAAATGACCAAGGTTACCAGTTTTATACTTCATCTTTTTACTCCAAAGCATGCACTCATCCTATTATGTTTCAGCTGTTGGAATTTAAACTGTTGTAGTATCAAGTAAACTTGGGGTTGTTCTAAATAAGAAACCAAATAGGGGCACCTGGGTGGCTCAGTTGGTTCAGTGTCTGACTTCAGCTCAGGTCACGATCTCATGGCTCGTGAGTTTGAGCCCTGCATCAGGCTCTGTGCTGACAGCTCAGAGCCTGGAGTCTGCTTCAGATTCTGTGTCTCCCTCTCTCTCTGCCCCTCCCCAACTTTCATCCTGTTTCCGTCTGTCTGTCTCTCTCTCAGAAATCAATAAACATTAAAAAAAAAGAAAGAAACTAAATAAAAGACATCTATTGAATCAGAGTTGTGGAAGAAAAATGACTCAATAAAATTAATGGTATCATAAACCCATCTTTCCTTTTGAAGCAACCTCTGACTTTGTCATCCCAGTTTCAGTGCATATAGGAGTGAAGCTGACGAAAAAATTTTAATCGAGTTAAAATGGCTGTCAACAATGTTGCTATGTACTATGTAAAAGACATGTGTACTTAGTCCTATTTTACTATTTGCTCACATGACAGACACACTTTCAAATATTAGCAGCCTCTATTATATATGACTTTGCCTAGTACTTTGGGAAAATGGAGCTTTTTCCCATCACTGGAATATTAACATTTGAAGCATTTCTGCTTCTCACTATAGCTATGAACTATGTGGGGCATTTAATTCATCAAAGAGAGATATTCCCAAAGTCTCCGTGATGAGTCTGTGAACAGTCATGCCAAAGTTACCTGCCACAATTATAGAGTGAGTGTCAGGACCCGAGCAATTTAGAAATCTCTTTCTTCTATCTTGGGAGGCTTTGCTTTCATCTAGTCTCAAGAATAATAAATGGCAATAGTTCTTGTAAAGGGACTTTCTTTCAATTTTTATAACTATTTAGGATAGACTAGCTTAGTAATGATGAAGTATGTGTCACTATATACTCTATCTTTTTTCCTTTTTATTTCCTCCTGTCATTCTCTTCCTTAGGATGCTAATGAAAAACATGAAGCCCGAATAATGAGGTCAGAGTTGTTATATTCACCAGCCCGTTCTGAAGAGTCCAAGCAGATTTGGGGTGTCCCACTGAGCTACATGATGCAGAAATTCCCCCTGGCTTGTATACTTTTATAAAGGTTGAATTTAAATACCACATTATAGGTACTTCATGAGAATTGGATAAGAATTTTCCTTGCAAGGTAACTATGCACATTAAGATACACTTACATGTACACAGAAATATATGGCAGTGTTCTATGAAAGGTAGTTTCAACTTGTATTTTTTGCAATGAATAATCTTGTATATGTGTAATTCTGTACATGTACAGATATATGATGAATTTTGATAAGTGACAGTTCTGGAAATACCATCTAATCATGAAATAGACAATTCCCTTGTGCCTATTTGTAGCCAATTCCCTACCCACACTTCCCAACCATGACAACCACTGATATGCTTTCTAATTCTATAGTTTTTCTTTTTTTAGAATTTCATATAAATGGAATTATACCATATGAAGGCTTTTGTGTCTAGGCATTACTCACTTAGTGTAATACTTTTGACATTTATCCATATTATTGCATGCATCAACAGTTCATTCTTTTTATTGCTGGGTAGTATTCCATTTTATGAGTGTACCCAAAATTGTTTATGCACTAATTGATCGACAATTGGTCTGTTTTCAGATTGGAGCTATTAAATACGAAATAAAGTTGATATGAACATTAAAGTTTTGGTTGAACATGTTTTCTTTCTATGTGGGTAAATATTAGCACACTGCTCTGCTGGGTCTTATAGTTAGTAAATAATTAAGTTTGTAAGAACCCACCTACCTCTTGCAAAATGGCCCAAACATTTTATATTTCTACCAGCCAAACTTAACATTTTCAGTCTTAATTGTATACTTTGTAGAGGATGTGGAATAGTAGTTCATTACAGCTTAAATTTGCATTTCCCTAATGACTAAAAATACTGAACATCTTTCCATGTGTTATTTGCTATTTCTTTATCTTTGATGAAATGTCTAATTCAGATCTTTCACCCATTTTTTTCATTGGGTTCGTTGTCTTATTATTTCTATGAGTTATTTATATACTTTTAAAACAAATTCTTTAATCAAATATTTGATTCACAATATATCCCCATTCCTGTGACCTGGGTTTTTGTTCTCTTAAGGATATCTTTTTGAAGAGCAAAAGTTTTAATTTTGATAAAGTCCAACTTATCAACTTATTTTTATGGTTAGAGATTTTTATGTCCTAGTAAGTCTTTGACTAACACAAAGTCATAAGGTTTTTTTCTCTTCTGTTTTCCTCTCTAAGTTTTATGCTTTTAGCTCTTACATTTAGGTCTATGAACATTTCAAGTTAATTTTCTGAGTGATGTCAAGTAAGGATAGAGGGCTATTTAATGAATATGCAATTTTTCCAGCATCATTTGTTGAAATGACTATTCCTTTCCCACTGAACTAACTTGGCACATATGTCAAAAACAAATGATGATGTGTGTGCGTCTATTTCTGGACTCTCTTTTCTATTGATCTCTATGTCTCTCCTTATATTGGTAAGACACTATCTTGATTATTTGTGGTATTATATTGAGTCTTAAATCAAGTATCATATTTCAACTCTGTTTTCCCTTTCAAGTTGTTTTTGCTATTCTAGATAATTTTTATTTCCATGTAAGGTTTACCTTCAGATTGTCAATTTCTACAAATAAATTTTTTTCTGGATTTTTTTGTGAGAATTATATTGAGACTATAGGTAAACTTTAAGAACATTAATATCTTATTGATTTTGACAATTCTAATTGATGAACATAGTATATTTCCTGATTTATATGGTTCTTTTTTCATAAATGTTTAGTAGTTTTCAGGATATGTGTCCTGTACATATTTTCTTAAATATATCCCTAATTTTTGACATTTGTGTTGTCCTAAAATTATATTTTTTATTTCAATTCCAATTGTTCAATGTTAGTGCATAGAAATACAAAGAATTTTTATAAATTGACATTGTATCATGTGACCATTAGTTCATTTATTATAGTAGCTTCACTTGTAGATTCTCTAGAATTTTCTATATAAATTATCATGTTGTCTGTGAATAAACAGAGTTCTACATCTTCCTTTCCTAATATGTATGCTTTTTATTCCTTCCTATTACTTTTTGCTCTGGCTAGGATTTCTAGGAGTGGTAGAAGGAGGCAATCTTACCTTATGTCCAATCTTAGGGGGAAAGCATTCCGTCTTTCACCAGTAAGCACAATATTCTAACTAAACTTTTTATAGATGAACTTTGTTAGGTTAAGTTCCTTTTATTTCTAATTTGTTAACAATCTTTATCATGAATGGCATTATATTTTGTAAAAAAAATTTTTTTGGTATCCATAGAGATGATTTTTTTTAATTTACAAAAAAAAGGATTAAAAAAATTGATTTTTAAATGGCTAACCAAGTTTTCCTTCCTGGGATAAAATCCACTGGCCTTGATTTATTATCCTTTGTATATGAAGCTGAAGTCAGGATATTAGGGCCAGAGACTTTAAAATATAGCGAATAAAATAAGAGTAAAGATTAAATATGATGCCTAGGGAACCTATTTGGTTGATAAAACTGTCAAGAAATGCAAGGAAGTGATTGATACAAATGTCTGTGTAGTAAAATAGAATTATAAGTTAAGTGGGGGAGGAAGATGGAACAACAGGGCACAAGAGAGAGACTTCTGTGATGCCTAAAATGTTATATTTCTTGACCTAGGTGGTGATTTCTAGAGTATCTGTCTTATATAAATTCACCAACCGGGCACTGGGGTAGCTCAGTCAGTTAAGCATCAGATTCTTGATTTTAGCTCAGGTCATGATTTCATGGTGATAAGATTGATCTCCTGGTCAGGCTCCATGCCCTTCCCATGCACACACGTACCCGCTCTCACTCTCACGCTCTGTCTCTCTCTCTCTCTCAAAAAAAAGTGTGTGTGTGTGTGTGTGTGTGTATATATATATATATATATATATATATATATACACATATACATATATATGTGTGTGTGTATGTATGTGTATATATATACATATATGTGTGTGTGTGTGTATGAGTGTGTGTATATATGTTATTGATGGTTTTCCTTATCATATGCATTTTATAATAAAAAAAATTTTGAGAAAACAATAAAGTATCTTTAAGCTTCCTATAGCTTCAAATTTTATATTTTCTACTGTCTGCTAAACTCTTCCAAAAGAAATTAAGGTTTCTGGACGAACTAACTATCTTACTGCCAAAAATCTGATGTTAAATTGATATCAGACTAAATATTTGATGAAGGAAATGAAGCTTTCTTTCTTTCTTTCTTTCTCATAAGACACAGAAGAATGAAAATCTTAGAATTTTCAAGAAAGGAACAGTATCAAGAATATGTTTTGTTCTAAATAACAGAGTGAAGCTAAAAATAATCATTCTTTCTCTTCCCTCTTCCTTATTAAATTCTTAACTGTTCAACTAGTCCAAACTTTAGAAAACAACGGTATACTAATGGCCATAGGTAAGAAAGGTACTCAAGCAGGAAGGCCTGCTGGAAACAAACAGAAGTAGAAGTTCATTGTGGAAAAGAATCTGAAGCATTTTATAATCTAGAAAACAAGAATTCCCTCATGTTTCAACCCACAGATTAATAAGCAGCATTATCTTACAGAGGACCATATTTTTCTACCTCTTGAAATCAGTCAAGCAAAACCAAAATTAATAAAAATATATTAACAAAATAGTAACTTTTTGAATTTTCTGAAAATTGCATGGGGCTAAAAAAATGAACTAGATATTTCTAGTTCTCTTGCATAATACTTTACGGATGATTTATGGAAACTCCATTTATTCTTGTAAGGCCATCGAGGAATCTTTTAGTAAATTATTATATTTAGTAAATTCAAAAAATGCCTGACTTTCAAAGAGAAGATTTTGCCTTAGAAGAACTTGAATCCATAAATGGAGTTACCATGGAGTTACTTATTTCCCTAGTTTCCTCAGAGAATAGGTTCAGACCAACCAAAAACCAGGTGATTGTTCTCTTGATGAGAGTGTAAGATAATCATTTACTTACCCTCCATGATGGTCAAAGGATCTTCCACTTTAGGGCGCAGGATATTAGGGCCAAAGACAGTGGCCAAGTTCTGCACACTCATTTTGTTAACTCCAGAATAGGATTGCACTTCATCCAAGAACCTGTTGGATATAAGAACATGAACAAAACAATGGGATCAAACTTGTCAGTGGAAGAAAATGGGTTATCGGGAAATTTATTAACTATAATATGTTCAAATACAATTATGGAGGCAAAATTATTTAGAAACTCAAACATCTCTCAGTCAAATGTGGAGAAAATATATTGCAAATGATTAAGGATCAAACTTGAGGGATCATATCAAATATCACCTTTGGCCTGGCTTGGCTTGGTTTCCTCTGTCAATCACAGAAACAGGTGTGTTTAGATAATGCTAATATGGACTTGAGATTCAGGAATATGGATTTTCTTCCAATCCTTAAATAAAACATTAAATTTATAAATGTATTCAATTCGAGAACTATAAATAAAATCATATGGTATAATCCTTTATTTCAGAGAGGCAGATCAACCCTCTTTGTCAAGTAATTTGTGAGCTTCAAATTTATAGTCTATTAAAAAATGAGATCAAACATGGTTTAAATTAAAACCTTACTTCCACTGATATGAAACATTCTAAGCACAAATTGCTTCAATTTATTAGGTGTTAAAGAATAAGAGGCATGAAATAGACTTTTTCCCGAATGATTTTAGTAGGAGGGATCGTTTCTATAGTCTTTTGGCCTTTTTGCATTCCCCATCCCCCTCTTCATTTCTAGATTTCATGACTTACTGATTGTACTTATGAGACAAAGAAGAAGTGATAAAAAAAGAACCTATTATTATTTAAAATAATATATTTTATGTGTCAGTCATTGTGCTAACTTATTAAATTCTCAGAGAACTCTGTGAGGTAAATGATATGATTATCTCCATTTTACAGATGAGACACATGAGGCACCAGAAAGGTTAAGAATATTCTCCAAGGACACAGAAGTAACAGGTGGCAGACCTGAGATTTGAACCCAGATTGTCTGACTCTAGAGTCTGTGCTCTTGACAACTCCCCTGTGACTTTAAAGAAAGGCCCCTATTCCACATATTCATTACTGTTATACAGTGTAAGCTATAGTAAAACTGAAGGACAAAAACCTCAAACTACTATTTCTTATTTGAAATAGCTGAAATTAAAAGCCTGCTTAAATGTTTCAAGAGAAGTTAAGTTTTCCTGTTGAGGAGCTAAAGGTTTGTAATATGGTTCTCAAGAAAGAGCCTTTATCCCTTTTACTTGAAGAGATTGTTCCTCTTTCTCATCCAACACAACAGCTTGAATTAGTCCAAAGTCTTGGGACGGAACCCCTATGTGTTAGTGAATCTATGTTATCAGTGAAACTCATTTCTTTCCTTTTTAAATTATGAAACCTAAGCTCATATTTGCTTCCTACCGTCACCAGAAAAAGTCATGGTAGAAGGTTTTGGAATTTCTTCTCAGTTACAGTTGACAGTGAACTCCTCAGTGTCCAGCATTAGTCTTAAACTACATAGTTCCCAGTCTGCTAAGCATTTAGACAATCATGACACAAAAAGTACATGCAAATAATATAGTGTACTGAATTAAAAAATTGAATTACTTAAAAATAAACTGGGACGCTTCCATTTAGGATACCTACAGTGATGTATAGTGCCAATCACCATCTCTCTTTTAAGATTTAAGATACGTCAATTTTATATCTTCATTTTTTTTAGGTTTAATTTAAGTTCCAGTATTGTTAACATACAGTGTAATTAGTTTCAGGTGTACAATTTAGTGATTCAATGCTTACATACCACACCTGGTGATCATCACAGCAAGTGCCCTCCCTAATCCCCATCACCTATTTCACTCATTCCCCCCACCCACCTCCCCTCTGGTAACCATCAGTTTGTTCTCTATAGTTAAGAGTCTGTTTCTGGGTTTGCCTCTCTCTTTTTTTCCTCCTACAACTGTTTTGTTTCTTACATTCCACATACGAATGAAATCATATGGTTTATTAAACAGGGGCAGACACGGCACATACCAACCCAGGCCATAAGATAAATGATCATGAGTGAGAGATTTACCAGGTACAATTATTGTCCTAACAGAATTGAATGATAATGTCTTTTCAATGAGTCTTGAGGTAGGAGAGGAATAGAAAATAATATTTATGCAATTTAAAATATAATTTAAATTTAAAAACAACTATGTGAAATGTGTTTTCAGGACTCTTTTACCTAGGGGGATGCATGGAAAGGGTAAGAAAATTATATAAACACACATAAGAAGTCAGTGGTAGAAACTGGACTCTCACGCAGGCCTTCCTCATGCCAAGGGAGATGCTCCTTCTCTTAATTAAAGGTACATGCAGCAGGTACAAACAACTTTGATGGAAGTTCAAAGCAACATATCTTTAGTATGTAGAAGTAAGTCAGACTCAGAAACAATAAATTATAAAATCGAGCAATTTTCATGGTCAAAGAAACCTTTGAGATCATCTTGCCAAACTTCTTAATTTTACAGAGGCCAACACCAGAGCTCAGAGCAGTTCAGTGATTTTATTCACTGTCAGAAGTAAATTAGTGTCAGGCTAAACATAGTCTTCTGTTTAGTTTTCTCTTTAGGACTATTCTTACCTGCAAATATACTTCAGGAGGTTGTAATTGACCACAGGCAAACTCTTCACCTGCTTTGCTAATTCCTTAATGCCCTGAGTACAAAGAAATAGAGAATAAATGTTATTGAAGTGTTAGCCTTGCAATGAAAACAAATACAAATGAGCACACAGGTTTTTTTTTTTCATTAGTTTCACATATTATCAGTGAAGAATCCTGTCCTGAAAACTTGCCACAATTACAGACAGCATTTCACAAATATTTTCAAAGATGGGAAAAAGTATTTCAAATATTTCCATAAGTACTCTTTGTGGAGAAATAAATTTCAGTGAAGCCTTTTACCATTCTTAATACTCGCTCACAACTGATTGAAAAGGGAGGACTGCCTCATTTATAATAACGCTATCTGGGAAAAAAGTAGCTTAATGTAGTGAGAGTCTTTCCCATTTCTGGCATGCCCCAAACATAGACATGTGTCTACTGACAAATAAGTCTCAAGATGGGCCACGTCTAGGATACACTGGTAGGGGTGGGATGGAGAATAAAAAGTCTACTCTTCCTGGAAATTTCACAAAGGTATTAATTGCTTTGGTTCTTCCCATTGTAAAACTTCTTCCAAAATGTAAATGGTCCCAGAAAAGCTAATGGATAATGTAATCTAATCTGTTCTTCTTCCTGAAAAAGGCCAGATGGTAAATATTGCAAGCTTTCTGGGACATATGGTCTCTGTCTCAACTACTCAACTCTCCTGTTGTGGAGCAAAAGCAGCCACAGACAATATTACATAATAGAGTAAAACTTCATTTATAAAAACAGGCAGCAATTTCTATAAGAGTGCCAAGAAAATCCAGTGGAGGAAACAACAGTCTTTCCAACAAATGATTTGGAGACAACTGGATATCCATATGCCAAAGGATGAAGTTGGACCTTTCCTCATATCGTAAACAAAGATTAACCGAATTTGGATCATAGACCTAAATGTAAGAGCTAAAGCTACAAAAGTCTTAGAAGAAAATATAGGAGTAAATCCTGGCGACCTTAGTTAATGCCTTCTTAGATATGACATTAAAAGCACAAGTGACAAAATAAAAATAGATAAATTGGACTTCATCGCAATTAAAAACTTTCATGCTTTAAAGGACATCATCAGAAAACTGAAGAGACAACTGATAGAATGGGAGAAATACTTGCAAATCATATATGTGATAGGAGACTTGTAATCTAAACTGTAAAGAACTCTCACAACTCAGTAATAATAAAACAAATAATCCAATTAAAATGGGAAAATGATTTGAATAGGTGTTTTTCCAAAGAAAATATGTGAACAGCTACTAAATACATGGAGAGATGTTTAACATCATTAAGCATCAGGGAAATGCAACTCAAGCTCAATTAGATATCAGTTTACACACATTAAGATGGCTGTGATAAAAAAGAGACATAACAACAAGTGTTGGCAAAAATGTGGAGCAGTTGGAGTCTGCACATATTGCTGATGGGAATTTAAAATGATAAAGCCTCTTTAGCAAACATGGAGTTACATATGGTACAGCAATTCTGCTTCCTACGTACATACCCAGGAGAAATGCAGACATATGCCCATGCCAAGCTTTGTACATGAGTATTCACAGCACCATTTTTTTTTTTAATTTTTTTTTCAACGTTTAATTTATTTTTGGGACAGAGAGAGACAGAGCATGAACGGGGGAGGGGCAGAGAGAGAGGGAGACACAGAATCCGAAACAGGCTCCAGGCTCTGAGCCATCAGCCCAGAGCCCGACGCGGGGCTCGAACTCACAGACCGTGAGATCGTGACCTGGCTGAAGTCGGACGCTTAACCGACTGAGCCACCCAGGCGCCCCAGCACCATTTTTTTTTTAAAGTTTATTTATTTTTGAGACAGAGAGAGAGCATGAACGGGGGAGGGGCAGAGAGAGAGGGAGACACAGAATCAGAAGCAGGCTCCAGGCTCCGAGCCATCAGCCCAGAGCCCGACGCGGGGCTCGAACTCACGGACCGCAAGATCATGACCTGAGCTGAAGTCGGATGCTTAACCGACTGAGCCACCCAGGAGCCCCCACAGCACCATTTTTAATAATAATGTCCATCAAACAATGGAAACAATGCACATATTGCAACTGATGAATGGATAAATGAATAAATAAATAAAAGGCATGAAATACTGATTGGTGTTTTAGGGTGGATGAACCTTGAAAACAGAGAAAGAAACTGGTCACAGAAGACAATATAGTGGATGATTCCATTTATATGAAATATGCAGAAGAGGCAAATCTATAGATACAGAAAGGATATTAGTAGTTGCTAACAGCTGGGGAAGGTGGGGTCAGTTATGGAGTTTGTTATAGGATGATGAAAATGTGCTAAATATTCTAAAATTAGATTTTGATGGTGGTTGCACAACTCTTGAGAATACAGTTCACCCTTGAACAATGTGGGGGGTTAGGGATGCCGACCACCCCCACAATCAAAAATCAATGTATAACTTTTGACTCCCCCAAAACTTAACTACTAACAGCCTTTTGTTGGCTGGAAGCCTTGCTGATAAGCAGTTAATTAGCAAATATTTTGTATGTTATACGTATTATATGCTGTATTCTTATAAAAAGTAAGAAAATCACAAGGAAGAGAAAATACATTTAGAGTACTGTACTGCAAAAAAATCTATGTGTAAGAGGACCCACACAGTTCAAACCTCTATGGTTCAAGGGTCAACTGTATACTAAAATGCGCTGAATGTACACTTTTAAGTAGGTGATTGTATGATGTGTGAATTATATCTCAAAGCTGTTTAAAAAATGGTAGATAAGAGGGGCGCCTGGGTGGCGCAGTCGGTTGAGCGTCCGACTTCAGCCAGGTCACGATCTCGCGGTCCGTGAGTTCGAGCCCCGCGTCAGGCTCTGGGCTGATGGCTCAGAGCCTGGAGCCTGTTTCCGATTCTGTGTCTCCCTCTCTCTCTGCCCCTCCCCCGTTCATGCTCTGTCTCTCTCTGTCCCAAGAATAAATAAACGTTGAAAAAAAAAATGGTAGATAAGATTTGGTAGAAGGCATTGTTGAGAGTAATTTAGGGGGTACATAATGAAAAGGGGAATATGAAATAAGACATCCACTTTATTCATGGAATGTTTGACCTGATGTAGCCCCACAATTAACCAGTTAGAGGAGCAAAGTGGGAGGGAGGGTTCACTTCATTTATTCAGCTGCACTTTTCTTGCTGATAAGGGAGGGGATTAAAAATGGGACCTGTGTTGTGTACGTAATATCTAAATGTGTGTAATGTCAATAAATAGAATGCTGGAAAACAATCCAAGGATGGGGCAAGGGGAAATTTACAAATGAAAACCTAAGAACATTGACAAAAAACCCAAATTAAGGCTTTTTTAGAAATAAATGTACCAACTTACAGCTTCCTCTTCCTTGCTGAGCAGTTTGGCACAGGACAAAAAATCTTCATACTTTGCATAAGGAATAACTGGTTCTGGAAGTTCTCGGAGATACAGTTTAAGAAGTGATGCCACTGTGTGTACATCTGTGTTGCTGTGGAGATAGAAGTGGGAAGATGCTCTTTGCAGTAAAATTTATACCATCCGATATATTCTTTCATCAAATACACATCTATGAGTCAGAATTCTGAGTTGCCAGTGAAATCCATAAATTCAGCTTTCAAGAAGCATACACTTAGCTAATGCCCATGAAATGCTACAACAGGTGGAGATGACAGGGATCTGGAAGGACTCTTAGAAGCTTCAGTGTGCTTTGAAAATATTCAAAAGTTCAAGCATTTTTCGTTTGTGTGTACTTGATGTTACTACACTTGATCTTAGCCAAAGGCTGAGAAGTGATGTGTGTACTTGATGTTAAGCCAAAGTGTTAACTTTTGGGGCTCCTGGGTGGCTAAGTCAGTTAAGTGTCCAACTCTCAATTTTGGCTCAGCTCGTGATCTCATGGTCATGATCAAGCCCCACATGGGGCTGCACACTGACAACACGGAGCCTCCCTCTCTCTTCGCCCCTCCTCCCTCTCAAAGAAAAATAAATAAAAATTTTAAAAAGTGTTAAAAACAATGCCAATATACCAGACTCTAAATGAAATATAATACAATTTACAAAAAATACCAAATCCACCTCTATATGCATGTATGTATTCAGTGTCACAATTAATCACTTCTGAGGCTTAGGCTCATTTCTTATTCTTTAGAAGACATTGGTGACTGGTTATAGATATCAGAAACTTAGTATGACATGTTATAACTTTTTTTTTAACGTTTATTTATTTTTGAGACAGAGAGAGACAGAGCATGAACGGGGGAGGGTCACAGAGAGAGGGAGACACAGAATCTGAAACAGGCTCCAGGCTCTGAGCTGTCAGCACAGAGCCCGACGCGGGGCTCGAACTCACGGACCGCGAGATCATGACCTGAGCCGAAGTCGGCCACTTAACTGACTGAGCCACCCAGGCGCCCCGACATGTTATAGCTTTTTAAGCAGAACTTATTTTGAAGGTGATTGATTTTCAGCATGATTTCTTGTCTAATATTCTTAGTTGGAAATCCTTAGAGTCTTCTAGAAAGAGAAGGAATGTACTACAAAAACAAACAATGAAAACACAACCTGTCCTTTGTATAATGTGCAAAATTTATTTTTATTACCTGCTGACTACCAGAGTGACAGGATAATTTCCTAAAATACTAATTTACATTTTATGCTTTCTATCTCCACGTTAATCCATGAAGACGGCAGACAGTAAAGATGAAAATGGGTGGTTTTATTTACATTTATTTATTTATTTATTTATTTATTTAAATGTGTATTTATTTATTTTGGGGGAGGAGAGAGAGAGTAAGTGGGAGAGGGACAAGGAAAGAGAGAGGGAGAGAGAGAATCTCAAGCAGGCTCTATACTCAGTCCAGAGACTGACACAGGGTTCCATCTCTCCATCTCAGGAACCATGAGATCATGACCTGAGCTGAATCAAGAGTCGGACACTTAACCAACTGAGCCACCCAGACAACCCATTTTATTATTTTTATTTTGGGTGAGGAGGACAGGTGTAGCAAAGAGAAATTGGTGGGCAGCGAGTGAAAGACCATCTGGCCCTGAGAAATGGAAGAGAGGTAGTGAAGAAGGTCAGGAATCCTGTAAATATTGAGAATGAACATCTCACACCTCACTCCCAGACTGTGTGGCAGGAAGTGACCTGTCCCCAGAGGGGTATTTCTTGAGGGCTGGAACACAGTTCAATTTCCTGCCTCAGTGAATATTCTCTTGCCCAAGGGTGACACAGAAGCAGAGTTGACATCACAGAACTACATGGGCTGGGACAATGGTCATCTTAGTTCTCAATTTTGAAATCAAATAGTTGATTTCATCAACAATTTCCCACACGCCTGCTCTGTATTGAACATTATAGAAAACACAGTGGTAGAACCTCAAAGAGTTAAAAAAAAAAAAGATTATTCCAGCCTGCTCACAATTTATAATCTAGTGAGGACAGGGAATATGAACTAGATAATAACACAAGTGTATAATTGCAAAGTGTGGTAAGTAGTAATAAGGAGAAGTGTTGGGTGATATCTAATAGCAAGACAGGACTAATAACAAGACAGGGTTGGATGGCTTCTCTGAGGAAATGATGCATAGACCAAGGGGTAATAATTAACCAAGTGGGAGCAGAAGCACCAAAGAAGGCATTCCTGATTAAAGCAAGGCAGGTAAGCAGAGCCCAAAGTGGGAGGGAACGTCCTGCCCTTGAGGAGCGAACAAAAAAGCTAAGGGAGAGCCAAGCTCAGGGTGGGCCTGCATGAGGTTTGCATGTACGCAGCATCCTTGGAATCTGGGTCTCTACCTTCCCCCAAATCAGATGGGGCAAAGGCTGAGCTTTTTCATTTCAGTGTTGAGGTCAGTCAGAGTGGGCATTTTGTTAACCTTCTTGCAGATGTTAAAATAATGGAGGTGATCTGATAGGGCCTGTCTTAAATTAATTCTGTTCTTTCACAATTAAACATGTTTTCCCTCTTAAAATTCTGAATTGATAAGCAATGTAGAAGTCAACTCAAAGGCTAGTCAAGAAAATAAAAATCACATCTCTGGGACATCTTGAAAACTGTTTCTAAGCTCCTTAATTCCTCAAATTACTTTCTACAGAATTTTTTAAAAAGAGATAGTCCTAACAAAGTACCAATGGTAAGACAAGGAAGACACTATTTCTTCTGTTTTATGGAAAAAACACTCTATTTCATGCGTATCAAAGCTCTTCTGTGTTTCTCTTGTTATCTAGTGAAGCACAGCCATCAGCAGTAAGAGAACCACAACTCGGGGCAGAATATGCAGTGCAATCAACTATTACAATAAATGATTCCATGTTTTGATTCCACTCTAACCCAACCCATGACTAGGTTGGATGCGTTGCCTTCAAAGACAATGACCATTTTGTTAGGGTTATAGGAAGGTACAGAGAAAAACAGAAAAATAAAATACAAAATAAGTATAACTTCAATACATGAAGTAGGTTATCCATCATTTGCATGACTATATACATAGAATATATACAAATATTTGTGAAATAAATGCAACGAATAAATAAGACAAATACTAATAAATAATAAATATATATTTAATAAAAAATCTGTTCTAGTGTTTCAGTGATTGACTTTGCGTTGCAATGACTCTCCCCAGTACACTGTTCTTGAGGGAGCTTGCTTGATACTTGTATTATTTAATTTCTAATGAAGTAGAGCTGTAGTACTGAGGACGTGTGAACGCTAGATGGCACCATTGCAAAGTTAGAGTAATCAGATGGCGCGAAAATTATGAAGGATGAAAGGCTGCAGAATCATTCTTCATCCACCAGCAATTTTCTTAGCACAAGAGCTGCAGTAATGCTCCAAGAATAGAAATATTTGAGCTATGAATCAAGGTAAGAGATGTGGATAGGATGATGATTTTATTCCTTCCCTAAAGTGATACATTACATTAGCTTTCTAGCATTATAGTATACACCTACATATTGTTAATTATATAGAAACGATGGAGAAAATATAGAAACAATGGAGAAAAAAAATGACCAAATGCTTTTCCTCTTTTTTTTCCAATTAATGAAGGGTTAAGGGTTTTGCTTCAGGATCAAAACTTAAAAATATATTACCTCCTTTTTGGGGCTTTATTACACTTAGGTTATTTTGTGGAAATAGAGACACCTACATTTCCCTGGTGTTCTCATTTTTAGCTTTGTCCTTTCCTACTGAATGGAAGAAAACAATTGCTTCTGTGAAGACTTCAGCATGTGTTCTAGTTCACCTCAAGGGGCTCGCAGTCCGTCCGCCCTTCTGGCCAGAACACCACCTACTGCAACATCAAGTCTGGTGTTTGAAAAACCTTTTTGTATATCTACTGTACAAAATGGTGGCCATCCGCATCTCTCCGCCCAGCCTGTCTCTTACTGAAAACCCATAACTTTGCCTGTTTAATATTTGCTTCCTATGGACAGTCAAATAAGTATATACTAACATTATGTGCTAATTGCCCAATGTACCAGGGGAACGTGGCATCTTTGTCTCAAAGAAATATATTTCAGACTTCATCAAAGTGAAGTGAAGTGACTGTACTGTGGCAAAAGTCTATGTACAAGGGAGAATTAAGATACCTAACCTGGTTAACAACAACAACAACAACAACAACAACAACAACAGCACCTCTAGACATGTATCACTCTATGTCAGGCCTTCACAGCAGTCCAGTGAGCAGGTCCTGCTACTAACCCTATTTTGGGTACTTGGACAGGAAACCACACTGGTATGAAATTCTTTCTGGCTAAGCACTAAGATATGAGAGGTTTTAAAGTCATGCTCTTTTGGTAGAAATTCAAGACTATTTGTTAATGTGAAATCATTATACAGATCTCAGGTCTCTTTCCCTAACCTGGTGGTAGGATCTGTTTCCAGAAATTAAGATAAGGAATCATGTACATTCTATCCAGTGATCCTGAATAAAGAAGCTAGAATAGCAGGAGATGCCCTGGAGCATGTCCCTTAATTGATCGATATATGATCAATTTTTGTTTCATTTTATATTACACTTGGACCTTACTTTTGAGTCCTACTTCCTCACTTACAGTCTGTTTACCAAATTAAAGGGAGGATTTCATGAGACTTTCAAGGATCAACCTAATTTTACAGTCTCATGAGTGTGCCATTGGTCATTCTGGAATCTTTCTATCAGTAATAGTTCCTGAAACTAATGGTGGGCACGGCTTCATGAAACATGCTGGGTGAAACAAATGAACAACATAGATCTTTTTGTCCCCCATGGGCTTATATTTCTAACTAATCACCATCAATACTATTCCATATCGCAACATGCCTCATTTTGTTCTACTTTGTAATACCTCCTGTATATTCTAGCTGCTAAGTCCCTGTCAGGTGTGAGATCTTAAGAATATTCTTTACAGTTCCTGGAAATTGTCTGCCCTATTTATAATCTATGTACGATACAGGCTTCTCACTAATCTTAACAGGGATAAAAGAAGTCTCACAACAATCCTTCCCTGCTCATCTTCTATCCCCACACCCTCTTCCCTGATAAACAGACTCTCATACATGGATCAGTCCAAATGCCACAGTAATTACAAGCATAATACTACACAGACAAAACCTTGAAACTTGTAAGCCTCAAAATTAGAAATGGGAATTTTTCAGGGCACCTGGATGGCTCAGTCGGTTATGTGAGCGACTTTGGCTCAGGTCATGATCTCACGGTTCGTGGGTTCGAGCCCTACATCAGGCTCTGTGCTGACAGCTCGGATCCCAGAGCCTGCTTTGGATTCTGTGTCTCCCTCTCTCTCTGCCCCTCCCCCATTCATCCATTCGCTCTCTCGCTCTCTCTCTCTCTCAAAAATAGATAAACATTAAAAAATTTAAAAAAAGAAGTGGGAATTTTTCACACTGGATACTATGCACAGAACACAATATAATCTGTTGATTTTACTTCATAGAGTCAATTTCCAGTCCACCCACACAGGAAATTATTGAAGATATTGTGTACTTATTTGCAATACATGCACATGCGTGTGCACATACACACACACTAAGATGACCTAAAATTTGCTTTGGATTAAGAAAAAAAAAGGTCATATCCATCAAATTCCTGGGAAAACATACAAGAAACTGAAGACGTTCAGATGCAATACGAAGTTGAACACTGCTGCTCAATTGTCTTAAACAGCATGTTGTTCTTTCCACAAAATTCACCATGGCATAGGAAAGCACATCTGAAGGTGGTAAGCAGCTCCAAACTAAACTAAATGTTTACAAGAAAAGTCTGATTCTGTTCAAACTTATTATTTTTTCTATTTATCTGTCAAAACTGGTATACTTATCAGCAGTGCAAAACTGATTCTGTCATGGCTCATTGTTATTATGTGTCAGCGCTGAATTATGTACAACAACAGGACGGTTGTACCTGTCTGGATTACACTGAATTAGTGCTTGTGCCAAACAAGCCTCCTGGTTTAAAAGCAATGGTGATGGCAGAGAACTGCCTGATGGTCTCTACTATGGACTGAGTTGTGCCCCCTCCCTCATTCATGTGTTGAAATTCTAACCTCCAATGCGATGGTATTTGGAGATGGAACCTTTGGAAGATACTTGGAATTAGATCAAGTTATGAGGATAGGACCCCTGGATTGATGGAATTGGCGCCCTTATAAGAAGAGATACTGGAGAGCTTGCTCCCAGCCCCTTGCTCCCTTGTACTTATAGGGAAAAAGGCTGCATGAGCACAGGGTGAGA
This sequence comes from Leopardus geoffroyi, assembly GCF_018350155.1. NCBI lineage: Eukaryota > Metazoa > Chordata > Mammalia > Carnivora > Felidae > Leopardus > Leopardus geoffroyi. The sequence goes on from NC_059327.1 coordinate 134,754,509, forward strand.
AGACAGCTGTCTACAAGCCAAAAAGAGAGCGCTTGTCAGAACCTGGCTGAGCTGGCACCCTGATCTCAGCCTTCCAGGCTACAGGGCTGTGAGAAAATAAATTTCTTTGTTTAAGCCACCCACTCTGTGGTGTTTTGTTATGGCAGCCTGAGGTGACTAATAGAACTCCCAAATCTGCATCTTGTGAGCTTACCTATAAAACCATTAATAGTACTATCAAAGTACTAGGTAATGAAACGTTAGCAGAAAGTTAGAAATGTACTTGCAGATAACATGACTTATGGATTAATACAACATTAATAATATATTTGAGGTAGAAGACTTCCAAGGAAAGGAGGCAGTTCTGATATGGAATAGTCACAAGGACACAAGTTTAAATCTGGCCACTCTCTTACCCACTGGAGCATACTAGTTATGCTCCCGTCTGCCCAGTGTTCCCTGATGGAAGACAGGTGGGAGAAATGTTGGTCAGGAGACTGTTAAACCAAATTGTCACACTGACCTTTCCTTTCCTACTTCTAGAATTACTTATGTGTATAGATATATGTGTGTATAGACTTGCTTATAATGCCAGCTAAACACATACAGAGAATATTTGATAGTTTGATATACAACCCAACATACCACACACGTGAGCACGTGCATGCATGCATGCACACATATGCGCCCACACACACTTACGTGTGTATAAGATAGATAAAGTAAGAAAATACTCTGCTGTGTAGCTCTAGGAAGACATTCCCTTGAGCAATATGAGTTTGGTGATTCCAAACAATAGACCCTTCAAATAGAAAGTAGCTAATATCCCCAAACAGAAAAAAAAAGAGATATTTGTCCATTTGTTATTTCTCATGAATATTTCCCATAAGCAAAGCTCTCATATTATTATTATTATTATTATTATTATTGTTGTTGTTGGCCACCTCACTCTCCTCTTCCTTATCTGGCCATCATTCTTTACCAGTCAACTCCCCAGTTTTTCTTCCTCTGCTGGCCTCTAAGTGCTATTTTCCTGGATCCTATGCGGACTCTCTGAGGTTAGCTATCACTTTTCCACAATGACTACAAAGTACACCTCTCCACACCAGACCTTTCCATTTAATTCACAGATGTTCCCTTTCACACTTTGAACTCCATGTAAACACAGTTGGATAAAAACAACAAAAACCTTGCAATAAAATTATTCTTCCTTTACCATTTTCTCAACCATGGATGGCATCACCAGTCACACCAATAACCAAGAAACCTAGAAGTCAGCCTAAATTTTGCTCTTCCTGACACCCTAAATCTAACCGTGGTTAATGATTCTCAGACTGAACTTCACAGTGGAATCCCCTGGAAGGTCTTAAAAAATACTGGATCTTATATATTCTGATGTAAAACCTTATGAATCAATTCCTTCTTCAGCAGTCTCATTGATACTGCTCAAGTTCAAGTACATATCACTCACCTCCATTAATATAACAGCATGCTAGCTGGTTTTTCTGTTGCAAGCCTGTCTTCCTACACCCAGTCCCCTGATGTACACTTATAGGTGGTAATCATTACTAGCAAATAAATATCAATGACAAACAAAATGCCCTTTTGCATAGCTTTTGAATGCTATGTTTGAATACAAAGGGCAAATGTATAAGCATATAGAGATAAATATATATATATCACAAAGAAACATACACTTAATAGAGAGTCAGACTTGTCATCATTTAATTAGTTTGGGGCAAGAGCATTGATTCACTTTATAAATAGGTGATGTGTCCTAGTAAATTAAAGTAAATTCTTGTATTAATGAATGAAAATAAAATCTGACTTTTTTTCCATTACAGTACCAACATGCCTTCATTGGAGAGGAAAGGCTAGTGGGATTGAGGCATTTATAAGGTTGATGTAGAATATTCAGAAAAGTTTCCTTAAAGCAGTATTATATTAGTATAGTTTTTTTTTTTAACTGATTACCTTGTACATACACACGCATTCACTTCCAACAACAACAAATGAAAACCTTAAGTTGCAAGTAGTAGATAAGTTCTGGAGATCTAATGCACAATATACTGAATATAGCCAATAATACTACTTAATAAACTTCAAAGTTGCTAACAGCACTGATCTTAATTGTCTCACCACAAAAAAGAAAGTGTAATTATGTGACCTGATTGGGGTGTTAGCTAACAATATGGTGGTAATCATATTGCAATATATAGATGTATCAAACCAACACATTGTATATCTTAAATTTTTACAATGGTATATGTCAATTATATCTCAATAAAATAAATTAATTTAAAAAGAACATAAGTGTAGTCAGCTACAAAATTAATCAACATGGCTATTAAAATGAGTTAATATGTTCCTCCAAGTCTGGTGATTTGGGACCTAAGTATCAATGTTATATATTAATTTACCTTAAAAGCAATATTCAAATGCACATGGTACATTCTTGTATTTTAAATGACATTAATATTGTCCAAACTTTTTTAAAGTTTATTTATTTATTTTGAGAGAGAGGGAGAGACTGCATGAGTGGGGTAGGGGCAGAGAGTGAGGGAGAGAAAATTTCAGGCAGGCTTCATGCTGGCACAGTGCGAAGCTGGATGTGGGTCTTGAACTCATGAGCTGTGAGATCACGACCTGAGCCGAAATCGAGTTGGGTGCTTAACTGACTGAGCCACCCAGGCACCCCGTTATTGTCCAAACTCTTAAGAGCCAAGTTATTAAAATTTTTTCCCTTTAAATTTTTCTATATAAATTAAATCTGAAGTCAATGAAGCTACAAAGATTCTCTTATTAAACTGAGATTCTACTCATATCAATAATGTATATAATTGCTTAGAAAAAGTATTGGCCTCACGAATTCTTTGAAAGTCACCAGAGATAAAGAGATTAGAGATAGTCTGTTTACATACCACAGAGATTTTATTTTAAGGGTGTGGGTATCTCTACATACCATATATACACATACCACACACACATACCCCCCCCACAGACATTGTATACATTAAGTCTATATTTTGTTCTTTGTAGATTAAAAAAAAAATGAAAAAAGTATGAAAGATGGTATGAAGAAAACTAAGACTCTTATTGATTGATTATGCATGTTGGACTCTGTTCTTTTCCTGGTGCCAGCTGATAGTCATTGTATTTATTTATTTGTTTCAAGAGAAAGTTCAAGCCTTTGAGGTTCCACAGTGTGTCTATAGTTTCCAATGGGAAAACTAGATAGTTTTCTCAGGATTTTTAGTAAACATGAGCATTCTTAATCTAGGTTGGGAGTTCTGCTGAAGTAATATCTACATGTTAACACTTTCTCTGGCTGCTCTGTGGAATGTAATTTCCTAAATTCACCAAATGTAAAGTAAATGCCAAAAAAATCTAAGAACGATGAAAAAGATGAGAAGATTATTGTTGACTTAGATGACCTAAGGCAGATATAAAGAAACTATTCACAGTAAGAGATATCTCACATTTCCTCTAGGATCGGCTCATTAAGAAAGACAGCTGGAAGAAATACTACACATTATCTAAGTATATTATGATTATGCATTTATATAATTAAATTTTATAAATGGTGAGCTTTCAGTTCTTACTTAAATGGGATATGCTATCTTTCCTAACATTTGACTCCTGACATACTGAAATTGAGGGCATTCTTTCATAGAGTTTACGTGACTCTACCAGTTTCCATGTCGTAACATTAGTAAATGTGTATATCTGACATTTTATCACATAGCCCTTTCTTGTTTCAATTGTACCCAGGACTTTAAGTGCTATGGGTTCTAATTTCAGTTAATAGGGTCCTCAAAATCTGGGCAGTTAATGAACTTGGCTTAGCTACAATAGAGAAGTTACAGCTATGTCTAGTTACTTCACAATTTTATATTGTTCACTTACGTTTTTTTCCCTTACTAAACTCTGCAGAGAGAATTTCAGGAGAAACAAAAACAATGTGATCATCATAATACATTCAACAATTTATTTTTTTTCTTAGAGATTTCAGATTATGAAGCCAAGGATTTCCCAGAGAAACACTGTTGAGGTTCTGATGTTGAGGGGGTATATTTATGCTAAAAAAATGTGTTTTAAAATTTTCCTAATAGCATTTAAAACCCACATACATACTTTAATCTTTGTATTTTAAAATGAAAAATAAAACACAGCCAAATACACAATAATTTTCTAGGTAACAAAGACTAAATAGATAGTAATCAAAGTTTTATATATAATTATATATATAATTAATGCATATATTATATATAATTAATAATTTATATACATACATATATATCTGTGTGTGTGTGTATACACACACACACACACACACACACACACACATATATATATATATATATATATATATATATATATATATATGTATATATAAAATTAATGTGTTCCCAACACTAACTCTATTGCATATTGCCCATTTCCTTCCATTACTGCCACAAGTTTGGAGAATTCTCATGATCTGATTCTGGGATAAACAATCAAGGATGAAACATTCTTTTTCAGAAACTTTACTTTTTTCCAATAAAGTCAGTAAGGTAGAAAACAAAATCTTTGATGAGTAAATAGAGGCCTTGTTTTCCATTGCTGAATCTCTAACAGTATCAGAAGGAACTTAAAAGGATTTGCTGATACATTCAGATGAGTCTACAAATCAACACCCAAACCACCCAAGTCCACGCAAAGGCATTCCTTCTCTGAACACTTCAACAGGCATTTTTTTAAAGATTTTTTTTTAAAGTTTACTTATTTATTTTTGAGAGAGAGACAGAGACAGAGAGACAGGGAGAGAGCAGGGCAGGGGCAGAGAGAAAGGGAGAGAGAGAATCCCAAACAGGCTCCATGCTGTCAGTGCAGAGCCTGATGAGGGGCTTGATCTCACGACCGTGAGATCATGACCTGAGCTGAAATCAAGCCAGATGCTCATCTCACTGAGCCACCCAGGTGTCCCTCGGTCCCTCAATAGTTTTTTGTGAGAACACTTTTGTGTTATAACATTCTCAACATATAGGCTAAATGACACCATTCCAGTTTATGTGTGTATATACACACACACACACACACACACACTATATATATATAAAACAATATATATATATAACAATATATATAACTATATATATAACTGTATATATGTATATAACTATATATATAACTACACACACACACACACACACACACACACACACACACTGAGGGAAAGGAAAAAAATCCAGCTGTGTATTTATTGTGAGTCTCATATTAAAATATGTCATGCTTTTTGTTGGAAAGGACACTTTGCTTCCTCATATACAGAAATTTATTATATTAGTGGTGTTTTCTACTTGGACTATTTTTAGAGTGTAAGTGGGAAGAAAGAGAGACAAATAATTTTATTGAGAAGTAGGAAGGGTTTTTTTTTTTTTGGTTGTTGTTTCATTGTTATTGTTTTGTTATAAGTCAAAATCTAGTTCACTCTGGGAGTATGATACATCCATATTCACAAGAGCATTTCTGGAGTACAAAAAAAATAAAAGCACTGGATTTAATTTAGAGCTGTGACTTTTAAAAAATTACAAGCCATTCATAAGATTATGACTCTACATTGACACAGACAGGCATTTTGCTTTAGTTGACAAAAATGATATCCTGACTGAATTTTAGAAGTTGTTTTGACACATGACAATTTCCAGACTTCCTATGAAAATAAGCACATGAATTGTCTACTTATTGAGATATCAGAAATATTGGCATTATTTCATTCAACAAGTATATTCAAAATATACTCCTTATATCCATTTATTCAATAAAGGTTTATTGAATGACTAGACTATGTCAGACATTGTTCTAGGTGTTAGAGATAAAATAAAAGGTGACCAAGATTCATAAAATTCTCTACCTTCTTTAAGCTCACATTCCACATAAGTGTAGAGTTCTGCTTTATGAATACAGAGTTTTGTTTTTATTGTTATTAATTTATTTATTTTCAAAGTCTATTTATCTGAGAGACAGAGAGAGAGAGCGTGTGTGTGCAAAGTGGGGGAGGGGCAGAGATAGAAGAGAGAGAATCTCAAGCAGGCTCTGCACTGGCAGTGCTTGAACCCAGAAACTATAAAATCATCATCTGAGTTGAAGTTGCACATTTAACTGACTAAGCCAGTCAGGTGCCCCTGAATACAGAGTTTGAGATGAATATTCACAGTGATAGCTTCATATGCTATCCCAGAATGCATATGAAGATGCATGGTCCCACGATATCATAGTTACTTACCTCAAACCTAAATAATACTCCCAGAACATTATTATTGATTCTTCAGCCATTTTCAACCATTTCTTTATAATAAATTATCAAGATAATCAGAGAAATCAAATATTTTAAAACCACATGACTTCTAAAGGGCATATATAAATGGTTCATAAGCACATAAAAAGATACACATCAGTAGTCATTAAGGAAATGCAAATTAAAACAACAATACCATTTCACACTCACTAGAATGGCTAGAATAAAAAAAAATTGGCACACTCATACATTGCTGGTAGAAATATAAAATGATGCAGCCATTTTGGAAAACCCTTTGGCAGTTCTGCAAGTGTTACACATAGAGAAGACAATTCTATCTCTAGGTATATACCCAAGAGAAGTGAAAATGTACTTCCGCACAAAAACTTGTACATGCATATTCACAGCAACATTTTTCATAAAAGCCAAAAAACAGAAATATCTACCAACCGATAAATGGATAACCAATATGTAGTATAGCCAAGGAATGAAATTCTATTCATCAATAAAAAGCAACAAACTACTACTGATATATGCTATAACATGGATGAAATCCAAGAGCATTACGCTAAATGAAAAAAACTGGATGCAAGAGACTGTATATTGAATAATTCCACCTATGTGAAATGCCCAGTAAAGGGAAAATCTATAGAGACAGAAAGTAGATTAGTGGTTTCCTGGAGAGGAAGGGCTGCTGGAAATAACGGTAAATGACATAAAGGATGGTATTCAGGTGATGAAATGTTCTAAAACCGGTACGTAGTAATAATGGTTGCATAACTTGGTAAATTTGTCAAAAATCACTGAATTCTACCTTTGAAATGAGTGAATTGCATGATATACAAAATATGACTCAATAAGTTTATTTCAGAAAATACATGCCTTTGAGGGACATACTTTCACCCAGCTCATGCAAGAATATCTACAATCTGACTTATAAGACACACACAAGCGCCCACTTTCAGAATGTAAAACATTGCAGGTATCTTATTTCTTTCAGTAGGAATTGCCATGGAGATTTCAAAACAGAAAAATATCCTAGATTAAAAACACTGAAGGGTTTAGGTTCAAGCATAGGTTCAAGCAGATTACTTTTCCTTATCATATAAAATGTTAGAATCATCATTATCATACACATGATACCTACAATGGCAATAAATGTTAAGTGTCTTATTCCATTATATCACTTGCTTCTGGTGTCTTGTTCTATTTTGGTTTATTTATTTACTTAGTTTTTTTTTTTTTTAATTAAGTTCTTTTATTTCAATTCCAGCACAGTTGACACACATTTTGTTTTATTTTTAAGTGCATTAATGCAACAATTCTGCGGGTTAAACATTATTATTTCTGTGTTACACATAAAACTAAGCATTTTGAGAAGTGAAGTAACTAGTCCCAAATTGTTAACTTAGGTAGTAAATGGTGGGCCCAACTGAACTCTCTTATTCCTACACTGCTTCCTTACAAATAAGTACACAAACACCAACTGATATGCCAAATACTGGGAAGCTTCCTGTTAATTGACTATTTTTATTCATAATCCAATCAGGTTTCAGTGGAAGTGAGCTCTAAATGTATTAAAAGATAAATTGAAAGGAAAGTGAAACTCATGTCCTGGCTTCCAGTGTATAGGCTTTTAGATACATCACCAAGAGTGAGCACAATGAAACATGACAGATTTCTAACTAACAACCTGTACTACATAAAATATTTAGTAAATACCCATTCATGTGAATATCTTCCACATACAAGATATTTTCCTTTAAAACAGATTAATTTTTCCGATGCTGGTATGCTTACAAAGGGGTTTTGTGAAACCCTAGTGAGTCACATTCATTGTTCAAATTAGGTAAGAAGCCACGTGTTCAGGGAAGTGGGTCTGTCAGTGTTACTGAAGAGTAATCTGACTGTTTTTCCCAAAGTGTGGGATATTCCAAGTATGATTCCACACACGGAGATCACTAAGTGACATCAAATCACAGTTTGCTGATTATCTTTCACCTCTTCTGATTACGTCACATAAGAAGTACCAGTTGGAAATGAGTGTATATTGATCAAATTTACAGAAGGCCTTAGGGTCAGTCTTTGGAAAGCAGCTGTATTCAGCTGGCGTTTAATAACATGTTTTGTTGTTACTTCATTTATGCTATATTGACCTTGTAATTTATGGCATGTGGTGCTGGTTTTCAACTAACAATAATGATATGCATATCCTTTTACAAGAAAATTGATAAAACAGTGAATAAATTTAAAGAAAAATATTAGAACTAGTACAGATGTTATACGGATATTGCTAAAATCATGACGGTACTATGTGAATGACAGAAGTTTGAGATGTACTCTAAGGTGATGGTTATCAAATCCGGTCACACCATCATAATATCTAAGAATTGCATCAAAAAATAGGAATGTTAAGAGTCACCATAGTTAAACAGCCGTTCGGGTCATTGGAGGGCTGGCTCTCTCCTGGCTTAAGAGAATCATTTAGGGTGCTGAAAACAGATAACCAGTTGACCACCTATACATTCAGGGCTTGCCTTGGGCAAACTCCTGGGAGACAGTTTTTGCTTTTCCAACTCCACATGCCCTGAAGCTACCACTTGGTTTCTTCACTTTCCTCCATCAAACTCTACCTGTGGAGCCTTTATTCACACTGTGATACAAAGGCTCTATAACTGTGTAGTTTGCTACTGAACTCCCCAGTGTTTGATTTTTCACATGGATCAAAGGATAAAGGTGCAGGAAAGTTCTTTTTAGATTGTTCTAAAATTTCAGGCCCATTTCAGGAGGTAGGAAATAATATATTTTACACATTAATTGTATACCTCAGAAAATAAAATATCCTTCACAGTAGATTAAGACCTGCCCTGCCGAGTCAGAAGTAACATGTTGCTTTCAATAATGCCATGAGGATGATTTTTTTTCATTTCATGTATGAGAAAACTGAGGCACATCACTTCAAATGAGCACTTCTGACCCCACATTATGACACCCTATAGCCTGGCTAGTATTACCCAAGTTATGAGTTGAGAACCTTGCATATAATAATTACTTGGGGATTTGTTTGAAATTCAGATTCCTACACATCCTCCACCCTTTTAAATAGCAGTGAGAGCCAATGGGGTCTGAGTATCAGAAGCTTGTGACACCTCTTTGGGTCATTCTTATGCAAATGAATGTTTGAGAATCTCTAGGGACTATAATGTTCCCCTCCTTTCAAGTACACTTTTTATAACTCAGGTCAGTAATGCTCAAAGCTGTATTGCTACTCAGATGATAAAAATTAAAATATGTCTGGTTTTTCTGTCTTCTAAATTTTAGACTTAAAAACATTTTTTTATTTCTACAGACTTGCAGTTTGTTTAGTGATCTTAATTCAGTCACCAAAACAAATACAAAAATAAACAAAATGGTAGAAGAGGAGTAAAAGGATTGAGGGCAAAATGAACAGAGTATGTGGGAAGGTGTCTGGGGTACCTTGGACAGTAGTTATCTTACAGGATTCTTGAACAGAATGTGTAAAGTCATTGACTTCTACAAACTTCTGTCTTTGCTCTTGAACACTGTGTGGTAAGTGCATAGTTTTTTTGTTGCTGAACAATTAATGTTCTTTTGGTGACGCCCACATGGTCATTCTTAACCTTATCTTCCCAGCTATTCCAAAATGCATCTTCTTTAACAGCTGATGCCACCTGGAGAGCTTTGGAAAGAACATTCCGCTTTTAATCTGATTTTACACATTCTATACTTCATTTTTATGCCCTCAAAGTGAGAAGTTTAATACAAGATATTATACTTTAATTTGTTTTCATTTCTGAACAGAAATAATAGAGAAAAGAATGGTTAGGAACTATGATATCTGTTGTTTTTTACAGGTGACATAAATTGATAAAATACAAATTCTTTTAGGTCAATGAAAATGTCCTTTCTCACAAAATTCAGTTTGGTCAAGGAGTCTGTGGGAACACGCCATCTAACTGTAGAAACAAAAAGCCATGCATAGATAAAAGTCTTAAACTTGAACCTTAGAACTTGAAAAATATCATGAGATAATTAAAGAGCAGAAAGTGCCTGGTTTAATAAAAGCTGGTGCATGTGCCTGCAACATCTCTAAATTTAAATAATGTATGTTCCAAATTTCTTTTTCTCAAGTAATCTTTTTTTTTCCTCCCATAGGACAACACATGAAAAGTCTTGTAAATGGATCCATAGCTTCAAAAACACAGGCTGATTTATGAATACAGATGGTTGTTAGCATTGGACTGATGTGTGCAAAACACTGAAAACAACAGGTAGAGTGAGACAAAGCAATGCACTGATATGATGAATTATTACACAGTCCTTGAAATCAGGTTTGTGAAAGCTACTTAGTGATATGAAAAGTTGTTCACGATATAACATTAACAAGAAAAGGCAAGACATAAAAAACATGTGATTCTAATACTTTATATATATACATATCTGTATTTAGATATATCTGTATGTTTAAGTGTCTACATATTACATATTTACACATTATATATTTCAAGAACTCTCTGGGTTATTTAATTTTGAAATATCCATCCTACCTTCTTATATTCTTCTATATTCTAAACTGTATACAAAATGTTATAATTTAAAATATGATGTTAATAATATTTAAATTAAAATTTAATAACACTTTATACTGTTATAATTTTTAAATGCTATTAAGAAAGTTCACTTTAAAGTCAAATTTTAGGGCTTAATATTGGAGCTTCAGTAATATTAGGACTTAATATCAAAATTAAAGATTATGTTTGTAGAATGCCTGTCAGAATTTCTTTCCATATTTTAATACATATGGAGATGAAAGCTAAATCTTGTTGACTCTTTAGTGAAGTATAAGCATTATGAGAATACACAGGGGAACATATTTACTCATTCTCACTCTTTTCATGTATTTCACAATGAAAAATTTCTGTACTTTGCTTTATATCCTACTATCTATTGAAAACATTATACACAATCTGTGTTTTTAAACTTATATCATATTAAAATCATTTTAATAGTGAGCATTGGTGAAACTAACTTGAACCAGCAAATGTTCCAAAGCAGTCTGTCTTCACATTTGAAAAACTGAAACATGAGCTAGCTAGGACTTGGCCATGAGAAATTTCAAATTCAGACAATTTATTGAAAAGGCAGATAGGGTAGAATACTCTACTTGGACATGTTCTGAAAAGAATCTTACTCTCCTTGGGAAATTATGGATTATTTATTCCTCTACCAGTGGAGTCAATAATTACATTTTACCACAAATATGTACCTCTCTTCTTTATATTTCCGTGTTTATGGATCTGGAAGTTCTTTTTTTTTTTTTTTTTTTTTTTTTTTTTTTAATCAGCAGAATCCAGTAATTCGCATTTGTGCCTCCCTATGACTGCAGGACTCGAGCTTGACAATTTATTTATCAAAACAAGGATATTTAGATTGCCAGAGTGTGATATTGTGATGAAAAAGAGAAATATACATATATACATTTTTTTTGGTTCTTGGCCAGAACTCCTAAAACCTTTGTAATTCCCTAATGGTACAAAGTAATAGAAACATCTTTTGTTATAATATTTGGTTTTTATCCCTAATTCCTGAAGTAGTTCTATCGAAGAAGATGAAAGAAAAGTCTTCCTTATTCATAAGTAGCCTTTTTCGGGCCACTGGGGTGGCTCAGTCCATTGAGCGTCTGACTCTTGATTTCAGCTCAGATCATGATCTCACAGTTGGAGTCCTGCATGGGGCTCACTGCTGTCAGCACACAGCCAGCTTCACATCCTCTGTCCCTCTCTTTTTCTGCTCCTCCTACATGTATGCTCTCTCTCAAAAATAAACATTAAAAAAATAAAATAACAAGGTCCTTTCAACCACACTGGAGTTTATGTTAATGAGGTCACTTTTGGGAAGCCCCTAAGACGGGTAGGGCTGGTTGCCAGAGGAAGCAACCTTGTAATTAGGGTGTTGGAACTTTCACTCCTCAATCTCTGGGGAGGGAAGAGGGAACTAGACATTCAGTTCAATCCCCAATGGCCAAAGATTTAATCAGTCATGACTATGCAATGAAACCTCCATAAAAATTTCCTAACTAAGAGGTTCGGAAAGCTTGTGGGCTAAGTGAACACATCCTTGTGCTGGGAGGGAGGCAGCATGCCTGACAAAGCCACGGAAACTCTGCACCCTTTACCATACTGCCCTATGCATCTGTTCCTAAACAGATCTATTCCATCTGGCTGTTCCTAAATTGTATCCTTTTATAATAAACTGGTAATCCAGTAAATAAACTGTTACCCTGAGTTGTGCGAGCTCTTCCAGCAAATTATGAAGTCCAAGGAATCTCCAGTTTAGAGCTGGTTGATTAGAAGTACAGGTGCCAACCTGGCACTTGTGATTGGCATTTGAAATGGGAGTGGGGAGACGGCAGCCTTGTGAAACTGAGCCCTTAACCTGTGGAGTCTGCAATAACTGGACAGCTAATATCAGAACTTAATTAAATTGTAAGACACCTTGTGGGTGTTCACCAAGAATTAGAGAATTTCTTGCTGTGGAAAGCCTATACATTTGGTGTCAGAGTGCTCTGTAAGCAGAGTAAAAGTAAATAAATAAATAAAAATTTTAAAAATCCCTTGTTTTCCTTTATAGAGTGGGCATTTTTTAACATGTAAAGAAAATTATTCCATTTACTTGTTAAAAATATTTCAATGGATTTCCATTTCACTTGAAAAAGAAATTAAATTCCTTCTCATAATCTATTGGACTACAAAGATCCATCTCTTCCAGCTCATCTCCAAAAATTGTACTTGTCACTCACTGTACTCTAGCCACAATATCCTTCTTTATGGTCTAAGCTAAGCTATGCTCATCTCAAGGCCTTTGTACTTGACATTCTACCTACAGTGTGCCTCTACCATATCTCAGATATGGCAAGCTTCTTTTTTTTTAATATGAAATTTATTGTCAAACTGGTTTCCATACAATACCCAGTGCTCATCCCAACAGATGCTCTCCTCAGTGAGATATGGCAAACTTCTTCCTGTCATTCAAGTTAAACCTAAAAGTTATATTCCCAGGAAGGAGATGTGTGTTTCCACCACTTCACTCAACGTACTAGCAGCTCAACTTTAACATTCTTTGAAATTATTTACATATTGACTGCTTACTGTTCATCTCCCTACCACTAGTGATACAAACCCAGAAGAGAATTGACTTTGTCTTTTGTACATAGAACAGGGTCTAAGACATACTAAATTCTCCAAAATTATTTGTTGAATGAATGAATGAGATGGACTGTCAGATTGACAAAGGTAACTGTCAATAATTTGTCTCATCCCTATAACATTCATGTAACTCCTTCCATCAAGAAGTAGAACCAATTTTTAATCTCTTTTGATCTGAACTGGCCTTATGATTTACTTTTGACCAGTAGTATTCAGTGGATGTGACATCGTGCCAGTTCTGGGCCTCACCCTTCAAGGGCCCTGATAGCTTCCACTCTTATTGTCTTTTAGTCCTGGGCTACTGTGTAAAAGGTTCTAATAATTGGTCAAAGAGAGAAGCTCTGTAGGATGCATGACTGCAAAGAGAAAGAGAAGCTCAACTCACCATCAGCCATTTCAGCCAGCCCAACCTAGACACCACACTTGGATACTGCACCTACAGGAGGTCATGGCAACTGTTACCGTGCCTCTGCCAACACTCCCCACATGAAGAATCTGAAAGGTTGCTACTGTTTTAAACCAAAAAGTTGGGACTGGTTTGCTATACCTGAAACAGTCACTGGATCCAGAGATTGGGTGCAGATGCAACAAAACTCTAATTGTATGGCGTTGGCTTTGCCCAGGCAGTGTCTGGACAGTTTCAAGGGGACTATTAGATGATTGGAACTTGAAATGAGAAAATTGCTCTTAGAAGCTAAAGAAAAATAAAAGCTTATTAAGCAGTGGTAGAAAAATTTGTAAGACACGGAATATAGAATATAGAAACTCAAAATATAGAAAATGTTCCTGATGAAGCTAATTAGAAACTGTTGAACTCTGAAGGAGAATTTGAAGAAACTATAGTGGCCCTAGGATAGTGTCTCTGGCTGGTAAAATAGTATTAAAGTAAGAAACAGCCACAGAGCAAAGATAAAATCCAGAGTGCTGCCATAATAACATGACCTGAAGGTAAAGACCCACTGATGGTGTGAATGTAAGACTCCTGGTTAGAACTTCTCTGAAAGACTTAGGGTAGCACCTTACAGATTCTCTCACCAATACAAAAGGATTTAGAAAGAATCTTAAGATTGTTCCATAGCACTCTGACTCACAGACGCAATATTGCAGGACCTAACACAAATGCACTTATGGGTGTGACTTTGTTTCAGTGAGAAGATTATAATTGGACACTTCCAAGGTTTTTAAAGGAACTATGGCAACTTGGAATAAAAGGGACAGTATCAGTTCAAAAGGAAAAGAGGCTTTGAGACCCCAACTTTTTATGGGCAGGAAGCAGGCTAAGAAACCATTTAATTAGAAAAATGAGCCATTTCTTGTTAGGGTTGGGGTGAAGAAAAAAAATAAAAGAAGTCTCATGGAGCAGAACCAGGGGTCTAGAAGGCAGCCCAAAGAATAGAGAGGAGCCGAATGTTAGAGAACCAAACCCTAACTGAGGCCCATTTCCCACCCACCCCCCCCCCCCAGAGGAGGGGCCCTGACAGCATGTGTCCAGCAGGATTTCAGAACTGCTATGGATGAGAATCTGCTCACAGTCCTCACAGAGTAAACAGATACCATATCTGCTATTAAAAATGAGAAAACTAGGGGCGCCTCAGTGGCTCAGTCCATTGAGCATCCAACTTTGGCTCAGGTCATGATCTTGCGGTTTGTGAGTTTGAGCCCCACGTTGGGCTCTGTACTGATGGCTCGGAGCCTTGAGCCTGCTTAGGATTCTGTGTTTCCCTCTCTCTCTCTCTCTCTCTCTCTGGCCCTACCCTGCTTGTGCTCTGTCTCTTTCTGTCTCTCAAAAACAAATAAACATTTAAAAAGTATTTAAAAAATGAAAAAAAACCTAGATCATATGAAACAACTGTTTTTAAGATACTGGACAATCGTACAAAAATGTGACCCTTGAGAGCATGGAATCAAATGAGGTAAGTGTTACAATTACTCGAGCCTTGCACATTGTCATTTACCAGAGCCTGGGACAGGGATGGGAACCCTAAATAGAAAACAGCAGTCTCACTGAGCTAAGAAGACAGAGAATACAGTTTGGAGGGCTTGAAGCAGCTGGCATTTGTGATGTAGACTACTAGAGAGGAGGGAGCTTTGCACAAAATGACTTCTTGAAATCTACATACAGGTCTTCTGTCTTCATCTGAACACCAACATGAGCCTGCAGAAAGTAACACGCTATAGGGCTAAACACAGAACAACTACCAGGGAAAGAACAACTATCAAGGATAACAGGTATAAGAGAAAAATTTTTAAAAAGAGAGAAAATCAACGACACTAAAACTGGTTCTTTTTAAGGTTTAACGAAATTGATAACATCTACAGAGACTGAATAAGAGAAAAAGATGTAACAAATTGCTGATATCAGAAGTAAAAGAGAACACTTTACTAAAAAGCCTACAGACATTATTAAAAGAGGAATATTATAAACAGCTTCATGACAATAAATTTGAAGTTATATGGAATGGGAAAATGTCATGAAAGAGACAAATCACCAAAACTGGCACAAGAATTAGAAAAGTCATCTCTCTCTCTCTCTCTTTTTTTTTTTTTTTTTACATTTACTTATCTTTGAGAGACAGAGTGAGACAGTGCACGAGTGAGGGGAGGGGCAGAGAGAGAAAGAGACACAGAATCCAAAGCAGGCTCCAGGCTCTGAGCTGTCAGCAGAGTCCGACGTGGGGCTGGAACCCACAAGCTGTGAGATCATTACCTGAACTGAAGTCAGGGGCTCAAATGACTGAGCCACCCAGGTGCCCCCATCTCTTTTTTTTTTAATTTTTTAATGTTTATTTATTTTTGAGAGGCAGAGTATGAGCAGGGGTGGGGGGAGGGGAGAGGGGTGGGAGGGGCAGAGAGAGAGAGATATGAAATCTGAAGCAGACTCCAGGCTTTGAGCTGTCAGCACAAAGCCTGACACAGGCCTCGAATTCACAAACTGTGACATCATGACCTGAGCCAAAGTTGGACGCTTAATTGACTGAGCCATCCAGTCACCCCAAGAAAAGCCATCTCTAAAAACTTCCCCACAAAGACAATGTCAGGACTAGATGACATCACTGGTAAATTTTACCAAATATTTATGGAGGGAATAATACAAAACACACATACTCTTTCAGAAAATAGAGGTAGGGGGGACACTTTCCAACTAATATGGGGACCAGAATTTCTCTGATAACAAAACTAGTCAAAGATACTATAAGAAATCTACAGGTCAATACCCTTGATGAATATAGATCCTCAAATCCTTAACAAATTATTTGCAAGTCAGATACAGCAATATATAAAAAGGGTAATGCATCATAACCAAATGTGGCTTATCCTAGCAATGTAAAGTTGGTTTAACATTCAAAAATAGATTAATGTAATTCAGGACATTAACATAACAAAAGGGTAGAATCAGATAATTTCTGTAATAAATGGATTTTATAAAATATGATCCTCATTTGTTATTAAAATTGTAGCCAAAGTGGAAATAAAAGGACATTTTCTAACTTCATAAAGGTCATCAGGAAAAAACCTATAGCTACCATCACACATAGTAGTGAAAGACTGAAAACTTCCGTCTACATACAAAAAGAGTATGTATACCTACTATTATGGTAGATGAATTCTTAGCAAGTACAAGCAGGTGAGAAAAAGAAATACAAGGCCTACATATTGCAAACGAAGAAATAAAACTCTCATTATGTACAGTCAATAAGATTATGTATGTAGAAAATCCTAAGCAATCTACAAAAATCCTGCTAGCACTAATAAATGAACTTGCCAAGTTGGTAGGACAAAAATCTATACATAAAAAAATCAATTGTATTTGGATAATCTAGCAGTGAGCAATTATAAAATTAAATATTAAAAACAATACTATTTACAGGAGCATCTATAAATAGCAAATACTTGAGGATAAATTTAACAAAATGGAGCAAGATCTTACATCAAAAAATACAAAATGTTGCTGAAATACAAAAAGTCCTAATGAAATGGAGAGATAGGCCATTTTTATGGATTAGAAGATTTCATAGTTTTAAGATGTCAATTTTCTCCCAGTTGATTTCTGGATTCAATAAAATTTCAGTCAAAATCCTAACATACTTTTTTTTGTAGACATTGACAAGCATATGCTAAATTTCTTTATCTTTTTAAAATGAAGATGTAAATGACCTAGAATAGGCAAAACAAATTTGAAAAAGAACAAAATTAGGGGATTTGCTCCACTTGATTTCAAGATTTTGTTAAATTTTAATCTTTATTCTTGAGATAGAGAGAGAGCGAGAGCGAGAGCGAGAGAGAGAGAGAGAGAGCACTGGCAGGGGAGAGGCTGAGAGAGAGGGAGACATGGAATCCCAAGCAGGCTCCAGGCTCCGAGCTGTCATTACAGAGCCCAATGAGGGGCTCAAACTCACGAACCATGAGATCATGACCTGAGCCAAAGTCAGACGCTTAATGGACTGAGCCACCCAGGTATCCCTCAAGACTTTAAAGCTATAGTGATTTTCTCTCAAAATAGCCTCCTACAAATCCTTCCTTCTCTGTATGTGCTTACCCCTCTTTCCATCAAGTGGTGTTTATTTTCCTTCTCCTCAAATGTAGGCTGGCCTGTTTTGTGACTTGCTTTGACCAAGAGACTACACCAGAAGTCACACTGTGCCATATGGACCCAGCCCTTGTGAGGCTTACAAACTGCCATTTTTATTTTCTTGGAACCCTGAGGTATCATGTCAATAGGTCTGACTAATCGGCTACAGGTAAAGGCCATACATATAAAGAGCAGCTCTAATAATAGATGTGAGATTTACAGAGAGAGATAGAGGGAGAGAGAAAGGCCCAAGTGGACTTCAGCCATGTTAGCCATGTCAGACAAGGCTCTGCACATCTGAGTAGAACCATCTTGTATCCTTCAGACCTAACTGATCTCCATGAATCAACATCATGTGCAGGAGAAATGAGCACATCCTGGCCAACTCCTGCCCAAAGTACAGAACCATGAGCAATAACCAGTTGTTATTACTTAAGTCACAAAGTTTGGGGGTGGTTTGTTATACAAGTGTAGAAACCGGAAACACTGAATGACTGAGCAAATGAATGACATCTCCTTTTCCTCCTAGGATGCTAGCAACATTACCGTATTGTGCTAACATTGAAACCCTCTATGCAATTCTCTTCTATAGCTTTTCTAGTTGACAGGTAGCTTCCATAATTACTCTTTAGAAGTTAAAAGTTAAGGACATTTTTATGCAGCATGATATCAACAGGTAATTAAAAGACCGATCAGGTTAAATTTCTGATTGTAAAACGGTGCTTACTGGAATCACAATATTAAAAAAAAAGTCATTATCCCACAAAATCAATGTTCATCTTTTGTCACATTTTCATCAGTCTGTTTATGCATTAGTGCATTTTATACAAAAAATACTTTTTATGAGTGAGATAATATTTTACATAAAGATTGCACAATATTTCACTGTCAGCTCAGCTATTAACCTGATTTGGAGATAATTGCTCACAGAGCCTATTACAGGTATCCTAAAATTTATAAAATATCCTTCCATTCTTTCTTATTAGTGAGAATCTTGTTATAAGAACCAAAAGCATAAATGCCTATAGCAAAATAATTTTTAGTAAATATACTTTTCTATAATGTCATCTGTGTTTTTTGGCCATATATAAGAAAAAGCCATTGAAATTTATCAATGTCACATGAAGTTTATGGTAAAAGGTTTTATTTATCCCATTATATGATATTTTATTATGAGGATCCCACTGACAAATTTCTTTTAATTTTGAAGCTAAAAAATTACATTTCTTCTAGATAAACCATTGTGTATATCCTGTGAATAGACTTGAATTTGCAACTATTATTTAGTGTTGTTTTTCAAAGTATAGAATAAGACATTGGGCACCCCTGCCAAAAGTGTATCTGTATTCTTGAAATTTGTTCTCTGATTCTGGTTTTGAATTCATTTATTTGTCTCCACATTTAATTTTTATCTCTCAGAGATAATTTATGAATGTCTATAAACTGTAATACTTCTGTAAACAGGTAGGATTTTAATCAATTAATTGATCCTGTCTTATTTTTCCATTTATCATTTCCACTTATTATTTTATAATTAGCATTTTTCTAAAACTTTCATAATTGTATAACATTTTGTTATATTAATGCAGTATTATTTAATTGACCATACTCTACTACTGGAGATAATAGATTGGTGTTCATTTTTTACTATTATAAAAATTGTAATAAGCAACTTTATACGTGTTTTTGTCCACAGATCTGATTTTTTTCTAAGACTAGAATATCTTGCTAAAACGGTCTTGAAATATATCATCAAATTTCTTTAGAAAGACTACAACAATTTGCTCTCTCGCCATCAGAGTGCCTACCTTAACATACCTTGCCAGTACTGAGTATTATCACTGTTCAAGATTTTGTTAATGTGATTAGTGGGAGGACATTAAATGATTTAATGTGCATTTCTTGGATTATTAGCAAAAGCCCATATTTCCAATAATGCTTCCTTTGTCTCATATCATGTATTCAAGTGTCTTCTTGTCTACCTGTTCTGTAGATCTGGCTCTATCCATGTGCTAATTCTATGATTTCAAAGAAATAATAGTATGCAATTGTCAGTTTTCAAATAATATGACTGTTCTTATCCACAAAGTCTAATACTGAGAACCTCCCCTGAGGAAATTATCAAAATATAGACAATACTAATGTGAATGTATACCCCCTACAACACTATTTATAATATAAATATAAGTGATATAAGTGATAAAAGTGATCATATAAATATCCAAATTGTTGAAATAATTTTGAATAATATACATGTAGAATGAAATATTAGATGTGAAAAATTATGCTTATAGAGGTTGCCAATCATCAAACATTAAGTTAAACTATACTAGAATGTTGGGGATATTTCAAATATCAATATGAAAAATATCAGCTATACTATACTACATTAATAATATTAGGAGAAAAAATATTATTTTCTACTAAATTAAAAAAAGTGAAGAGAAGAAGGTAATTTATAAAATATTATCATAAGTGTTTAATTCTTAGTGGAGTTATGGATGCTTTATATTTTCTTTTCTGGAACTTTCATTATTTCCTGAATTTCATCATGCTATATGTTTCTTGTTTCCTTATAAATCTATTCTAGATTAAGGTGGAGCTATATATTTAAAAATATGATGCTTTCATTATTATTAAAAACAGTTATTGTAACTACATTGCCAATATCCTGATCTCTGCTTATTAATACTTTTAATATCTCTTAGCTGAGAGAATTAGGAAGACACTGAACAGGAGAGACTCCTATTTTAAAAATTCACTTTTCTGATGCAAAAGCTTAATAGAGTGTTAATTTAGTTCCAAAGGAAAAGAATAAATAATGTTTTAAGGGGGACAGAAAGTATGGAAGAGAAAGACATCTAAAGTGTCAAATTTTTGACTCTGTAAATTAATAAAAACAATCGACCCTTGTGTGGCTATAAAATCCATATTCTAGGGCGCCTGGGTGGCGCAGTCGGTTGAGCGTCCGACTTCAGCCAGGTCACGATCTCGCGGTCCGCGAGTTTGAGCCCCGCGTCGGGCTCTGGGCTGATGGCTCAGAGCCTGGAGCCTGCTTCCGATTCTGTGTCTCCCTCTCTCTCTGCCCCTCCCCGTTCATGCTCTGTCTCTCTCTGTCCCAAAAATAAAAATAAAAACGTTGAAAAAAAAAATCCATATTCTAAACTATTACAACATCCATTAAGGTTATATCCTCTCAGCTCACTGCATCTCTTCTGTTTGGTTTGGATTTCTCAGTGAAGGATGATTAGGAAAATCTTGAAAGCTACCTGTCAAATGATGGCTTCTCTCCACAGTCAAAGGCATCCTGGAGCTCCTTAACGAGGTTAGCCTGGCCTGGCAGTCGGAACAGACCCTCTTCCTTCAGCCCCCTTTGTCGGATAAAGTCCACACACTGCTCCACCAACATTGGAGCCAGACGGTTCCCATATCTCTTCTCATAACGGACAGTGTCTTCAAGTTTCTGTCCAAAAATGCCTGGAGGAATAAAGGATTACAATGAATGTGAAGAATCATTTCATTTTGTTACCTGAAAACAAAAAAACAAAACACAAAACAAAACAAAAAAAAAACCCAAAAAACAAAAAAAAACCTCAATGTTAAGGAAAAACAAAGATTGAAATGCTGGCAAGCATGTAACAATTGGTACTTCACATTTTTACAGAATCAAATCCATTATATACAATTCTCCAAATGGAAAGGATTTGTCATATGCTGTTCTTTCCCCCTATATTCCATATTTAACCCCCAAACCAAATAGAAATATAAAGTTGGAGATATCCCCTTGGATGTAAGAAACACTGCAATAAATATAACTTTAGTTTTGGGTTTTCTTTTCTTTTTCTTCTATTTTGGGAAAGGAATTGTATTGAAAAGCAGAAATATTCTGCAGAGAATAGTCAAATTCTACTGTTGTTACAGTTGTAACTTTACATCCAATTTTCATTTAATTTAAATATTATTCATTTCTTTATTCACCTTTTGTTTTCAATCAAGTGATGATGCCATGATTATAATCAAGATGATAAAACCAGGAAAAAATGCCCAGAATTTGCATCCACATAAAATATTTCAGGCATTATTTGCCTTTTAAAACCTTAAACTGTTAATTTATTTGAAAGGGAAAAATCTAAACTATGAAGCAGTGCATACCGGAAGTGAGGAGGTGGGATCATGGTGGTTTACCCTAACAGATAGGAAGGAATATTTCATCACACATTGTCTAGAACTGCCAACACATGGTGGTAATAAAAAGCAGGCCAATTTTGATCAATTTTATTACTGATTTTAAAATAACTACAAGGGATGAATTCCTTGCTGCATGCATTTGGAGCTGAACATCCATGATTTACCCTTGCTGCCCCACTGATTAAGAAACAATTCCTCTAGCTATTTGTAGTTGGTGTGATCACTTCAGGATTGAGTCATGGAGTTGGAGAGCTGTTCGTGCAGGCCCTCAGGACCCACAGTCCCAATGGAGTCACTGTTGTGTGTTCCAAGGCATCTGGAAGTGGTGTTCCTACTGATGATGAACAGGTGACTGGGCTGGAAATGGGAGGCCATGATGGTTGCATGGAGGGGACTGGACCCATAAAATATACTAGCCCCAAAGACCGTGTTGGGCACCAAGGAAGACCCTAATATTGTTCCTTCTGTCACCAATAAGCAAATAGTGGGCTGTATGTGCGAAGAGGACAACAGTGCTATCATCTGGGTCAAGTTGCACAAAGGTGAGACCCAGTGATGCCCTAGCTCTGGACTCCATTATAAGCTGGTGTTCTACCAGTTAGCCCACTGAGCCTTTCTTTACACTAATTTACTCAAAATGTGCTGTAAACTTTTCTTCTTTCCAAAAAAGAATGACATTGTATTGGTTCTTCTCAAAAGAGAAAGGGAGGGAAAGAGAAAGAGAAAGAGAGAGAAAGAGAAAGAGAAAGAAAGAGAAAGAGAAAAAGAGAAAGAAAGAGAAAGAGAAAAAGAAAAAGA
Source organism: Leopardus geoffroyi (assembly GCF_018350155.1). Classification (NCBI taxonomy): domain Eukaryota; kingdom Metazoa; phylum Chordata; class Mammalia; order Carnivora; family Felidae; genus Leopardus; species Leopardus geoffroyi. The sequence goes on from NC_059327.1 coordinate 134,777,550, forward strand.
GAAAGAGAAAGAGAAAGAGAAAGAAAAACAATGCCTCTAAAATATATTAATATAAGGTGGTAGCTTGGCAAAAATGATCAACCTATGAAAAAAAAATGTAGGAAAAGCCAAAGCAAATGTCACTCCAATGTTCCCAGATGGGATGAATATCACTAAATAGTTTTAATGGTCTACTGATTTCATAAAAGGGAAAGAAAAATTAGTGTTGCATGTTGAAATTATGTGAGACTCCAGAACACTTGGAGAATTATTTTGAAAACATTAGGCTAACAATTTGACAATAAGAACACATGTTTTACCTCCCTATCTGTAAAATAATTTATGTATTGATTCAGCAGTGCAAAACCATCACATGCCAAGCAATAAATGCTGCTACCAAAGAGAATATTTTCAGCCCTGCTAGAAACAATAACACAACAACAAACCAAACTATTCAACACCTGATATCAGATCTAGCATTAATGGAATTAATTTCCTTTTAGGAAAAAAGGTTGACTGAACTAATATTAAAATTCAAATACATTGAAAGCAAAATTAGAAAATGGCATCTTCTAAGGGCAGGAAAATTAATGTAGGTAACGGTTCTATCTAGTCGACTGCGGACTTTCGAACAAAAAGCTTCTCAATGGTGTGTCAAACATTGTTTGCTAACTCAACAGACATTCATACCCCCATTTTCTCTTGTCATTTCCATTTTAGGGGATGGAAAATTAAATACCTCTCCCACTTTTTAAGAAGCCTTCTAGAGTCTCTAGGAAGGCTTTGTTGTTGTTTTTGTTGTTGCTGCTGTTGTCTGATGAAAGAGGAAGACAGCTGGAATTGCCAATCACTCCTTTTTCCTATCATGAACTTGGACATGCTCTTTACTAATCTAAGAGTCATCTTTTGATCATTAGATAATCATTCATGAGGGAAAGGTTGAAAGATTCAGAGACAAGAGGGATGAAATCAAACGACTGACCCAAAAACAGAAGCATCTTCTTTATGATTTTTTTAATGTGAGAAAAATGCATGTTTAATCACTGTTAGCTGAGTTTTCTGTTACTTACATCATTGTGAATTCTAGCTCATGAAGTGATAATAATGATTTTGAAGGTATTTTAGCATTTTAATAACAAAGTTTGAAGACTGGCTATGAGATTGGTTATGAACGGAGAATACTGACTCTTTTTCTGTGGAGTTCTTTGATGCTTATTTGGCTGGGAAGTTTGGATTTTATTCTGCCAAAATTCAGAAAATAGCCTTTTAAAGGCACTAAAAGTTCAGTTTTAAAAATAACAATGTTGACATCTGGGAATACATCTTATGCATCTGTAGTTTTTCACTCATTGTTTTAAATTGATAAATATATTATCTAAAGTTTCTCTCTAAATCCAGCAGAAAATCTACTTAAGATGTTACAATTCAACATCTATGTGTGCTACAAATGAGAACCAAACTTCCAATATTTTGTTTCATACAGTAATAAAAAACAGTCAACACTCTCTTCTTAAAATTTTCAGGGTTTATTTTTTCCCTAACAACTTAGGAACGAGATAAAGCAGTAAGCTTTGCTTTATAGCTATTCTCTCTTTCTTTCTTTCTTTCTTTCTTTCTTTCTTTCTTTCTTTCTTTCTTTCTTTCTTTCTTCTTTCTTTCTTTCTTTCTTTCTTTCTTTCTTTCTTTCTTTCTTTCTTTCTTTCTTTCTTTCTTTTTTTCTCTTTCTTTGTTTCCTTCCTTCTTTCCTTCCTTCCTTCCTTCCTTCCTTCCTTCCTTCCTTCCTTCCTTTCCTTTCCTTTCCTTCTGTTCTTTTTCTCTTTCTCCCTCCCTTTCCCTCTCTCTTTCTCTCTCTCTCTCTTTTTTTAATACATACAGCCTTGCATTTGTGGTAAGCATATACTTAAGAAGTATAGCAAGAAACTTAATGCCAAAAGCCCTAACATCTTTCCATTTATTTAGTACTTATTACATACTAAGTCTTTGACATATATTCTCTTATTTTAATAGTAAGTATGTAAGGTAACTATTTTATACATGAGGAAATTGGGGATTAAACAAATAGCCCAAGGTTAGTTACACAACACCAAGTGTCAGAATGAAAGTCCATATTCAGATTTATTCAGCCTTAAACCTTCACTCATTCCCGAATACTAGTCTTCTTCCTCTTTATTTAATCACAATTATCATATGTCTTCATTTTCTAGTAATTTAAAATATTAGTAAATTCTAAAAATGAATAAAATAGAGTACCTTTTCTGTGCCATAGAGAGTTCTAACAGCTAAGATGTACTTATGTATTCCAGGCATGGGTACAAGTGGTTTACCAGTATTTCTCTCATTTAAAAAGCTCACAGCACTCTGAGGTGGGCACCACTATTTTACCAAGGAAAGGACTGAAGCACAGAAAGGTTAAGTAATTTGCTGAATGTTACATAGCTAGTAAAAAATTATGGAACCAAGATTTCTTCAAGGCTGTTGGATTTCAGATCCATTCTGTATCTATTACACAATATTGCACTGTGTGTATAATAGCTGAAAAATGAGTTATTGAGGAAAAATCTTGCTATTTACCAGCTTTCTGACCTAAATTTCTGTCATCACACGAGGAGGAGTGATTTCTGCTGAGAAAAATGCAAATTTTGAAGAAGGTCAGGAAAAAAAAATGGAGGAGAAAACTCCGAACATCTTGTGCGTTCTGTCCAAGGAAATTATTTCCTCTATGTAGAGATCTAAGACTATTTAGCAATATAATATGCAAAATAGTTAAAGCATATAGATGATAGATACATATACCCAGAGATTTCTGTGGAAAAATAATCATTTTCCGCTGTAAATCTGGTGTTGCAAAGAATTAGGAAATGGTTATAATAGACATATGCTTCCCATTTTGTGGCATTGAAAATAGAATGTCCCAAACATCTGTCTTACAATGGTAGATGTAAATCAATGTTGTCTATGAGCATGTTGTTTTGTGTGGAAAGTTAGAGAACATTTTTTAAGCTGTTTTGTTTAAGACTTTTATTGAAGAAACAGCGAAACTTCAAATTTTAAGATTAACAAGACAGCACAAAGGTCACAAGACTATCTCCAACTAGCAGCACGGGGAAAAGGACACATTGACTAGTAGATGATTAACAGGAATATACCTTGTTTTTTGAGTCATGCAAACAGTTCTAGCTATGTTCATTTAAATTCCTAAGAAGGTTTTGCAGTCCCTAACAAAACCATCCCTGGAATTTCTGGGTGATAAAGGCACATCATGTGTACTTCTCTTGGAAATACATTGATGGTGTCATGAAGCATCACCAAGGAGGTGACTTTTCACTGGACTGAGAAAGTAAATTACACAGGTGATTTTATTACACCTGTGAGAAGCTGCTCCAACTGGAGAGAGAAAGAGAGAGAGGAGAAGGAGAGAAAGAGAGACAGACAGAGAGAGAGAGATATCTAAATCTCCTTCAGGATGTGTGAGGTTCCTCCTTTATGTGTGATATATATACTCTTTATCTAGAGGCAGCTTGTGAAGTTACTGAGTGTGATAAGGTAAATATATTCAAATTCCACTCATATTAAAAATGAATAAGCAAAAACAAGGCCAAACCTTCTTGGACCTTCTGTACCTTGCAATAATTTATTATTTTTGCTCCTTGATTCCAAGTTGTAACTCTGGCTCCATTTCGTCACTTTCTATCTTTTTGCCAACCTATTGCAATTTGGACTCTGACATTGTCATTCTACTAAAAGAGCTTTTTATATAGTCACCAACAACTTTCTAGTTGCCAAAGTACTGAAAGCCAGATTTATTTTTTATATTACTTTATGCCTCACTTCCTTTAAAATGGTCAATGCCACTCTTCTCTTATTCTTCTCATGTGTTACATAACTCTTGCCTTCCAGAATACTCTTACCAATCTCCTTCTTGACTATGCTATTGCTACACACTTATCATAAATCTATTTGTCCTCTGGGTTCTGTCCTCAGCCCTATTTTTCTCTATTTGATACAACTTCTTTGCTTGACATTTAATCTCACTGTCTATCAATTATTCCCAGATTTGTATCTCAGTTTGGGCTGCTCTTGTGACCCTTAGCATTGGATTTCTAAGTGCCCATGAGATACCTCAACATGGATATCTCAAAACATCCCCAAACTCAGAATTTCTTAAAAAAAAAAGTCACCTTTTCTTGAAAACCTGCTCTATTTCCTATAATCCTGATTTTGGTTATCAGTTCCAGTTATCCCCCCAAACATTTGAAGTTCCATCTGAGAGTCAACCTAGATTCCTCCTTCCTTCCTGATCCCAATTGAATCACCACATGGGTCCCTTCCAAACTCACTGCCACTACTTTAGGCCAGATCTTTAATATTTCTTAATTGAGTTCGAAGAGCAGTGTACTCATTTCAGGCAAGTGCTGCCATGATGATCTTCATAACATTCAAATTGGATCATGACATTTCTTTGCTTTATGTCTTCCCTTGGTGCCCATTGGCCAACCAAACTCTTTTCCATGAAATACCAAGCCTCTACAATCTGAACTCTGCTTCTTTATCCACCATTCAGTCAACAAATGTTTAGGTAGCACCCACTGTGTGACAGACACTGGCCACACCCACCTTCATTTCTACTGCTTGCTCACAAACAACATGCTGGACTATTAGCTGTTTCCTAAATGCAATATAACTTATCATATCTTCAGACATCCTTACAGAAGGTAGATTTTGCCATCATGAGTCAGCCTAGGGAAACTTATTCTGTAAACCTTTCTTTTTTCCCTTCCTTCTCCACTCTGACTACAAAAAGACTCAATATTCTACCAAACATTCACTGGTTATTGTAGATTTGGACCTCCTTGGATTACAAGTTTTCTATCCATGTAAGATTTTTTGATTACTTAGAAGGTATTGGCAACAGACTGAGGTAAACTTTGGCTGTCTTTGTTTCTCAGTTCTGGACTAAATTGAATGACTTTTATTTTGATTTGTCTATATATCATAGTTGAATGTTCACTTTTAAATGAAAATTGTTATACACCTGGTGATACCAAGACTTATTCTGCAGCAGGATTGCAGTAAGCAGAAGGATAAGTAAAAGCAAATTCTCTATATGGCTTAATTATCTCTAGGAAGAAAAGGGTGGAAATCGGAAAAAATCACTGACAGCAGGGAATTTGAGTAATAACTGAAAAGTTGTTTAACTTCTGGCTTTTCATCAGCACACCACAGCTTTTTTGTTTTGTTTTGTTTTGAGGATTTTATAGATATCAGTGCCATAGCCTGAGAATTACTGATGAATGTCATTTTACATTGGAATTATTCACTCATTTCCATCACTGAGCAAGTGTTTTGTTTTAATGCACACATTAATTTCACAGACATTTTTGGAGCCCTCAATCCTTACCCACTTTGGTATTAAGTTCCAGGGACATAAACAAGAGAGTTGTCTGTGTGTCTTAGTGTAGTCAGGCTGCTGTTACAGAACAGTCAGTAGCTTATACACTGTCTGAGTAGTTTTTACACAACAGAAATTTATTTCTCACAGTTCTGGAGGCTGGAAGTCTGAGATCAGACCAGTACAGTTGGGTTCTGGGGACAGCCCTCTTCTGGGTTGCAAACTATCCATTTCTGGTTGCATTCTCAAGTGACAGCATAGGAAGGAGCAAAAGAGCTCTCTGGAGCCCTTTTACCAAGCAAGGCACTGATCCTATTCATAAGAGTTCCACTCTCACGACCAAATCACTTCCTAATACCATCACCTTAGGCATTTGGTTTTCAACACAGGAATTTAGAGGGACACACAACTCTGCCTACTCAACTCCAGAGTCACTTGGTACATGCTCCATAAAATTTTGATATTATGAATTAATGAGCTAAGTTATTTATACACAATCAAAATAAAAGACATCCAATTTAGTCCAGAAGTAAGAAACAAAGAGCCAAAGTTTACTTCGGTCTGTCACCAACACTTTCTAAGTAACCAAAAAATCTTATATGGATAGTAAACTTGTAATCCAAGGAGGTCTGAGTCTATAATAACCAGAGAATGTTTTGTACAATTTTTAAAATTTTTTTAACGTTTATCCATTTTTGAGAGACAGAGCGTTAGTAGGGGAGGGACAGAGAGAGAGGGAGACACAGAATCCAAAGCAGGTTCCAGGCTCTGAGCTGTCAGCATAGAGCCTAATGCGGGGTTCGAACTCACAAATCCTGAGATCATGACCTAAGCTGAAGTCGAATGATTAACCAACTGAGCCACCCAGGTGTCCCATAGAATCATGACTCTTTTTGTAGTCAGAGTGGAGAAGAAGGGGAAAAAGAAAGACTTAGAAAACCTAAGAAGTGTAATAATGTCAGCATAGTGGCCCAGTGGCCTAGATCTCACACCAGTAGGCCAAGACATGCAATTTACATGTATTTTCTTATTTGACCACTCACAAGTATTCTGCAAGGAGACTTCCCTTCTACAAACTGATTCAGAGATGCTAGGTGACCTGAGGACACACATCTAAAAAGTGGCAGGTCTAGGGATACAAACACAGGTCTGTACCATTCTAAAAGTCTTCCTTTTACACTATGTTACATTAATTCAATGTAGTCGTTTTTTTTTTTTTTTTCCCATAGGTATACTGACCACTCTCTTAGGATAATATGGAGAAAATGTCTCAATCTGATTTCTATCTAAATTATTAAATCTGATTTTATATAGTGCAGATGAATCACTGCCATTCCAGATAAGACCATGGTCAGTCTTTTGTTCATGAACTCCTCAGCCTTTATGTACGATTTGTTGTAGTGCTTATCACAGAGTAATTATTTATGTTCCTTTATCTCCAAGGAGTATGTGAACTCATAGATTCAAGGCAACCTTTTTGCCTACTCAACTCCAGAATAACTTGGTACATGCTCCATAAAATTTTGATATTAGGAATTAATGAGCTAACTCATCATAGCACCATTTAAAAATATATAGATTTAGATAGCAGCATTCTCTTGGACAAATCAATTTCCATAAATGAGACTACAATATATACAACATACAATAAACTTCAAAGAAAATGTTGGTTTTATTCATAACCATGACAAAGACAGCCTATTTTAATTCATTATTGCTCATGGACCTGTAGGAAAAAATACAAAATAATACTGTACTTCACCAATTTGCAAGAAACCTTGAATCCTTAATTGAATAGGACTATTGCCATTCTTTACTCTGGGAAGAAGTAAACAAATCTATGTCTATGTCTATGTCTATGTGTAGCTCTATCTCCATCTATCTCTATCTCTATCATCTATTTATCATCTATCTTTTACCACTAATGTGTATAAAGCACTTTAAAAAATATTCACTTATTTATTATTTTGAGAGAAAGAGAGCACAAGCAGGGGAGGGGCAGAGAGAGAGAATCCCAAGCAGGGTCTATGATATCAGCACAGAGCCTGATGCAGGCTCAAACCCACGAACTGTGACATCATGACCTGAGCTGAAATCAAGAGTTGGATGCTTAACTGACTGAGCCACCCAGGCACCCCTAAATGTGTATAAAGCACTTCAAGATGGCTAGGAAGATAAGGCAGTCAGGTGGCAGCATTTAAGAAATATACAGGCTACACAGAAGGCTTGGGTCAATAAAGAAGGCTTGATGAAGAAATAAGACCCAGCAATGTCTAGAAGGAAGTACAAAGTTTGAACAGACAGCAGAGACAGAGAGTGTCATAGCATAATGAAAAAAAAAGCAAAGGCCTGGCACAGGATATATGTTTAGGAAGAAAGAGTGGGACAGTCTGGGGAATTGGGAGTTTATTCTCCAGGGAATAGATGGATGTGGTTATAAGGCCTTGATAATTACATGAAACAGTTAGGAGTTCCTCCTGGGAGCAATAGGGACTCATCAAAATGTTTGAGGGGTGCCTGGGTGCCTTAGTTGGTTAAGTGTCTGACTCTTGTTCTCGGCTCAGGTCATGAATTGGAATTTTCTCTCTGTCTTCTGCTGCTCTCTCTCTCTGAAAATAAATAAATAAACTTAAAAAAAATGTTTGAGTCGTAGGACGATGTTTGAGAGTACTATTTCAGGAATACCAACTGGTCAATGCTTTACAAATAGCCTGTGTGTTGTAGGAATTTGTGAAGAACATTAGGTTGGAAACAAGTGAGGATGGATGCTGTCTTGAAGAGCCACTTCTTAGGTTGAAATAAGTTGTGTGCATGAAGCAATAAAGGCACAGAGAACTCAGGTGATGGAAACATAAAAGGAGCTGGAAGTCTATGAAGAAGGAAGAAGCAACAGTTTCATTACCAGTAACTGGTTACAGTGTAGGGGAAAGCTCTAGATAATTAATGATAACTTATCTCTAAGACAGAGCTACTCAGGAAACCAAACACACAAACAAAAACAAGATATAGAGTTTCCTTCAGTGTGTCCCATGAGCATAACATCCTTAAACTAGCTAGCTGCCCTATTGTGACTAGAAATTAACACTAACATTCAGGAACCAAAGTAGTTGGTAATCAAAGGGTTGCTTATGCTGCTTTGCATATTACACATTAGTCTTACAGAGGTAAAAAAAAAAAATTACATACATAGTTTCAAAATCAATAGGATAAAAATACATTGTAATCATTATCTCTCCAGAACATAAATCCAAAGCACTGCTATCCCCCCAGCATCCTGCCTAATAGATGTTTATCAGTTCCTACATTTTTAAAACCACCGGAAAAGCATTTTCAGTGATCTTTATTAGTACCCAGACAAAGAAATGGAGAGATGAAAAGGACAGTAAGGGACCAAAGGGGTCTGGAAGAGAAAGCAACCTTGAGAATTTAGTTACAGCCTGCCCAGCATGCAGGCTCCACTATCACCAGGCCTCTGGAAACTTTAACTCAACTCCACACTTCATTCAAGGGCATTTCTAAAGCTGCGAGTCTTCTCTGCTGTTGGCCTACCCCTGACAACGGTAAAAAAAATATGCTTTAAATGTGGATCAGGAAAAGCAGACACATCAGCATTCTTTGCTTCTGGGTGCTTTTCCATGAATCATGCACTCCCCCTTTTACTTTCACTGAAATAACTTAAGCTGATGCTCTCCAACAGGCTTGGTTGAGGAACACAGAAACAGGTCCACTTCTCCAACTACTTGAGTGCCCAGGGGATTAAACAAAGCACAAAAGAACACTCTCTTCTTAAGGTAGCATGGTTTAGGGACCCAGGATTGAAAGAAAAGTTCATTCTTTTCCATGCAGGACCTTAAACAAAGATGTAAACCCCTCCCTCCCCCCCCCCCCAAAGTGAGTCACGCCACTGCAGGCTGGAGTGATTAGTGCTGCACACACAGAAGCAGCTTCTCTCCCAGAGCCTCTCTGCATAATTGTCATCCTGCAGCCAGGGAACAAGAGGCTGGTGTGCCGCTGGCTCTGGCTAAAAGGGAAGGAAACTTAAAACGGCTTGATGCTTCCTGTTCCTCCCCTCCTTCTTTATGGTTCTGACAGAAACCAGAATACAGTTTTGTAAATTAGAAATCTGTTAATCCTTGACTCACATGCTAAACATTCCTCAGGTTACTAAGACTTTGCATAGAAAAGGACAATAGTTTAAAATTAACCCACAGGAGATGACAGATAGATAGAACCCACTCCTGTGGGTGCCATTTGCCAGCCCATGGGGATTCTCTTTGCAGGCAATGCCTTCCCTTGTTGGGAAGAGGGCATGATCAGCAGTCTTAGTCAGGATCCTTGAAGATAGGCTACTCCACTATTGGAGAGGAGGTGGAGAAAGGTCAAAAACATCTTGCCATGTGCTTCAAAGATATATTAATTGCCGCCAGAACATCTCATGTTACAATTGAGCAGCAATAGGCTGGAAAAGTAGACTTTCTCTGTGAGTTTGGATAAACTCAATTTAGTTGCTGAGAGCAGGAAGAGCTAGAAAAGGAGAACATGTCCTTAAGCAATTACTCCCTAGCTTTTCTCAGTTTCTATTGTTATCAAATTCTCTGTCAATGATGCAGTCTTAACAGTAACCTTGAAATCTCTATAGATCTATAAAATATGAGACAAGTATCTCTCACTTAATTACCTTTGTGGATGAGAGAGGAATATAAATGAATACCTGAATTCCTTGCTAATAATGTATGATAATGATCATAGGCAGATCTCAAGTGCTCAAAGGGAAGGACTCAGAAAGAACAAGGTTTAATCTTAAAAGTTCCTGCTATATTTTGCTTTATACAAGGGTTTTTTTCTTACTTTGTTTTCTTCTCTCTTTTGTTGGTTAGTAAGTAGAAAGGGTTAATAGGTAGCAGATCAAAGAAAAAAGGGAGAAAGAACTTTAGATGCTACTCATGTCTGCTCCTGATTAAATTATTAGCTTACTATATATGACACTAAATTATAATTACCTATTTCAGTTTAAATAATCACCTCATTTAATTATTCCACTTTTAAAGCAAAAGGTCATTTGAAACTATTTTGATGCAGAAATGTTTTCTAAAAGCATTTTATTTTACCTATGAGTACTCTTTAACTCCCTCTGCACAAATCAATTCTGAAATTCTTAGCCTCTGTTATTGATCAGAAATTGTTAAATATTTTCCCACTTCTTGTACCTGATAGCTCCTATCTTTGGCCTCTCCCAATGCTGCCTTTTGATATATTTGGAAAGTCAAGGTGACTCCTATTTCTAATCAGTGTTAGTCAATATGGTTGAAAGACTCCTGAAAAGGGGTCACTACAGATCATCTGATTATTAAGATTTTCTCAGCAGGGGAGGTGAGGCAAGCACAGGAACCAAAGCAATGTGATGGGAGTAGAGAACAAGGGCCCGAGAGGGACCGATTTCAAGAAGTAACAACATGGCTGCTTGGTTTGGGGCTGAGAACAGCCCATGGTAGCCTTGGCCCCTCCTCTCAGAATGGCCAGGCAGGCTTGCTTGGTTTTCCATCAGTCAAGGTGATCCCTATAGGACTATCATTCTTTAAGCCCCACCTATCTGGCCCATTCACCATCATAAACAGATCAATACGAACCTTGAAAAACAAATATAGACAAGCAGAGACACAGATAAATCACTCCTGTACAGTTCTAAGCTCTTGGTTTTCAAAGTCCCATTTTATCTGAACATAAGCTGACCTTAAAGCACCAGAGAATATTTGTATATTTTTTAAATGGACATTAACAGATCATCTACCTACCTTTCCGAAAACTAAAACACCGTTTGATTCTTCTGTATGTAGTTTTAGGAATGAACGGAGTTGACGCTAAGGCACCTGAGGGGCGTCCCCCAGTATTTCGGTCTTCAGGCATCATACAGGCCCGAAGTTCTGAATCAGTTCCAGGCTTCCTTTAAAACCTGCCTCTGTGTGATACCCCACGGCCACTCCTTCTCATGTTTATTTGTTAGGGCTGAAGTGCTGATTCCTAGAACTTGAAGGCTTTGATCGTCCAGGTCCCAGATCAGGGATAAGTTACCACCTCTCATTTACTTCTCTTTTGGCAAAAACTTCCTTCTCTCTTGCCTAATCCAAAGAGCTTTAAGATTTGGGTGTTTTGCTTTAAGTTTCTGCAGACATTCCAAAATGTCACAGCAAAAAGAACGGCAGCCAGCCGCACCTTCCATTCAAACAGCAGGAATTGTTTTGTTTTGTTTTGTTTTGTTGTTTTTGTTTTTTGTTTTTTGTTTTTTATTTTTTTTTATTAAGAACCGTCTTCTCAGCTGGAACTGAGGGGACTGAGATTCCTCTGGAAAGGTCAGCAAATAGTCGTGTGCAAGGGGAATAAAAGGAACAATGACAAAAAGGCCCCTGAGGAATACTTCAGGACGGTCCTTGCTGGCTCCTTTCATCTGAGCGAAAGGGGAAGCAAATAATGGCACCTTCTCCAGAAAGCATTTCAGTGCATGATAGGTTCTTTTCAAAGGACTCCCCTGTTCCTTTTACAGCACCCCTCATCCTTTGATGCTCTCTGCAGGCTTCTCCCTTTTCCCGTCTGTCTTCAAACTCCCAGGGCTCCCGAGGGAATCGCCACGTCAGGACAGTTGAGTGCCCATTCCAAGCAGCCTCCTCGGATCCGTGGTGGAGGCAGCTCTGCAGGGAGCCTCTCCTCCCCCTCCTCCTGCTCCGTCTCCCCTTTTCTGAATGAGGGCTGGGCGGGAGCTGGCACAGCCTCGGCTGCCTCCGTCACCGTGGCTGCGACCGCCTTCAGTGCCCGCTGGTCACATGCAGCAGGTGCAGTCACAACAGTATGAGGGGAGGAGGGAGAATGCCACACAGCCTGTGAACCCCTTTCTTCTTCGTCTGACTTGGTATTGACTTCTCTGCCCTTGTCTGTGCAGCTCCTTGAGAGCTGGCCGCCTCAGCCCTTCCAGAAATCAAACAGCACCAAACCAACCCAAGGGGGTGAACTTGCACCCCCTCCTTCCTGCATTTATTCTCTTCCTATACAAGACTTTTTCAGAGATTTTCTGACTGAATCTATTTGTGAGTGCTGATTTAAATGTGCATATCACTAAAACATATGTGTCTGTACTGGTACGTACGTGTGTGTCTGAAATAGAAAAATATTCTCAATCTGGTAACAGAGAACTTGCAGGTACAATTATCATAAAACAAGTCAACTCAACTCGTGTGTGTGTGTTTATACATATTTATACATACATATATTTCTCTGGTTACGGTTTGAAAACCAATCCTGTTTTCAACTTTCTCCTCTGCTCTTGGCGTGCACCCTCTCCACCCCAGACCCCATGTCTACCCAGACTCTCAATCCCACCCACTGAACAATTTACTCACTGGGTTAATCATTCATCCACCTGGCTGTTCCATGAGCAGAAGTGGAATGCTAGTGCTTTAACCCCAACTGACCCCCAAAGGTCTCTGTGTGCCTTTCTAGCCATTTGACAGGAACACTACAAAACTGAGGGTACTACAAAGGTACCCCCTTTAGAAAAATCATTACTCTGACCAGCATGCCCAGATTGGTTATGGTTTGTCACTGAAGGAATCATTAGTAGTTATGTCTTTCCTATGTTTCACACTTGTTTTTCCCTTCAGCGTCACTGCATGCTACTAGAAAAATAAGGAAGCACACAGTATAACTCAGTATAAACAAGACAGTGACAATGCCAGACTGGGAAACACCTCGCCAGCCGCAAACTTCACTGACCTGAGTACTGGCATGGAGTGAACACATGTAACCCCAGGACTCTGGAGCTGGAACGAATCGCAGTTAAAATGGTTTTGTCCAATTTTCTTATTTCACAAACAAGGAAACTGAAAGTCCGGGGTAAACACCCCTTATCCAAGATCACACAGCTGTCTATGTCAGAGGCAAGACCACATTGTCTCCTAATTAACCCCTGCTTGACTGCATGCCAGCTATTCATCATGTGGATTATTCACATTCAGTACTTTTACTGCATCGATGGGTCTCTGACTCGACTTTTTTTGTAAGGAGACAGAAATACAGGAGGAACCTAATTTTGTTAGTAGCTAAACTTAGGCAAACCACTCAGACCTAATGAACACTCAATGGATTCACACTCTTCCTAGATCCTGTGCTTGGTATTTCCATATATATGACCCCCAAAACAATGGAAAATAATTGTAAAACAACAACAACAACAACAAAACTGTAAAAAAAGTAAACAAACCAGCAAAACAAAACCCTTAAACTTTCCCAAAGCTAAATAAATGTTTCGACATCCTAACTTTTGGATTTAACTTTTAGGCAGAAACCATATGCCTCTCAGCATTACCAATGGGGAAGCAACTGTTTACAATTGGTTTTAAGCAGATAACACAAAGCTGAAGTATCTAGATTCAATACTGAATTTTGTTATCAGGTTAGGTTGTTAAGTGAATGTTCACTCCCATTTCCATTGGTTCCCTTCTCTTATCTGATTATGTTTTAGGTTTTCTTTATTAAATAAAAAGAAAAGACCTGTAGTTCCAAAGCCATGATTTTCACATAATAGTTTTTCATTTCTAAGAGACTGAAAGTTTGGCAATCTCCTTGGGTGTCTCCTATTTTTAATAAAATGTCTTATTATTGTAATGGTAAAAAGGGAATATTTTACATATCTATGCAGCCTGAACAAAAATAAGCTTAGGTGTCTCATGAAAAACTTTAACTTTTTAAAACACATGTTGTGAAATGGCAGTATAGGTAATGCAATGCTCTTTTTAAAATAAACACATTAAAAATGTATCCAAAGGTGGTATACAGAAATTATAAATCAGAGTGATACGTCACCTTCCAAATGTCTTTACAGATACCATTTAATCAATGACCATAGCAATATTTAAATGTTGGGAGGGAGATTAGAATCTATGAAGTCTTTGTTCAGGATTAACAGGCTTGGGTTCCGTAACTTAGGGAGGAGAGATATATTTTCTTTTTTTTTTTTTTTTTTTAATTTTTTTTTCAACGTTTATTTATTTTTGGGACAGAGAGAGACAGAGCATGAATGGGGGAGGGGCAGAGAGAGAGGGAGACACAGAATCAGAAACAGGCTCCAGGCTCTGAGCCATCAGCCCTGAGCCTGACGCGGGGCTCGAACTCACGGACTGCGAGATCGTGACCTGGCTGAAGTCGGACGCCCAACCGACTGCGCCACCCAGGCGCCCCGAGAGATATATTTTCTTATGAAAGGCAATTACAGCAGTTGAGGATATTTTTAACAGCTTTTTTGAAATATAATTCACATATCATAGAATTTATCCATTTCAAGTGTACAATTCAATGATTTCCACCATATTCACAGATATATACAACCATCAACAGTGTTAGAATATTTTCATCACCTCAAAAAGAGATCCCACATCTTGGGCTATCACCCATCCCCTCCAACATTCCTATCCCAGCACTAAGTGACCATTGATCTGTGTCTCGCTTTCTCTGTTCTGTATTTTCATATGAACAGAATCATATGCTATGTGGCCTTTTGTGACTGGCTTCTTCTACTTAGCATGATGTTTTCAAGGTTTATTCACATTGTAGCATGTATTACTACCTTATTCCTTTTTTAATGGCTGCATAATAATCCCTGGTGTAGATACACCACACGGACGTTTGGGTGTTCCCACTTTTTGGCTGTTAGCAATAATGTTGCTATAAATATTCATGTACAAGCTTCTGTGTGGACATATGTTTTCATTTCTCTTGGGTATATATCTATCGAGGGGTGCTGGTCATATGATACTTCTGCATTTAATTGATTGAGGAACTGCCAGACTCTTTTCCAAAGCAGCTGTACCATTTTATAGTCCAATTAGCAACATAGGAGCAATTTGATTTCTTCACATCCTCATCGATACTTATTATTGGACTTTTTGACTCTAGCCATCTTAGTGGGCATTAAGTGTTATCTCATTGTGATTTTGGTTTGCATTTCCCAGATGACTAATGACTCAGCATTTTTTCATGTGCTTTTTGGCCATTTGCATGTTTTCCTTGGAGAAATGTTTATTCAGATTCTTTGCCCATCTTTTAATGGAGTCAAACTGATTCCAATTTTTAATTTCTCTTTAATACTGAGTTGTAAGAGTTCATTATAAGTTCTGGATCCCAGTTCATTATTAGATATACGATCCGGAAATACCTCCTCCCAATCTGTTGGTTACATTTTCACTTTCTTGGTGATATCAATTTAGGTATTTTTGAAGGACTTGAAAAAACATATTTATTTTAATTATTACAATTTAATTTTTGTTTTGTTTTGTTTTCATGTACCAGTAAGTACAAGTTTTATTATCAGAAAGGCATGGGCTTGTGATTGTGGGTTTGTTAATCCCACAGTAAAGGTAATAGGTCACACTATTGCACAAGAAAGCAGGAGGAAGCCCACAAGCCAGAGGCCATGGGTTGTCTTCCCAGTTCTGTTATTCATAGTGTGGCTGACATTTGTCAAGTTACTCACCCTACCTGGGTCCCAATGACCTAATCCACAGAACGTGGCATTGAACTAAAACAGTGGTTTTAAAATATTCTTTATCAGTAAAAAACATATTTTCAATGAAATGTTAAGTGGACTCCTAATAGATAAGATAGATAAAAGAGTTTCCAGTTATATAAATGTGTTTGAAACTCAAATTTTTAATATTTCTTTAAAATTTAATCAAAGAGCAGGGAGGGGGTATGTTAATACAAACATTTAAAAACCCTAGATTATAGGTGACAGTTGTGATCTTTTATCAATGTCAATATTCAGTTTGGTTCTATATTCTGTATTAACTTTTAAAAATTCTAATGTTCAGTTAAATCACAAAGGATTTATTGTAAAGTAAATGAGTACTTTAAAAGCTTGTCTTGCAATCTCATAACACTCTTCAGTTAAACAAAAAGGGTAGAAATTTTTTTATAGGAGCATTGTTTCTATGGTAAGTGTTCTATGCTAAAATATAGGTCTTTACAAGTAAATTTCAATCAAGCACTTACGAAATCCCTGAAGCTCATTCCATAGGATAAGGTACAGTAGTCCCTTGTTATCCGTGTGAAACATGTTCCAAGACTCCCAGTGGATGGATGCCTGAACTTTACACATGCTATGTTATTTACTATAGATACATACTCATGATAAAGTTTGATTTAAAAATTGAGCACAGTGAGAGATTAAAAATAATAATTAACAATAAAATAGAATAATTATAACAATACTGTAATAAAGGTGGTTGCTTCCTCTCAAAATATCTTGTACTGTACTCACCCTTCTTGTGATGATGTGAGATGGTAAAATGCCTATGTGATAAGATGAAGTGGGGTGAATGACATATGTACTGTGACACACTATTAGGCTACTATTGACCTTCTGATAATAGGTCAGAAGGAGTATTATCTGCTTCTGGACAGTGGTAGACATGAATAACTAAAAACCATGGAAAGTGAAACTGCAGATGAAGGGGACGACTGTACATATAAACCTATCAACTACTAGAGCATCCCTTCCAAGTTCATAAATTTGAAGACTTACATAAAGCTCAGAGCTGTTGTCTAGTCCCACTGGGGTAACTTCTGGGACTCCTGGGCTGGTGGGAACTCCTGTGGCCACTGATTTGATAAAGCTAATTGGATCTCATTCATTTCTCTTAAGAAAGGGACAGATGGATGAGGAAGAAAGGGAGAGAATAGCACACTTGATGGATATAATCCCTGAACAAAAATACCTCCTTCAGCAGATATTAAGGGACTCCGTTAACTCAGAAGCCCCAGAAATTTGATAGCAGGGGGAAGAGAGCCTTTAGAAATGACAGTGACTGAGGACTGAGTACACCTCTCAATAATAATCATGAGCCACTAATGTTGTAGCCGGGGGGGGGGGGGGGGGTGTCTCATCCCACAGGACTTTTCAAATGCTTTACACAGTCATTTACTAGCCATTTTGTATATGAATAGGGTGACCATATAAGTTGCCACCCAAACTAGGACATCAAGAAAATGAAAAACAGCCCTATCAATAATTATCTTGGGACAACAGTTGTAAACCAGACTGTTACCAGGCAAACTGGGATGAATAGTTGCCCTGGTTAGGAACCTCCCCCTTGCCCAACAGAAGACACTGTTAGAAAACAGACAATTTCCAGACATGTATCATTCACCTGGTAAAACCTAACTTTCCAACTTTTTAAAGTACACCTTTGAAGTTATTCTAAAATGTAGAATGGGGAGTCAGCCTAAGAAGTATCTAATATATTAAGGGAAAAAAGAATCACTTCTGAATTCAGGGTGCTGCCAATACACAAAAGAGAATATAAAATAAATATTAGAATTATAATCGGTTTGCTAAATATGAATTTGATTTAATATAATTTATTTTAGCTACATCCACATAAAATAATTAGGCTTTACATTTTGGGAAGTGCATGTTGGCTCTAGATAAATTTTTTTTGAGCTCTTCTTGATTTGGTTTCCAGTACTGAATTTTTACTTTAAATAATTTTTCTGTTTACATCATATCTGCTTATCTATTTTATCTCTTTTATATTCCTTGATAGACAAAGATTATTTCTTTTACCCTTTCTTCCTCCTTTTAGTTCTATTTACAGCACCAGTTAGTTTATTCTTCACATTTGAGCACATTCTGAAAACTATATTAACTAAGATTTTTAAAAACTTATCAAATCCACAAACACTTGTCAGATCACAAAGCATTTTTTTTAATCTAGTAATCAGTGGATTATCATCTAGAGCATTGCTATTCTTCTTTGATATCGCTGCGCATCTTGGGGCTACGATCCCTTCCAAAGATCCTAGTCAAAAATGCTTTGCCCCATATCTGCAGGGTCTTAACTAATCTATATTATAGTATCATTCCCATAACTATTTATTGTTAGTGAAATGGAAAAATTTAAAAAAAACCCATATCATCCCTTTTCATAATTCAAGATATTCATAGAAAAAGATCAGTTATTGATATTTGATCTAAATTTAACTTCTGGGAGTTACTTACATATATACCTTAACAATACTATGGTATAATTTACTATTTATTTTAATACTCATCCATTTGAAAATAGGAGCTGATAATAACATCAACTGGGAGCAGAGAAAGGATGAACAGGTTTGGCTGACCTTTCTGTTTTTCCATGATTCTATATATACTCACCTCCACCAAAAGGTCCCCATATGACTCGACGGATGGACTTAACCCAGTCTTCCATATCATTCTGGGTGCTCGCCATAAGGAGGTAGCTCTCATGGTTTGCTGTCATCCGATCTCGATCTCCTCCTATAAGACAGTAACACATGAGTGTATGCTCAGCTGAAGTTTCTTCATCAGCAGCAGGAGTCCCTGAAATGTACACTGTGCCTACCCAATCAATTGGAAATATTTACCATGGCTTCAGTATGAAAAAAAAAAAAATCTGCTTAAAAAGGAAAGGCTCTTATGTTTCCAGGAGAAAACTGGAGAACAAATGTCATTCCCCAAACAAAGCCTGCCTTTTTGTCCTAGCAACGGTCCATAGGTCTGCATTAACTTATAATCCAATCTATTCACACTGCACTGTTGAACAAGGAGAATTGGCAAAGCAAAATGAAAGATGGAGAAATAATCCACAGAGTCCGGATATTCATTGGAAGCAAGTGCTGAGCAGTCTAAGTACTTCTTAGTCCACACACAGTGAGGCCACCAGGATATCATGGGTAAGCAGGGGAGCTCTAGGAAAGGGAAAAGAACCACATGTAAAACTTTTGACCCAGAGGTCCTCCTGTATTCCTCCATCCTGAAAGATAAGGCTCTGCTCCCAGAACACACCTGCAGGGTGGGCAAACAAAGAAAAGAGAAGAACACACAAGCCTGCCCATAAATTAAACCCCTAGATGGCCCTCACGCCGAAGCGTGAGCTTTGAAACCCCAGTGGTGCCTCCATGCAAAAGCTTGATGGTTTCTCTTATTTCACCCTCCAAAAGAACAACCCATATTCTTAAAAAAATTTTTTTAATGTTTATTTATTCTCGAGACAGAGACAGAGTGTGAACAGGGGAGGGGTAGAGAGAGACGGAGACACAGGATATGAAGCAGGTTCCAGGCTCCGAGCTGTCAGCACAGAGCCCGACGCGGGGCTCGAACCCACGAACTGTGAGATCATGACCTGAGCTGAAGTCAGATGCTTAACCGACTGAGCCACCCAAGCGCCCCCATATACTTTTAAACCTTTATAGTCTCCAATATCAACTTTGAAGTGCCAGACGTCTGATGCATGTGATTTAATTTCTTAGAGATGATTTATAGCATTTACATTTCCCTGGTGACTCAATTTTCTCATTGACAAAACAGGCATCACCGTATATGACCCTGAAAGAGGTCTTGAGGCATGGTTTTTCTTATTTCCTATCTTGTGGTTAAAGACATGTATCAGCAATTATATTGCTTCATTTTCTTCGAAAATAATTAGTGTTGTTCATGGAAGGAATAATTAAGGAAATGGAACATTTAACTGAATTCTGAAAATATTTTAGTATTATACTAACTTCTAAGGTGCTCCAAATATCTATGAATATTTAACTATTCACTAAGTGAACACTAAGCGTTGTAGGTTTGCAGCCTTGGGTTGAATTGATTCATATGCAAGTGTTGTGTTTGATGGAAACCTTGCTGTTTGGTTTCTAAGTGGATCTGAACACCTTCATGAGGAGCTTGCATGCTCCAATTCACAATAGGATCACCATTCACTGTTCTTTCCCACCCAACCCAACTTGCACATAGCCGTGAAAGTTGTAGGCATTGAATCTGCAACCTCTGAATTCTATACAGCTGTCCTAGATTGAGAAATACAGTTATTCTACCACTGATGTAAATGACAGAACAGGCGAAAGGTCAGAGAAGTGAAATAACTTTAAGCTTATCAGATGAACAACTAAAATTGGTGATGTACATTTTAATTTTTAATTTTTTTTTCAACGTTTATTTATTTTTGGGACAGAGAGAGACAGAGCATGAACGGGGGAGGGGCAGAGAAAGAGGGAGACACAGAATCGGAAACAGGCTCCAGGCTCTGAGCCATCAGCCCAGAGCCCGACGCGGGGCTCGAACTCACGGACCGCGAGAACGTGACCTGGCTGAAGTCGGACGCCTAACCGACTGCGCCACCCAGGCGCCCCGGTGATGTACATTTTAATACAACTGGATGGAAGTAGGAGGAGGGGCTGAGGAACCACAGCAAAGTGGTTTCTTAACATTTACAAAATTCCTGAAAAAATAAGACTAAACTTCTCACATTATAAAGAACACCTCACTGTTTGGGAAACAATAACCCTCTTACACCTGTAGGTTTATCCTCTGTCAGTCATCACTTTAAGTAACTTGTATCTGAAAAAGCGCCAGTTCAGGAGTCAGAAAACCTACCTGTAATTTTATATTAGCTGCTTAATTTCTGGGAAATTACATAACTTTTGCAAACTCAGTGTTTTTAATTATGATTTAGCTATAAAAATACTGTTATAGTATATTTTTGTGAGAATTCAATGAAATAAAGTAAGAATATTAGCCCTGTGTTAGGCTAAGGGAGAAATGCTGCAAACACCAATTCAGTCTCATTTAATGGCTACTACACCTACAAATGCAAAAAGAACATATTATATTTAACTTCACCTCAGAGGGGCACCTGGGTGGCTCAGTCGGTTAAGTGACTGATTTCAGCTCGGCTCATAGTTTTGGAGGCCCCCCCCCCCCCCCCCCCCCCCGCCCAACCATCCCAACCATCCTTCGCTCTGTGCTGATGGCTGACAGCTCAGAGCTTGGAGCCCGCTTCAGATTCTGTCTCCCTCTCTCTCTCTGTCCCTCCCCCACTCGCACTCTGTCTCTGTCTCTCTCTCAAAAATAAATAAACTTAGGGGCGCCTGGGTGGCGCAGTCGGTTAAGCGTCCGACTTCAGCCAGGTCACGATCTCGCGGTCCGTGAGTTCGAGCCCCGCGTCGGGCTCTGGGCTGATGGCTCAGAGCCTGGAGCCTGTTTCCGATTCTGTGTCTCCCTCTCTCTCTGCCCCTCCCCCGTTCATACTCTGTCTCTCTCTGTCCCAAAAATAAAATAAAATAAAATAAATAAATAAATAAATAAATAAACTTAAAAAAAAATAACTTTAATTTGACCCTAGAGATATTATGTGTAGCAGGTGCTTGGAAACAATTAGTCAATTATATATATATATATATATATATATATATATATATATATATATCATCATATATATATGATGTCATTATATATTATACATATAATTATCATTTTAAAGGCTATCTTTACTTGATACATAACAATGCACATTAAAATTATATACTGTACATATATGTAAATATGCCAACGTTAATATGCATGTGGCCGTATAACATAAAAGCAGCAGAAAAAACTAAATGACAAAAGAAAAATAGGCTTCATTTGACACAGCGCAGTACTAATAATTTATTTTGTGTTCTTACCCATTTATACCATAGTACTAGCCAAAAATTTACCATTGTGAAATGAAAATATTTTAATTATTGTCTTTGCCTAAGGGATGCTTAGTAATTCGGGCGGCAATATCCTGCTGTGTCACTCCCAGCCCAGGCAGAGACAGCCTAGTAATGAGTGAGTGACAGCCACTAGAGCGTGTTTCTGCGTGAAAGCAGGGAAGAAAGAGAATGATAAGCACAACTGGCCATTATCCCCTGACTTTTCATTTGATTCTCTATCTCTGCCAGTGGTGCTGTATGCGTGACCCTGAGTCTCATTTAGACTGCCAATCACAGATATGAAATCCCATCTGTGAATTTCACCCATGGATATGGACCTTAATTCCTCAGTGTATTAACAAGACAAGGGGAAAATATTTTAAAAATTTTATTTACCAGTCTTGGTGGAAATATAGACTCTTTGCTACGAATGCAATTAAAACAATTGGAGACATTTATACAAACATGAACTAGACACTCTACTGAAAATACGTGATTTCCAACTAGAGATGCCATCAGTTCTAATTCAAAACCCATCAGTTCTAAGGGCGGGTACTGTACTTTGCAATTGAAGGGGCTCAAAAACAACTTAATGATATATCATTTGATAAATAAATAAACTCAATATTGACTTTCAACC
The DNA here is from genome assembly GCF_018350155.1 of Leopardus geoffroyi. Taxonomy (NCBI): domain Eukaryota; kingdom Metazoa; phylum Chordata; class Mammalia; order Carnivora; family Felidae; genus Leopardus; species Leopardus geoffroyi. The sequence continues at coordinate 134,800,079 of NC_059327.1, forward strand.
ATGTGAATCAAGTTTCACTCTCTTTGTGAATCCTTTATAGGGCTTCATGTTCCATTTAACCATTTGTGGACCTAAAATTCTTTAAAAAGGTGAAATTTTAAAAAGCAGTCTTGAGATCTAATTATCACTGGAGCAACAGGGTCATCGTTATCTTCAATCCCTATGTGTCTATGTGTATATGTATGTGATATGATACCTGTTGAAGCCAGTGTATGCCTTCCATTTTTAATTCTGCTTTATTAAAATTCCATTTTAATAAAATGCTTCCATTTTTAATTTAATTTAATTAATATTAAATTAATATTTAATTTAATAAATATCTGTGCAGCTTTATTTTTAATTTTTAATACTACTTTAGATTTGCACATATTTTTATAGGACATATGTTTCAGGAAATTGTTCACGCCTTTAGATATTAGCTTGGGAAGGTAATAATGCCTTGGTGCTAGTGTTAACACTTCAAGCATTTGTGATTTTAAGTTAACTGAGCAGGTCACATCATTCCATTTTACTTCTTTATATATAATTGAAAATACATGTGCATTTTTGGGGGTCTTCTGTATATTTGCATTTGATATAAATCTTTCTTCTCCAGAAATAAAATAGGTTTTCTGAAATAAAATAAATACTTGACATAATTAACTTTCGCAAAAATTAAAAGGTAGATTAAAAAAAGCTTAATGAATTTAATAAGCTAAGAAAAAGCTTAATTTAAAATTAAAAGGTAGGTTCAAGAAATCTACAATAAGGTAAATGTATAGTTAATTTAAAAAAGAGGTACAATTCCATTGACTATATGAAAAGTTTGATTCCTCTAATAATTATAAAATAATAACAATTTAAGAGATAATATTTATGAATAATTTTGCATAGAATTTTAAAAAAAATTTTATTTGTAAGTAATCTCTACACCTAATGTGGAGCTTAAACTTACAACCCTGAGATCAAGAGTCACATGCTCTATTGACTAGCCAGGCAGGCACCCCTGCATAGAATTTTTTTAAATTTTAAGAGAAATATTGGAAACGATATGTCAAAATATATATGTTCATTGTTTATAGGAATATGGATAATGTTCCCTATGATGCAGCCACTAAAATAGGATTTTGATATGAGTTTTTATTACACAAAAGGAAATATACACATTTTTAAATTAGTTCTTTTTTTTTTTTTTTAAAGTAAACATGTAATTTTTATTTTTATTTTTTTCTTTTTTTTTTTCTTTTTTTTTTTTATTATTATATGAAATTTATTGTCCAAATTGGTTTCCATAAAACACCCAGTGCTCATCCCAAAAGGTGCCCTCCTCAATACCCATCACCCACCCTCTCCTCCCTCCCACCCCCCATCAACCCTCAGTTTGTTCTCAGTTTTTAAGAGTCTCTTATGCTTTGGCTCTCTCCCACTCTAACCTCTTTTTTTTTTTTTTTTTCTTTTTTTCCTCCCCCTCCCCCATGGGTTCCTGTTACGTTTCTCAGGATCCACATAAGAGTGAAACCATATGGTATCTGTCTTTCTCTGTATGGCTTATTTCACTTAGCATCACACTCTCCAGTTCCATCCACGTTGCTACAAAAGGCCATATTTCATTTTTTCTCATTGCCACGTAGTATTCCATTGTGTATATAAACCACAATTTCTTTATCCATTCATCAGTTGATGGACATTTAGGCTCTTTCCATAATTTGGCTATTGTTGAGAGTGCTGCTATGAACATTGGGGTACAAGTGCCCCTATGCATCAGTACTCCTGTATCCCTTGGATAAATTCCTAGCAGTGCTATTGCTGGGTCATAGGGTAGGTCTATTTTTAATTTTCTGAGGAACCTCCACACTGCTTTCCAGAGTGGCTGCACCAATTTGCATTCCCACCAACAGTGCAAGAGGGTTCCCGTTTCTCCACATCCTCTCCAGCATCTATAGTCTCCTGATTTGTTCATTTTGGCCACTCTGACTGGCGTGAGGTGATACCTGAGTGTGGTTTTGATTTGTATTTCCCTGATAAGGAGCGACGCTGAACATCTTTTATGTGCCTGTTGGCCATCCGGATGTCTTCCTTAGAGAAGTGTCTATTCATGTTTTCTGCCCATTTCTTCACTGGGTTATTTGTTTTTCGGGTGTGGAGTTTGGTGAGCTCTTTATAGATTTTGGATACTAGCCCTTTGTCCGATATGTCATTTGCAAATATCTTTTCCCATTCCGTTGGTTGCCTTTTAGTTTTGTTGGTTGTTTCCTTTGCTGTGCAGAAGCTTTTTATCTTCATAAGGTCCCAGTAATTCACTTTTGCTTTTAATTCCCTTGCCTTTGGGGATGTGTCGAGTAAGAGATTGCTACGGCTGAGGTCAGAGAGGTCTTTTCCTGCTTTCTCCTCTAAGGTTTTGATGGTTTCCTGTCTCACATTCAGGTCCTTTATCCATTTTGAGTTTATTTTTGTGAATGGTGTGAGAAAGTGGTCTAGTTTCAACCTTCTGCATGTTGCTGTCCAGTTCTCCCAGCACCATTTGTTAAAGAGGCTGTCTTTGGAAATATACACATTTTTACATGTGATATTATCTCAATTTTCATATAGAAGGAAAGCTAGATAAATAAGATACTACATAGAAATACACAGTAATTTTGCCAATGGTTATCTCTGAATGATAGGATTGGGAATTTCTTTGCACTCTTTTTGTACCTTTCTGCATCTTCCAGATGCTCAACCATGTGTTGTTTCATGCATTAGTCCAGATATTCTATCAGGTATTATTTTACATGAGAAAAAAACATTATTGAAAAGAGCATATGATCAGAATGAAATGGTCATGAAAGTACTAATCCATAAAAAGCCAAGGTGAGCTGAAAGGTAATTGTCACTAATGTCACCCAGTAATGCTTAAGAGTGCTCACTTGAATTCTTATTAATTTACCTATAACCTCATATTCCTCTTTTCCCAGATACTGGTCCTTGAGTACATCCCCAAAGGAAGATTTGGGACAGGTGGCCAGTGCTGCTCAGAGCACAGACCACTTAATGTCACTAGGATTTTCTCAGTGAAAACAAGACTACTACTATTATGTGCATTACCTTTCTTAAAAAAAAGGTTTTTTTTTTAACATTTATTCATTTTTGAGACACAGAGTGTGAATGGGGGAGGAGTAGAGAGAGAGAGGGACACACAGAATCCAAAGCAGGCTCCAGGCTCCAAGCTGTCAGCACAGAGACCAAGGTGGGGCTGGAACTCACAGACTGCGAGATCATGACCTGAGCTGACGCTTAACCTGCTGAGCCACCCAGGTGCCCCTGTGCATTACCTTTATTAAAAAAATATATTAAAAAATTATTTTTCTGAATTTATTGTGTGGAAATTTCCAAAATAGTTGCCAATGTAGATTTTTGTTATTTTTCCTTAGAGAAAAATACTTGTAAATTGTCCAAATTATGAACTAAAAAGCAAAACAATTATTCAGAAGCAAAGTATTTATATGTATGTCAACTTGAGTAAAAAAACGTTTAAATATATACAGTAAAATATTTCCTCATATTTAAATTTTAAATCAAGTTGCTCAAGGGAAACTGTGGTATAGACATTTGGGTTCATTTCCAAGCATAGCTCATGGTACAGACCCGAGGACATTTCAGTGAACACCTCTGATACTGTTAATAATTTCAGGAGCAAAATGTTTCCTCACTCCTAATTGTAAATCAGGTCAAAACGAGGCATATTATACTATTTATTTTATTAGCTTACATGAAAATATTTTATATTCTAGTTAGGGTTACTAATTTCCACTCACACAATTGTAAGGTTTTATTTTACTTTTTTAAAGCATTACTTCTCTCAAAACTTAGTTTGGGTCTTTATTGGCAGTAGAACTCTAATGATAAATTGCAAGATATAAAGTAAATTCTGAAGGATATCAGTGGAAAATTACTAAGATGGGAAAACATTTCTTCCCTTTTATGGAGACTGATATTTGCAAATCAACCAAAGTTATGTGAAGTATAAACTACAAATTATAGGCTTCTATGGATGCCATCACTTCTTAATAAATAACAACAAAAATAAAAAAGCAGCATATAGTTTACAAAATAAGGCCAGAAAACAAATTGGTCTCACAATCAATATCATCTTTAATTTTTCATATTGTTTTGTGTATAATAGAGACATTGTTATCTGAAGAATAAGAGTTTTGATATGCTTTGCTAATCAAGTTTTTTTTCCAAGTATTTCTTCCTCAGAGGTTAATTTCTTAAGTATCAGAAGGGCAAAATTTCAATGCATATTGTCAACAAAAAAGTTGCATTACTCTCTAATGAGATCTTGAATATTTTAAAACCCCTAAATCATAAAATGAGAATTAATTAAGGGCCCAATAGAAATAACCATCATTTTATTTGTAGTGTGTAGTCACTACCATACAGCAAACACATTACTAAATGTTATCTTGCATTATAATAAAATTAATGCTACATTTTAATCTCACGAGTACTTTATAATACTGTTTTACATATTTCTTATATCATCCTTACTAGGTCATAATCTCATTGTAAGAATCACACCACATTATGTATATAGCTAACTTATGTTTAAGATGAAAGTAACTAGAAATGCATACTATTTAAACCAATTATAGATCGATTGGTATTTATTGTTTATGGTAGATTTTTAATCATTAAGTTTAGAAATAGTTTGCTGGAAGTTTGTCTATTTGGCTACAGATATAGAAAGCATTGACATAAACATTTTATACTGTACAAGTTTCTTCTGACTTGCCTTTCCTCAAACCTCACAATAAAAAGTGTCAGCAAATGTGAATATTAGACCAAAGTGCTAGCTGGATCAAACTGCAAAAACAAATAGTTCCTACAAGGACATGTCATTCAAGAAGTACTAAAAATAGGTTAGAGTCAGACACTGAAGCCAGACTCATCAAGTTCAAATTAGTCATTGATTAGCTGTGAAATCCCTCATGTTTAACTGAGGGTGCTAGCAGCACCTGCCTCCTGGTATTATTGTGAGTTAATTGAATGAATAATACCACAAAATACTAGGAGTCCTGTTTGGGACATGGGATGCTATGCTGTTATTTTTATTTCCACGTATAATAATCTTGATTCTAACTTTTTCAGTAAATGAAACATAATTTGAATCCTTTAAGGGGCGCCTGGGTGGCGCAGTCGGTTAAGCGTCCGACTTCAGCCAGGTCACGATCTCACGGTCCGTGAGTTCGAGCCCCGCGTCAGGCTCTGGGCTGATGGCTCAGAGCCTGGAGCCTGTTTCCGATTCTGTGTCTCCCTCTCTCTCTGCCCCTCCCCCGTTCATGCTCTGTCTCTCTCTGTCCCAAAAATAAAATAAACGTTGAAAAAAAAATTAAAAAAAAATAAAACGCAGAAGGCTAGCTTATTTTTGAAAAAAATATTCTGAATATATTTGTAAAGAAAAATCCTTTTATAGGAAAGTAACTTGATTTATTTTTTAAGTAACTATTGATTTTCATATTGATCATGTTCTTAAAAGTACAACTGTGATCAATTTACTTTTAAATAGTGAATTAAAATTGTAAAACTTCAAATAGGCATAATTATATTTCCACTAAGTTTTACATTCTTGGATTCATCCTTTCGAAATACCTTCTATTTGTGCTAAGTACATTAAGTATAAACATGATATAACTTATTACATTTTGGATATTTGTTTTCCAAATTGTACTGGATCTGGAATAGAATCTCAATTTAAGTCCAAGAATATATTTTGGCTTTCACTTATGTCAGAGGCTCAGAATCTAGCCACTTCCTTCTTATCATCTAGGTAAGTTCTAATCGAAATTTCCAAGAAATAGATAGAATATTTCCCTGGCAGAGCCAAGGCTTCCAGAGTTTGTGCCCTCTTCTAATTTAGCTTGGCTAGTTTAAGAGATCATTGAATTCAAAATTTCACCTGATTGATATAGAAGGCAGGCAGGTAGACTAAATGTCATGTATATTTAGATCAGTGTTACTCCAACAATGATGATACAGACTGGAATCATAAAGGAAAGCAAGACCCAAGTCAATAATCACCCATTTGTAGCAAATGGAACGTCATTCATAGTCAAAGAAGCAAGGCAGAGAATTTACTGGCTTAAATAAGTCTAAAATTAAAATTATTGGTCTATTAGGAGGTCCCTTAATACACAGCACAAATGATGAGTCGAATATTGGAAACTTTAGGAGAAATATTTTGGAATTATATTGAACATTATACTCCCCATGAACATGTAAATAAACCCTCTACTGCAGAATCTCTCAAAGTGTGATGATACTACAGTGTATATGTCCAGGAAGGTAGGAAGGTACTTGTTAGAAATGCAAATTCTTAGACCCAAGCTCAAATTAACTGAATCAGAGACTGCAGTGGTGGGAAATGCAATCCTTGCTGTAAGATGCAGAAAACTGCCAGATGATTCTAATGTATCATAAACCATGAGAACCACTACTCTTGTAAGACAGTTTGCTTTAATCATTTTTTATAAGGTTTATTTACTTTTGAGACAGAGAGAGAGGGAGAGACAGACAGAGAGAGACAGACAGACAGACAGAGCACAGGTGGGGGAGGGGCATAGAGAGGAGACACAGAATCCGAAGCAGGTTCCAGGCTCTGAGCTGTCAGCACAGAGCCCAATGCAGGGCTCAAACCCACCAACTGTGAGATCATGACCCGAGCCAAAGTTGGACGCTTAACCAACTGAGCCACCCAGGCACCCTGACAGTTTGCTTTAACAGGCAGAGACTGTAAATTTTAGAATTTACATATTTTAGCCAGTCTTCCTGTTAGCTTATATCTATATCTTATTTTTTCAGTGACACCCATTCAGCTACAAAGTACTAAGCTTTAAAGCTATGGGTCATATAACTTATCTAATTGCTTATTTTCATTGTAAATAATTAACACTTTGCAACTAGCTTGCAAGGACATATCACTCAAGTTGGGATTACTGAGTCTAGTAAATTTGTGGGCCTCATACATTAGAGACGGCATACTTTTATCTGGCCAAACATTAGAGCGCTTCTTTTTGTATCTGAATACAGATTTGTTACACCTCTTTTCCTGATGCCCAGAGTTTGAAGAGTGAAAAGGACACTGAATTTGAGAAGACATGCCACTTTTGAAGATCTAGATTAGAATGATGAAATCCATTTTGAAAATTCTCTTGTATCTCCCTCTTTTTATTGTTTTGGAATAATAGAAATCTGCAAGATTATTTTTTAATGTTTGTTTGTTTGTTTGTTTGTTTATTTATTTATTTATTTATTTATTTATTTATTTTGAGAGATAGCATAAGCAGGGTAGAGGCGGGGGGGGGGGGTTAGAAAGAGAATCCCAAGCAGGCTTCAAGCTGTCAGTGCAAAGCCTGATCTGGGGCTTGATCCCATGAACCATGAGATTATGACCTGAGCTCAAATCAAGAGTCAGACCCTCAACCGACTGAGCCACTCAGGCGCCCCTGCAAGTTACTTTTATATCCCTTGATTCATTTGGTTTTTACAATATCCCTGGGAAGTAAAGCAGAGCATTGATTATTTTGCCCAACACATATTCATTGAGCACCTGTATTGTGGCTGTCACTACTCTAGGTTCTGAGGATACAGCAGGGAGTAAAACAAAGTCTACAATCCAGAGGTGAGGTCCAGACTGAAATGCAGATTTGGAAGTCATCCATGTGGCAGTAGTCTAAAAAATATGGGACTGGATGATGTACCTAAGGAATACTGCCTCTAGAATAGAGAAAATGCAGTTCAAGTGAGCTGCAATGTTTAAAGGTTGAGAAAAGGAAGAGGAATTAGCAAAGTAGATTGAGAAGGTACATCTAGTAAGGTCAGAAGAGAAACCAGAAAGTCTGAGTGGAGAAAGTGGTCTGGTGAGTCAAGAGCTGCTGAGAGGTAAGATAAAATGATGACTGAGAGAGCATAGAACACTAGTATAGGAAACACAGAGAACACTGGATTAGGCAACATGGAGATTATCGGTGTCCTTGGAGGATTGATCAGACCAGCACAAACATAATCATCGTGGGAATGTGTTTGTAAGATTATGGAAGAGAGAAAACAGAAACACCCAGTATAAACTACTTCTCTAGGCATTGTAGTGTATATAGGGGCACAGAAGTGGGGGTAGTGAGTGGATGTGTAGGCGAGTTGTGGAGCCAAAGGGATTTAGCTTGGGAAATAGTACAGAATGTTATATGCTTATGGGCATTATTCACTGGAGAGGGAAAAGCTAATGAGGTGGGAGAGAGGAGGCTTATAGATGCCTCCATATTTCTTTAAAGTCATACTCTAATTCTCTCACTACCTTCAGAAACTTCAATACATGTTGACAGTTAACATAATTGATTTCTCCCCAAAGTTTTTTACTTTAAAAGTATTTGAAACATCTAGAAGAGAATCATCGAAAGAAAAGGAACTTGCATTAAGCAGTTGTTTCTACACAGCTCTGCCTACAGGCAACACAGGAAGGAATGGGGTTAAGTTCATAAATCATTTTTTAAAGTTAAATTTTACTACCTTTACTTGAGTGTAGTGTTTGGTATATGCTCAATAGGAGATTTCACTTACTTGAGATATTTTCCTTCACACAATATTAGTTTTAATTGCCACAGATGATAATTATTTAATATTACAAGGCAGTTTTATAGAATGGGTTTTGGTATATACAAAAGAACCGATACTTTAAGATAAAATGCTATGATAGATAGCTCAAAATTAAGTTGCTCCAGGGGCACCTGGGTGGCTTAGTTGGTCAAGCATCCGACTCAATTTTGGCTCAGGTCATGATCTCATGGTACATAGGATTGAGCCCCTCTTTGGGTTCTGCACTTTCAGATTCTCTCTTCCTCCCTCTGCCTCTCCCCTGCTCGTGCTGTTTCTCTCTCTCTCTCTCTCTCTCTCTCTCTCTCTCTCTCTCTCTCTCAAAATAAATAAATAAACTTGAAAAAATTAAGTTACTCCACTAAACAAATGACAAATAGTAATCATTGTAATGGTGTAAAATTAAGAAAAGCTCTGATTTTGATTTGAATTTGAATTTTGTTCTCTTAAACCACTAAAATTAACTTTGCAGTCAGAACAGCTTAACTGTCCAGTACTTTGTCTCCCACAGTTAATGTTTGGGTTTGCTGTGTTTCATCAGCTCTAGGGTGTATGTCTGCAAGGGCAGGACGTAAAACACACCTTAGGGGTCTGGAATTTGAACCCAGCCTTCTAGCTAGCTTCACAGAGAACACATTTGTATAATGTGCCAAAAATCCAACACTGAGAACATTATAGTTTCAGAACAATTGTCACTTCCTTTAGTAAGGATACTTGTGAATATTTTCCTAACTTGCTTGATATAAACATATTACAAACTAACTCTATGATTTCCTCAAGTGTTAGCTGTTTTCTCAATAAATGTTTAAGAGTCTCTATGTATACTCTGTTAGTTCTTTAACCTATGTCTGGAGTTGGGGGTCTCACTTCATTGTCCCATTCTAACTACAAATGATTCCGAGACCCTACAAAAAGAATAGGGGCCAGAAAGTCACATGTTGTTCCCAAATTGACTATGGACATAGAAGTTCCTGTAAAGAATACTACTCCTTATCTGCTTCTTAATCCAAAACCCTTGTAATACTAGTTTAGAATGATTAACACTATCAGAAAGGCTAAGCAGACTCTAATTCTCATATTGGTGATGGGATGAGTACATTTTAGGATGATTTCTTTTAAAATAAACACACATGAATACACAAACATAACTGCACTAACGCTGATTATAGATTATTTGATCTATTTTTTAAAGTTTATTTATTTATTTTGAGAGAGATAGCTTGAGTGGGGGAGGGGGAGGGGGAGAGAAAGAATCTCAAGAAAAACAATCCCAATGTCAGTGCAGAACCTGATGTGCAGCTCAAACTCAAGTGAGATCATGACCTGAACCAAAATCAAGTCAGACACTTAACCAACTGAGCCACCCAAGTGCCCCTATTTGATCTATGTCTTAAAACATGACTTTTTGTAGTCAAGATTTCCTAATTCAGTCTTACATGTATGTTAAACATTAAAAAAAATCAAAATTTCCTTCCAAATTTTCTGAAACTCAAAAATTTTGCCACTTCTGATGGGTTAGTCCATCAATTTTCAATATCATCAGTATAATAACCATACAATTAGGGTTAATGAGTCAGATAGGAAAAATATTATGAAAGGAGCATATTGTATTGCTTCAAAAGCAATCAGTTGGTGAAGAGCATTTTAATTTTTTTTAAGTGTTTATTTATTTTTGAGACAGAGAGAGACAGAGCATGAACGGGGGAGGGCCAGAGAGAGAGGGAGACACAGAATCGGAAACAGGCTCCAGGCTCTGAGCCATCAGCCCAGAGCCCGACACGGGGCTCGAACTCACGGACCGCGAGATCGTGACCCGGCTGAAGTCGGACGCTTAACGACTGAGCCACCCAGGCGCCCCTGAAGAGCATTTTAAAACCAAATAGAGTATGTGCAGAATGCAAGTAACACAAGTGATTTTTTGAATTTTTAAAAGAAAAATATTTATGAAATCTAAGTGTTTGGACATAATAGGTTGGTAAGTACTCAATACATGCTTGGGAAGATTTTGGCAGATCTCTATGTTTCCCTTGGAGGCTGGCAGTAGTACTTAGGAGAATTAAATATATTATTATGGTTTAAAACAGCTCAGGTATGCAACAACATGGATAAACCTAGAAGGTATAATGCCAAGTGAAATAGGTCAGATCAAGAAAGACAAATACTATATGATTTCACTAATGAGTAAAACCTAAAAAACAAAATATATGAATAAACAAGAAAGTAGAATCAGACCTATAAACACAAAGAATGAACTGATGATCACCAGAGGGAAAGGGTTGGGGGAATGGGCAAAATGGATGAAGAGGAGTGGGAGGTACAGGCTTCCCATTATGGAAAGAATAAGTCACAGGGATAAAAGGCACAGCATAATAAATACTGTGAACATAATTGTAACAGCACATGGTGACAAGCAGCAGCTGCACTTACGATGAACATAGCATAACATATAGACAAGGCGAATCACTATGTTGTACACCTGAAACTAACACTGTGTGGCAACTATACTCAAATAAAATTTTAGGAAATAAACACATAAAATGGCTCAAGGATCTTAATTAGTGCATGAACATGTTTAAATATTTAGGGAAATCTAATTTGTCAAATTCAGAAGTTAATAGAGCTTTAACCAAAAACAACTAAATGTTATTTTGTGATCACGAAATGGAACAACATGTGACTGTGTGGCCCTTATTCTTTTTTTTTTTTTTTTTTTTAATATTGACTTATTTATCTGTGTATCCATTTATTTATTTTGAGAGAGAGAGCCTGCGTGCATGAGCTAGTGGGAGGGAGGCAGAGAGGGAGAGAGGGAATCCCAAGCAGGCTCTGCACTGTCAGCAAAGAGCCTGATGCTGATCTCAATCCCACTAACCATGAGATCATGACCTGAGCTGAAATCAAGAGTTGGATTCTTAACTGACTGAGCTACCCAGGCACCCCTGGCCTTTATTCCTTCTGTAGGGTCTTGGAATTATTAGGAATTAGAATGGGACAATTAGATGAGACCCCTAACTCCAGATATAGGTTGAGGGATAGTAATAATAATAATAATAATAATAATAAATAATAGTAATAAAACATTAATATTAATAATTATTAATTAATATAAATATTGATTATTATTACTATTATTGGAACTACAGTTTAAGGCTTAGAAAACTCTAGGTTCTATTTCTTTAATTTCTTTAATTAATGGAGTATTAATTTAAATACAAGTAGTATTGAGGAGTGTTGCCTTACATATAAAGCTCCACTTAGATAATTAAAAACAAAACAAAACAAAAAACAAAAACCAACAACCTTAATGGACATAAATTAATTTTGATGTCAGAAATATATCAAATTCATTTTACTAAAATACTAACTCTTTTCTTTTTACTCCAAATGAGTCAATCTGGCTAATTATATCAGCATTATTATAGTGGGGTTTTCTTGGATGTTTTAAAACGTTAATTTTATGATACTGGATAATATTAAGTAAACAAATGAATGAAAATCTGAAATTATCCCTTAAAATTATGACCCCCACTAGCCATTTGCAGGCACTTGAAAAAAAATATGGAGTCTTATGTTTGAAAATTACTTGTAACAGGGGCACCTGGGTAGCTCAGTTGGTTAAGCGACCAACTTCGGCTGGGGGCTGGTGTCATGATCTCAAGGCTGGTGAGTTTGAGCCCTACGTGAGGCTCTGTGCTGACAGCTCAGAGCCTGGAGCCTGCTTCGGATTCTGTGTCTCTCTGTCCCTTCCCTGCTGGCACTCCATCTCTCTCTCTCTCTCTCTCTCTCTCTCCCTCCCTCCCTCTCTCTCTCTCCCAAAAATAAACATTAAAAATTAAAAAAAAGAAAGAAAATTGCTTATAACAAATGAGAAGCATCTTAAGAAAAACATTATAAAACTGAAAACACTTCCTTCTCACCTCTCAAATTAATGTGCAACTACTACCAAAACGTCAAAAAAAAAAAAAAAAAAAAAAAAAAGGCAATTGTCCTTAGGAAAGAAAAGTATAACATCACCTAGGGCAACAATAAGCAGTTCAAAGTTTTAATTTATTATCCACTTAAAAACAAATATGCTAAAAATTAAAAAAAAGTTACCTAGCTTTTACATGAATTTTACATAACTGAATCCAAATGAAAACTTTTTTAAATTAAGGAAAAACAAAGGCAAGAGAAAGCTAGAAAAAGCTGTTAGATGTCTTACATTCTATCCACTTTTTTGTTATGTAGTATCTTTCATATCTACTACAAATATATACTTCTTTGAATTCTTAAAGTTCTACAATTTTCTAGACACATGCAATAAATTAAAATTTGATCCTATCTACTGACGGGTTAATGCTGTGCATCTCATAATTTTAAATAGAAGAGTAATCAGCCAGAATCTGCAAATCAATTCCACTTAGCATACTATCATTAATTAACATTTAATGAATACCTGCAGGTGTATGCAGTAGTATTAGAAATCAATAACCAATTGCCGCTTGGGGACAGGTAGTCCAATTCATATATAATTGCCAACCTAAATCTGGCTAAACTCTGAGTACAGATTGGGAAACTGATTGACATATATTGATAAACTAAAGGCAAGATTCCTAAAAAACACTCAATGGGAAATAACGGAATATTTTTTTTCAAATGTAATGTAAGAAAGCTACCAAAGAGGCAATTACTATATGCTATCTTTCTGGATCTTTTCTGTGAGGGGCGGGGAGGTGGAGGGAAGGGCATAAACTAAGTGGATTGGCACATACATGTACCTTCATATACACCAATATAGAAAAAGAAGAAGAAAACATATAAAGCCAGTTACTTACTGGCTTTACAGTTCATAAACACCTCAAAGTTAGCAAACGTGATAATTTAGATAATAGAAAAACCTCACCGTATTCAGAAAATCTGAAGAAAGCAAGACTGAACTAACTATAATAGTTAAAAGATATTTCTTGAATACATGAATAGAAATTGAAGAATTATATGACTCCATTCATTCAAAGTCATTACTTACTGCTCTTTAATATGCACATAAGCTAGACCTAAAATATATTGAAATTCATGTAGGGTAGACTTTTGGTTTTACAACATTTACAAAGTAACAAGTGAGCCAAGACAGGGGAAGTTATTTGGTACCAATATTAGATACCAGCAGAGAACAACCATAAAAGGGAACTAATAGGATTACTTACTGCTGTAGGTGATCTACACCCAAGACATAAGTTATCATGTAACTCCAAACTGGAAAGTTATTTTGTTGATTTGTTTGTTTGTCTTTTTAATCTAGAGTTTTTCAGCCTAATAACAAGCCATTACTTTATAGCCCAGGTAATTATTTGGAATGATGGTCTCTGACTCTAATGAGAGTGCTCCTAGGACCTGAACATAATTATTGGTTCTTTTAATATATTATTTCATCAGTGCAAGTAACCTGTGACGTAGGAATTATTGTGCCTGTTTCAGAGGTGATACAACAAAGCATCGGGGAGGTTTTGTTCATTTCTCAGTACACAAAGCTAATAAATGGCAGTGAACAGGGTTCAGTTTGACTCCAAAGGCCAATTTTCCTTTTCTATTACTCTTGTTTTTTTCAGAGTCATGTGCTTTTTCATGACTCACCCTGCACTCTCTGCATAACATTTCCTTCTTCCTTTCTTTAATGAGATCTTTAAAGATCTTACTCACATCAGAAGTCTTGCTGTCTCGGGGCGCCTGGGTGGCGCAGTCGGTTAAGCGTCCGACTTCAGCCAGGTCACGATCTCGCGGTCCGTGAGTTCGAGCCCCGCGTCGGGCTCTGGGCTGATGGCTCAGAGCCTGGAGCCTGTTTCCGATTCTGTGTCTCCCTCTCTCTCTGCCCCTCCCCCATTCATGCTCTGTCTCTCTCTGTCCCAAAAATAAATAAACGTTGAAAAAAAAAAATTTAAAAAAAAAAAAAAAAAAAAAAAAAAGAAGTCTTGCTGTCTCTACAAATAAAGTTGTTTCCTCCTTCCTGACTGTATCCTTCCACTGTATCCTGTATGTATCTCTGATATAGCATATGCAACATTATTTTGCAATTAAAGTGGGGTGGCATCACATAGGCATGTGACTTAGTGCATTCAACTATATATTTATTATATTTTTTTAAAAGAAAATAATCCTTTTAGTAGTATAAAATTTCAAGGATCAGGACAGTTTCTAATAAGAGATAATGTGCCAGATATAATTCATGTGCCCCTTCAAATACACTCTCTGCACGTTTCCACCCAGCCTCCTGCATGGGAACATTAACTTGTATGGATGATACCATAGAGGGTTTCCAACCTAGAGCTTCCCTTTGGGTTTGGCCAATAGGCAGTCATGGCAGGAGATAGGAGAGAGGAAGAAGTGTAAGATCAAGGTATTTATTTCCTTGACTTCATAACTCTTGGATTGCCTTGAGCTGGTTCTGTATTTTGACCAAAAGTCACTACAAACTTTTCTACATGGTACTCTTTTTTCTAAGTTCTACTAACACCTCTTTGCCATTGCCCCTTAGACCTCAGACTGGGAAAGCTCCTTCCCTATTATAAAGCCCAAGTTATTTCACTGTTGTTTGTAATCCCCAAAAACCCCACCCACATTTTTGTAAGTAACACCTTTGTACAGAAACTTTCTTCAAATTACCCTAATTTGAGCGTGTCACCTTTTTCAGTTGGGACTCTGATTAATACAGTTAAGAGTAGATAACTGATTCACTTTGAACCCTTCAAATCACAACATTCTCCTCATTTCTAAAAGCCTAGATATGTAGTTACTTCAGTGCAAAGGAAAAACATAATAAACTTTCAGTTAGTTTAATGCCACACCTACTTAAATTTTATATACTTTCAAGACTGCGAAGGCACTGTGAGAAGTACAAAAAGAATTTATGATATGATCTCTCCACCAGGGCGTTTTGATCTTATTAAGGATATAAGGCATGAAATGAAGAAAATTATAAAGGAAGCATGAGCTGAACAGTCAGGTGCAGTCATTTATGATGCAGAGAATAAAAGGTATCATTTATTTATTATGGTTCCCATGTGCTCTGGATTTCCGCCAGCCTGCATCTAAGCTCTAAGAAGCTCCTCAACCCCTACAAGAGCATTCTCTTTTGTTTCACTTCCCTGAGCCTTTCTTAGCTTTTCCTTTTCTCGGTTCACTGAAAATAACTGCTCTATTATTAGAAGATCCCCAAGATAAAGATAGTAGAAACAAGGCATCACTTGTTGGATGAGTTCATCCTGAGCAGCACTACGTGGCAACACAAAACTAGTTAAGAGCCATCGATGCAAAGGTGATTAACTCATAATTCTTATTAATAAGTGGTGTGCCACCTCAGAGTGGACATTAACAAGTATATGCACCTGCAATTCCTAATTCCAATAAAAGGTGGGGGAAAGTGGGTAAATGCAATGCTTACACATACAGAACATACACACACACACATACATATGTACAAACACACACATACACTTAATACATACACATGCTCACACACAGGCACACCTTTACTGGTAATTCTGAATCAGATAGGAATTCATTTGTACATGAGCTTATAGAAGAGAGAAAATATATAATGTTGAAAGTGTCCAGGAAATCAGTCTCAAAAAGAGTATAAAGTGTAGGATCCTTCGTAAACATTAAAATAATATTTCTTTTAATAGAATTCATCTGGATATGTCTACTTGGGTTTCATAAAGTGATTCGGGAGAGGAAAACATATTGAACATTTAAATGTATGTAAAATTTTAAATAAAATAAACTAGATGTGTGTGGCTGTCGATTTTTATGTTGGCAGCTATAGGAATACCAAATGATAAGTTGGCCACTGGGGGGGCTTTTCCATTTTCTTAGAACATAGAAATATATTTATTCTAGGAATATATTAACAACTACGGAGGAGCAAATTTGAAAATATTTTTCAAAGATTTTGAAAATCCAATATAGGAGCTCAGAGCTTGGTCAAGGCTCAATCTTTATTTCATAGCAAGTGTCTAAGCAAGCAAGATTTCCTGCATATCAGATTTAATTTTCTGTTCATTTTGCTTCTATAATGAAGATGAAAAAAGTAAGTTCCTGCATGCATAGTAAATCTCCATTTTCACCAATATGTACCCCCCATCAGAACTTTAACTTTCTTCTTATTTAAAATAAAAATAATAAAAATATCTCCCTGATTCCTGAAGGATAGAGTGAGGGAAATCTGCCTTGGATATGGGCTCCTGTTTAAATATAGATCACGAATTTTATGTAGTTCAACCACATCTCCCTTATCCCTCCCTTTATGAAATGGCTATGAATCAATCTATTATTGACTTCTAATGATGCTTATAACTTTAATACTGTATATTAAGCACTCAAAAATCTCAAATGTTAGTAATGATGCAACTTGGAGTTGTTTTATTTATGGTAAAATATAGGGTCAGTATGGTGATTTTTATGACACTATAATCTTCTATAGATCTTCTGAGCCTTCAGCTCATGTTAGTTTGTAGTGCCAAGATTAGAATGGTTCAAAATTTAAGGAGCACCAAAATAATCACTAATTGAGATAAATGCTATTTTAATAACATATTTAAAAAGACAAATTAATATAAAAATTCATAATGAGAAAAACATCAAAATAAATATCCTGGCCCGTTAGTGGGAATATTGTCAACCCCCAACTAGTATGTTCTTTCCAAACCCCCATTTCTTCTAAGTAAGCACACTCCCTGCCTTCCAGATGACATGGTTGTCACTATTTACCCAACTATGAGATACAACACAGGATGATATAAGCAACTTCCTTATATGAATAATGTGTTTTACTATGCTGGACAAATCTATAATGTGTACTTTATATGCTAGTAGTGGTTGCCATAATTCTGAAATATTTGTGGTAGGCTTTCACTATCTTTCTTTTGTAAGAAAAATGAAAAAAAAAAAGCAAGCCTGTATATCTCTCTTTATTATAAGCCTCCTGCATATAAAACAGCTCCTGGACTAAATAATGTCTTTACTCTCTAGCACCAGGTTAAATACAGCTTAGCAGTGACCTTGGTGCCAAGATGAAATAAGCCGATGACCTCATTTCAGCTCCTTCCTGGCAGATGTCCAGTGTACTAATTGGCACCCAGGTGACAGCATTATGAAGCCAACCAAGGTGAACCAAATGGGAAAAGTAATCCATA